>NC_064924.1:314398911-315023911 GCF_023897955.1 Schistocerca gregaria | reverse complement strand
TACGGAGAATCAAGGTTGTATCTCATTGGCTGTCTGTAGGTCACGTGTTGGGAGCTGGTAACCGTAATTATAAGCAAACTAAGCATTATGTAGTTGAAGTCGCTATGTGTATTATCTATACGCAAATTGTATTAAATGGTAGGAAATTTACTTTGTTGGGTATATAGTTTAAGGGTAACCTTTACGACTTTAAGCGCATTTGGTCATCGTGTAAAGAATCCCCACCGAAGATGCCTAATAGCAAGCACCTTACTTGACTCTCTTATTTAAAACCTTAATCATTATTTGTAATTTAATTAGGATGTAACTGGGCGTAAAACGCCCCTGTCATCACACTTAACTAGTATTGACCGACAAACGTCAAGCGTATTAATTAAACTGTGACGGAGGGTACAACGTCTCCGTCATCGCGCTTACGTGCTATTGACCGACATAGGTGAGGGTTACTAACATATACTCTACAATGTACCTTTGACGGGAATATTCTTCCACAGGTAACACTGTAAGTGATGCGATACGCGCGTAACTTTATCGTATCATAGAAAGGGGAAGAATTTAAAGCAGCTAAGTTTTGCTTATCGTGCTGCATAATTGTTAAATTCAACTATAATGGCGTCCGAACTATCGAGAAAGAATAGTGGGCCAAACTTAAATTTAAAAGGGAAGCGCGAGGCTTGATGTCTGAACATGGAATGCGGAAACCAAGAGAGAAATGTTGTGGTCGATATAACAGGGATAAATGAAACCAAAAGTAACAAACATTGTAAACCTTCGAAAAAGTTTTTATTTCTCAGCAGCAGCTGATTGTTCAGAAGGTTTTCTTTACCTTATAGGAAGTGTTTAAAACTCTGCATCTCCTCTAGAATATCTAGCCATGTTCCTTTTACCTCAGAGTGCAACAGCTCAGTATTAGTTGGAGGACTGGCTGCATGGGCCATTTGGACGAGGTGCTTGGCGAAAGTCGAACCCCGTGTGCCGTCACCACTTCTCGTTGGCGTATGCTCTTTATATCTTGCTGACAACGCTCTCCCTGTATGGCCTATGTAAAAGCTAGAGCACTCACAGCATGTGATTTCTTATACCCCGGGAGAGACAGTTTGTCCTTAGCTATTTGTAAAGAGTGGATTAAATTTTTCTTAAGGCTGTTATTGGTAGAATATGTTGCCTCATAACCATGGTTCTTTAGAATTCGCCCTATTCTGTATGAAGCTTTACCTATAAAAGGAATGGACATTACGTTCGCATGGTTATCATCTGACGTGGTACTTAATGTAGATGAAGTCGTGCTTCTCTTGTTATTTATTCTCTTGTTATAAAGTTGTCTTACAATGTCTAGTATATAGCCATTATTTTCGGCAATCACTTGGAGTGTTAATAATTCGTTCTCCATTGCCTCATCAGAACCTGGAATAGCGAGCGCTCTATGTAAACTGCAATGAAAGAAGGCCATTGTATGAGATTGCGGGTGCACAGAGTCAACTAGTATGATATTTTCAGAGAAGGTACATTTTCTAGAGATGCTAAATTCTAAACGATTGTCTGCCATAGTGAGATTGAGGTCTAGATAATTCAGCGTTCTATCGGGAGATTCCATTTCGAGAGTGAAATTTATCTTACCGCGGAGTTCATTGAATGTTGAAAAAATCCGGTCTTTATCTTCCTGGGAACCATCAACTATGAGAAGTATATCATCAACATATCTTGCGTAAAATGTTATTTTACTTGCTATCTCTGTATTATTTACAAAAATTGTGATTCCATCGCATTCACGAATATCTCTGATCAACATGAGTACAAAAAGAAGTCCGTTAAATGACGATTACACACAAATTTAAAGGCTGTCAGTTCGACTAAATACCTATGAACTACAATTACGAACGTCTTAAGTTGGAAAGACAACACAGATAATGTTGTGGGGAAGGCAAACCAAAAATTACGTTTTATCTGCTGAACACTTAGAAGAAAATGTTGAAATGGCTCTGAACACTATGGGACTTAACATCTGAGGTCATCAGTCCCCTAGAACCTAGAACTACTTAAACCTAACTAACCTAAGGACATCACACACATCCATGCCCGAGGCAGGATGCGAACCTGCGACCGTAGCAGTCGCGCGGTTCCAGACTGAAGCGCCTAGAGCCGCTAGGACTTTACCAGATACGATTTACGGAAGAAATCAAAGTTTAAAGAAGAGCAACTCGTTTAGTATCATCGCGAAATAGGGGAGAGAGTGTCACGGGTACGAAAACCGAATTGGGAAGGAAATCGTTGAAACAAAGGTATCTTTGGTTGCAGTGAGAACTTTTCACTTAAATACAATCATCAACTGTCTCCCTTGAATGTGAAAATATTCTATTATCGCCAACGTACACAGGGAGAAGTGATCATCATAATAAGAGAAACTGCTCGTATATAAATATTGAAGGGTTCATTTTTCCGACGCGCTGCTAGAGAGTGGGACGGTAGAGAAGTACGAGTAGTTTCAAGGTCTGCCGAAGTGTGAACTACAGAGTATTCGTGCAGATGTAGATGTAGAGTTAACCTGCAGCTGCAGCTTGATCGCTGGAATAGCATGCGTGCTTTTGCTCTAGGTGCGAATGGATTCACTCCGGCGTACCCGTGGCGAAAGAGACATGTACCTACAAACTTGGCTCTATTTCCATATGCGGCAACTAGGCGCAAGGCACACAGGTGTAAATGCACCTTCATCAATCAAGTAAGTGGCTTAAAATCACTTGTTCATCAGTATGGGACCCATGTACGATTAACTGAGGAATAGTTGCGCGTTTCGTCATCGAAATCGTTTAGTTGGCCCCAGAGCTAAAAAATTCCAGGGGAAATAGCTAAAAGAGAGATATTTATCACGAAGAGCGTTACATTTCAAATTTCAAGAGCTTACACTTAAGAAAGAGGTGCGCAACATATTACTTTTACTCACATATGTTTCGCGAAACGGTCACGAACACAAAATCAGAGAAAGCAGAGCTCATACTGAAGTTTACAGACTTTTTTCCCCACGCACCTATTGTGAATGGAACAGAGAGGATGGAAAATGATAATGGAGCTCTTCGCTATATACTGTATTATGGCTTGCGGAATGTAAATGTGGATAAAGGTAGTCCTGTACACGCTTATATATGAGGGCGGTTTGATAAGTCTGCTAACTTTCCATGAAAAAATGGAGCACGTATGTTGCGCCTTCACGGTTGGTAAGCTTGATTATTCCAAGGACCTTGTAAAGAATGTCAATGCACAGCGTACAGCTCGTTGTTGACAGCCGTCTGAGATGGTCAGTGTGTCGACTACGATTTAAAATGAAGAAAACTGAGTTTCATGCTGTTATTAAACATTTTCATTTGAAGTGTTGGAGTGCGCGCAATTCAAAACCGAAGTTTACGAAGTTCAAGAGTACTTTGAACCATCATTGAAGACCATTTACTTTTGGGTTATTGAATTTAAACGTGGTCGGACAAGCACCGAAGATGAAGCGCGCTCCGGCCGTCCAGTAGAGATTACCACAAGGGAAACCATTGACAATATCCATCATGAGGTAATGCAAAACTACCGAATAAAAATTCGTGAAATTGCTGACATCGTAGACATCTCAACTGAGCGAGTGCGTAATATCTTGCACTTAAAATTGGCTATGAAGAAGCTGTGCGCGAAGTGAGCTCCTGCACACAACGTCTCACGATGTTTGATTGCAAACAGGCGGACCTTTAGCGCCGATTTTTGTCTGTTTAAGAAACCTGGATCCATCATTACACACCAGAAACAGCAGTCAAAACCAGGGATAAAGGCACGTGAAAGAGCACCAAAGAAGGCATAATCCATTTAAGAAAATGCATCGCACCACACATCAGCAATAACAATGGCGAAAGTGAGTGAATTGAGGGTGGACTGGTTGCTCATCCATACTATTCACCAGACTTAGCCACAAGTGACGTCACCTTGTTCCATAACTTGAAACTGTATACACAAACTTATTCTCCACTAGATACGTTACCGCTTCCGGCGGAGGGTTCTTCGGTTCTACATCTACATCTACATCTACATCTACATCTACATGATTACTCTGCAATTCACATTTAAGTGCTTGGCAGAGGGTTCATCGAACCACAATCATACTGTCTCTCTACCATTCCACTCCCGAACAGAGCGTGGGAAAAACGAACACCTAAACCTTTCTGTTCGAGCTCTGATTTCTCGTATTTTATTTTGATGATCATTCCTACCTATGTAGGTTGGGCTCAACAAAATATTTTCGCATTCGGAAGAGAAAGTTGGTGACTGAAATTTCGTAAATAGTACTCGCCGCGACGAAAAACGTCTTTGCTTTAATGACTTCCATCCCAATTCGCGTATCATATCTGCCACATTCTCTCCCCTATTACGTGATAATACAAAACGAGCTGCCATTTTTTGCACCCTTTCAATGTCCTCCGTCAATCCCACCTGGTAAGGATCCCACACCGCGCAGCAATATTCTAACAGAGGACGAACGAGTGTAGTGTAAGCTGTCTCTTTAGTGGACTTGTTGCATCTTCTAAGTGTCCTGCCAATGAAACGCAACCTTTGGCTCGCCTTCCCGACAATATTATCTATGTGGTCCTTCCAACTGAAGTTGTTCGTAATTTTAACACCCAGGTACTTAGTTGAATTGACAGCCTTGAGAATTGTACTATTTATCGAGTAATCGAATTCCAACGGATTTCTTTTGGAACTCATGTGGATCATCTCACACTTTTCGTTATTTAGCGTCAACTGCCAACTGACACACCATATCACCATACAGCAATCTTTTCTAAATCGCTTTGCAACTGATACTGGTCTTCGGATGACCTTACTAGACGGTAAATTACAGCATCATCTGCGAACAACCTAAGAGAACTGCTCAGATTGTCACCCAGGTCATTTATATAGATCAGGAACAGTAGAGGTCCCAGGACGCTTCCCTGGAGAACACCTGATATAACTTCAGTTTTACTCGATGATTTGCCGTCTATTACTACGAACTGCGACGTTCCTGACAGGAAATCACGAATCCAGTCGCACAACCGAGACGATACCCCATAGGTTCGCAGCTTGATTAGAAGTCGCTTGTGAGGAACGGTGTCAAAAGCTTTCAGGAAATCTAGAAATACGGAATTAACTTGAGATCCGCTGTCGATAGCGGCCATTACTTCATGCGAATAAAGAGCTAGCTGCGTTGCACAAGAGCGATGTTTTTTCAAACCATGCTGATTACGTATCAATATATCGTTCCCTTCCAGATGATTCTTAATGTTTGAATACAGTATATGCTCCAAAACCCTATTGCAAACCGACGTCAATGATATAGGTCTGTAGTTAGATGGATTACTCCTACTACCCTTTTTAAACACTGGTGCGACCTGCGCAATTTTCCAATCTGTAGGTACAGATCTATCGGTGATCGAGCGGTTGTATATGAGTGCTCAGTAGGGAGCTATTGTATCAGCGTAATCTGAAAGGAACCTAATCGGTATACAATCTGGACCTGAAGACTTGCCCGAATCAAGCGATTTGAGTTGCTTCGCAACCCCTAAGGTATCTACTTCTAAGAAACTCATGCTAGCAGATGTTCGTGTTTCAAATTCTGGAATATTCCATTCGTCTTCCTTGGTGAAGGAACTTCGGAAAACTACGTTCAATAACTCCGCTTTAGCGGCACAGTCGTCGATAACAGTACCATCGGCACTGCGCAGCGAAGGTATTGACTGCGTCTTGTCGCTTGTGTACTTTACATACGACCAGAATTTCTTCGGATTTTCTACCAAATTTCGAGACAATGTTTCGTTGTGGAACCTATTAAAGGCATCTCGCATCGAAGTACGTGCCAAATTTCGCGCGTCTGTAAATTTTAGCCAATCTAAGGGGTTTCGCGTTCTTCTGAACTTCGCATGCTTTATCCGTTGCCTCTGCAGTAGCGTTTGGACCTGTTTTGTGTACCACGGGGGACCCGTTCCATCTCTTACCAATTTATGAGGTATGAATCTCTCAATTGCTGTTGCTACTACATCTTTGAATTTGAGCCACATCTCGTCTACATTTGCATAGTCAGTTCGGAAGGAATGGAGATTGTCTCTTAGGAAGGCTTCTAGTGACACTTTATCCGCTTTTTTAAATAAAATTATTTTGCGTTTGTTTCTGGTTGATTTGGAAGAAACGGTATTGAGCTTAGCTACAACGACCTTGTGATCACTAATCCCTGTATCAGTCATGATGCTCTCTATTAGCTCTGCATTGTTTGTGGCTAAGTGGTCAAGTATGTGGTAATTTGCGTGGTTACAGCCAATTATCTGTGGCGCTATACTTCTATCGGTCATTATGACAATGTTCTCCCACCATTCAGTTTCAGCAGGGAACTGCATTTGGTATACTCGAACAAGAGTCATGCACACAACGACACCAGCAAAACTTCATAACTTTTAAACAGTTGCTGCTACTGTCTGACGTGAGTTTCATACTAGCTTACAGGCGCTTAACCATTTCTTCAATCTGGGTATCGTAAAATGAGGAGGACATTCGCTTTTAAAACTTTTCTAAACACTGTTCAAACACATTTTGTCCGCGAAAACGTTTATAAAATGATTTATTTAATTAAATTTGAGAAGGAAGTATTTAATTCGTGTCTTGGTTCATACTGAAAATTCATGCTATACTTTTAATGCACATGGTATGTAATTTATTTTTGGTTCGCTTCTACTGTTCATTTTCTGTCATCAAAGATGTAAGCAAGGAAGTTGTGCCTACCTCATAATATACGGAGATAACGAGTGACGTTGCAGCTGTGTGCAATATGGCTACTCTTTCTTCTTCAATATTACGTAATTCCCCATTTAAATTACTGAGGGAACTATATAGCCGATGGCTCGCAGTAATATCGCAGTTTCTATAAATCGGATATGCCTGCATAGAGATCGGTCTTTGGTGGGATGTTCGGATGGGATTAAAATGCTCACAGATACGTGTTCCATTCCTATAAGATCGCATACTCTTATATACAAGCAAATGGGCGATTGATTACCGATTAATTACCAAACACAAGGAACTAGCGGTGCTATACCTGCAATTTTATGTACAGGATCATCTAAACTGTAACGTTATTTCTCTCCGTAAGTGTAGCATACCATAAAACACGCTTCGTAGCAGTGAAGTTACTTTTAACGATTACAACTCATCTTCCCATGCAAATAAATAATTCACAATGTTCTTTGGTGTAGGAAAGAAAGTTATTGTGCACCATGAGTTCTTACAACAAGCTTGATTGATTAATAAGGAATACGTCACACTTTGTCGCTAGTTCAAATAACTTACGGGAATGCAACCGGGTGACGTTGTCGACAATCGCCGATATTTCCGGAAGGGCACAGCCTACCATTTTCAAAGCAATGCAGGGCTGTGTTCCCATAAGCTGCTTGAAGACTGTGTACGCCGGGAGAAACAAAGGTCACACTTCGTTGCTTGTTCGTGAATTTTGGGCCAGCCACAAAACTGTAGTATTTCCCAAGCTTCGATATTCGCCAGACAACGTCCTTTGTGACTTTTTCCCTTTCCAAACAACTAAGAAAATTTTAAAGGGCCGTCATTTTACAAGCAATAATGAGATTGAAAACTTACAGCTGAGAGAACTGAAAAAATAGCTATTTCTATCGAGTTTCAGAAGCATTTCGTAAAAGAGAATTGGCATAAGCGTAGAATGTCTAATGGGGATTGTCTTCAAGGAGCCGGCTGGTGTGGCCGTGCGGTTGTAGGCACTTCAGTCTGGAAGCGCGTGACCTCTACAGTCGCAGGTTCGAATCCTGCCTCGGGCATGGATGTGTGTAATGTCCTTAGGTTAGTTAGGTTTAAGTAGTTCTAAGTTCTAGAGGACTGATGACCATAAATGTTAAGTCCCATAGTGCTCAGAGCCATTTTTTGTCTTCAAGTGAATAACATTTCTTCCAAGAAAACAAGAATGCCCTTAATTTTTTGAACACACACCCAGAGTCGATCAGCCTCCAATGCTTAAGAGAAAATAATGAATGGTAGTGCAGGGTTTTTTCACATAGCTCATGGTGCGGAGGAAATGTATGGTGGTTGTAGTTAAACCTTCGCTACTTGAGATGGGCCTCCTGAAAAGTGAGCGATTTTAGGACAATGAAATAGAATCTCTTGTATGGACATGTGGAAGAGAAGTAACGAGTAATCATCGAAAAAAAACACATATTAATTTCCACATGAGAGGGTAACATTATTTTGCCAACAGCGTACCATGTTAATGTTCAAGGTTACAAACGTTGGCCACTGTAACGACCATCTGGCTCCACGGGAGCCTGGAACCACACTAGAGACACCATTTCACAACTGTTCGAAGCACTTATCGAACGGTGGACTGTGGAATGTTCATCTGTCGTGAAACAGCTCGTGCACTGCTTGAAGATCGCACACAGCGTCCAGAATTCTCAGCTATGGGAATAGTAAGTTGTTCAACAATTTGTCGCCCTGTAGCGCGCATTCCGCTGACCCCAAACCACCGCCATTTGGAACTTCAGTGGTGTCGAGCGAGAGGTCATTGGAGGGCAGAGTGGAGGTCTGTTGTGTTTTTATGGTGAAAGCTGCTTCTACAGCGGTGCCACTCACGATCGTGTGTTGGTTAGAAGGAGGTCAGTTGAGGGCTTGCAGTCAATCTGTCTGCGTGCTAGACACACTGGATCTACACGTGAAATTACGATCTGGGGTGAGATCTTGTATGATAGCAGGAGCACTCTCGTTTTTATCCCGCACAACTTGACTGCAAATCTGTCCGTCAGTCTGGTGATTCGACCTTTTGTGCTGTCATTCATGAACAGCATTCCATGGAGTGTTTTCCAACAGTATAACGCTCGCCCACATACCACTGTTGTAACCCAACGTGCTTTACAGAGTGTCGACATGTCGCCTTGGCCTGCTCGATCACCAGATCTGTCTCCAATCGAGAACATACGGGGCATCATCGGGAGGCGACTTCAGCATCTTCCACAACCAGCATTAACCGTCCCTGTTTTGACCGACCAAGTGCAACAGACATCGAACTCCATCCCACAAACTGACGTCCGGCACCTGCATGCTTGTATTGAACAATCTGGCGGTTAAACCGGTTATTAAAATAGCAGTGTTACACATTTGTAATGGATTATATCCCGCTTACACTAACCTGTGATCTTGCAATGTTCGTCGGTAAAATTTATTAATAAAAAATAACTTTATTTCCGAAATTTCTTTACTCTACATTAATTATTTTTTGTTGTCGCCATATTTTTACGTCAGGATGTATTCCCGAACAGGGGAGACATTTTAAATGAAAGTTACTTTCCCAGTATGGAATGTAGTCGAATTAAGTCGGGTGATGCTGAGGGAATTAGATTAGGAAATGAGACACTTAAAGTAGTAAAGGAGTTTTGCTATTTGGGGAGCAAAATAACTGATGATGGCCGAAGTAGAGAGGATATAAAATGTAGACTGGCAATGGCGAGGAAAGCGTTTCTGAAGAAGAGAAATTTGTTTACATCGAGTATAGATTTAAGTGTCAGGAAGTCATTTCTGAAAGTATTTGTATAGAGTGTAGCCATGTATGAAAGTGAAACATGGACGATAAATAGTTTGGACAAGAAGAGAATAGAAGCTTTCGAACTGTGGTGCTATAGAAGAATGCTGAAGATTAGATGGGTAGATCACATAACTAATTAGGAAGTATTGAATAGGATTGGGGAAAAGAGACGTTTGTGGCACAACTTGACCAGAAGAAGGGATCGGTTGGTAGGACATGTTCTGAGGCATCAAGGGATCACCAATTTAGTACTGGAGGGCAGCGTGGAGGGTAGAAATCGTAGAGGAATACACTAAGCAGATTCAGAAGGATGTAGGTTGCAGTAGGTACTGGGAGATGAAGAAGCTTGCACAGGATAGAGTAGCATGGAGAGCTGCATCAAACCAGTCTCAGGACTGAAGATCACAACAACAACAACACTTTCCCAGTGTCGCAGAATAAAAATAGAATACTGCACTACTGCATTGCCTACGTCGAAATAACACAGGCACTGGAGTATCTTATTCGGAGCTTTGATCGGGCGGCACTAGACAGTGCAGTCTGTCGTCTGCTTTACTATCAGCGTCCGCGTCCATAGCGCAGCGGTTGCGTTACCTCCTACCACGCAAGGGGGCCCCGGTTCGATTCCCAGGAGAGGACTGGGTGTTGTAAGTCCTTCATCAACATTTTCATCATCATTGAAACGCAAGTAGCCGAAGTGGTGTCAACCAAAAAGACTTGCAATACGGCGGCCGAACCCCGAAGTGGATATCCGGTCAATAAATGCCATAAGATAATGTCATTTCATTGTGCTATCAGTGTGGGTACATCTTTCGGAAGCGAGTTCCGTAACCGAAGAGCAGCGGTCGGGAAGCCTGCAGTGTTGGCGGGGGTCTGCGTTGGGCATGACCGAGGTCGGGCACGCTTGGAGTTATGAACAATGGAGCAGGAGACGCCGCGACAACTAAACGGACTTCCTCCGAAAGCCGTGGTGCCTGTGGCTGACGTGTCGAGACGCCAGGCCAATACTGAGGCTTTGGCCCGACACTAAATCAATGTACCAGGCCGAAGCTGTTGCTGTGGATGCAATTCCAGCTGTAGGGTTAAGAGATAGATGGAGCGAAATTCAGTTGGTGCATGGCAAAAAGAGAAAGGCTGTCTATAGGACATTACTAATGGCCCCCAGGGGGTCCACAACTCTTTTGTGGATACGTGCGTGGCGAGCACGGGGCCCAGAGCTATTGCAGCCTTCCTTCTTTCCAGGGCTGCATTTCCTTCCCCTTCCCCTCCTTGCTCCTTCCCTTTCGCTCTCTCCTCTCCCTCTCATGGTGTCCTTGCTTATGTTGACCCCCGATATCCTCCTGGTTCTGTTGGTTTTGCAATTTAGCTTTGTTGCTCCCTGGTCCCCCTCTGGGGTTTGACCTCCATTACTAAATTTCTCTTCCGTAGTGTGAGCCATTTGGGGAAGAACACTGGCCTCCTAGTACATTCCACCTTTTCTTTCACGTCGTTGTCTGATGCTAGGGTGCATAGCCAGCACGGTAGCCAGCCCGTGTGGTGGGGTCGCTGTGTACCCTTTTGGTTGAGCCCCCTGAACACACAGGGATCACACTTCTGATACCTGAGCTGTGACGTCCTCATGCAAGCCTTGGAGTGGTTGCTTGTCATCCTGGAGCATCAGAACTCTCGGCAATGGCCACCGTGCCAGACGGCCCTTGCTGTGGCTGGGTGGCGCCCGTGAGGAGAGCCCCTCATCAGAGTGGGTGGTATCAGGGCGGACGCTATGCAAATGAAACGCATATAGGCAAAGAACTCTGGCCGTTCTTCTGCTGCCGTCGCTCTGTGTGGAAACGATTCTTCTAGTGCTGCTTCTCTTGCCCCTTCGGCCTTCTCTTCCATGCCTACCCCCTGGGAAGAGGGTCAGGCCCGTCTGCTAGGGGCGAAACCTTTCCCCCGCTGTCTGGTTTGCATCAGGAATGATGGGGATACTTTCACCAATACCAAACCTTTATTCATTGTGGAACACATTGAAGACAAGCTTGTTGAAGCGGACTCCCTGAGCAAGATGCGGTTGGGTTCGTTGCTGATCAAATTTGCATCAGCTGCCCAGTCTGCGGCCCTTCGTGCCTGTACCCATCTTGGCACAATTCCTGTGTCCATTACCCCCCACCAGCCTCTCAATATGGTTCACAGGGACCTCATCCTTCAAACTGATGAGGAACTTTGGGACAATCTCGGACGGTGGGGTGTTCACTTTGTTCGGCGTGTTCAGATAGGGTCCTAAGGACAATCGCATTGATACTGGTGCCTTTATCCTGGCCTTTAAAGGGGATACCCTCCCTGAGAAGGTAAAGATTATGGTTTATCGTTGTGATGTGAAGCCATACATCCCACCTCATATGCGGTGTTTTAAGTGCTTGCGTTTTTGACACATGTCTTCCCGCTGTTCGCAGGCCCCTCTCTGTGGTGACCGTGGACGTCCACTCCATGAGGGTAGTCCCTGTGTTTACCCTCCTGTGTATGTTAATTGTCATGGCAATCATTCTCCACGTTCACCAGATTGCCCAGTATATAAGAAGGAAAAGAAGATACAGGAGCTCATCAGAAGTATACACGTCTTCTTCCTGTGTCAATGTCGTCTAGTTATGCTTTAGTTACATCTTCACCCCTTCCTCCCCCTTCCTTACCCCAATCCCGGACACCTCTCCTCCCCCCCCTCCCCTGCGGCTCCAACACCTACTCCTCTGGGCGCTGCTCCCCCTCCCCAGCTGGAGAAGTGTCCCTCTCCTCCGCGTCTGCCGGTCAAGGGCGCCCCTCAAGGGATGCCCCTTCCCGGCACCTTCCAGGCCAAAGATTTGTTACCTTGCGATGACAGCGAGAACCGCGTTCTGTCGGCCCCCAGGTCGCCCGATCTCTTTCTGTTCCCGATCCATTTCACCTTGTCGAGAGGGCCCTGCTCTGTTTGAATCCCGCCAGTTCTGCTGCAATTCAGGTCTGTCGTTACGATCATATCGTGTGTCGTCATGTCGGTAGATTCCATAGTTTCTTTCTTGTTGGTCACGTGGTGGAGAATTTCTCCCTGAATCGTAACTGCGCGCTGGACTGTTGCGTCTTAAGTTATTCTGTCTCCCTTGATAATAATTATTTTGGTTTCCATATTCTCTGTTTCTCTGATTGTCTCTGTGATAGTCATTACCGCGGAGAGGTGATCTTTCCCTGTAATAATTACTACTCTGCCAACGGTTGTCATACGGGTGGTGTCTGTTTTGGTCACGATTTACTTTGTACGAATAGCCTTGTCGTGTATTATTTCTGTCATCGCGGAATTGTGACAGGTGTGACCTGTAATTGTTGTGCTCCTGTTTTCGCGTTCCGCGATTGTCAGTGTCAATTTCCAGTTCTTGTAACAGTCCCTGAAAAGCTTCAATGTCGTCTTTGCATCGTCCTGCTAAAACAATCTGTCGTAAATTTTCAGGTAATTTGATTAAGCAAATGCGGATGAGTTCTGACGGGCTGTATGGGTTTGAAAGATACTGATTCTTATGTAATATGTCTTCAAAATATTTGACAAGACTGGAAAATTCAGATTGTTCGAAATGTTTCATCATTATGATGCTATGTTTTACTCGGTCTTGTGTAGTTTGAGACCAATATGCTGAGAGGAAGGCATGATAAAATTCTCCTTCACTATGACAATCGTGAATGACCGATCGCATTCTTACAGCTGGTTCATTCTCCAAGTAGCCACACAAATTCTAATCTGTGCTCTAATGACCAGTTGGGAGGAAAACAATGAGAAAATCGATGGAGCCACGCTTGTGGATGAATGTCGTTGCAAGAATTCTTAAATGTTTTGAATTTACGTGCAGTAATGAACAGCTTATAGTCAAAATCATCGTGTCGGCGGGTAGCATATCGATCATTGTTACGTCGTGTCGGCGGTTCCATCTCAAAATTCGGTGCACCTTGCCAATTTCTTCCATAATTTCCGAAATGCCCTGTGTTATTATTTTGTTACTTTTCCGTATTTCTAAGTCCCTCTTCCCGTGTTGGAGTGCGAGTGTCCTCTGAAATACGTAATTCTTGTATTACCTGTGTCAGCTGATCTTGCACTTCCCGGATTTCTCTTTGGTGTTGTGTATTAATTTGATTCTGATTTTGTTTGAATTTCCTAATTTGTTCGCACTCTTCTGTATCATTCAGATCATCATCTACCTTTGTAGATAAGCTACTTTCTCCGATAGTGAACACATTTTCTCAGTGTGTTTTTCTGGACCAAGTTTCAGAGTGTCCATTTGTGTTGAAATCAAATCTACTGTGTCCTTTAAGTTTTCCTGGGTTCTTGCAAGTTGCGTAACCGAATCGGTGGATGCAACTGAGTCCATTTTAGCTTGCAAGGTGTCGTGATTTTCACAAACAATAGTTTGCAGTTCTTTTATGGCTGCTTCATGATTCTGTAATGCATTTTCATGCCGGGAAAAAATAGGTTGAAAATGCTCACAAATTTGTGTTTTTACATCATTACAGATTTTTTGGCATTTCGATTCAATGTTATGTAACTCAGTAGTTAAATCTTCACGTGTTTGTTCAAGTGTGGTGTCTAACTTTTGAAGCTTTTGCTGTGTTTGTCTCTGATTTTGTCCCATTGTGTCTAACTGTTGCTGTGTTTGTCTCTGGTGTTGTTCCATTGTGTCTAACTTTTGAAGCTTTTGTTGTGTTTGTCTCTGATTTTGTTCCATTGTGTCTAACTTTTGAAGATTTTGTTCCATGGTGTCTAACTGTTGCTGTGTTTGTCTCTGGTTTTGTTTCATTTGTTGCATTAATTGCAATAATAATGTATTAGTTTCTGGAATCTGTTCCTCTATGCTTTTCGGCAGTGCATTTGCACCGGCAACATTCACATTTTGACAAGCAGAAAATGTGTCTTGACTTATTTGAGAAAACGGTGAGGACGCAAAACCTGAATGTACAGTATTTCCTAGATTGTGTCCTGTCATTTCGGATTCCTGACGCGAGCTGTTGCCGACCGATCGATCGATAATACTTCCCTGTTCACTAACTGTTTCACTACCTACACCATTATTTGCAGCCCGCTCCATTTCCCTATGCACTATTACCAAATTACTACTTTGAATATTAGTGAATTCATTACATGGTGGCGCTAAAACACTGCTTTCGTCTTCACTGTCACTTCTCAGTTTACTTTGTAGCCTAGAATTACGTTTTTCACACGCCATTATTGTCACAATATTTCACACGATAACACAGAAAAGCACAATTTGAAGAGCAAAAATAAGAGAACACAATTTGAAGAACAAAAATAAGAGAACACATTAACGTAGCACTGAAAATAATATCTAGTTAATTGCAAGCGAGCTGCGAAATACTTGGTGCAAACCTACATGAATGCCACAACTGTTTTACTGTACAACAATGAAAAACTACAACTACAAAGGAAATTGTCTCTATAATTACGCGCTAGCAATAAACAAAAGCTACTCTAATTACACAAACTACAAGAAAAATGTCAGAACATTCCAGTGAGGTATCCTCGGCTAAGGGTCGACATATGAAACGTCCCCTTTGAAAAATTTATACACGACTGTGCTTAAGCTGAAACACAATATTTTTTAGCGCAACGCAATCTGACTTCCAAAAATCCCTACGAAAGAATGGCCCTGACTAACATTAACCTATACGTTTCACAAATCACTTACCTCACACATATCTTCGTTACTCAAGCTACTGCAATACAGCGAGCGCCACTACTGCCAGCTAAATAAAAGATTCAAACTGCTGAAGGTACTAACTACTGATAGGTATAGTTAGCAAATGAAAGATTTTAATACAGAACAAACAATGTATTTACCTTAATAGTCATAATATATATAGCAGTTCTTGACATCCAGTCTTACAAATTTCAAAACTCCGCCATCTCTCTCCCCACGTCCACCACTGCTGGCGGCTCACCTCCAACTGCGCAACGCTACGCGCTGTTAGCATCCAGCTGCCCAACACTACAATGGCAGACAACAATGCAAACCAGCCACAGACTGCACACAGCACAGCCAGTGATTTTCATACAGAGCGCTACTTGGCGGCGGCGTTACCAATAAAATAACCTAAACAGCCTACTTTCAATTTGTTACCCTGTGAGCGTAACTGATTTCGTTTATTCTATTTGTACAAACGAAGTAACCTTTATCTTTCCTCTGTGAGAGTGTTTCATTTTATGTTTTATTGTGCAAGATTGTACTAAGTTATAAGCATAGGTACTTCGTTAGAAAGTAGACAGCAAATTCGTTTAGTGGTCTGATGGTGGGTAGAAAGTAGACAGTACCTTGTTTTAGTGATTTGATAGTGAAGGAGTAGCTGTAGACAGATGTTTAGCTGCATACTATGTGGGTGGCTTAATTGAATTTAGGAGTTGTCCTGTGGTTAGTTGTAGAAGTTATATTTATTGTCTTTTCCTTTTTGTGGCCAATGGCTGTATATTGTAACTATTACTGTTGTTGCCCGATTCTCTGTGCTGATTTTAATCCCCAGTTATTATTGATTTTTCTGTCTGAAGCTTACTGCAAACAAACATATTATGATTTTAATTCTGTCACATTGTATCGGCAGCAGTATAGCTGTCATTCTCTCGTCCAAGCCCTGTTTTCGGGGACTATATTGGCCTGTGAATTAAGTTTTGTTTCTTTGTTATTATTCTGCTTTCAAGAAGTTTTGTGTTAATTAACTTAGTTCTTAAGCTGAGCCCAAGCCTTCACAGTCCCTATCTCGAACCCGACCCCACCGAAAGAAAACTTTTTATTTGTGTTGATTTCGGGAAGATTCCTGTATAAAATTAAATTTTTAAACTGCTGTATTTCACCCATAGATGAGGACATAGACATCACGATGCTCCACTCTGTTTTCATGCAGTCTGCTCAATTCTTCAAAACAGAGAAACTGTTTAAGCGCAAATCTGGATCGTCCACGGCATGCAAAACTTAATGCGTGCACATGATGCTGTCCGCGTGTGGGCCGAGGATCAGCCTGTCTCGGCGGTATTCGGCATCTTTCGACTTTGCTCGGACCTTCTCGGTATAGCGCGACATTTCGTTTAGCAATATGATGGGACAGTTTTATCCTGCATTTGTTACTGATTATATTGATTGGCATGAATTTCTTCAGTTCGGGGGGATCTTGGTGTAAGCACTGTTTACCCTTCGCTGTTTCTTCGTTGCATAAAGGAAGTACACAGGACCAGTGGCTTTTTCCGCAAAAAGAGGCTTTATAGCAATAGGTTGTATAGCTATCTGTGACCACAATCCTTTAAACATGAATAGGAATCACAGATGAGAAGGATGAAAACTATCAATATATGTTATTTAGTCACATCGATGAGTACCGCAAATTTTCTCTGTAAAGACATTACAACACAATATAGAAAGAATTTAAAGATTTAGTTGACCATGAGAGATCTAAGAATTATAAGGATCGACAGACAGTTTTTACGTAATTCATTTTTCTGTATATAAAGAAGCACTTTGTGTTAAAATGCGGGCATGAACACTTGACGGAATTGGTAGTAGAAATACTAAATTTTCTGAAGTCGAACGAAATATTACACCGTCAGTTTAATGGAAATGAACATGTAGTATGGAGACATTGTATATTACTGCCAAGTGCGTTAGTTAAGTTCACGGACGCGCCTGGTACGAGTTTTAGATTTAACACCCGCTCTTGTTAAGTTACTGAAGGAAGATGGAAAGAAAATTAGAAGATCTGGAATGAATTGCAGACATTGTATTTTAATTAGAGTTGGCTGCACACTGCCCTCACTAAGACACTGCAAGGTGAGAAGCAATCTATGTGCGATATCAAGGGTAAAGTGGATGCGTTTTAAGAGAAAATCGCCTTGTGGAAGGAATTACTTCTGAGAAAGAACACCATCCGTTTCCTTAAGCTGACTGACGTCAAAGAAATAGAGAATTTTGAACGATAACTTGTGACGTCGAAAGAATTCCGAAATAGCTTTACAAACGTTTGAGAACACTGCCTATCTTTCACCTGTTTTTTGGTTATTTCCGAGATCATTTGCCATTTTAGTTCAACGTGCCCCAGTGCATCTGGAACTAGCCGATCGACAGTGTATTTCCAGCTTGAAAGACAAATTATTTTACTTACTCACTGTATCTGTAACGTGTGGCGCTCGGCTGAGTAATTTCTGAAGATGGTCGCGTTGATCAAATGAAACACGTCAAAATAATGTTACACACTACTGTGGTTGTTCTTTAATTTTAATTTATAACTGCCGCTGTTCACGTGCAGGCAATGCCTCCGCATTTACGTCGAAACTGCCCGGGGCCTCTACGTTATGTTCCTTGAGAAGAGTTTCCAGATCTTCATGCGCACGTGAAAGGCTTTTTCGATTGTGAAACTAGATAAGTGGCAGCTTGAATGACGAAAATCTGCAAAACTGTGCGTCCGTCCGTAAGCCTACAGTTTGTGCAAGATATACATTTTGTCTTCAGTGCGCCAAACTCAATTAAATATTACTAAAAATGTGTTTTGTTGGGATCTATGTTGTTGAGAAACATGAAACAAAGCCGCATGTCGCATACAGCGCTTTCGCGGTCCCCACTCACGCCCTCTTCCCCCTCTCCTTCCACCTCTTCCCGCTGAGACAATGTAGAAAGGGAAGTGTGTACTTGCGCCAGAGAGACTCTTATCTCTTTACTGTGATACTTCTCAACCTGGATGATCATGCGACCGACGTCACACTTTATGACCCATTTCCCTGTTATTTGTGGGACATTCAAATATTCTTTCGCAGGGTACGTCACATTCCCTGGGCCTAGAGCGTACTGGCGCAAAAAAAGTCTGCAGCAGTCCCATCGTGTGGCGAGGTACAGCTGTGTTCACGTTCGAAGTTGCGGTTCTCACAATTTCGGCGTGCAAACGTAGATGGTGGTCGTAGAACATCTTTTCACTAGCAGCTGCACTCTCTATTTTTAAGAGTATTCAGTTTATTGCCGGCGAAGAGAAAAGTTATGCCCGTAAGTGAAGCGGAAAAATAAAGTAGCGAGTGATTTTCTTTGTTACGTCAGGTGACGAGAACATAAACAGATTAGATTGAAATGTATGTGGAATGTTTCTTGGAAAATGTATGTTATAAGGCATGAAGTGCCATTATGAACTACCCCTACTGCGCAGAACACGCTTCCACTGTCGTAGATAACTTAAATCATCATTATAAATATCTGCGCGTCTACTGCCAGCTAAATGTCAAGAGTCGAGGAAAGAACTCTGGCCTGCAGCAAATTAGTGTTCATCGCAGTGATCGCGCACTTGTGAATCATGTAACCGCTCTCTAATTACGCGAATGCCGCAGCTGTCTAATAAAGGCGTAAATACAGCGGCACTGCCTCTCTGGTTGAGCCCTAATTATCCTTTACAAGTAATAGGCGTGTACTTGTGTCGTGTGGATCACTGTGGATGATGTTTCGGGAGTTCCGTAGCGTGTACTTGCGCAGGTGTAAAACCTGGAACCGGTGTTTGGCTCTTTCCACCCAACAAAAGCCAAGGGAGAGCGCTGAGGTTATCTCGTCTATGCGCAGGGTCGCCACGCCCTCACTTTATGGACCACGCTTTGGGAAGTTTTCCTAGAGAAGTAGTTCATAGTCTGACGATGAGGAAGTGTCCGTCTCTACTTACTCTCGACTCCCTTGACAAAAACGTGTATTATGAATAGATGTCTCATTGAGAGTCAGTGGAACCATTATAAGAAAACGTAAGTTACCAACAAAATCCTTTCTTGAGCGTCTCTTAGATGTCAAAACTGGACACTTGCCATGTAGGATTATTGGAGACAGTCCGGTTGCAGAGTTAAAAATTTGTTCTTGTGGTGGAAAAGACTTACACCATGGTGTCTTGGTAAAAAAAAGTATGTTAAAACGATGTTCGACGGTTGCCACTCTGTTTCTATTAGGCAGTATTTTTTATAGCCATAAAATGCTGAAAACAGGACCAAAACAAGGAAGTGATGGGATTAACGTAATGTCAGAAGTTTGATAGTATATTTATTTTTTAAATGTGTTGCTGATAACTATATACATAATGTATTTCGGTCCAGTACTCGTAGTTATTTCAGGCCGCGCGGGCTTAGCCGACCGGTCTAGGTGCTGCACCGAGCGAGGTGGCGCAGTGGTTAGCACACTGGACTCGCATTCGGGAGGACGACGGTTCAATCCCGCGCCCTGATTTAGGTTCTCCGTGATTTCCCTAAATCACTCCAGGCAAATGCCGGGATGGTTTCTTTGAAAGGGCACGGCCGACTTCCTTCCCCGTCCTTCCCTAATCCGATGAGACCGATGACCTCGCTGTTTGGTCTCTTCCCCCGAAACCACCCATAGATCTAGGCGCGGGCAGTCATGGACTATGCGGCTGGTCCCGGCGGACGTTCGAGTCCTCCCTCGGGCACGGGTGTGTGTGTTTGTCCTTAGGATAATTTAGGTTAAGTAGTGTGTAAGCTTAGGGACTGATGACCTTAGCAGTTAAGTCCCTTAAGATTTCACACACATTAGAACATTAGTTATTTCAGGGTGGTTTGGTGAATGTTTAACCACTTTCATCTTCATCTACATCGTTTGATGTATCACTAGAGTTGGATTTTTTGTGAACATATTTAGCCAGCCGTTGTGGCCGAACGGTTCTAGGCGCTTCAGTCTGGAACCGCGCTGCTGCTACGGTCGCAGGTTCGAATCCTGACTCGGGCACGGATATGTGTGATGTCCTTAGGGTAGTTAGGTGTAAGTAGTTCTAAGTCTAACGGACTGATGACCTCAGATGTTAAGTCCATTCGTGCTTAGAACCATTTTTGTGAACATATTTACACAACTGATATCACAAGCACAATCAAAAAACTTTTAACATGTACGCTTTTCCGCAGCAGAACTGCATGAAGACTCCTGGGAGTATCCGCAAAGAATCATCAGAAGAATATCTGCCGGAGCTACAGTGTTACTGGATGTATGCTTCGTCAAACTCCATCCATATATCAGAGGGTCCAGCAGCAGTGGTCGTTTATCCATTGCAGACTTCTAAAGTGCGTACTGTAGGTGTGTTCGTTTATCGTGCTCATAGAAGAACTTATTCGCCGGGGACAACGATTTTAATTCGGGAGCAGATGAAATTCTCAGTTTTTTCCATTTCAGACTCTTTTACTTTGGGCTGTAGCATCCTGCAATGATAGCAGTCGCTTCTCCGACAATGCACGATGGGTCCGGCTTAGCTTACCCGAAGACGAAATGGTATAACCCTGCTTCAACTTCTAAACTATTTTGTTTTCCCTGTACCATGAAAGCTCGTAACCGTGTCACACCCTGATAGTGTGTGCTGCAAGAAACTTAGCGCAAATATCAGCATACTCGATGCAGTCGCTCCAACACCAATAGACGTCCTCCTCGGGTTGGTTTCAGGATTATCTTGCTTGCTATTCCACTCTCAGCATAATAGTGAAGGAGAGGAACTAGCACATGAGTGTCACCTTAATGTTATCAATGGCATTTTCCCTTAACATCCGTAATGCCTGCTGAACGATTATATCATCTGCTTCCTCTTATTCCATGCACAAGTCCATTCTTGGCTTCGATTATTCGTTTGTTAGTTTAGTTCACTAATGAGAACAAGCTTGTTGGCCTCTTTGATAAAAAGATGCCACTAAATCAGATTTTCGCATGGGATGTCAGTCACTGGCATTTTGTTTTTATGGGTATTACAGTGCCATCTACCACAAAGCGAAAAAAGTGGTCCAACTATAACATTCATATTTCGTTATGTACTACACGAATATGTAATAAAAATGGGGGTTCCTATTTAAAAAACACAGATGATATCCGTTTGACCTCAGCACCATCTAGCGGGCCAACCATAGCGCCATCTGGTTTCCTCCTACAAGCTAGACAAGTTTCGTTCTTTGTAGTTTCTTCGTTTGACGCTTATTTGGTGTGATATTTGGCCCGATCACGTTCAATGAATCACCCTGTATACATCTGAGTCATAGAGCTTGCTTTCCACAAAATGAGTAAACTTTTGAAGAAAATCGAAGACTGTTCCATTTGTAGGCCAAGCGACTGTCCAGAATTCAGCAACACCCATAAAGACCGCAATATAAGTTGATCTGGAAGAGATCAAGCCAGTTACCTTTGAGTAAATCAGTAGTGTAACGAATACGAAGTCAGTACTAACCATCACTTTTTTATCATGACAGACAGCGTTACAACCTTTTTCAGGATGAAGTTGCGGCATGCTTGTTCGAATCTCTGCATCTACTGTCTTCCGATGAAACCTACTTGGTCAACTTTAGCTGCAGAATATGCAACTCTGTCGCTCATGCTGTTTATTATTCCAACAGGACTTTGATGAGGATCTAGGGGATTGATGCACCAAGATATTGCCTGACACCTCTTTTCACCAGTCAGAACGCTCAGATTTCTTCTTAGCTGCAGCCTCTTCCCGGTGATGTGTAATGGACCTGTTTACGTTATCATTGCCGTGCATATCATTGATTGCAGATGCAGAAACTATGGCCCATACCATACCTGAGGAGTAAGAGTTTTATCCTGAATGCCTCTTTGACTCTTCCCATGTCGCATAAATGTAGTTTCAATGAACTTGCCACTCCAAATATAATTCAGTTATCCAGGTTTGTGTCGCATCATATGCTCCATCTTCAGAAATTTCTGCAAGAAATGATCAGGAAGTTTTTCCACAGATTTCAAATAGTATATGCAATACCTCTTATAGCTGGTTAGCTGCAAAGAAGTAGGGAAACACTTGCTCTGCTTTCCAGACACTTAGCGAAAGATCTCCTTCTTATTCGGCTCTAATGAAGGATGGAAGGAAGGAAAGAAGATTGGATTTAACCTCCTGTCGGCATCGAGGTCATTACAGACTGAGTACAAGCTTGTGTTGCATCAAGGACGGGAAGGAAATCGCCCGCGCCATTTCAAAGGAACCATCCAACCATTTGCCTCGAGTGAATTACGGAAATTAGGGAAAACCTAAATCTAGATGGTCAGAGGCGGGTTGAACCATCGTCCTACCGAATGCGCGTCCAGTGTGCTAGTCGGCTCTAGCGAAGGCCATAATTGTGGACATGAGCTTGATAAGACAGTCCACCACTACTTCGTTGCTTTGGTGATTGCCATTGTCTTCCCATCGTCGATGAAAGTTCTGCACAGCTGCTAATTGTTTCATCCTTCAAAAATCCCACAACAACTGTTCGGTTACAGTTAGTAATGCACGAATATTTTAAGCAAATTTCTTTCCTGCCCTCATATGTGCGACGCCATCAAATGCACGGTCCTGAAGACTACTGTTTGCCATAAGAGTTTCAACACAACCGTCGAAACTCATGATTGCATCCCTACTAGCCGGAGAACAAACGTGCCGCATGCATCAAGTAAGGCCCCGTGTAATCCAACTGCAAGTCGATATAATGCTTGACCGGTTGTAAGCGTAGCATATTCTTGGACTGCATCAACTGTGCGTCGTTTGACCTCCATCATGACGGTAGCGTGGTGACGGGATCTGAAGGTAGCATGTCGGTAAGTGGTGTATATGCTGCAACGGTTCAAAATGGTTCAAATGGCTCTGAGCACTATGGGACTGAACGTCTGAGGTCATCAGTCCCCTAGAACTTAGAACTACTAAAGCCTAACCAACCTAAAGACATCACACACATCCATGCCCGAGGCAAGAATCGAACCTGCGACCGTAGCGGTCGCATGGTTCCAGACTGAAGCGCCTAGAACCGCTCATCCACACCGGCCGGATGTGCTGCAACCGTCACAGGCCTTATTGCGCGTTGTCGTTCTGGATCTTAGACGGCCGGAGTCGCCGAGCGGTTCTAGGCGCTTCAGTCTGGAACCGCGCGACCGCTACGGTCGCAGGTTCGAATCCTGCCTCGGGCATGGATGTGTGTGACGTCCTTAGGTTAGTTAGGTTAAAGTAGTTCTAAGTTCTAGGGGACTGATGACAACAGCAGTTAAGTCTCATAGTGCTCAGAGCCATTTGAACCATCGTTCGCGATCTCACGAGTATTAAATCTGTTGAATTCTGCTGTCTTTTTTCTAAACAACGGCACATAGGAACTGGTACTTCAGTATCTGTGCTCTGCCAACAGACATGTCTTGCGCTTTCAGTATAGTCACAACGATGTTCGTATCACTTCCGTTTCTGGCATTGGAGTTTTCTTGTTTCCATGATATCTCTGAACTTTGATGTCAGCGACAATACGATTTTGAAGCTTCTCGTTTTTACAAAAATGGTTCAAATGGCTCTGAGCACTATGGGACTCAACTGCTGTGGTCATTAGTCCCCTAGAACTTAGAACTACTTAAACCTAACTAACCTAAGGACAAGACACACATCCATGCCCGAGGCAGGATTCGAACCTGCGACCGTAGCATCGTTTTTACACATGGAATGTTTTTATCCGGTTTAGGCATTGTAGCACTTTCACTCTTAGTGGCAGTCTGGGTTACAAAAAGCACCATGACAGACCGTTTTGGGATGAAATTCAAAAATCTAAATTATCTGCTTCTGCCTGTATGAGAAGCTCCATTATTACCAGGGGAACATCCCCGAACATTCACATTACCGGGAGCAGTGGCAGCTGATGTTCTGAAACGGCAAAACTCATCCTGTGAGCAGCATACTCCAATCAGTTCTTTCTGTCGCGAAATGATACAAACTTCGACCCGTAGCATGATCGGATAATATGTTACAGCACCTGAAATCACATTTACGAGTATGATGGCAGGCAAGGTACCATCGAGCTTTTTGGAAATACGAGAAAGCAGTCGCAACAGGGAAGTACTCGCTTCAGAGAGAAGCGAATTCGTATTTGGTTCCATTCTTCATTTATCAGTGCACGTTGCTAATTATTTTGTTTCTTTCGCGATCTGAAATGCTGTTATTTCATTGACAGAAGTATCGTCGTCATCTTGCACAGACTAAGTTGCGAGGATCCCGTACTGCAAAGTACAAGTATTTTCACGATCGCACAATTGGAGAGTAACACAACATCACAACCGAAGTGATATACCAAATTCTTAAGTACAATCTTACGATTCAGAGTACCACCATTCTTTGTATACACACTGTAAATATCGGCGGAATTCCAAATTCGTTTCTGGTCACTGTTCGTCTCCTGGGTCACACGTCTCAATGCGTCATCATCGTCCTCCTCTTCCTTGTTGACTTATTTAGATGCTGCAACGCTTAGCTTCCCCATGTATGTAAACCTGCAGGTATCATGGTATCTAGCGTCTGCTGCATGCAAAGTTCTAACTGCTCCCATAATTCTAATTCTGACTTCATTCACCATTTTTCACCCCTTTCATTGCCTGTATCAAGCACAGTCTGCTTGAAATTTTATTTTAACCACAACCGATTGTCTTGCACAATTTAAATGCTCTCCATGGACCACTACATTTACATTTACTGTCTCTTTCCATTAAGCGTTGAATTCCTCGTATATACAAATTTTTTTAAAAAAAACCGCTCTGCAGCACCCTGATCAAAATTGCACATGCACCTTCACGTCTTCAGTAAGCCAAACATCGCAGATAAATCAGATAGCAGCTAACTAGAGGCATAAAGTGCGGCAGGACGAGTAGTAATTTTACCATTTTTCAAATGAGGAGTCGAGTGCACCTATCGAGGTATGAGACGTTTAATCCGCAGCGTGTAGAGCGTGTAATTCCAGCCAGAGGTGGTTCTGAGGTGTTTGGGTGGTGTTTTCGTATCAAGACGTGGGCTTACTCATGCAGCATTTTTTGTCTGAACATTCTTGGTGACTCTCGTGTCTTGGAAGATGAGAACACCAGTGTTCTCATACACATTTCTGGTCTGACATACGCCCAGGCACCCTACTACATGTCGAACAGCCCGCTAAATCACCAAATCTCTGCCCGCAGAAAACGACCCGGAACAGCAACTGAAACGCATCATCAAACAAAACAAAATATCACGGCCGGTATTTGAGTGTTTGGTGATAATTCTACGGACATCAGGCTGTGGTCCAAGGCGTACTTTTCTGCCTAATGTCTATCAATGATGGAGACATTATCAGAGTTCGTAAGTTCTCAGAAAGCAATAACATATTCAGCAACCTTGCTTGAAGGCTGCTTTCTGTGTTTATGTTGCCTCTGATGATGTGATGAGTTTCCAACATTGGCAGACCAATTGTTAAGCAAAGAAAATGCATTGGACCAAGGTGCAATCTCGCCGAAATGAGGCGATTATCAAGGCTACAGAAGATGCTTGAGCGAGATAGCGTGATGTCTTGCGGTATCACAATTTTTTTTCTCCTGTGTTTTTATCATCAATCTAAATTACACGTGCGTGTGCGACTCGCGCTCTAAATGTGCGAGTATCCAAATATGGAGCATAAATGGCCAAATTTTTTGACTGAATTTACATCGTCAAGAAAATGTGACGCAAATTTCAACTTGATGCCTCCAGAATGTCCTGAGGAAAAAGGGTCACAGTAGACGGGCAGACGGACAAACAGACAGACCGACAACAAATTGATACTGTAAGGTTCCGGTTTTTACCGGTTGAGGTACAGAACCCCAAAAATACCGAATCTGAAACGAAGCAATCAATATCCCCGCAGTGTGGCATCAGGTAGATAAGGTAAACCTGAATGATCTCGTGGAGTCTCTTCCACGCCGAAATGAAGCGATTATCACGGCTATACATGACGCTTCCGATACTAGCGTGATGTGTTGGGGTGTCTCAATTTTTTTTCTACAGTGTGATTATTATTATTATTATTATTAATCTAAATTGCACAGTTCTGGTAAGCACAATTACATTTCCCTTTCTCAGTGAAAGGTGTCAATAAATTCTTTTTATAAATATAATTTTGTGTTGAGTGTCTGTCCCATGTACGCCACGATCGTTATGAAAGCCAACGTTACCAAACGTGCAGGACACAAAACTGTCCTGCATGTAGGTAAAGAATTCTCGATGACTTACGCAAAGCGTAAGGCCATTTAGAACAGGAAGCAGAACAATTTACAGTTAACCTAGCAGCATACCTTCTAAAAGTGACCACTTACCCCTCTTCTCTCACTGTTATAGAGAAATGAAGGCAAACTAGGACTAAAAATTAAACATGGGTCTGAAAATGCATAATATCCCGCAAAAATCAAAAACTTGTATTTTTCTCTCACATTTTCATTAAGGGCACATGGGAATTCTGGTGAATGGAAGGGCTGATCGAGCATCCAAGGAGGCGTGCCGTCACGGTCAGGTGTTTCAGTGTGCTATCCCCCTGCATGCGCTCACCTCGCTGTTGCGGTATAAAGTCCTGTGTCGCTGGGAACATGAGTGGCTAGAAGTGACAGACATCAAGTCCCGTGTCATCAAGCCTACAGCCCGGCCGTGGCGTACTTCCTTCCAGCCACATCGACGGGTCCTCCTTACTCGTCTTCACATCGGCCACAGCCCTATGACGCATCGATTTTTACTCCGGCGAGAGGAACCTCCGATGTGTGGTAATTGTGGCGTTTTAACAAGATTTTGGGCAGATGTTTTTAATGTGTCAACAGGGTGGCTGGCTCACCCAAGTTTTTTGTAAGTGGTCAGCCAGTCACATTTCCCCGTGCTGTGCTTTTAGCTCTTTCGTGTTTCGTTTTCCCTCTGTTTTATTTTCTTGATTAGCTGTCTTGCCTCCTCCTTAGTTTTAATGCATGTTTATTTATTTATTTAATTATTGTTCCGTGGGACCAAATTAAGGAGAAGTCTCCATGGTCATGGAACGAGTCAATACATGAAATTATAACACGATATTAGAAACAGATAAAATGAAATATAAAAAAAACATATTCGGGTGACAAGTCGTAAGTTTAAATAAAGAAAATCAACAATGTAACACTGGAATTAGCTTAATTTTTTAGCTCTTCCAGGACTCCTCGACAGAATAGAAGGAGTGAGCCATTAGGAAACTCTTCAGTTAAGACTTAAAAGAGTTTGGGCTACTGCTAAGACTTTTGAGTTCTTGTGATAGCTTATTGAAAATGGATGCAGCAGGATACTGCACTACTTTCTGCACAAGAGTCAAGGAAGTGCATTCCACATGCAGATTGGATTTCTTCCTAGTATTAACTGAGTGAAAGCTGCTAACTCTATGGAATAGGCTAATATTGCTAACAACAAACGACATCAAAGAAAATATATGCTGTGAGGGCAATGTCAGAATTCCCAGACTATTGAATAGGGGTCGACAAGAGGTTCTCGAACTTACACCACATATAGCTCGAACAGCCCGTTTTTGAGCCAAAAATACCCTTTTTGAATCCGAAGAATTACCCCAAAAAATAATACCATACGACATAAGCGTGTGAAAATATGCGAAGTAGACTACTTTTCGTGTTGAAGTGTCACTTATTTCAGATACTGTTCTAATGGTAAATAAAGCAGCATTTAGTTTCTGAACAAGATCCTGGACATGGGCTTTCCACAACAGCTTACTATCTATCCGAACGCCTAGGAACTTGAACTGTTCCGTCTCGCTTATAACACGCCCATTCTGTCGGATCAAAATATCGGTTCTTGTTGAATTGTGAGTTAGAAACTGTAAAAACTGAGTCTTACTGTGATTTAGCATCAAATTATTTTCCACAAGCCAGGAACTTATTTCATGAACTACATTATTCGATACTGTTTCAATATTACACACAAGATCCTTCACTACCAAACTATTATATTTTTGAATCACCTGTAATACTAGAAAGCATATCATTTATATAAATAAGAAACAGCAGTGGCCTCAGCACTGACCCTTGGGGAACGCCCCACTTAACAGTGCCCCATTTGGACTGAACATCACTACCACTCTCAATATTGCGGAGAATTACCTTCTGCTTTCTGTTCTTAAAGTAAGAGGTGAACCAATTGTAAGCTACTCCCCTTACTCCATAATGGCCCAACTTCTGCAGTAATATTTTGTGGTCAACACAGTCAAAAGCCTTCGTTAAATCAAAGAAAACACCTACCGTTCGCAACCTTTTATTTAATCCGTCCAAAACCTCACAGAGAAAAGAGAATATAGCATTTTCAGTTGTTAAACCATTTCTAAAACCAGCAAATTATGTGTATTTAAGTGCTCCAGTAACCTTATATATACAAGAGAGTGCCTGTGCGATAGCGTGTGGTCATTTCGTGTGCATGCGTGAACGACAGTTTTCGTTCTTATCCACATTCGTTTATTCTAATCATTGTTAGGGCACCGATAACCTCGCCCAAACCACACACACACACACACACACACACACACACACACACACATATATATATATATATATATATATATATATATATATATATATAGTTCGTCAGCAGCCATACTTGTATCTACTCCACGGAGGTTCATACAGTCGGATAAACCAATGCGAAAGTGTATTTCTGCCCAGAATAGACTCATGCACAGCGACATTTCAGTGATGTAACGTTGTGTAAACTGAGTGCTGGAACACAATAGAACAACAGGAGCCGTATCGAGAAGAGATTAGCACTAGCCTCTGCCTATGCGCTCTGCCACTGCGGACCCTGTATACAAATCAACAGCCGTGTTTGGAAGCGCATTCGCTAGATTTACCGCACACAACAGAGGCAGTAAGACCGCAGGAACCGTGCAGCCGATCCCTGCGGCTAATCTGTACGCCAATGAATCATTCATTCAGACCGATAACGAGAGGCTCTTCACTGTTTCACGCTTTCAACAGCAGCTTTTCACTCCGGCTAAATTCGCACCGACGCCAATAAAAAACGCATTGTGCGTGTGAACCACACGCACACGTAATGAATGGCTCCCCGCAGTCGGAGCCAAGTAGGTCGCCGCTGAATAGGGAGGCTTCACAGCGAAGATTATCCGCCAATTCTGCCGCACTGTTGTGCCAGGGACTTAAAGGATGTAATCCAAGTGGCGAAGAACAAAAGAGTCGACGATCGTCGGCAATCAGTGCTGTACTGTTTCGGGATCTGCGATAGTTTGCAGATGGCTGAAAGAAAGCTCTCTGCAACAAATGGAAAAGGAACTAAATGGCATAAATTAAGCGAAGAGAGAAGATACTGTTAACAATAACCATGTTTTGTACATTTAAGTCCAACACAGATAACACAATCAGCAGGGTGAAGTACATCTACATCTACATGACTACTCTGCAATTCACATTTAAGTGCTTGGCAGAGGGTTCATCGAACCACAATCATACTATCTCTCTACTATTCCACTCCCGAACAGCGAGCGGGAAAAACGAACACCTAAACCTTTCTGTTCGAGCTCTGATTTCTCTTATTTTATTTTGATGATCATTCCTACCTATGTAGGTTGGGCTCAACAAAATATTTTCGCATTCGGAAGAGAAAGTTGGTGACTGAAATTTCGTAAAAAGGTCTCGCCGCGACGAAAAACGTCTACGCTGTAATGACTTCCATCCGAACTCGTGTATCATATCTGCCACACTCTCTCCCCTATAACGCGTTAATACAAAACGAGCTGCCCTTTTTTGCACCCTTTCGATGTCCTCCGTCAATCCCACCTGGTAAGGATCCCACACCGCGTAGCAATATTCTAACAGAGGACGAACGAGTGTAGTGTAAGCTGTCTCTTTAGTGGACTTGTTGCATCTTCTAAGTGTCCTGCCAATGAAACGCAACCTTTGGCTCGCCTTCCCGACAATATTATCTATGTGGTCCTTCCAACTGAAGTTGTTCGTAATTTTAACACCCAGGTACTTAGTTGAATTGACAGCGTTGAGAATTATACTATTTATCGAGTAATCGAATTCCAACGGATTTCTTTTGGAGCTCATGTGGATCATCTCACACTTTTCGTTATTTAGCGTCAACTGCCACCTGACACACCATACAGCAATCTTTTCTAAATCGCTTTGCAGCTGATACTGGTCTTCGGATGACCTTACTAGACGGTAAATTACAGCATCAAGTACACACCTGGAGCTGTGTGAAAGACTGCGATGCATGGTAAAAGATACGTTTGAGCCGTGCGTGGCTCGTGTTCATGCCGTTTATTTCTTGTCATCTTGTCTTTACTGTACTGCCGCCTCGTTTCTTATTCGATTTACTGGCTTGCCTGCCCGTGAGTGGCAGCAGCAGCGCTTGTCGATAAGAGCACTGTCGTATTATCTTTGGAGCGGGTCGTCGTGTGTCGGGAGTTGAGTCGGGACGGAGCACCAGTGGCATCCGGAGAGCCATGCCTCGTCCGATCGTTGCCGACAAACATGACTTAAGTGGAGACGACCTTGGTTGGTCGTTCGGTCGGTCGTCTCATCGGACGACGTCTATATGGTCGCCGTCCGATTTTGGGTTCTCTCTCTGTGTGTGTGTGTGTGTCGACTTGTGATTCGTCCTTGTTCTTCCTCAGTGACTGGTTTTAGTATCGTCCGAGTTGTTTGTGGAAGTGTTCCCGCGGAACCGTGTGTAACTTGTGGTTTTGACTGACCAGTTATTGTAACGCTGTCTGCGTGTTGGATGCCGTCAGTCGGTTGGGACAGAGCAGCGAGGAAGTCTCCACGGCGCGATGTCAGGGCGGGATCGTTGGCGGCGTGCACTCGTGGTCGGATTGTGAGGCGCTAGCTGCGAGAGCTACTAAGTTCGTTGCCCACCGAACCTGGATACTGAAGTTGAGTTATCAGTTAAGCTGTTATGAAACCTCAACTGCTGTGACATCTCTTTGTTCATTGCTGGTTGTTGCTTCCTGGGCCGTTCCAGCTAGCAGCAACGTATGGTGTGTTGAAGTCAGCGAAAATTTGCAGCCGTCTTCCTGTATGGTCTTTAACTATTAAATTGGTTGTTACTTATCAATGAAGCGCACCAGCGGTATTTTCTGCCTTGTGGCCGTTAACGCCCCAGTTACCTGCCCAGTCGTTAGCGTAGTTTTCCGGCAGTGTGTTTTTCCTCGCCGTGTTGATGCTGTCCAACACGGCGTGTAGTTCGACAGCCTCTTAGCTGTTTGTTTATATTTCCTTCTTCGAGTGGTTAGTGTGCCTTGGCTGTTTGTAGACGCCAATTTTGGTATCTTCGTCTTCGGCTGATACTTTCCGTTGTCATTTCGTTGGTCGGATGGAAGGGAATTGATTAGATTGTTGGTCGGTCCTTCAGCCATCCCTGTGTCGGTTTGCAATCCGATTATTTAACTTTACTCTTGGCTACCTGTCTCACCTCACCTCACCTCACCTTACGTCAGAGCTACCTCCTCAGGCCGACCCTCTGAACACTTCTGAGCACCACTGTTCTGTTGGTGTTAGGTTGTGATTTTCATTTTAGTCTGAAGGACTGTGCATGGCCTTCAGCCGTCTATTAATTTAGTTTTTTTTTCATTTTAAAACAAGTCCTTCAGCCATCTTAAATTAAAATTTGAAGATTCATTTGTTTAAAACACCTTTTTTTTAAAAAATTTGCTCGATCTGAAATTCTTGTTGTTCAATGTCTTGTGTGTGGTCTTCAGCTGAATATTTTTCTAAGTTTCAGCTGCATGTATTCTTTAAAGCAATTTTATAGCCTGTGTTCAGGCCTTCAGCCGTTTTTGGTGTCGTTTTGGGCCTTGAACCCACGAGATATCTCAAGTTTTCTTAACTAGCCCTTCAGCCATATTGTTTTATTTTGATCCTTTTAAGGCAATGTGTAATTAAGTGGTTCTTAGCAAAATAAAAGATTGTCAGTTTTTTGCAACTGAAAGTAACTGATTATGGGCCACCTCCACAACCATAACCTGATCCGCTCTGTTCTGCGAAACCAGATTCAACACTATGTCATCAAAAATGTCCGAACATCCCCCAAAACATACGTTTTTCATATAAGGCGCATTGCTCTGCCACCTACTACAGGTATTCCATATCAGCGACCTCACTAGTCAATAGACGTCGTGAGAGAGCAGAATGGGGCGCACTGCGGAACTCGCGGACTTAGAACGTGGTCAGGTGATCGTGTGCCACTTGTGTCACACGTCTGTACGGGAGATTCCCACACTACTAAACATTCCTAGGTCCACTGTTTCCGATGTGATAGTGAAGTGGAAACGTGAAGGGACACGTACAGCACAAAATCGTACAGGCCCACCTCGTCTGGTGAGTGACAGAGACCGCCGACAGTGGAAGAGGGTCGATATGTGTAATAGGCAGACATCTCTCGAGACCATCACACAGGAATTACAAACCGCATCAGGATCCACTGCAAGTACTGTGACAGTTAGGCGGGCGGTGAGAAAACTTGGATTTCATGGTCGAGCGGCTGCTCATAAGCCACACATCACACCGGTAAATGCCAAACGACGCCTCGCTTGTTGTAAGGAGCTTAAACATTGGACGACTGAACAGTGGAAAAAGTTGTGTGGAGGGACGAATCACGGTACACAATGTAGCGATCCTATGGCGGGGTTTGGGTAAGGCGAATACCTGGTGAACGTCACTTGCCAGCGTGTGTAGTGCCAACAATAAAATTCGGAGGCAATGGTGTTATGGTGTGGTCGTGTTTTTCATGGAGGGGGGTTGTTTTGCGTGGCACTATCACAGTACAGGCCTACATGGATGTTTTAAGCACCTTCTTGCTCCCCACTGTCGAAGAGGAATTCGGGGATGGCGACTGCATCTTTCAAAATGATCGAGCACTTGTTCATAATGCACGGCCTGTCGCAGAGTTGTTGCACGACAATAAAATCGCTGTAATAGACTGGCCTGCACAGAGTCCTGACCTGAATCCTATGGAACACCTCTGGGATGTTTTGGAACGTCGACTTGGTGCCAGGCCACACCGACCGACATCTATACCTGTTCTCATTGCAGCACTGCGTGAAAAATGGGCTGCCATTCCCCAAGAAGCCTTCCAGCACCTGATTGAAGGTATGACTGCGAGAGTGGAAGCTGACATCAAGGCTAAGGGTGGGCCAACACCATATTCGATGCCAGCATTTCCGATGGAAGGCGCCACGAACTTGTAAGTCATTTTCAGCAGGGTACTTTTGATCACATAGTGTAAGTGTATGCGGTGACGGTTATTTCTCTCTGCCAGGAGTGCAAACTGGCTCAGCTGGTCAGTAATCATAAATTAAACTACGTCCGAAAAGGCCTTGGTAGGCCCAAAGGTACCGACCGGCCGCCTTGTCATTCTCAGACCACAGGTGTCACCGGATATGGATATTTGGGGGGGGGGGGGCATGGGGTCAACACTCCCGGCCGTATGTCAGTTTACGAGACCGGAGCCGCTTCTTCTCAATCAAATAGATCTTCAGTTGGCCTTACAAGGACTGAGTGCACCCCGCTTGCCAACAGCTCTCGGCAGACCGTATGGTCACCTGTACTAGGGCTAGCCCAGCCTGGCAGCGCTTAACTTCGATGATCTGACGGGAACCGGTGTTACTATTGCGGCCGTTGGATAGTCGGTGGTTATGTGAGGACCAGGCAGCTGGTTGTAATCGCCTAAAACGGGAAGAAGGTTTTTGTGGTACATTTGTGTAGTATCGGTAGCAAACCAAAAATATTTTTCATTATTTCCGTAAGGTGGCAGACTGAATGAATGTCTATTTTGTACCTCACACAAGAGATTTTATACGTCATAACAAGAAGGTGAATATGTCGCCTGACATACTTCGGCGAAAATGATCAGATTTGTCTATTAAAAATGTACAGTGTGCAAAGCAAAGGATTACACTCATTTCGATGGTATTAACACACCGACCCCAAATCCTGCATGTCAATGAGCAAAGGTGAAAAATGCTGCTGCAGGAAATGTTTTGCTCTGGGGGAAGATGCAAGTTGCGCTGTCACGGCCTGACTACAACGAAATGCCTTTAAAAAAGGAGTTGGGCACCCATGGCGACAGGGACATTGAGGAGAGCTGGTAGCGGGCCAACACGGAGTGCTATGGAGAAATGCTTTAGAAAACTGCATTGGGGAATTTCCAGATGGATACCAACAGACCAGCGATGCAGTTGATCACGTGAAATGCTCGTGGTATGCTCGTCTTGTACGTGTGTAACTTTTAGGCGTCTGGAGCGGGCATAAAATGTCCGATTGGCTGAAATGAACTAGGAAGGAGTAAAGTGCCGAAAAACTTGGAGGCAGTTTGAAAGTAGGCCCTTTGCGACTGGTAGAGGTAGTTTCCACAAGATGTAAGGAACACTCCTATTGATTGGAAAAAGCTGGAACATGAAGCATGAAAGGACCCGGGTGGGGGACAGTTTTGCTACGAGAGACACAAGACCGAAAATTTCGAGGACTCTCCTCTGAATCAGAATCAAGTGCAGAACAGGGTGGATCACGCTCTGTACGATGCCAAAGGAGGAATATTGTATGAACACTGCATTCACTTAGCTGAAATTCAGCTAGAAATTAGCTGAAGAGTCGTTGAGTTCTTTTAGTGGACAAACGAAACAGCCACATAATTATTCTTGCGAGAACTGAGAGGGCATTGTAATATGCATGCTGCTCCATCTTTGCACGTGTATATCGCCATATTTCAAGACTAGGGATGAGTGCATGTTTTATCACCTAACGAGAAACATAGGACATTTTCTGCTGATACAATTAGTGAAGATTTTGATTAATTTTTATAGGATTTTCAGAGAACAAGAGCAGCCATTCACCCAACAGCTCATCACAGCTAAAGTAAATACCGCTATCAGATGTGTAAACTTATTGGTTCGCCAGCTTGCGTGCACTGTGAACTCGAGCAACCTTGAGTAATCTTTTGCTCAGCTTGTCACAAAAACTAACAATCCTCCAAACACGTGATTGTCATCCTAAATAGCACAGAACTTAGAACCAGAATCGGATGATTTGTCGTAATATTGGCCAACTTCTCGGTGTAGTCGTAAGAATAATTTTGTAGAGAACCTTCTGGTTAAAATTTGATATTGTTGTGTTCAGGGTTACTTCGATTAAACAGGGCGTAATGCGTTATATTGACAACTGTCCTCACATTGTCATGTTACAGCCCTTGTAAATTCGTGTACTTCTTTGACAATAATCCTGAATTAAAAACAATTTGGGTACAGCTAAACACTAATGTGCTCTGTCATAGAACAAGGATCCACTCTAACACCAGTCATTTATTGTATAGACGCTTACGCACTCACAGGGTATTTTTGCTGATGTCTGATGATACAGAAAAGGAGTGGGATGTCAGATAGTGACCCTGACTGGGGTTTCCTTATTATCAGGAGCTCCAATGAAGAATGAGGGTTAATGACCCTGTGGAATGCCAGGGCACAAATGAGACATCATTGTATTAACAACCATTTGTTAACGAGAGTCTTACATTCACTCTGGTTTCATTTCTTTTCCAGCGCTGCCTGGCACGGTATTGTTGAGCCCGCGCTGCACGAACGCAGGGGACGTCAGTGTCCGGTGAGGAATCTGTAGGCTCAGACTCTGTCTGCAGCCAGTGCTGTGAACCTGACGTAGGAAGATCCGGCGGCCAGCTCTCCCTGCAGCCCACGTGGCTGCCTGAGCGTCAGCGCTGTCGATGAATGAAGTTGAGCTTAGACTCGGCCCCAGAATCGCGGATGCCCTGTCACTGGTTGTCGAGATGACATGTAGACAGAAGACCCAACAGGGACACAAATTTCAGCCTGAGAGGCAGCCCAGCATGCAGCTGGTAAGGTGACCAGAGGTGGCGGCACAGTTGCCCTGCTCGCAAACTGAACAGCTCGCAGATGGACAGATGAGTTCTTAGCCAATGTGAACGGCAGGAGAGCAGCTCGCAGGGTCCAAAGCCAGATGACTGCAGACTCATAGCTGTGACTCCAGTCTGGCGGTGGCTGTAAGCACTTCGCTGTAGTCACCAGAGCCTCCAGCAACTAGTAGAGCTGACCTTCATTACCAGTGATGTTGATGCAGTGGCCTAAGTCTGAGAATGACCAAATAGTGCTCTCGACTTTCCTAGTGTTTAACTTTACAGTGTTTCTTTATTGAAAGTTTGCGTCCTGAAAGGCGTTCTTAGGTGAAGTTACCACATGTAGCCTCGTTACATAAGAGCGTCGTGTCTGCTCCGCATTGCTATCTAAAGGCAGAATCGTTTGTTTCCAATGTCCTCTCCCACACACTGCTATCTGCTTGCACTTCCGCACTCTGAAGTATTGACATTGGTTACGCCATCACTGCAGAACTGGCAGATGTGTTCCACCTAACTTCGTCCCAGCCGGTTTTAAATAAAAAAAAAATTCTGCACTTAATTACAATTCTGCTGTGCAGGTCTACTTCCAGTGAATGAAGCTACATCTAAACCATTTCTGAGAAGACATTTCGATGGAAACTGCAACCAATGAACATGTGGAGTCGGGTACCTTGCAAAGGACCATTGCTCACAGCGACACATGAAGTTGCACGTCTCCAGTGTGCCGAGCAACACAGAAACTGGACAGTACCTGACTGTAGGCTTGTTGTGTTGTCCGACTAATCGCGATTTTGCACTTTTTTTTCGAAATATGTGACTTGTCACGTGCGCCAAGAGCCCAGTGATGCAGTTAACACACAGGGTGTGTAGGGTGTGACAGAAGCCGGAGGTGATGGTTTGACATTTTTGAAACATTTTTCGTACCACGACTTGCACCGACTCATTCAGGTTATCGGGGACCTGAATCATTATATTTATTTCTACATCCTATATAACCTAATTTTGCCCTTCCGTCTACACCCTCATGATTAGTATGTTGCAGCCACTCCCATCTTCTGTGGTGTCGACAACGATCTTTCTTGTATATCAAACGATACGCAGGGACAAGAATCAAAGTGTCATTTGTGTTTATGCATGCGGGTTGCTGCGTGACGCATGTTTGACGCAGAGAGTCTTAGTAAAGCCTTAGTCCTCCGAAATGTTTTCCAAAGTTACACAAGGTATAGGCTGTGCAGCGGGGTGTTTCGACAAACTGGCGCTCAACAATCTTCAGTAAGAGCTGTCGTTTATTAAAGTGTGAACAGACACTCACATAAAATGTGTTTATTCAAACGACGTACTATTTACCTTTTAAACTGCGGGTCATGGCTTTTTACTTTCTGTATATGCCTCATCCTGGCGTGCGTCTGTCAATTTTATTGCAGTGTACGACCCAGTAAATGGGAAGAACATTATGAGCAACATATGGAGGGGACCGACGGCACACCCCACAGATAAGTGTAATCAGGGACAGGTCGTTATCGTCTTCATCGTGTTACTTACCTGTAGGGCAGAACGTTACTGTTTGGTGAACTTTACTTGCTCTTTTATAAGCAGTTGCGGTATGGATTTATATTGTTATTTTTATTGTATTTCATGGTTGTGTAGACAATATTAGCATTATATTGAAAGTAAAGTCACCTTGCGAATGTGTTTTGTCGTGTGGTGATACGCTGGTAAATAGTTCTGGCAGATTTCTTGTTGCGTGCTCGTGAGTCCGTTGAGAGTCACCGTGTTTATTTGCACGTTCGTTTGTAAATCTCCCCAGCGAGTGTAGCTCAAACCGTCTACAGTAATTAGAATGACTAGAGAGAGTTATGTTCACTTTTGAGTTCCACCTAATTATTTACAGAGATGAGCACTCGTTTATTTCTTCCTTCAATACAATTTCTACTCGAATTCTATACAGGGTAAAAAAAAACACAACAATAAAAGTAAACAGCGCAACCTTAATTTATGCAAACAAAAGGCCACAAGTTTCACCATCAGTCCAAAAAGGACACGGGCATATCACAGTGACGTCAGGGGAAGTACCACAGCGGTGAACAGTGGAGGTATAAATGTGGAGAACCAAACATTTTGGGCTATATAAGACGTCGAATGTCGGTTTCAAGTTGTGAGATAATGACAATTTTTTAAACCCTCCATGATGTTCGCGTTTCGTATGCAAGAAGTAACGTCTGTGGTTCCTGCAGGCAGCACAGTATCCGACACAGTTATTTCCATTGTAAAATGTGATATTACAGCTTTCTAAGCTAGTTAATCACCACAGATATTGTGTATTACGCTGATTCTTATCTAGAAACGGAAATAATGAAAAATATTTTTGGTTTGCTACCGATACTACACAAATGTACCACAAAAACCTTCTTCCCGTTTTAGGCGATTACAACCAGCTGCCTGGTCCTCACATAACCACCGACTATCCAACGGCCGCAATAGTAACACCGGTTCCCGTCAGATCATCGAAGTTAAGCGCTGCCAGGCTGGGCTAGCCCTAGTACAGGTGACCATACGGTCTGCCGAGAGCTGTTGGCAAGCGGGGTGCACTCAGTCCTTGTAAGGCCAACTGAAGATCTATTTGATTGAGAAGAAGCGGCTCCGGTCTCGTAAACTGACATACGGCCGGGAGTGTTGACCCCATGCCCCCCCCCCCCCCCCCCAAATATCCATATCCGGTGACACCTGTGGTCTGAGAATGACAAGGCGGCCGGTCGGTACCTTTGGGCCTACCAAGGCCTTTTCGGACGTAGTTTAAGAGAAAGAGCATGACACTCGTTACCAATTCTTGTTGCTTAGGGACTTTTTAAGACCACTGTTGCATGGCTATGAGTGGTACACCATTCTGCGATGGCACGCAAACAAATTGGGCAGTTTTACTCATTATATGTCACGGACATGTGTGAACATATTAACATCTTTCTTTACTGACCGACCGCCATGTCACCCTCAGCCTATAGGCATCACTTGACGTGGATATGGAGGGGTGTGAGGTCGCCACTGTTATCATTTTTCGTGACTAGTGCCTCTAGTTCTCAGACAAGTAGCTCCTCAATTTACTTGACAAGGGCTGAGTGCACCATGTTTGCCAAGAGCGGTGGCAGATCAGACAGTCACCCAACCAAGTGCTATCCAAGCCCGACGGCGCTTAACTTTGGTGATCGGACAGGAACTGGCCAGCAGGGCCGTTGGCCAAAATATTTAGTATTACTTGTAAAATACGGCAGGCTGTAAGACTTTTTTTGTTATCATCTTTCGACCAGCGCAATAAAGACAAGAAAATCCACGTTTTAATAACGTTATTTTTCCTCCTTTGGCTTGTTGAACACTTGAAGTTTCTGTATAAAGAGCAAAAGTATGTCTTTGGTTGTGGTATTATGACGAGGGCTTTACTTTTACAAAGAAAAAATACAGCGTTTGAACACAAAATAACGAAACTTCTATACTTTCCAGAGAATAAATTAGTGGTTTCTGGCACTGTTTTTGTCCATTATATCATATTCAGTAGAATCCTCCTTGAAGATAAAAAAAACAACAGTAACTGAAATAGAGATTTTTGGGAGTCGGTTTTTCGTCTGCTTAATACTAAATCGGCGATGTCATTGTTCTTCCACAAAGGTAAAACTCACAAATTAACACCGATGTCACTCTCTGTGCACTCGTAGTTATTATTTCCTATTAATAAGATGTGTGAGACTTGGACATGGCTATCAATAACAACCAAGCTTGAGAGTGGAGTACACGTCTACAAGCTTTTAACTGCCGTTGTGATGCCGTTGAGCAACAAAGGGAGGGGGTGACCTTATGGGAATTACAACCGTATGACGCAGGCATGTACTAGTGTCATATTAAAATTATGATGAGCACTGACGTCGGAATCCACGTTCCATGGTGATGGATGCCGCTGGATTGGTTCCTTTCTGCAGCTCGGTAAGGGCTGCAAGAGAAAGTGGCAGGCAAAATGTTTAGGACACTCTTCGAGCCCGGTTCTGTAAAGGTGCAGAACAGCGTCGAAACCGGCGCAATCGATGTAATCGATGTAATTTCCCATGAGCTGTGTTACAAACAAATAAACCTAAGATATGTGGTAACTGTTAAAGCAGCAGTATTTGGCTTTGCGCTCAGGAATGTTTAACATGCAGTTTAGCAGAGTCACAAAATTGCTAGAAATAAGTGTTAATTCTGTAGTGAATAAGTAACCTGTATCCATAATTCCAGGATCGGACATTTGTCCCACTCCAGTCTCCTCTCCACCTCTCCCCTCTCCAAATCACCCTCCTGCGGACGACAATGGTTGGATCGACATCAGGGAGAGATGTAGTCGGTAAGATGTGGTAAACGTTTCCAAGCCACTGTCTCGGCCTTACGGCTTATATGGTAGTGAATCCACCGTCGGAAACCACGTTCTCCGTTACCTGGTAAATGTTTTCCAAGCATCTTCCAGCAAGTTAACGGGCATTTTCACGGTGATGAAAATATATCAAAAGGCAGGAACACCAAATGAAGACATACGAGTACTAGCAATATTTGCAGATTCCCCACTTCTTAACCCAGCGAAACTCCTGTAATGTCTCCACGACCGTTGGATGGCAATTGTATATCCACCGGAACTACGCAAGCTTCATCGACTGCGCGATTTAGCGATAGGGACTAGTCAGTACCCTAGTGAACCGTTTAGAAAGCTTTTAGCTGGGCCAAAACACGAGTTTAGTTTTATTTAGCTTCTCCCATAGCTGTTCCTGTAAACACTAACAGGTGGTCTTAATAACCTGATTGGACTGTATATAAATGATGCAGTTTGTCGAAAGGAGAGGCGATAGATGCGGTCAACACAGAGACATTGGGAGCCTATTTACTCCACGTTTTTAACCTTTCGATTGGGCTCGCCTCTCGCACATTCGCTGAATAGGAACGTTTGAGAGGAACTCTTGCGAAGATGCGCGATGGCTGATACTGTAGCAGACCAAATACGGCAATGATTTCCGGCCCTGTGTGATAATAATACTCGTACGCGCAGCGGCTGGCGTTGTGCAGCGATGCGCTGCGAAGCAGATAAAACTTATCTGCGATCCCCGCGGTCCACTTAATTAACGCCGAACAAACAGCCTGCGCTGCCAGATGTGACCGTAGAACCGCAAGTAATACAATGCAAGCCACAGATACCAGCATACATCATGGGGCTGCTCCGTTGTTATGACTGGCTGCCTTTGCTGGCTTTCAATTACGAGCACCGTTAAACTATTTTTATACTGTGAAACTCGCTGTAAGCATAAAAAAATTTACCACTGGCGTGTTGGGCGTCGCTGATGGTGACTGCGTGACGCACTCGTCTGGGACCTAATCAGTTCGATTCCAGGTGGTAAAAATAATATCACTGTTGTTGAGAATAGTAGGCCATGTGCCGGAGTTGGGATTCATTGTCTCCCTTCTTTCATAATCATTATTTACACAAACAAGACACAACACAATACACACACTCATTACGGGCACCTACACTAGGCAATTATACTTAACGATATCATGCCGGCGTGTACCACCGGCGACTCACACAACATCCTCCCACTGGACAGTGTGTATCAGCGGTGGCTCACGACGAGCTACCAGTTATAGCACCAGCAGTACACTAACATATAATGTCTCATCTATTACCCAGGCGGAACGAACAACTGAGAATAGAGTTTTGTGTGACCCTTCAACGAAAGAGCTTTCTGAACGTAGGGGACAATACGTAATTTATGAATTTATGATTGATTTATGGTTATTTCATTTGATCTCTCGCTGTTTCAAAAGGATGGACTTCATGATCAAGTAAATGATGGAAAAGTACGATGAACATAATATAGATCTGCATTTCCCATTCATTGATTTCAAAGAGGCTTCGGACAATATAAGTCGGCAAGAGATTTATAAAGTACTGAGCGAAGCAGGTATATGTGCAAAACTAATAAATGTAATCAAAATGACAGAGACAAGAATTAAAGTAAAAATATTTGACAGGACAAGTGAAAGCTTTTTCTTCAAGAAATAAGTGACGCTAGGTGATAGTCTCTCCACTGTCTGATTCAATATAGCACTCCAGAGATCAATAAAAGAGGCACCATATTTATGAAAACAAGTCAGATATGCACATATGCTGATGACACTGCAATAGTAGGAAGAAATGCCAACACCAATAAAGAAATATACCTGACAACGTTAACAGAAGCATTAAAAATCGGCATCACAATAAATGAAAGTGAAACACAATACCCATAGGCCAGAAGAACTAAGGATTTAAATATAGATGGGAAATGTCTCAAAGGATATCCCACTTTTAGTTGCTTGGGATCATTAATATCAAACGATAATAATATTGAAAAGGCTATAAGTGGAAGGATACTTGATAGAGAACAGAGCTTACTTAACAATACTACAGCTTTTCAGAAACAGTCTTGTTACTAGAAGAATAATTATTAGAACAACAGAACTCCAAATATACAAACGCTAAGTCTGCCAGTCCTTAGACGTGGGTCAGAGGTATGGACGCTGACAGATGACAAAAACGTGCTATTAATCTTTGAGTTAAAAGTGCTACTTAAAATTTATGGCTTAATAAGGGAGGAAGAAGTCTAAAGAATATGATATGACACCGAACTAGAAGCATTACTATAAGGAAAAGACATAGTAAAATATGTCAAACCAGAATGATTACGATAACTAGAAAACGTCTAGAGAATGTCGAATGATAGAAGACAAAAGAAAATGATGAAAAGAATGATTCGTGCTGCTAGACGGAAAGGAATACCAAGAAGAAAAATGGTTCAAATGGTTCTGAGCACTATGGGACTTAACATCTAAGGTCATCAGTCCCCAAGAACTTAGAACTACTTAAACCTAACTAACTTAAGGACATCACACACATCCATGCCCGACGCTGGATTCGAACCCACGACCGTAGCAGCAGTGCGGTTCCGGACTGAAGCGCCTAGAACCGCTTTGCCACTCCGGCCGGCGAAGAAAGTAGACTGATGATGTAACAGAAGATCTCACCAGCAATGGAGTCCGGGGGTAGAAAAGGGCTGCAAAAAACCGAGAACCATGGAGGAAAATAGTTGAAGAATCCAAGGCTCACCAAGGGCTGTAGCACTACAGAAGAAGAAGGCTTTCAAAATAAAAGGTCACAATATTAAAATGGTAGTCTAGGTACTTTGGATACGACCGTCACCCCACGGTGAGAAATGAAAAGTTGCTCTGCCATATGTAGGAAAGCACGAATACGGGCGCCACTCCACAGCGAGAAACACAATTCTCAGCGCCGGCGTGAACATATTAAGACACCTGAAATGGAAATAGCCCAAGTATACCAACTCAAAAAGGTTTCCACAAGGGAGTCAGCCAATCGAGTTAATTTCATTCACTAGTGTGTAGAATGTCAGTCGAATTTAGGCAAGAGAGATTGATTGATTTTAACAGAAGTGCTAAAACAGCTTAGGTCTAACCCGCCACTGCTCGCACCGAAACTAGGTTTACTGTGCGGTATCGCTCCCTGTATATCTAGTAAAGCCAACCAGTGCCCTTAAATAGTGCAAGGAGTCCCTCTACCAGTTTTCTGGTAGACACAATTTCTGCAGGTCTAGTTGTCTCGAAGATTCTGTATCTTTTATTCTCATTAGGGTCCTCTTCCATTATAACCAATGTATGTAGGTGGTTTTTGAAGTTCCCATGGCCGGTCATCAGTCCAGTCATGAGTTTGATCTCTTCCCTGTTCAATCTTAGGATTACAGAGCTTCTTTTAAAACATGGCTTGGGCATCATTACCTTACCATGTTTTCGTTTATGGACCTTCACCAGTATCCTACGTGCTGTTTCCTAAGCCACTTCTATAGTTCTAATTTGATCACAGCCTTGATGATTGTCAAGACAGGTTCCGGTCCAATAAATGGAGTTGTTGCCCCCATCCTATCCAATCTATCGGCTTGTTCATTGCCACAGATCCTGGAGTGGCTAGGGACCCACACTAGGTACACCCTATTGCTTCCCCCTAACTCCACCAGAGCCTTGTTTTGCCTTTGTCAGCTTCTGGTTTTAAAAATGCCACATAACATGGACTAGGGTTGTACACTCATAGCAAGGATTATTCAGTGGTGATATGTATTTACGCCGAAAAAACTGTTCAACATAGTCTCTCTCTTAAGTAGTAGTTCGCCAACTATGTATTTAAATTGGATACATTTGTATTCACTATAACAAAATCGAGCTAAGGATAGTAGAAGCTTGAATTAAGATGTTTTGAGGTAATAAGTCAGTACCGTTTTAGTGCTGCGTCACCTACTCTGCCGTAACTTAGGATAATTATTTCTTTCTGCATGTACAAATTTTCTTTGGTATTACTGAGACACCTCTTAGAACTCTTAGAATCACAGTACGTGCACTACTTGCGGTAATATCGGTACGAAGAGGCAAATCTAAATCGCGAAACCCATTTAAATACTGGCTGTGGCGCTCGCATGTCTCGTATCAGCCACGATCTGGCGGCACCACTGCCTATTCTGGGGCCGGCAAAATAGCCGTGACCGACTCGGCACTAGATCAAGTGTCCATAGAGAAAAAAATCCACTAGGTCTATGTTTCGTACAATTAGTAGAAAAGCACTGCGATTTTTTATGGTGGTGAAGAAATGTGGATGACTGAAGGAAACCATTACTGAGGTATTTGGGAGAAATAATAAAATAAAATAAATAACGTGTACAGGAAAGCGTAATGCACCATTAGCTAGGGACTTTTGCAGTTGAAGTTGTTGAAGTACACTACTGGCCATTAAAATTGGTACACCACGAAGATGACGTGCTACAGAAGCGAAATTTAACCGACAGGAAGAAGATGCTGTGATATGCAAATGATTTGCTTTTCAGAGCATTCACACAAGGTTGGTGCCGGTGGCGACACCTACAACGTGCTGGCACGAGGAAAGTTTCCAACAGATTTCTCAAACACAATCAGCAATTGACCAGCGTTGCTTTGTGAAACGTTGTTGTGATGCCTCGTGTAAAGAGGAGAAATGCGTACCATCACGTTCCGACTTTGATAAAGGTCGGATTGTAGCCTATCGCGATTGCGGTTTATCGTATAGCGACATTGCTGTTCGCGTTGGTCGAGATCCAATGAATGTTATCAGAATATGGAATTGGTGGGTACATGAGGGTAATACGGAACGCCGTGCTGGATCCCAACGGCCTCGTATCACTGGCAGTCGATATGACAGGCATCTTATCCGCATAGCTGTAACGGATCGTGAAGCCACGTCTTGATCCCTGAGTCAACAGATGGGGACGTTTGCAAGACAACAACCATCTGCACGAAGAGTTGGACGACGTTTGCAGCAGCATGGGCTATCAACTCGGAGACCATGGCTGCATTTACCCATGACGCTGCATCACAGACAAGAGCGCCTGCGATGGTGTACTCAACCTGATTGCACGAATGGCAAAACGTCATTTTTTCCGGATTTATTCAGGTTCTGTTTACAGCGTCATGATGGTCGCATTCGTGTTTGGTATCATCGCGGTGAACGCACATTGGAAGCGTGTATTCGTTATCGCTATACTGGCGTATCACCCGGCGTGATGGTATGGGGTGCCATTGGCTACAAGTCTCGGTCACCTTTTGTTCGCATTGACGGCACTTTGAACAGTGGACGTTACATTTCATATGTGTTACAACCGTGGCTCTACCCTTCATTCGATCCATGCGAAACTCTACATTTCATCAGGATAATGCACGACCGCATGTTGCAGGTTCTGTACAGATCTTTCTGGATACAAAAAAAGTTCGACTGCTGCCCTGGCTAGCACATTCTCCAGATCTCTCACCAACTGCAAACGTCTGGTCAATGGTGGCCGATCGACTGGTCCTCACAATACGCCAGTGATGAATTGTGGTATCGTATTGAAAGTGGGTGGGCAGTTGTACCTGTACACGCCATCCAAGCTCTGCTTGACTCAGTGCCCAGGCGTATCAAGGTCGTTGTAACGGCCAGAGGTGGTTGTTCTGGGTACTGATTTCTCAGAAAATGTAATCACATGTCAGTTCTAGTATAATATATTTGTCCAATGAATACCCGTTTATCATCTGCATTTCTTCTTGGTGTAGCAATTTTAATGACCAGTAGTGTATATACACTGCCCATTAACATGAATGTGAGCACCTGTCAAAAGCCTCAACAACCACCTTTTGAAGCGTGGACCGCTGAGAGACGTGGAGGAAGAGAGTTACTGTGGTTGTGAAAACTACCGATCGGGATGTGGAGCCATGCCGACTCCAGTGGCGTATCGTACTGTACGTGGCGCGAACAACCCGATCGAGGTGGTCTCACCTCGCTTACATAAAAAAATGGCGAGTTTCGGTGCCAGAGGAACCACCACGTACACTGAAAGCTGTGTGACACGTCGCTTGTCCTGCTGGTAGACAGCACCGTGCCAAGAAGAAACCAACAGCTTGCAGGGGTAGAAAGGTCCCCGAAGACGATGCATACTTGTGTTGATCCGTTGTGCCTTCCATAATGACGAGATCACCCAGGGAATGCCACAAAAACATTCCCTAGACCATAACCCTCACTCCTCCGGTCTACAGCCTTCTGACGATTGTTGCAGCAAGTTTTCTTTTTGGGCGATGGAGCATAAAACGTGGTTCACCTGAAAAGGACACCTGTCACCAATCAGTGGAAATCCAGTTGCAGTATTGGCGTTTAAGTTCCAGCCCTCGCCACTGACGACCAGCTGTCAGCATGGGTGAGCAACCAGGCGTCTGCATCTGAGGCCCGTGCGCAGCAACGTTCGCTGAACGGTCATTGAGGAGACGTTGTTGGTAGCTGTTTGATTGCAATAAATTATTTATGTAGAGCTACGAAATCACCAACAATGACAACGTATGTTGCCTCTTGCGAAGTGAAAGGCTGCTGTAGGCTTGTACAGCCAGTTGCTCAACAGCTGCACACCTGTCCCCGCCGCCGTTCACCCCTGTCATCTGCCGTCCGTGGAGGACCACAGTTGCCTCGGTTGCCAATTTTGGATACTTCCACTAATACTTCCACAAATGGACCAAAATCCAGTGATCATGTCCGTCTGGACGTCAGATAATTTGCTCCGTTTCCTCAATTCGATGATAATTACACTGTTTTCTGCATTCCCCAACCCGCTTTTTGTACCGCCCACTGCTAATGCTGTGCTGTGAGCGGTTGCTCTACGTTGACTTCGAACGTGGGCGGTGGTCACGTTAATGTGACTGGATCATTTACTTGAAAGGACACTTTTAAAACTGGGACCCCAGTTCCCAAATGAATGTGTAGTATTTAATTAGATCCTACGTACAATGAAATTACTGAGAGGAAAGAACACATGAAAACTAATGAACTTTAAACACTCCACAGACTCTAAAAATGACAAAATCTCCCAAAATATATACCATAGAGGCGACTTTTGTCTTTAGGTCACGTTCACAGAACGAATGGCAGTAGATGCATAAAAGATATCTTCAAGTGTAGGAGGAGAGTAAAGGTCTGAAAATGAGCTATATAAGTTGAGGCAAAAATAAAGTTCTTTTAGGAAGGAAACGTTGAAAATACAATGTATCTAAAGCAGGAACTGGTTAAAAGCAGCTCTACCAAAGAAGGCAAACACATAGTGAGAGTGAGATGAAATATTGTAGCATGGTACCCAGGAGATCCAAACGAAAAGAAAAAAGGAAAAAAATAGTTATTACCTTGCCGATATATAAGACTTCCGTAATTTTGATCATCAGAATCAGCTACATAGCACTATAGTACAATCAACGACAGAAAGATTGCAATAAATTATTTATGTAGAGCTACGAAATCACCAACAATGACAACGTATGTTGCCTCTTGCGAAGTGAAAGGCTGCTGTAGGCTTGTACAGCCATTTTCTTATATTCTTCTTTAAACATGTGAGCAGTTGTGTAACCATTTTAGGGAAGTACCTGTTTCTTAGAGCTGCAAAATGTATCACTGTGGGACACGTAGTTCCAAGTCTATGAACCCATAAATATTGAGATGCATGAGAAATTGGCTTTTCTTGAAACAGAGCGCAAATCACACCTACTACACTCTTCAAGGGTTTAATAACGCTGTGGGTTAGCTGGTTTCTGAAATTCTGTTAAAATAAGAGCGTTATAGTGGAAGATAGAAAATAGGTAGTACATTGAGAAGTCGACTGAGGAATTATGGAGCATTATAGTCTCTATTTTGCTTTGCACCTAAGTTGTCGGTAGCGGGAGTAATATGGCGGGAAAGAACGAATGTCACAAGTGTATCAAACCTTGCCAAAACGCTCTGACTGTCCGCCTTGATGGCTACGTGGTAAGCGCAACAGATTGCTTACTGAAGAGGCCAGGGTTCGATTGCTGGGCTGGTCGGTGATTTTCTCCGCTCAGGGTCTGGGCGTTGTGTCGTCCTTACGTTCGTATAACTCACAATACGCTAGCGTATCGTCTTTCCGTTACTGAGGTGGCTGAGTGGGAAAAAAAGGAAAATAGTTGAGGAGCGACGATAGCTGCTGTATAGAAACTAATTCGTGGCTCACGTGAACAAACAGTGACGCCCAGAGTGAATTTTTGCTATGTAGCGGGGTGTGCAGCGGTAGAGCACTTGCCAGTGAAAGTCAAAGATCGTAGGTTCGTGCCCCTGTTCGGCACACAGCATTAATCTGTCAGGAACTTCCTATTTGCGATTTCTTATTTTGTCCAACATTTTCGTTTGGAGACAGAGCATCAGCAGCTGTCAATATCATTGTAGTTGAACGACAGCACCAGTTATACCAAACTTTCTCCATAGCTGGTTCTGGGGCTTAGGCCATTTTCAGGGGTTTTTGACCATTGAGCAATAAAACCTCTCTGTCAGTTCGAGTGCACCAGATGCACCCATGTTGATGACATCCTAACAGTGTCCCACGGGTGCTTCACGAATTTTACGAGTTCGATGATGATGCTGAAAGGCTGTAAGATGCCTACTCCGTTATTCGTATCTATCACGACCAAGTTTCTCCCTAAAAGCAGCTGTGTTCATATAACGACGGCAATCTGAGCAATATTTATGCTGCACAGAGTAGAATGGGCTTCATACTCCCAAGGAACATGCGCCTGAAGATTTAAAAGGGACTGTGTGCCTTCCGGTACACGTCCTGTCAAAATCACCACACTTGCTATTAAAAGTCTTCATACTGAGTTAGTTCTAAAAGATAAGAAAGGGATTCGAAAGAAGACACTGATTTCATAGAACTGAGAGATTTAATGTCTCTAGCACAAGCCGCGGTACAGGTTCCTAACGATTCTACGCGCACTTACCAACGCTCACTCTTGTTTCGGCTTGTTATTACTTTTCTGAGCTAATCATTACTTCTATCGACCTTTCCTAGCGACTCGTTTATAATATTGATGAGTTCTCAATCCCGTCCACAAGCCCTACAACATTTAACGGATTTATCGAACTTCTCCGGACACGCGGCCATGTATCGTCCAACCATGTCTGACATCCAGCCACGACTCCCCACTACTCATCGCCTTCCACAACACCCGTAACGGTTGGCGCCAAAGCGAGCTTCTCGGTCACTGGGGGATTCTCCTGGCGCGCTGTGCTGCTGTGCTAGGCGGTTACGTGTAAGATAAAGACACCAATTCCTAAAGAGTAACTATATCGATAACCATAGAGGCGCCAGTCAATCCGCCTCTCATATAAATTTTGGTAGCTTTGCGTTATCATGTTCCACAGAGTATCTTTTCTATGCCTGCTTTTGCTTATGTTGTTGATGCTCACATTTACGTGCCAGGGAAGAAGATCAGCTGAGTACCAGAATCTACGATTCTTTACTTTCACCTTGTCAATAGTTGACAGTCAGCACAACATATACGTAAAGCCTCCTGTCTCTAACAAGGATACTCGTGTATTTTGAATGCATGGCGGCGTAATAACAAATGCATGCAACTGGAAAATTCAGGTGGAGGCTGTTGATTTACCTTTTGCAGTAGCAGCCTGGGAAGGCACTTGAACTTTATTTTCGTAGCCTGGTCCAGTCTCGACGTTCTGGCATGACGCTGTGTCTCCAGACACGGCCCGCCGTCTCCAGGCGTAGAGACGACGGTCGTTTCAAAGTCAGGCATTGGGACGCCGTCTTCAAAATTTCAGATCGAGTGGAGCGGGCGTTTCCTCTCCTGTCTTCTGACTGAAACGCATGCTGTTTGTAAAAGAAGCAGTTTTGGGGATTGGTTAATATGCCCCCCCACCAAGTTTTATCGCTCTCAGTACGCGGAGGGGTATAGAGAAGTTTTAGAGGGAACCTATCAGGACTTGCACGAGATCAATCGCAGCAAGCAGTCGTTGCTCTGAGATCAAGTAAACAGCGATTTTTGGGTGGGAATTAGATCGATTTCTCCGCAACGATGCAGCTCCCTTGCTAGGAACAGTGCAGAATTCTCGGAATTGGCGATTTCAGTAGTAGTTAATTTCAAATGGAACCGAATTCTGTGTTTGATCGGAGACGAAGCATTTCACGCAACGTGTGCCCTTTTCGCTATGAGTCATGGGATGACTTTAATGGGTCAATTAGTAATGCAAAATGATAATTATTGCTTTCAAATTTTGGTGTGTGAGCGACTGCACGTCCATTAGGCACTCCCTTAATCCACAAGTTTCTTTGCTGACAAATTATCGACACGTTACTATTGTCTGCTGGTATAGAACCATAGGGTTACTGTTTTCATGTGTCTTCCACTTACTGCAGCCTCAGGACTATTCTCTATTCGTGAAATAAATGTTAATAACGCAGCTACTTAGTTCATTAAACTTCACTCCAAAATCGACGGCAGCATGTCTTCCAACGTCCTGTATTCTTTAATATCCTGTATCATGTGAGAGAAAATTATTTAATACTCATTAAGGGGGGTAGGACGTCAAACGGGCTGACTTGGAGCAGGGAGGCGCCAGAGGACATTTTAATTTCCACTGTCTATACTTTTACAAGTAAATTCATAAAACTTTGTCAGCATGACCAGGAAGGATTCAGCATTCACAATTGTAGCAGCGGAAGTTCAAAAACATAACAAAATAATTGTTTTACATGTGAAATTTCATTTCACTTACTATTGGCTGCATTTGTTGCTATAGGCACACTTTCCTTCGTAAGTAAGAGAGACTCTTCGATGAATTATGCACAGCATACAAACCATACTTACAGGTGTCTGAAACTCTAGAATCTATTTAATTTATGAAAAATTGAATGAGCTGTTACGTTTTAAACTTTATGTTTAGAAAAAATCTAATTTTGTAGTTAATTATCTCAATTTTTACCACAGTTTTTAATAGATTTGGAAAATTCTAGAGTTTCATACACCTGTAAGTATGGTTTGTATGCTGTGCAAAATTCATCAAAGAATCTCTCTTACTAGTGAAGAAAAATGTACGTATAGCAACAAATGCAGCCAACAGTAAGTGAAAAAATGATGAAATTTCATACCTAAAAAAATTACTTTTTATGTTTTTGCACTTCCACTGCTATGAGTGTGAATCCTGAGTCCTTCCTGGTCATGCTGACAAAGTTTTATGAATTTATTTGTAAAAGTATAGACAGTATAAAATAAAATGTCCTGTGGTGCCTCTCCTGCTCAAAGTAACCCCGTTTGACGTCCTACTCCCCTAAAAAAAAGTTTTGCATCACCCCGGTTCCCAGAACTCCTGAAGACTGTCGTTGACTGTGGATATTGTATCAGAGACACTGTCACTTTGACTGTTCAGAGATGTCACTAAACCCGTCCAAAGATGTAAACAGCCATGCGTGAGCAGTGCCTATTAGACGGACGGGGTTCGACAGCCGATCAGTTCCAGTCATTCCACCAGGAAGGAAGTATACTGCTCGTGTTTTCTGTAGTTAAACTTTGCCTAGGCGGTCAGGAACATTGTTCGATCGCGTCCGCATTGTTACTTTGTTCCAGGAAGGGCTCTCAACAAGGGCAGTGTCCAGGCGCGTCGGAGTGAACCAAAGCGATATTGTTCGGACATGGAGGAGATACAGAGAGACATGAACTGTCGATGACATGCCTCGCTCAGGCCACCCAAGGGCTACTGCAGAGGATGACCGCTACGGATTGTGACACGGAGGAACTCTGACAGCAATGCTACCATGTTGAACGATGCTTTTCGTGCAGCGACAGGGCGTCGTGTTACGATTCAAACTGTGCGCAATAGGCTGATGATGGGCAATTTCACTCCCGACGTCCATGACGAGGTCCATCTATGTAACCACGACACCATGTAGCGCGGTACATATGGGCGAATAACATGCCGAATGGATCGCTCAGGATTGGCATGACGTTCCCTCCAGCAATGAGTGTCGCATGTGACTTCAACCAGACGATTGTCGGAGACGTGTTTGTAGGCAACCCGGTCAGGCTGAACGCCTTTGACACACTGTCCAGCGAGTGCAGCAAGGTGGAGGTTCCCTGACGTTTTAGGGTGGCATTATGTGGGGCCGACGTACTCCGCTGGCAGTCATGGGAGGCGCCGTAACGGCAGTACGATACGTGGATGCCATCCTCCGACCTACAGCGCAACCATATCGGCAGCATATTGGTGAGGCATTCGCCTTCATGGACAACAATTCGCGCCCCCATCGTGCACATCTTGTGAATGGCTTCCTTCAGAATAACGACATCGCTCGACTAGAGTAGCCAGCATGTTCTCCAGACATGAACCCTATCGAACATGGCTGGGATTGATTCAAAAGGGCTGCTTATGGACGGCGTGACCCACCAACCGCTCTGAGGGATATACGTCGAATCACTGTTGAGGAGTGGGACAATCTGGACCAACGGTGCCATGATGAACTTGTGGATGGCATGCCACGTCGAATGCAGGCTGACCACAAAAATCGTTTTAAGGCTTCCGTAGAAGACAGCGAACAATATTTCTTCCTTTCTTATTTTTAATCTGCCATCTCACACTGTGACAACGGGTAACCGTCCTTATCATTCAGTGGTTGAGTATGGAGTATTTTCGATGATCCTATTTTCACTACACTGTGTTCCTAGGAAGGTCTAGTGATCACTGTTTCAGGTTAATTTCTTTGGAGGGAATAATACGGATTTGAAATCTTTAAGAGTGTTATGTAATTGTTCTAAATAGTAAATATTAATGGTGGCGTCGAGCTCAGTATTTTAGGATATTTAACTGTCGCATTGGCAACTGGCTAATGTGAGAATAACATTTGATACATTTCGGTTAACGAAATGTTCTGTATTTTCTTTTAATTGCCCAATTTTGAAGTTCATATAAGCTGGTATTGTATGGTACTGTATTTTTAACTAGCGGTTCGATGCTTGATTTTGATCTTAGCTGAGATTTTGTATGATAGTACAAATATTTCCTGTATGTTGTTGCACACATGTCAACACAGCACCACCACTCTTATCTACCACCAGGCTTTGATATGAATGACAATAATATTCTGCTTGGTTTTGATTTTGGCCTTTTTTAATGATTTCCGTTTTTTTCTTGACTTAGAACCCGTTTTCATCCTAAATCATAAAATATAGTACAAATACAATTTAGATCCAAGCAGGACCAGCAGTTTGTGAGGGACACCGAAAGTCATTTAAATGCACTGAATAATCTGTATATTTGATCATGAGAACTGCTAAAAATTATATTAGATTTAATTTGTTACAAGCCAACAGAGTAAAAGAAGAGCTTCAATTATAATTGAGCAGTTGCGGGAGCGGTTTTGGCACGACATTGATGGACACCTTGACAGCTACAGATGTGCGTTCTTACAAGGTGGCTCAGTACTGCTTCTGTCTAACAGCAGCATCAGTGACGCAGGGAGATAGTTCACTGTAGCTCACTTGTTTTGTTCTATAGCCATGTAATATAAATAAGCAAGCGTTACATCACTTTTTGTTGAAACACTCATCAACCCACTCACTCATCCTCTTGCACACCCACCAGCAAACACACACACACACACACACACACACACACACACACACACACAAACGTCAGCATCAAGCCTTGGACTTGCAGCCTTGAACAAATAATGGCCGGCTGGTGTGGCCGTGTGGTGCTAGGTGCTTCAGTCTGGAACAGCGTGACCGCTACGGTCGCAGGTTCGAATCCTGCCGCGGGCATGGATGTGTCTGATGTCCTTAGGTTTTTTAAGGTCCCACAGATGTTAAGTCCCATAGTGCTCAGAGCCATTTGAACCATTTTTCATCCCTTACACACTTCACATATTTTTGTGGGAAATTGATCCCTAAACCGATATCAGCTGAATTATCCGATTTTACACGCTAAAACAACGATATTTGAAAGTCGAAATAACTCTAAACAGGACGCTCACCGCTTTTAGACTTTTAACTGCTTGTCTGAAGGCACTGCCAAAGAGAGAAAAATTTCTGTGTCCTATGCCTCCTGTGGTGTTCGTCACTTTTCTGAAACGCTGAGTGGGGTTAGTTTATATCTGCTGCTGGAGGTAGCGACGTTAAGGCTCTTATTTTTAATTTTCCTTACTTCTCGAACCACACTGGTGTCTAAGCACAGATGGTAAAATCATAATAATTACATATGTCGAAGTTCACTATATATTTCGAATCCCACAACAGATAATGAAAAAACACAAACAGATTTCGAAGCACCGTCCTATAGACGGGAAAAATGGCTAGAGTTTTCGACGAATTTTCGATGTTCTACAGCTGCTGGTCTTAAGATGCTCTAAAGTAGGCTCATCAATATAACACTTTTACTGGGACACGGGTTCCATATTTATCTTTAGTTATGTATAATAGAGAAGTCCCACTCGAACTACTGACAGCCTTAGAAGAGCCAGTCGTGAGAAAACTCTGCCATCTGGTGAGCAAGATGTATGAGGCAGGCGAAATACCCTCAGACTTCAAGTAGAATATAATAATTGACAGATGTGAAAATTACCGAACTATCAGTTTCATAAGCCACAGCTGCAAAATACTAACGCGAATTCTTTATAGACGAATGGAAAAACTGGCAGAAGCCGACCTCGGGGAAGATCAGTTTGGATTCCGTAGAAATGTTGGAACACGTGAGGCAATACTGACCCTACGACTTATCTTAGAAGAAAGATTAAGGAAGGGCAAACCTACGTTCCTAGCATTTGTAGACATAGAGAAAGCTTTTGACAATGTTGACTGGAACAGTCATCCTGAAGGTGACAGTGGTAAAAAATAGGGAGCGAAAGACTATTTACAATTTGTACAGAAACCAGATGGCAATTATACGAGTTGAGGGGCATCAAAAGGAAGCAGTGGTTAGTAAGGGAGTGAGACCGGGTTGTAGCCTCTCTCCGATGTTATTCAATCTGTATATTGACCAAGCAGTAAAGGAAACAAAAGAAAAATTTGGAGTACGAATTAAAATCCATGGAGAAGAAATAAAAACTTTGAGGTTCGCCGATGACAAGAGACAGCAAAGGACTTGGAAGAGCCGTTGAACGAATGAATAGTGTCTTGAAAGGAGGATATATCAAAAGCAAATGGAATGTAGTCGGATTAAGTCTGGTGATGCTGAGGGTGTTAGATTAGGAAATGAGACACTTAAAGTAGTAAATGAATTTTGCTATTTGGGGAGAAAAATAACTGATGATGGTCGAAGTAGAGAGGATATAAAATGTAGACTGGCAATGGCAAGGAAAGCGTTTCCCAAGGAAGAGAAATTTGTTAACATCGAGTATAGATTTAAGTGTCAGGAAGTTGTTTCTGAAAGTATTTGTATGGAGTGTAGGCATGTATGGAAGTGGAACATGGACGATAAATAGCTTGGACAAGAAGAGAATAGAAGCTTTCGAAATGTAGTGCTACAGAAGAATGCTGAAGATTAGATGGGTAGATCACATAACTAATGAGGAGGTTTTGAATAGAATTGGGGAGAAGAGGAGTTTGTGGCACAACTTGACTAGAAGAAGGGATCGGTTGGTAGGACATGTTCTGAGGCATCAAGGAATCACCAATTTAGTATTAGAGGGCAGCGTGGAGGGTAAAAATCATAGTGGGGGACCCAGAGATGAATACACTTAGCAGATTCAGAAGGATGTAGGCTGCAGTAGGTACTGGGAGATGAAGAAGCTTGCACAGGATAGAGTAGCATGGAGAGCTGCTTTAAACCAGTCTCCGGACTGAAGACCACAACACCAGCATTAGAGATGTCGTTGTGGTCATGAACGGGAACGCGGTTCTTTATTTGTTATTATTTGTTTTTCTTTTTGCTTTTATTTTCTTTAAATATTTTTATATATTCCGCGGACGCAAGGCTGTGTAGTTCAGCGACCCGTATGCGACCGTGTGTCGCTAGTGTCGCATGGGGAGAGAGACAGCTGCGGAGCGAGTGACACCGCGCAGCAATGCTCTGCGCTGGACTGTTCCGTGGTCAGATGCAACGTAAATAGAACAAGAAAGGGAGCAAAGTGGTCGATGAGCTGTAAAACATGCACACCATTTACTGTTTAGGTAACATTTAGTGTACCTGTGGCAGAATTACTACGCAAAGCTGTAGAAAACAATATCACAAGCAAGAATCGAAGAACAACTTACTAGTTTTCTGACCCACAGGTTGGTTCTATTAGTATTACCCATGCACACTCCTTATATGTACAGTAGGCATCATTTGAAAGATATAGCAGTTTACTAAATGAAATAGTGTCATTATTATTCTATTTTGAAAATGATTTTACATAAGTGATATAGAGCCTCATTCTTGCTGTTAGTACTTACAACTAAATCTTTTTTGTTGTACTTCGTGCAACAGCTTTTTGTACCACTTTTAGAGTTAAGACATCGGAACCTTAGTTTGCTGTTTTGTACACAATAATTTTAATTGACCAAGTTTTAAAACTTATAAAAAAATAGAATTAAGGTTATAAAGAACTTTAATCATCACAGTCAACATTGTTAAACAAGGCAATTAACATTTCACACGTTTTACTGTTTGGAGGAAATGATTTTGTTTTCGTTTGATACAATATTCCGGGAGACTGCTAACCTCAACAAATTAGTTAAATTTTTATCGCTAAGTAGTGAACGGTTCTTAGTTTTAGCAATCTTTAAAAGGAAGAAAACGTGCTCAAAAGTATACATGAAACCAAATATTGATAAAACTTTGGCAGCGAGCTTGTGCAAAAAAGGATACTTCTCTCATGGAAAACGACAAAGCTTTACTCCTAAGGAAGTGGTCCTTTAGGCGGATATGGCACTGCAGGTCAATCAGCTCTAGTCGAAGCACTTGTGAGACGCCCTCTGCCAGAAGGGAAAACGGGCGAACAAATATATCTAAAGCCGGCTGAAGGTCCCTTAGCTCCAAAAATTTGTTATGATCTCTTCTTGTGATTTGCAAATGATTTGAACATAATCTGACAAATACACATCTTCTTTAACTGTCTAATGCAGGGAAGTGTCCACAATTCTCCTCGCGCAACTGTTTTTCTCACAAAATAAGTTTTTTTTTAAATTCTTGAATCGTCTGCACTAAGTCAACAACAGAGCGATTTTCGCCTTCGAGTGAAATGTTCAAAGTATTTAAATGACCAGTTAGGTCACCCAAAAAAGCCAAATTCGCCACCCACTTAGGATCACGAAGCAATTCTTCGGACGTCCTTTCACTTCCAAAAAGGTATTGATTTCGTCCCACAAGGAGAAAACCGATAAAGCATTCGCCATAAATTCTTTAAATTGGCGATATGTGAGTCCATGTCAGCGAAGATAATTAACCGTTCTAACAACTGTGTCCACAACATTTTTTTATGTTCACAATATTCGGACAACGTGCAATGGACTACCGTTAATAAGCAGCAGCCGACTTTAGCCATTTTTTACCTGACGTAACCCAGGAATACAGTGCATATCTCGTGTACCGCAGGAGCTCCATCTGTTTTAACACTGGTCAGGCGTTTCCATTTTAAACCCATTGAGTCGAAAACGTTTTCCACGGATAGAAAAATATCCAAACCTGTGGTATAAGGTTGAACAACTCTTCAGTGACACGCAGATTGTCGTCGACTCCCCGAATGAATGTGACGAGCTGAGATGTGTCAGTAACATTCTTGGACTCGTCATGAGCGATAGAAAATGAAATGAAATTTGACACTCTCTCCATTAATTGCGTCTCCATATCTGAGACCATATCTCTTGGACTTGTCGGGCAACAGTTTGAGGCGCCCCGTCGACCAGGTAATCCTTGATGAGATTCCCAGCCGCAAAGGGTTTCTCTGCTTTTGCAATTCTCAGCGAGCATTTGTAACTTGCGCCTAAACTTTGCCCACCTGTTTCCTGCTCCTACCACTGCAAAAAAACCTTACAATTAATTTTATACAATCCTGTTTTTAAAACACTCTTAGCCTTGCTTGAGGTTTAAGGAGCCTTTCCACGGTTCGTGCGACTCCCCCCGTCGGAGGACCGAGTCTTCCCTCGGGCATGGGTGTGTGTGTTGTCCTTAGCGTTATCTTAAGTTAGATTAAGTAGTATGAAAGCCTGAGAGATTGCAGGCCACTCTCGCTTCTGATTCAGTAAATAGGAAAAAATGGGTAATATACAATATGTATAAGAAGCAAGAGCGAATAATATGAGTGGAAGAGGAAGTTCAAAGTGCTTGGATTAAAAAGGACGTAAGGCAGGACCTAGTCATTCGCCCCTATGGTTCAATCCATACATCGATGAAACAACGATAGAAATAAAGGAAAGGTTCAGGAGTGGAATTAAAATTGAATGTTAAAGGATATCAGCGATAAAAACTGCTGATGACATTGTTATCCTCAGTGAAAGATGAAGAAGGTTTACAGGAGCTGCTGAAGGAACAGTCTAATGAGTACAAAATGTGGATTGAGAGTAAATCGAAGAAAGACAAAAATAATGAGAAATAGCAGAAAGTGGAAAAGTGAGGAACTAAAAATCAGGACTGGTTATCACGAAGTAGATGAAGTAAAGGAATTTTATTATGTAGGCAGCAAAATAACCCATCATGATGGAGCGAGAAGGACATAAAAAGAAGACTAGCACTGGCAAAAAGGGCATTCCTGGCCAAGATGAGTCTATTAGTATCAAACTTAGGCCTAAATTTGAGGAATAAGTGTATGAGAAATTACGAGTACATTTGGAACACAGCATTGAATGGTAGTGAAACATGGACTGTGAGAAAACAGGAACAGACGAGAATCAAAGCATCTGAGATATGGTGCTAGAGACGAATGTTGAAAATTAGGTGGAATCATAAGGTATGCCACGAGGAGGTTCTCCAGAGAATTGAATAGGTTATAAACATAACTCACATGCTCCAAGAACATAAATTTTCACAAATGAGAAAACGTGTTTTACAAGCGTCCTGCGCATGTGAAATATATTGACATCAGTATGTGCAAGAACAATGGCTATAAATCATTAAGTATATTTCAGATTATGTTTGCTTATTGAGAAATTACAGATATTTAAGGTTATATTATGGATCATGTGAGTTTTGTTAATGAGCTATGGAACATGTAAATTTTGACAATCCCTGTTTTGGATCTTGTGAGTTTTGGTACTGAGCTGTTTGGAAGACGTTGGTTTCACGGGAACTATCGTGTTGCGACTCGATATGCAGATCATGACAGTTTTTGATATCGTTCATAGAAAGTGAACAGCAATTAATCGCTCCTCCACGGTGTTGACATGTCGGATACTGGGGCAGCACTGAAGGTTTGTACCAATAATGATAGAACAAACTACGCTGTGAGGTTTTGTTTATTTTTCAAAAATGGACTAAAAATATTGAATTTGCGATTCCTCATTGTTAAGTTGCAAAGAAAGAGTCCTATACATTCTTATGTGGAGGAACAAATCGAGCCAATAACGAGAATCAGTTAAATTTAAAAACAATGAAGAAAACAGGTTATTCTAACCTCATTCGTTTGGCTTCCAGACTTTTCCACGTTTCTGGATGCTGTGAACGTTTCCTTGGCCTTCCTCTTTCTCCAACGGGTGAAACTATTAAGGTAACTACATTGTTTGTTATCTATCAAAATCTTTCTTTTGCTAACTATGGCTATCAGTAGTTAGTGCCTTCAGTAGTTTGAATCTTTTATTTAGCTGGCAGTAGTGGCGCTCGCTATATTGCGGTAGTTCGAGTAACGAAGATTTTTGTGAGGAAAGTGATTTGTGAAACGTATAGGCTAATTTAGTCAGGGCCATTCTCTTGTAGGGATTATTGAAAATCAGATTGCTTTGCGCTAAAAAATATTGTGTGTCAGTTTAAGCTCAGTCATATATAATTTTTCTGAGGGGACGTTTCAAAAGCTACATGAGAATACGTCGGCATCTCAATTTTCATTATTTTGGAGCATGTGGGCTATGACTCGAACCTACACAATTGGCAGGAATGGACTATATGGAAAACCCTGACAAGAATAATGGACAGGCATGTTAAGACATCATGGAATAACTTCCGTGGTACTAGAGGGAGCTGTAGAGGGTAAAAGCTGCAGAAGAAAACAGGGATTGGAAAACATTTAGCAATAAGTGAGGATGGAAATTATCTGACCATGGGCGTGACTGTGAAGCGCAGCGCACAACGGGCGGCCGCTGTGGTCTCGCGGTTCTAGGCCCCCAGTCCGGAACCGCGGGACTGCTACGGTCGCAGGTTCGAATCCTGCCTCGGGCATGGATGTGTGTGATGTCCTCAGGTTAGTTAGGTTTAAGTAGTTCTAAGTTCTAGGGGACTGATGACCACAGATGTTGAGCCCCATAGTGGTCAGAGCCATTTGAACGCACAACGGGCACGAGACGCCCTGGTCACAGGAATCGCTGTCCAGGTCCGGGAGCGGACTGTTCTCATCAGGGCGACAGTGGCAGCGTTGGCAGTGCCACCACCAACGCCAGCGGCTGTTTGTTGCGCCGCGTGCCAGCGCAGTTCGCCAGCTCGCGCGCCGCGGCGCATACAGAGCGCCGGCGGCGTGGGTGGGGCGGGGCGGGGCGGGGCGCTGACAGGTGCCGCTGGCCGCTGCCGCAGCCGCTGTGCTGTGGCCACGGTCGCTGACCCGCCCGAGGGTCGTGCCCGACCCGCGCTGTCCCGCACACCTGCGCCTCGCCCGGCTACCTCATACCTGAGTCAGCTGTCGCGCGCCACCTTGAAAGGTGCGCTCATATTAGTTCACTATCAGCCTCCCTTACAACTTAACGTGGATACAAAGACGACATTCGCGCTTCCTTGGGACAGAGAAGTTGCTGTCCATGCATCAGCACGGCTTTAGAAAGCATCGCTCCTGCGAAACGCAACTTGCCCTTTTTTCACATGATATCTTGAGAACCATCGATGAAAAGTATCAGGCGGATGCCGTATTCCTTGACTTGCGGAAAGCGTTTGACTCGGTGCCCCACCGCAGAATCCTAAGGTACGAGCGTATGGGACTGGTTCCGAAGTATGGGAGCCGCTCGAAGACTTCGTAAGTAATAGATCCCAGTACGTTGTCCTCGATGGTGAGTGGTCATCAGAGTTGAGGGTATCATCTGGAGTACCCCAGGGAAGTGTGGTAGGTCCGCTGATGTTTTCTATCTACGTAAATGATCTTTTGGATAGGGTGGATAGCAATGTGCGGCTGTTTGCTGATGAACAAAGTAAGAGCATATGGACTATCAGACCAATTCTGAGATTGGATTGAAGAGTTCCTAGATAACAGAACGCAGGATCTCATTCTCAATGGAGAGAAGTCTTCCGAAGTAAGAGTGATTTTAGGTGTTCCGACCGTTGCTATTCACAATATACATAAATGACCTTGTGGATGACATCGGAAGTTCACTGAGGCTTTTTGCAGATGATGTTGAGGTATATCGCGAGGTTGTAACATTGCAAAAATCTACTGAAATGCAGGAGGATCTGCAGCGAATTGACGCCTGGTGCAGGGAATGGCAATTGAATCTCAATGTAGACAAGTGTAATGTGCTGCGAATTCACAGAAAGATAGATCCCTTATCATTTAGCTACAATATAGCAGGTCAGCAACTGGAAGCAGTTAATTCCATAAATTATCTGGGAGTACACATTAGGAGTGATTTAAAATGGAATGATCATATAAAGTTCATCGTCGGTAAAACAGATGCCAGACAGATTCATTGGAAGAATCCTAAGGAAATGCAATAAGAAAGCAAAGGAAGTAGGTTACAGTACGCTTGTTCGCCCACTGCTTGAATACTGCTCAGCAGTGTGGGATCCGTACCAGATAGGGTTAAGAGAAGAGATAGAGAAGATCCAACGGAGAGCAGCGCGCTTCGTTACAGGATCATTTAGTAATCGCGAAAGCGTTACGGAGATGAGAGATAAACTACAGTGGAAGACTCTGCAGGAGAGACGCTCAGTAGCTCGGTACGGGCTTTTGTTGAAGTTTCGAGAACATGCCTTCACCGAGGAGTCAAGCAGTATATTGCTCCCTCCTACGTAAATCTCGCGAAGAGATCATGATGATAAAATCAGACAGATTAGAGCCCACACAGAGGCATCCCGACAATAGTTCTTTCCACGAACAATACGAGACTGGAATATAAGGGAGAACCGATAGAGGTACTCAAGGTACCCTCCGCCACACACCGTCAGGTGGCTTGCGGAGTATGGATGTAGATGTAGATGTAGATGTAGATACTGTGGTGTACGGGAAGGTGTCGTCGTTGAGTCACTGTAAGAGGATACAAGATAACTTGGACAGGATTTGTGATTGCTGTAAAGAATGGCAGCTAACTCTAAATATAGATAAATGTAAATTAATGCAGATGAATAGGAAAAAGAATCCCGTAGTGTTTGAATACTCCATTAGTAGTGTAGCGCTTGACACAGTCACGCCGATTAAATATTTGGACGTAACATGGCAGAGCGATATGAAGTGGGACAAGCATGTAATGGCAGTTGTGGGGAAGGCGGATAGTCGTCTTCGGTTCATTGGTAGAATATTGGGAAGATGTGGTTCATGTGTCAAGCAGACCGCTTATAAAACACTAATACGACATATTCCTGCGTACTGCTCGAGCGTTTGGAATCCCTATCAGGTGGGAGGGCATAGAAGCAATTCAGATGCAGGCTGCTAGATTTGTTACTGGTAAGTTTGATCATCACGCGAGTGTTACGGAAATGCTTCAGGAACTCGGCTGGGAGTCTCTAGAGGAAAGGAGGCGTTCTTTTCGTGAATCGCTACTGAGGAAATCTAGAGAACCAGCATTTGAGACTAACTGCAGTACAATTTTACTGCCGCCAACTTACATTTCGCGGAAAGACCACAAAGATAAGAAAAGAGAGATTAGGGCTCGTACAGAGGCATATAGGCAGTCATTTCTGTTTGGGAGTGGAACACGGAGAGAAGATGCTAGTAGTGGTACGAGGTACCCTCCGTCACGCACCGTATGATTGATTGCGGAGTATGACTGTAGATGTAGATTTAGATCTACACTGTTTCTCAAAGAGTGCGCAATGTCATCTGCAACACTACGCATCTCCAATAAAATCCCTGTGTCCGCCGCTCCTCAGTCGCAGAGACAGTCAGTCCGCATCGTGAAATCGTGAAGTGAGCCAATGACGAGAAAGCGACATGGCAATAATGATGAAAACTTCTCATTATTGAGAAAACTGATTTTATAACATGCTCTTAATATCTTTACTGTGAGAGAGAAAAATATTTTTTGATTGATTTGAAGAAGATTTCATAATCAGGTATTAAATATTTTCCTTGATTTGACTGCGTGCGAGCTACTGCCTGCACACCGTTATATCAATTTGGCATCCAGCACAGAACTTCCCCCATTCTCGTAATCATGTAACACTCGTGACATTTCAGGAAAGATTAATTCAGTTTCTGCAACCTTTTATAATATAGAATGAACGTATATATTTTGAAATAATTCTTTTAAATTGTCACTGATGAACAAATAATTTTAAAGTGTTTACAGAGTTTCTCAAAATAGTTCAAATGGCTCTGAGCACTAGGCGACTCTACTTCTGAGGTCTCTGAGGTCATCAGTCGCTTAGAACTTAGAACTACTTAAACCTAACTAACCTAAGGACATCACACACATCCATGCCCAAGGCTGGATTCGAACCTGCGACCATAGCGGTCGCTCAGCTCCAGACTGAAGCGCCTAGAACCGCACTGCTACTCCGGCCGGCCGAGTTTCTCATGTCTTTCAATTATTAATCACTACCTTGCTCAGGGAGTGATAGAGGAGTGGTTTGTGTAGTAATTGAATAAAAGGATAAATATTGAAGTATAAGAGGTAAAAAAAAGTTATTGAAAACATATTCTAGCAATTTACAATACTTATTTATGAACATTTTTAATTTTGTTTTTGGGCGTAAGTACTGGGTGATCAAAGAGTCAGTATAAATTTGAAAACTTAATACACCACGGAATAATGTAGATAGAGGGGTAAAAATTTACACATGCTTGCAATGACATGGGGTTTTATTAGAACCCAAAAAAAAGTATTGCTAGATGCGTGAAAGGTCTCTTGCGCGCGTCGTTTGGTGATGATCGTGTGCTCAGCCGCCACTTTCGTCATGCTTGGCCTCCCAGGTCCCCAGACCTCAGTCCGTGCGATTATTGGCTTTGGGGGTTACCTGAAGTCGCAAGTGTATCGTAATCGACCGACATCTCTAGGGATGCTGAAAGACAACGTCCGACGCGAATGCCTCACCATAACTCCAGACATGCTTTACAGTGCTGTTCACAACATTATTCCTCGACTACATCTATTGTTGAGGAATGATGGTGGACACATTGAGCATTTCCTGTAAAGAACATCATCTTTGCTTTGTCACACTTTGTTATGCCCCCCATGAACCATGGACCTTGCCGTTGGTGGGGAGGCTTGCGTGCCTCAGCGATACAGATGGCCGTACCGTAGGTGCAACCACAATGGAGGGGTATCTGTTGAGAGGCCAGACAAACGTGTGGTTCCTGAAGAGGGGCAGCAGCCTTTTCAGTAGTTGCAGGGGCTACAGTCTGGATGATTGACTGATCTGGCCTTGCTGTGCTGGTACTGCGAACGGCTGAAAGCAAGGGGAAACTACAGCCGTAATTTTTCCCGAGGACATGCAGCTTTACTGTATGATTAAATGATGATGGCATCCTCTTGGGTAAAATATTCCGGAGGTAAAATAGTCCCCCATTCGGATCTCCGGGCGGGGACTACTCAGGAGGATGTCGTTATCAGGAGAAAGAAAACTGGCGTTCTACGGATCGGAGCGTGGAATGTCAGATCCCTTAATCGGGCAGGTAGGTTAGAAAATTTAAAAAGGGAAATGGATAGGTTAAAGTTAGATATAGTGGGAATTAGTGAAGTTCGGTGGCAGGAGGAACAAGACTTCTGGTCAGGTGACTACAGGGTTATAAACACAAAATCAAATAGGGGTAATGCAGGAGTAGGTTTAATAATGAATAGGAAAATAGGAATGCGGGTAAGCTACTACAAACAGCATAGTGAACGCATTATTGTGGCCAAGATAGATACGAAGCCCACACCTACTACAGTAGTACAAGTTTATATGCCAACTAGCTCTGCAGATGATGAAGAAATTGAAGAAATGTACGATGAAATAAAAGAAATTATTCAGATAGTGAAGGGAGACGAAAATTTAATAGTAATGGGTGACTGGAATTCGAGTGTAGGAAAACGGAGAGAAGGAAACATAGTAGGTGAATATGGATTGGGGCTGAGAAATGAAAGAGGAAGCCGCCTAGTAGAATTTTGCACAGAGCACAACTTAATCATAGCTAACACTTGGTTTAAGAATCATGAAAGAAGGTTGTATACGTGGAAGAACCCTGGAGATACTAAAAGGTATCAGATAGATTATATAATGGTAAGACAGAGATTTAGGAACCAGGTTTTAAGTTGTAAGACATTTCCAGGGGCAGATGTGGACACTGACCACAATCTATTGGTTATGACCTGTAGATTAAAACTGAAGAAACTGCAAAAATGTGGGAAATTAAGGAGATGGGACCTGGATAAACTGAAAGAACCAGAGGTTGTACAGAGTTTCAGGGAGAGCATAAGGGAACAATTGACAGGAATAGGGGAAAGAAATACAGTAGAAGAAGAATGGGTAGCTCTGAGGGATGTAGTAGTGAAGGCAGTAGAGGATAAAGTAGGTACAAAGACGAGGGCTGCTAGAAATCCTTGGGTAACAGAAGAAATATTGAGTTTAATTCATAAAAGGAGAAAATATAAAAATGCAGTAAATGAAGCAGGCAAAAAGGAATACAAACGTCTCAAAAATGAGATCGACAGGAAGTGCAAAATGGCTAAACAGGGATGGCTAGAGGACAAATGTAAGGATGTAGAAGCTTATCTCACTAGGGGTAAGATAGATACTGCCTACAGGAAAATTAAAGAGACCTTTGGAGAGAAGAGAACCAAGTGTATGAATATCAAGAGCTCAGATGGCAGCCCAGTTCTAAGCAAAGAAGGGAAGGCAGAAAGGTGGAAGGAGTATATAGAAGGTTTATACAAGGGCGATGTACTTGAGGACAATATTATGGAAATGGAAGAGGATGTAGATGAAGACGAAATGGGAGATACGATACTGCGTGAAGAGTTTGACAGAGCACTGAAAGACCTGAGTCGAAACAAGGCCCCCGGAGTAGACAACATTCCATTAGAACTACTGACAGCCTTTGGACAACCAGTCCTGAGAAAACTCTACCAGCTGGTGAGCAAGATGTATGAGACAGGCGAAATACCCTCAGACTTGAAGAAGAATATAATAATTCCAATCCCAAAGAAAGCAGGTGCTGACAGATGTGAAAATTACCGAACTATCAGTTTAATAAGCCACAGCTGCAAAATACTAACGCGAATTCTTTACAGACGAATGGAAAAACTGGTTGATGCAGACCTCGGGGAGGAACAGTTTGGATTCCGTCGAAATGTTGGAACACGTGAGGCAATACTGACCTTACGACTTATCTTAGAAGAAAGATTAAGAAAAGGCAAACCTACGTTTCTAGCATTTGTAGACTTAGAGAAAGCTTTTGACAATGTTGACTGGAATACTCTTTTTCAAATTCTAAAGGTGGCAGGGGTAAAATACAGGGAGCGAAAGGCTATTTATAATTTGTACAGAAACCAGATGGCAGTCATAAGAGTCGAGGGGCATGAAAGGGAAGCAGTGGTTGGGAAAGGAGTGAGACAGGGTTGTAGCCTGTCCCCGATGTTATTCAATCTGTATATTGAGCAACCAGTAAAGGAAACAAAAGAAAAATTTGGAGTAGGTATTAAAATTCAGGGAGACGAAGTAAAAACTTTGAGGTTCGCCGATGACATTGTAATTCTGTCAGAGACGGCAAAGGACTTGGAAGAGCAGTTGAACGGAATGGACAGTGTCTTGAAAGGAGGATATAAGATGAACATCAACAAAAGCAAAACGAGGATAATGGAATGTAGTCAAATTAAATCGGGTGATACTGAGGGAATTAGATTAGGAAATGAGACACTTAAAGTAGTAAAGGAGTTTTGCTATTTAGGAAGTAAAATAACTGATGATGGTCGAAGTAGAGAGGATATAAAATGTAGACTGGCAATGGCAAGGAAAGCGTTTCTGAAGAAGAGAAATTTGTTAACATCGAATATAGATTTATGTATCAGGAAGTCGTTTCTGAAAGTGTTTGTTTGGAGTGTAGCCATGTATGGAAGTGAAACATGGACGATAACTAGTTTGGACAAGAAGAGAATAGAAGCTTTCGAAATGTGGTGCTACAGAAGAATACTGAAGATAAGGTGGATAGATCACGTAACTAATGAGGAGGTATTGAATAGGATTGGGGAGAAGAGAAGTTTGTGGCACAACTTGACTAGAAGAAGAGATCGGTTGGTAGGACATGTTTTGAGGCGTCAAGGGATCACAAATTTAGCATTGGAGGGCAGCGTGGAGGGTAAAAATCGTAGAGGGAGACCGAGAGATGAGTACACTAAGCAGATTCAGAAGGATGTAGGTTGCAGTAGGTACTGGGAGATGAAGCACCTTGCACAGGATAGAGTAGCATGGAGAGCTGCATCAAACCAGTCTCAGGACTGAAGACAACAACAACAACAACAACAACACTTTGTTATGCTAATTATTGCTATTCTGATCAGATGAAGTGCCATCTGTCGGACATTTTTTGAACCTTGGTATTTTTTGATTTTAATAAAACCCCATGTCATTCCAAGTACGTGTGTCGATTTGTACCTCAATATCTACATTACTCCGTGATTTATTCAGTCTTCAAATTTATACTGACTTTTTGATCACCCAGTACGCACAAATTTTTCGCATTTCCTCCTCGAGAGCAAGCTGGGTATAGCATGCCGTGGGAGAAGCAAAATTTGTGCCTGCAATTTGCAAATTTTAAAACTATAGGCTAATTTTATGGAAAATTGCCGTCTTTTAAATTGGTGTGATATTTCAGTAGAGATCAGTGGTATTCTGACGATAAATGGTGTGTGTCCTTGGTACTTTCCAGTCAGAAGTTCGGCCTCGATGATGTTATTCGATAGCTGTTTGACGATCATCTTTGTTCTATTACATAGTTTTGGTTAGTTCAGACTTCTAATAGTACGAGTTCGTGTTCGGCAGTGGCTATGTTGCAGGAATCACTTTTGAGTTTAATGAATCTGGTCGTCTGGTCAATGGGATATGTGCCTTCTCCTCTCTCGATATTCAACTCTCATAATTTTTGTTAGTGGCAGTATTTGTATGTGTAGCCGAGATGTGATTTTTTAAGCATGCATTGATGTCGTCTGCTGGTGTTGAATTGGGAATAGCTGGATATATTTGTCAGAAATCCCTTGAGAGTGTGATTAAAAGTCCTCCCATCACTTCAGAATTTCCTTACAAGGCTTGTTATGTTCCCTCTGGGGCTTCAAGTGATTATATTTTGTCATTTTTCATTTGTCTCAGAAGATAATTTAACTTGCTTTATCCATTTTTCCGATTATGACATGTTTGTGTTTGTTACATTCTTCTGTCGGTTCGTAGTGGAATGCTACATTTGTTAAGTTATACTATTTATTTGTCCTCCTCCGCGCTTCTCGAAGGGTGATACTTTCATGGGAGGCTTGAGTTCGCAGGCTTTTGTTATAACATTGTGTCGCAGTTCTTGATTCTTCATTCCGTTCATTTCGTTGTTTCACGGTTTCTCTGCTTTTCACGATGCTCATTCTCGTTCGTTGGGAACTTAAAACGTTCTTCGCGCTTCTCATCTGTTTTGATTTTTCTGCTGTTCTTTTCTGTTTTCGCCGCTTTGCTTCAGAACTGTCAAGATCTCCTCCTCCTTTACGTTTGGGCATTGTCTAAAATGCATATCAAATCAACTTTTTATTAACAAATACACTAAGTACAATTTCGTCACTGTATCACTTTGACTACTCACACTTCACTGTTTGTTTTTATTCACTCACTGCACTACTACTTCAGTTCCTGCCTTAGTCACTGATAAGAAACTGACTTTCGAACCACCGACGGGTCTCGCTTTATGAGTAACCCCACCAGTGGCGAATTCCAGACCATACCAAAAAGGCTTTGAATGGTTCACAATGTATCAGAACATTCCACAACATTCTAGAGTGTTTTGGAATGATCTACAATGATCTGGGATATTCCAGGATGTTCCCGAACATTACAGAACAGCCCGGATCATTGTGGAACATTACGGAACATCCTGAAATGTTGTGGAATGCTCTCGAATACCCGCCAGTGTTCTCGAACGATCCTGAATGTTCCAATACATTCTGGATATTTCTAGACGGCGAAACTCTCCGGCCCTTGTGTCTTCAGAAGCACGACCTTCTGGTAAAAATGGGAACCTTCTTCGCTGAAGGGGGACGGAGGGCTAGCACACCATATAACTCCCTTGATCGCACTGGGTCTCGTTTCTGAGCTTTAGCGACACACATATTGTACACTTACTTTTATAATATAAGTACTTATAAAGAATAATACTTTCACAAAGGGACTTTTCTAAATTTGCCAACACCCCTTTTAAAGGAATCAGCATTAACGTAATTTACAATGTGTTAATCTGTTTCCCAATCTTTGTCATTCACTAGCTAATGTTTTACAGCTGAAATTTAAAATGGAGACACATTACGTGGACTCATTGCACACGGTGCTCACTTTTAGGTAGTTTGCCGCCCAGCAGATAAGATGCACGTTTTTAGTAGCTTTCAGTAACAGCAGGAGCAGTTCGCAGAGAGCAGTTGCTTTTTGCTACATGTAAGCGAAAACCCTTGTTCACTCAAGTACGAGCAGCTCTTAGCGACTCGCCATCTTATTTACAACTATTCATGACATCGCCTTTCCGGCTTAGATTTTTTAAAATGTGACTTGTACGTACTGCATCTCTTTCTAGTCAGTACAAACTTTAATTTTATTAATGTATTATACACCTAATATGTTTTAGAACAGTTAGTTTAATTCTGAAGACGATGCTCATAGTAGCGTCGAAACCTGGTCAATTTTTGACTTAATATTTGTGACCGAGGGCTTATTTGTTCTAATATAACAAGAAAAAGTGTTCAGTAAACGAGGGTTCTAAAGTGCGTACCTTAAGACCTATGAATACTTCTTCATCTTTGATACTGTGAAACACATTCCTTCTACTGAACAAACCCTGAGCAACGGTTGATACACTTCAATAGATCAATGAAAGACGGAAGTACAAAAATGTTTAGGAAAAGCAATATAAATAACTCGGTATTGGAATAAATAGGAAATGCAGGAAGCGAAAGCGAAATGTCTGAAGAAATAGAAAAAGAAACGATCTTCTGTAGGTGTGACTCAGTATATACGTAAATCAGAACAACTTTCAGTGCAATTAAAAGCAACGGCGGTATTATTAAGAGTGCAATGGGAATTCCACTGTTTAACACGAGGGAGCAGATAGATGGAAAGAGTACAATGAAGGCCGCTATGAGGGAGAGGAATTGTGGGATGACGTGATGTAAGAAGAGATAGGGAATCCAGAACTGGAGTCAGAATTTAAGAGAGCTTTGGAACACTTGAGCTTGAAAAAGCGGCAGGGTGAGATAACATTCCATCAGAATATCTAAATTCATTAGGGCAAGTGGCAACAGAAAGACTACTGTAGTTGGTGTATAGAATCTATGAGACTGGCGACGTACCATGATACTTTCGGAGAAATGTCATAATTTCATTTCCGAAGATAGGAAGAGGAAATATATGAGAGAAGTAGCGCAAAATCAACTTGAGAGCACATGGGTCCAAATTGCTGGCAAGAATGATAGAGAGAAGAATGAAAAAGAACACTGAGGATCTGTTAGATAATGATGAGTTTCGTTTTAGAAAAGGTGAAGGCACCAGAGAGACAGTTCTAACGTTGCACTTGATAGTGAAAAAAAAAAAAAAAACAGATTTTTCGACCTGGAAGAAGAATTCGAGAGTGTAAAATTGTGCTATCTTCGGAATTCTGAGAAAAATAAAATTGAACTGTAGGGCAAGACTGGTAATATGCGATATGTACAAGAAGAAAGAGAGAACAATAAAACTGGGTGACCAAGAACAGGTCCTCTGATTAAAAAGTGTGTGAGACAATTATGAAGTCTTCCGCCCGTACTGATCAATCTAAACAGCGAAGAAGCAATGACGGAAATAAAAGAAAGGCTCAAGAGTGGGAGTTGAAAGGACATCAATTTAAAAGTCTATGATGACGTTGACATCCTCTGTGAATGTGGTGAAGAATTGTAGGATCTGTTTAATGGAATGAACAGTCTAATGGGTACAGAATGTGGACTGAGAATAAACCGAAGTGAGATGATAGTAATGAGAACTAGCAGAAATGACACCAGCGAGAGACTTCACACCAGAAATGTGGGTCACGAATGAGATGAAGTTCAGGAATTTGTTACCTGCGAAGCCAAAGTAAACCATGACGAACGAAGCAAGGAGGACATAAAAAGCAGTTGAGAGATCTGGAAATACACCCTCAAGTTCCATAATTTTGAATTTATTAACTGTAAAACAATAATTGACATACATGTAAAATTGATATTATTTTATAAACCACTGCTAAAATTGCTCGCATCACAAACCCACAAACCCACAAAATCAAAATAGCCAGTTAATAATTTTTATTATATGAAAATATTTTGATACTTCAGTTTCCGACCACCCCTCCCCTTTTTTCGAAGAGGAGGAAAGAAATACGCAGAGTGCTAAACGGCGAGACCTACGCCTTCAGAGTGGAATATTCAGGTTTCGGGTATAGGCAAACTTTACAAGCGTTTGGCATGGTATCAAAATGAAAAGTAATTCAAATTTACTACTGGTGCCTAGAATCGAATGAAAAGTGGCCGGTGTCCCTAGGTATTATGGGTCTTATAAATAATTCACTGATAGCCGAAAACATTTCTGCCAACAGAGCCGTATATGTATTTTAATCGATGCCGGATCTGTTTCAATGGATCGCCGTAAAGCTGTCCCAGCGACGCTCAAATTCCAGCCAGCCAAGTATTTTGTTTTATGTTCTGTTAACTATTGAGCCAGGGACACGTGACTGATATGATCTCTGAGTGAGAGGTAGACGCTGAAGTCCACCTGCAAGTGACGCACGGATCTTGTTTGATGCTGTTGTCGACCTAGACAAAACACTCGTCTGTTCTACACATGGCATTTCGGACGCAATCGACTGAGAATCTCAAGCCGAGGTGATAATAGAAGTTCAAATTTTTTAATACACTACTGGCGATTAAAATTGCTACACCACGAAGATGACGTGCTACAGACGCGAAATTTAACCAACAGGAAGAAGAAGCTGTGATATGCAAATAATTAGGTTTGCAGAGCATCACACAAGGTTGGCGCCGGTGGCGACACCTACAACGTGCTGACATGCGGAAAGTTTCCAACCGATTTTTCATACACAAACTGCAGTTGGCCGGCGTTGCCTGGCGAAACGTTGTTGTGATGCCTCGTGTAAGGAGGAGAAATGCGTACCATCACGTTTCCGACTTTGATAAAGTTCGGATTGTAGCCTATGGCGATTGCGATTTATCGTATCGCGACACTGCTGCTCGCGTTGGTCGAGATCCAATGACTGTTAGCAGAATATGGAATCGGTGGGTACAGGAGGGTAATACGGAACGCCGTGCTGGATCCCAACGGCCTCGTATCACCAGCAGTCGAGATGACAGGCATCTTATCCGCATGGCTGTAACGGATCGTGCAGCCACGTCTCGATCCCTTAGTGAACAGACGGGGGTGACTGCAAGACAACAACCATCTGCACGAACAGTTCGACGACGTTTGCAGCAGCATGGGCTATCAGCTGGGACACCATGGCTGCGGTTACCCTTGACGCTGCATCACAGAGAGGAGGGCCTGCGATGGTGTACTCAACGACGAACCTGACTGCACGAATGGCTAAACGTCATTCTTTCGGATGAATCCAGGTTCTGTTTGCAGCATCATGATGGTCGCATCCGTGTTTGGCAACATTGCGGTGAACGCACATGTGAAGCGTGTTTTCGTCATCGCCATACTGGCGTACCACCCGGCGTGATGGTATGGGGTGCCATTGGTTACACGTCTCGGTTACCTCTTGTTCGCATTGACGGCACTTTGAACATTGGACGTTAATTTTCAGATCCCCGTGTAATCCTACATTTCAGCAGGATAATGCACGACCGCATGTTGCAGGTCCTGTACGGGCCTTTCTGGATACAGAAAATGTTCAACTGCTGGCCTAGCCTGGACATTCTCCAGATCTCTCAAAAATTGAAAACGTCTGGTAAATCGTGGCCGAGCACCTGGCTCGGCACAATATGCCAGTCACTACTCTTGATGAACTGTGGTATCGTGTTGAAGCTGCGCGGGTAGCTGTACCTGTACACACCATCCAAGCTCTGCTTGACTCAATGCCCACGCGTATTAAGGCCGTTATCACGGCCAGAGGTGGTTGTTCTGGGTACTGATTTCTCAGGATATATGAACCCAAATTGCTTGAATATGTAATCACATGTTAGTTCTAGTATAATATATTTGTCCAATGAATACCCGTTTATTATCTGCATTTCTTCTTGGTGAAGCAATTTTAATGGCCAGCAGTGTAGTCTTGATCGCAGTAAAACATAAAATTACAGTCTGCCGATAACTAGTTTCTGTTGATTGAGAACCATCCTGAGATCAAGCTTAATAAAGGCTCATTGTCTATGTACAATGTTGGCCAGAATATCAAGGTTCCTAAATGTACTTTAGAACACGATTACTAAAGAACCAATACCTATCTACACTGCTCGCCATAGCAAGTGCTAAACTGAAACTCTCATGACACTTTAGAATTATCATGATTTTAAAAGTTAATAGTCTGTAATAATACCTCGCTTGAGAGGTACCATCTTCGAATTGTTTTACACATTAATAGCCAATTTTTTATCATTGATCTGTTACGTTCAGTGGCGATGACATAGCCGATATTGTACAGTAAACTTAGTAAGTAAGATTTTCACCTGCAGTTCATAATAATTATTTTCAGTTTCAATCTATTGTTGGCCGGAAACCAGCAACTTTATTAAATTTCATGAAACTTTTGTCTCTCCCACGAACCACGGACCTCGCCGTCGGTGGAGCGGCTTGCGTGCTTCAGTTTCACAGATAGCCCTACCGTAGGTACAACCACAACGGAGGGGTATATGTTGAAAGGCCAGAAGAGGGGCATCAGCCTTTTCAGCAGTCGCAAAGGCAGCTGAAAGAGCCAGAGATTGTTGAGTGCTTCAGAGTGGGGATTATATAACGGTTGACTAGAACAAGGGTAAGGAGGACGGTAGAGGACGAATGGATAGCTTTAAGAGATGAAATAGTCAAGGCAGCAGAGGATGAAATAGGTAAAAAGACAAGGCGTAATAGGAATCGTTGCTTAACACAATAGATACTGAATGTAACTGATGAAAGGAGAAAGTTTAAAAATGGAGCAAATGAAGCAGATGAAGGGAATACAAACGTTTAAAAAATGAAACTGTCGTAAGTGCAGAATTACAAAGCAGGAATGGCCAGAGGACAAATGTAAGGATTTAGAAGCACATTTCATTAAGACAGATCCCGCCTACAGGAAAATTAAAGATACTTTTAGGGAAAACACAAGCAGTTGCATGAATAACAGGAGCTCAGACGGTGAACCAGTCCTAAGCAAAGAAGAGAAAGTTGAAAGGTAGAAGGAGTATATAGAGGGTCTATCAAGGGAGATGAAATTGAAAGCAATATTATAGAAAGGGAAGTGGACGTTTATGAAGATGAGATAGGCGAAATGATACTGCGAGAAGAAACCGACAAACCCCGAAAGTTGTAAGTCGAAACAAGGCACCGGGAGAAGATGATATTCCTTCAGAACTCCTGGTAGCCTTGGGAGAGCCAGCCATGACAAAACTCTTACATCTAGTGTGCAGGATGTATGAGGCAGGCGAAATACCCTCAGACCTCAAGAACAATGTAGTAACTCCGATTCCAAAGAAAGTAGTTGCTGACAGGTATGAAAATTACCGAACAATCAGTTTATTAAGTCATTATTACAAAACACTAACGTGAATTATTTACAGAAGAATGGAAAAAATGGTAGAAGCGGACCTCGGGGAAGGTCAGTTTGCATTTCGAAGAAATGCGGCAACATGACTTATCTTAGAAGATAGATTAAGGGAAGGCAAACCTACATTTATAGTATCTGTAGACTTAGAGAAAGCTTTTCTCAATGTTGACTGGAACACCCTCTTTGAAATTCTGAGATAGCAGGAGTAAAATACAGGCAGCGAAGCGCTATTTATAACTTGTGTAGAAACGAGACGGCAGCTACAATGAGTCGAGGATCATGAAAAGGAAGCAGTGATGGAGAAGGTAGTAAGACAGGATCGTAGCCTGTCCCCTTTGTTATTCATAATACACATTGAATAATCACTAAACGAAACCAAAGAAAAATTTGGAATAGGAATTAAAGTTCAGCGAGAAGAAATAAAAACTTTAAGGTTTGCCGATGATATTGTAATTCTGTCAGCGATAGCAAAGGACTTGGGAGAGCAGTTGAACGGAACGGACAATGTCTTGAAAGGAGTATACAAGATGAACATCAACAAAAGCAAGACAAGAATAATGGAATGTAGTCGAATTAAATCAAGTGATGCTAAGGGAAGTAGATTACGAATCGACACACTTGAAGTATTATATGAGTTTTGCTATTGGAGGAACAAAGTAATGATAATGGGATAAGTAGAGTGGGTATAAAACGTAGACTGGCAATGAGAAAAAAAGCATTTTTGAAGACGATAAGTTTGTTAACATCAAATATAGATTTAAGTTTTAGAAGTCTTTTCTGAAGGTATTGGTCTGGAGTGTAGCCATGTATGGAAGTGCGATATAGGCGATAAACAGTTTAGATAAAAGAGAACAGAAGCTTTCTAAATTTGGCTCTACAGAAGAGGGCTGAAAATTAGACGGGTCGATCACGTAACTAATGAAGAGATACTGAATGAAATTGGGGAGACAAGGAATTTGTGGCGCAGTTTGACCAATGGAAGGGTTCGGATGATAGGACGTATTCTGAGACATCAAGGGATCACAGATTTAGTATTGGAGGCAGTGTGGGTGGTAAAAATCGTGGAGGAAGGCCAAGAGATGAATACAGCAAGAAGATTGAGAAAGATTTAGGTTGCAGCAATTATTCGGAGATGAAGAAGCTTGCAGAAGACAGTGTAGCATGGAGAGCTGCATCAAAACAGTTTTCGGACTGAAGACCACAACAACATCAAATATATTTGGCTACTCGTTTCATACTTTACCGGTTCATTTTCAAGTGTGGCCTACTGAGGCTGGATCGAAGGTGCCAGATCTTATTAATTAACCTCAAGTGGCAACACATGCTTTATGAAATGTTTACAGAATGAATATCACAATCCACACGTGCCTCTTAGCGGTTTGATTTTGACTTGCTAAGAGGCTTGTGTGTATTGTGACAATCTGCAAACATTTTATAAAGCATGTGTTGTCATCTTGATGTACATTATTAATCTAGGGAACTTTCAGTGCAGTCTTAGAAGGCCAGGCTTGATAATGAATCTGTAAAGTTAGAAACCAGTAGCCAAATATAAGTACTGCAACCGTTGACAGAATCGTTAATAAACGCTTTATAAAGCTTAATAATGAGTTTATTATGGCCAACAGAGTATTCAGGTAGTGGTTAATTAGTAAGAAAGTTCTGCAGCACATTTAGAGGCGATGGCGTTTTGGCCAGAATTCATATAGTCTTCTGTAAGCTTGATCTGAAAACGGTTGTTAAGCCAGCCCGGCTAGCCGCACGGTCTAACCCGCTGCTTCCCGACTGGGAAGGCGTACCGGTCCCCACCATGAATCCGCCCGGAGGATTAGTGTCGAGGTCCGGTGTGCCGGCCAGCCTGCCGATGGTTTTTAAGGCGGTTTTCCATCTACCTCGGCAAATGCGGGCTGGTTCCCCTTATTCCGCTTGTTACTCTATGTCGGCAATTGCTGTGCAAACACTGTCTCTATGTACATGTACACTGTAATTACTCTATCACGAAAATATATGGGGCTACACTCGTCTGGAATGAGACGTTCCCCGGGGGAGGGGGGGGGGGGGTGAGTAGGAGGGGGTGGACTGAGGGCCGAACTCCACAATAACCCTGGGTTCGATGTGGGGCTGCGGTGGAGTGGGTGGATTGCTGTGGCATGTTGGGGGATTATGAACCAGTGACGGCTACAGCGGGACGAAGCCTCTGCGTCGTTTGTAGGTCCCCGGTTAAATACACCATACACAATGGTTGTCAATCTTGGACAACCGATTATTGGCAGATTATAATTTTATTTTTTATTGCGATCGAGACTATAAAAATAGTAAGAAATATTGTTGTTGTTGTTGTTGTGGTCTTCAGTCCTGAGACTGGTTTGGTGCAGCTCTCCACGCTACTCTATCCTGTGCAAGCTTCTTCATCTCCCAGCACCTACTGCAACCTACATCCTTCTGAATCTGCTTAGTGTATTCATCTCTTGGTCTCCTCTACGATTTTTACCCCCCACGCTGCCCTCCAATACTAAACTGGTGATCCCTTGATGCCTCAGAACATATCCTACCAAGCGAGCCCTTCTTCTAGTCAAGTTGTGCCACAAACTTCTCTTCTCCCCAATCCTATTCAATACTTCCTCATTAGTTATGTGATCTATCCATCTAATCTTTAGCATTTTTCTGTAGCACCACATTTCGAAAGCTGCTATTCTCTTCTTGTCGAAACTACACTCCTGGAAATTGAAATAAGAACACCGTGAATTCATTGTCCCAGGAAGGAGAAACTTTATTGACACATTCCTGGGGTCAGATACATCACACTGACAGAACCACAAGCACATAGACACAGGCAACAGAGCATGCACAATGTCGGCACTAGTACAGTGTATATCCACCTTTCGCAGCAATGCAGACTGCTATTCTCCCATGGAGACGATCGTAGAGATGCTGGATGTAGTCCTGTGGAACGGCTTGCCATGCCATTTCCACCTGGCGCCTCAGTTGGACCAGCGTTCGTGCTGGACGTGCAGACCGCGTGAGACGACGCTTCATCCAGTCCCAAACATGCTCAATGGGGGACAGATCTGGAGATCTTGCTGGCCAGGGTAGTTGACTTACACCTTCTAGAGCACGTTGGGTGGCACGGGATACATGCGGACGTGCATTGTCCTGTTGGAACAGCAAGTTCCCTTGTCGGTCTAGGAATGGTAGAACGATGGGTTCGATGACGGTTTGGATGTACCATGCACTATTCAGTGTCCCCTCGACGATCACCAGAGGTGTACGGCCAGTGTAGGAGATCGCTCCCCACACCATGATGCCGGGTGTTGGCCCTGTGTGCCTCGGTCGTATGCAGTCCTGATTGTGGCGCTCACCTGCACGGCGCCAAACACGCATACGACCATCATTGGCACCAAGGCAGAAGCGACTCTCATCGCTCAAGACGACACGTCTCCATTCGTCCCTCCATTCACGCCTGTCGCGACACCACTGGAGGCGGGCTGCACGATGTTGGGGCGTGAGCGGAAGACGGCCTAACGGTGTGCGGGACCGTAGCCCAGCTTCATGGAGACGGTTGCGAATGGTCCTCGCCGATACCCCAGGAGCAACAGTGTCCCTAATTTGCTGGGAAGTGGCGGTGCGGTCCCCTACGGCACTGCGTAGGATCCTACGGTCTTGGCGTGCATCCGTGCGTCGCTGCGGTCCGGTCCCAGGTCGACGGGCACGTGCACCTTCCGCCGACCACTGGCGACAACATCGATGTACTGTGGAGACCTCACGCCCCACGTGTTGAGCAATTCGGCGGTACGTCCACCCGGCCTCCCGCATGCCCACTATACGCCCTCGCTCAAAGTCAACTGCACATACGGTTCACGTCCACGCTGTCGCGGCATGCTACCAGTGTTAAAGACTGCGATGGAGCTCCGTATGCCACGGCAAACTGGCTGACACTGACGGCGGCGGTGCACAAATGCTGCGCAGCTAGCGCCATTCGACGGCCAACACCGCGGTTCCTGGTGTGTCCGCTGTGCCGTGCGTGTGATCATTGCTTGTACAGCTCTCTCGCAGTGTCCGGAGCAAGTATGGTGGGTCTGAGACACCGGTGTCAATGTGTTCTTTTTTCCATTTCCAGGAGTGTATTTATCGTCCATGTGTCACTTCCATACATGGCTACACTCCATACAAATAGTTTCAGAAACGACTTCCTGACACTTAAATCTATACTCGATGTTAACAAATTTCTCTTTTTCAGAAATGGTTTCCTTGCCATTGCCAGTCTACATTTTATATCCTCTCTACTTCGACCATCATCAGTTATTTTGCTCCCCAAATAGCAAAACTCATTTACTACTTTAAGTGTCTCATTTCCTAATCTAATTCCCTCAGCATCACCCGACTTAATTCGACTACATTCCACTATCGTTGTTTTGTTTTTGTTGATGTTCATCTTATATCCAACTTTTAAGACACTGTCCATTCCGTTCAAGTGCTGTTCCAAGTCCTTTGCTGTCTCTGACAGGATTACAATGTCATCGGCGAACCTAAAAGTTTTTATTTCTTCTCCATGGATTTTAATACCTACTCCAAATTTTTCTTTTGTTTCCTTCAGTGCTTGCTCAATATACAGATTGAATAACATCGGGGAGAGACTACAACCCTGTCTCACTCCCTTCCTAACCACTGCTTCCCTTTCATGTTCCTCGACTCTTAAAACTGCCATCTGGTTTCTGTACAAATTGTAAATAGCTTTTCGCTCCCTGTATTTTACTCCTGCCACCTTCAGAATTTGAAAAAGAGTATTCCAGTCAACATTGTCAAAATCTTTTTCTACGTCTACAAAAGCTAGAAAAGTAGGTTTGCCTTTCCTCAATCTTTCTTCCAAGATAAGTGGTAGGGTCAGTATTGCCTCACGAGTTCCGATATTGCTACGGAATCCAAACTGATCTTCCCCGAGGTCAGCTTCTACCAGTTTTTCCATTCGTCTGTAAAGAATTCGCGTTAGTATTTTGCATTCGTGACTTATTAAACTGATAGTTCGGTAATTTTCACATCTGTCAACACCTGCTTTCTTTGGGATTGGAATTATTATATTCCTCTTGAAATCTGAGGGTATTTCGCCTGTCTCATCCATCTTTCTCACCAGTTGGTAGAGTTTTGTCAGGACTGGCTCTCCCAAGGCTGTCAGTACTTCCAATGGAATGTTGTCTACTCCCGGAGCTTTGGTTCGACTCAGGTCTTTCAGTGCTCTTTCAAACTCTACACGCAGTATCATATCTCCCATTTCATCTTCATCTACATCCATTTCCATAATATTGTCCTCAAGTACATCGCCCTTATATAGACCCTCTATGTACTCCTTCCACCTTTCTGCCTTCCCTTCTTTGCTTAGAACTGGGTTTCCATCTGAGCTTTTGATATTCATACAAGTGGTTCTCTTTTCTCCAAAGGTCTCTTTAATTTTCCTGTATGCAGTATCTATCTTACCCCTAGTGAGATAAGCCTCTACATCCTTACGCTTGTCCTGTAGCCATCCCTGCTTAGCCATTTTGTACTTCCTGTCGATCTCATTTTTGAGACGTTTGTATTCCCTTTTGCTTGCTTCATTTACTGCATTTTTATATTTTCTTCTTTCATCAATCAAATTCAATATCTCTTCTGTTATCCAAGGACTTCTACTAGCCCTCGTCTTTTTACCTACTTGATCCTCTGCTGCCTTCAGTACTTCATCCCTCAAAGTTACCCATTCTTCTTGTACTATATTTCTTTCCCCCATTCCTGCCATTTGTTCCCTTATGCTCTCCCTGAAACTCTGTACTACCTCTGGTTTAGCCAGTTTATCCAGGTACCATCTGCTTAAATTCTCACCTTTTTGCAGTTTCTTCAGTTTAGAAATATTACATGCCTCTTTATCTCCATAACCCAACGAACTGAGGTCGTGCAAATAATGAAAAATTGACACGTCCGGAGACAATTTCTACAGGAGTATTACTTTATGTCAGCAAAAGTCAACTCCATACAAACTAAGATTTGCAGACTGAGTCTCGGACCACATTGAAAATTTGACTGCACGCGACGCTCTTACACCTCACTAGAAGCAGATTTATGCATTGGAGTAGTATTATGCCTATAACACAAACTACTTTTGAGAAAATAAAGGTTGAATCAGCAGAACTCTTCACGTTCGTTTCCACAACCGCTATGGACTTATTACACTCTGAAACTACGATTACGCTGCATTAGTAAGCATTGTCAAAAATCAAAATTGATACGTACATCACGACAGGCCAGCATTGATCTTAGAGACCATTTGCAAAAGATATCTAAAATACGAGCAATGAACACCATCTGGTGAGCAAGATGTATGAAACAGGCTAAATACCCTCAGACTTCAAGAAGAATATAATAATTCCGAAGAAATGAGATGTCGACAGATGTGAAAATTACCGAACTATCAGTGTAATAAGTAACTACTTCAAAATACTAACATCAATCCTTCACAGACGAATGGAAAAACTGGTAGAAGCCGACCTCTCAGAAGATCCGTTTGGTTTCCGCAGAAATGTTGGAACACGTGAGGCAATACTGACCCTACGACTTATCTCAGAAAATAGATTAAAGAACGGCAAACCTACGTTTCTAGCATTTGTAGACTTAGAAAATGCTTTTGATACTGTTGACTGAGTTGAATGAGTATTCTGTTTCAAATTCTGATTGTGGCAGTGGTGAAATACAGGGAGCGAAAGGCTATTTACAATTTGTACAGAAACCAGGTGGCAGTTATAAAAGTCGAGGAGCGTGAAAGGGAAGCAGTGGATGGGAAGGGTTGTAGCCTATCCCCGATGTTATTTAATCTGTATATTGAGCAAGCAGTAAATGAAATAAAAGGAAAATTCGAAGTAGGAATTATAATCCATGGAGAAGAAATAAAAACTTTGAGGTTTGCCGACTACATTATAATTCTGTCAGAGATAGCAAGGAACCTGGAAGAGGAGTTGACAGGAAGGACACTGTCTTGAAATGATTTAAGATGTACATCAACAAAAGAAAAATGAGGATAATGGAATGTAGTTGAATTAAATCTGGTGATGCTCTGGGAGTTAGATTAGAAAATGAGACACTTTAAATAGTAGATGAGTTTTGCTATTTGGGGAGCAAAATAACTGATGATGGTCATAGTACAGAGGATATAAAATGTAGCGTGACAATGGCAAGGAAAGCGTTTCTGAAGAAGTGAAATTTGTTAACATCGAGAATAGATTAAAAATGTCAGGAAGTCGTGTTTGGAAGTATTTGTACGGAGTGTAGCAATGTATGGAAGTGAAACATGGACGATAAATAGTTTAGACAAGGGGAGAATAGGAGGTTTCGAAATGTGGTGCTACAGAAGAAATTGAAGTTTATGTAGGTAGATCATGTAACTAATCAGGAGGTACTGTATAGAATTGGGGATAAGAGAGATATGTGGCATAGTTTGACTAGAAGAAGGGATCGGTAGGTAGGACATGTTCTGCGACATCAAGGGATCACCAATTTAGTATTGGAGGGCAACGTGTAGGGTATAAATTGTAGATGGAGACCAAGAGATTCAGAAGGATGTAGGTTGCATTAGGTACTGGGTGTTGAAGAAGCTTGTACAGGATAGAGTAGCAAGGAGAGCTGCATCAAACCAGTCTGTGGACTGCAGACCACAAAACAAAAACAACAGCAGAACAGAAAACTCTGATGACCCCCTTTATTTTCTTCCACTGTGTTCTGCAACAGTGAAATTTCGTCTATAAATTATCTACAATGTTCTTAAGTTCACTTATAGTTTCTTTTGATTATACTAATTGTGCAAGCCAGCACATTGTAATCTAGCTTCTGCCTTGACCAAAAACTGCTGACTCATAATTTTGGATGTTGCTCACTTCTGGAAGGAGTATAGATGAAACCACCTCTTCTTCGGACTGTAGTAATTTGTCTAGTACCCGTTGGTCATAAGTACACAGGCATTCACGGAGGTCGACTGTGGGCTGTAATTATCGTATGGCAGCGAAATTTGGAGACATGCTTAAAGTGTTAATGGGGAACTGATTTACACTGGATAACAAATTAGTTCCAGTTGTGGAAACCAGGTGGAAACCTGGCGATATGCGCAGTTTTCATGACAGGATAACATTCATGCTGACATTTGACGAGCCAAACCTACGTGTACAGTATTATTATCAAGAAGAGAGTGAAACTGTTTTATGTCAATGGCAGCATTTGCAGTGCGTCATTGAGAGAGTATCACCGACTGAAAAGTCTGAGGAGCTAAATGTGTCACCACTCTCAGTAAATGGTTTAAAGAAGATGATAATGAAATTCGAAAACACGAGTGAGCTTGGTGTGACCCTTGGAAGGGGAAAGCATGCTATCCCTCTAGAAGTTGCTGACGGATCTGCTGTTGCTGTAAGCTACCATGCAGCCCTTGCACTGGGTAGTGCTTGTTCCAGCATAATATCAAGCCCCAGCACGTTGTACTGGAACGATGCAACAGAGAAGGCTGTGAGACGACGTCAGCCAATAGAATGCTGACTAGGATGACACCACGAGAGGAGCTGCCCCTGTACAAAGAGAATATAAGCACTGCTGCATCTATCCTCAGCACAGATACCGCTTCTTTACACCTCCTACAAGCTCGATCCCCCACACCCGCTTGTCTCTCCCATCCTCTCCCGTCCCAGCCTGTTGCCATGTCTCTATTGTCGTATCCCACCTGCTCTCCATTTTTACACCCTCCGTACCCTTGCCCAAGGTGGCTTCCGCCAAGTACCCCTCCCTGATGATGTCCTTGTTCCATCCATCTACCCCTCCTACCAGCTCTGACTCTCCCCTCATGTTCCCCCCTTTTCCCCCAGGGTTCCTCCGCTCCCTCCTCACCTTCCTTTCCCCCCTCCTTTCTCCCAGGTCTCCCGCTCCCACCCCCCTCCCTGGGCTTCCAACCCCTTCCCTATCCTCTCCCCCCCACTCTCCCTTCTTTCTCCCACTAGCTCCACCCCCCTCCTTCTCATCCCCTATCTCTCCCTTCCACATGCAGGCAGGCCCCCCTCCATCAGCGTGTTTGTGAGTGGTTTCCCAATGATTGTAAACAGTGTTTTTGTGTGTCATTGTTTCTATGTTGTGTGCTACAATGTTTTCATTGGTGTTCTCCTACGTTCCCAACTCCAACTGGATATCTTTGTCTGTTCTACTGGTGACACCCTTTGTGTACCGGGCCTTCTGTTGAACAGCTTCTATTATATCGTGTAATGTTCATCATGTATTACCATGCTTTATATGTTCTCTGTCTTCTATGTATATCTGTTGTATCTATTGGCCAAAGAGCGGCATATGTAGGCCACTGCCGGCCGCCTCATCTGAGGCATGAAATAACAATAAAGGGAAAAAAATAGCCTCAGCAGCACTAGGTGAGCGGCGCTAGAAGAGCAGCGCTAGAGGACGAGCTGTGATCCAAACGATTTAGCCGTGACTTGTGATCTATATTAATTGCTTGGATGGGAATTGTAGGGCCTATATATCAAAGGACATTGATTGTTTGCATGTCGGAAATTGCTTGCGACGCCTCTGTGTAAAAGGACAAAGTTAAGTATTGTCAATTTAGTTTACTGTAATAAACTCCATTAATAAGATTTGCTGGTAAGTTGCCGTCTATCTATCCAAGAAAACATCTTCCAAGGCACCTTATATTAGACGAGTAGGCAGGACATCACAGTGCTAGAGCTCATGCAGTGTCATGAGAATTGTGCATCTAGTGGCCAACAGTACGAAAGGTTTTGCGGTCTATTATACTCTGCTGCCAGTACAATATCCAGAATCTGAAAGCACATGACCCACAGCAACCTTCTGAATTTGATTTTCGGTTTCTGGCACAGATCGAAGTTGATGGCATGTGGCTGGTCAGCATTCTGTGAATTGACGAGGCACATTTTACACTACAGGGTGCAGTGAATACACAGAACTGCCGAATTTGGGGTACTGTTAAACCGCATGTTGTGCACGAAGAACCATTGCACTCGCTGTACGTGTCTGTTTGGTATGGATTCACAAGTATCTTTATTCTCGGTCCGTTCTTCTTTGAAGAGAATACACCCAGAGGACTGTTATGTGTATTGTGAGGTCTGTCGTGTGTACTGTGACCTCTATGTACAGCTTGTGAAGAAGTCCAAGTCCGCCGTTAGGCGAGTACGAAAAGGCAGCCAGTGCTTTTGAAAAACGCAACTGTGAGGGAATGTTGGGGAACACTTCAAGTTGCTCACCCACTGAAAGATCTGCTTAATGCAGTCTTCCATGAACGTATTATTTCCAGAGGTTTATCAGATGGATAGTCTGCAAGATCACCTGATCTGAATCAATGTGACTTTTTGCCACGGTGTATCTAAAAGAACATGTTTACCAGGGACGTGATCTGAAGGTCAGTATACAGTGAACACATTGCTCATATTCCTCCTGGACTCTTACGAGCAACTGTTGACCACGTCGTTTTACGGATACAGCACCTCGTCGAAGTCTCCCGTGCTCATATTGAACAAAACGTGTCAGCTGTGGGTGATAATAAAATAAACATTATGTTTTTCTTATCTATTAGATCTATTCTTCCACGTTCCGTTCCTAATCCAGCACATACGAAAACATTTCTCTACATGTTTCTTTCATTCATATCGCCATTTTGCACCTTGTGGCCAAAATTGTAATTTTTTTCTGCGTGAATCGGTTTCGCATTAACACATGAGTACAGCTACCAAGTTTTTGCCTGCGTACGATAATTACGGACCACACTGGACCTATGTGAGTAACTGATCTTTGATTGCAACCACCTGGTACTATAGATACAGCCTCTTTTCATCAAACTGCAGTGATATGTTGTAGGAACAAATGCATATTTGACAAGACGTAAACTTAACAAATACATTTGTCGAATACTTTGTATTAAAAGTAATACACCACAAACTGCTTGCTGCAAGATGTAAATTAGAGACATGAATACCAGAGGCACTAGCACAGAGCCCTGTGCCAGTCTGTAGTTATATTTCTCCTTTCTTTACTACGGCGTCGCTGGGAAAACAAATTAAGGTGCGCTCCTTTCTACCAACCGGCCCGTAAAGACGACCTGCGACAATCCAAGTCCAAGGTCGCCGTTAGACGAGTACAGAAAAGGCAGCCACGGGCTCTTAAGATGGCCGCCAAGCATTGTGAACCGGCGCGTCCGGGACTGCCCTCTTCCAGTGGCTCGCCACTGGCTACGGAGGCGGCTCCTGGAGGGAAGGACGCCTATTCGGAATTGCCCGCTATTATTCGCCCACACATTGCTAACTAGCGTTCACATTTTATGATGCTCCCATAAATATTACCACGTGAAGGTAAGCAGTCTGTCGAAAAAGGCTCGCACACTCTCATTTTGAATCGTAGCTGAGGGCGTGCCGCTGCAGTCAGCTTAGTACCGTCTCCAGTTCAAAAATGGCTACGGGCAACATGGGGAAGCTTCTGACATTATCGCTGACATCTCCACTGGCGTTCCTCTAGTAGCATGCTAGTCCTTAACAAAATCAATCTTTCTCACATAATACTCAGCAGAAAGGTTTTTTTTCAATGTATTGACTTTCGGGACATTCCCGTACAGATATCTCAACAATGAAAGGTCAGTTACGACGATACGAACATGAAGACAATACCCAGCCCCGAGCGGAGAAAATGTCCATCCCGGACGGGAATAAAATCCGGGTCCTTGACCACGCAGCTAGGGGGACGGACCAGCAGGAAATTTTGCAAGTTCCAAGGCACTACTTTCCAAAAAATTTGTTTTATTTTCTGTATTGTTACCTCAGGTGCATGTAGCAATGTAAGTTCTTAAACTAAACTTTCGAGTTTCTTATATCAGATAGACAGTCAATCAAAGAAGAATATTTTTCCTTAATTAAGAGGTGTAACTAGGAGATTTTTCGGCTATGTTTCTCAGTTCCATGCTGATGTCAAGGCTAGTGAATAATCTTTATATGGTAAAGTTATTTGTCATATTTACCAAATTATCTTGCTACTGGAACATATTTCGCTCATTGTCTTTCTTGTGGAAGGAAATAATTTGGTGAAGTCTTTAATTAATGTGTGTGTTAAAAATGTGCCATATGGACTAGCCAGTGATCAGTTCGAAAAATACAGTCAGACAGTGTTTACAAACTAGAGCACAGTGGTTTTATGAAACGTTTACGCAAATGCCTCAGACAGCTTTTTAGTGTGGTATGTATCCCACGTGAGTTACAGAAATAAAATATTCCCTTGCATTAGGCCATGAATGAAATGTAAAATTGAATTGACACTGACCTACAAAGAACAGGTATTTATATTAACTGTTACGCTGTGGTTAATTGTTTTCAGAAATATACGTTTCCCGATGAATTCCGCGAAGGAAGCAATCAACTTTCTTACAGATAGATATTTTATGTTCCTGCAGAAAACACCATTGCTTCACATATGATGTATGCAAAAGCTTCAAGCGACTAAAGTAAAAAAAAAATCTACGTCGTAGCCAATTATTGCGGTACAGCGCCGAGATACCAATGTCCCCAGCCAACATGAACATCTTGAATATCAGAAGTTGCTAAACAGAGAACGACACTATTGACATGAGACCATTCATTACGTTCTGAATGATAATCTGCCACCTGCACTCCAATCACGGAGTGAGTACACAAAATAATTCAGCTCGCAGGGCCTGTAGAAGACTGGGCCGTTCGACGATGTATATCGTGCATAACACTGAATAGAACACTCAGCTGTACTCTATGAATAATACCATTAATCAATCACACCCAGAAAACTTGAAAGATCACAGGTTTTCTATGATTTAATATATAAAAACCAAAATAAAATGCTGCCAAATTCAATGTCCGCTAGGAGGATGTAGGGCGATCACAGAAAAACCCTTAATATGTATATATTTAGTAAGTAGCATTTAGCACTTGATGTTTTTCTAAGTCTACTCGCTGTGTAAATACCCTTTCCGACTAAACATAGCACACAGAAGAGATGAGGAAACGAAATGAATCTTCAGGGGTGGAGAGGGTAAGTTATGTAATTTCAGTGAGTACAAAATCGAGTCAGATTTATGAGGCAGTGTGAGCCCACCAATCAGAATGACGTTAGACTCCATCTGGCGTGATACAAGCACTGATTTGGTTGGAAAGAGTGCCATGAGATTGTTGCAGCTTCTCCTGCGGCCATCTAGGTCACAAATGTTGTAACCGATCTTAAATATCCTGGATACTGGCAATTCCGAGCTGGTCCCACAAAACTCTGTCACGAACAGATTTGAGGATCTTGCTGGACAGTTTCTCAATATCACACAGACAATTCGTAGAGACAAGTCCCAAACGTGTAGAGGCATTGTCCTGTTGAACAATGGCACTATACGGTTGAATGAGAACGCTTAAGTACGCAGGATATCCGTGACGTACCGCTGTACCCTCACGGTTCCCCTCAATTACTACCAGTCGTGGCCTGAAGTCATACTCGATGGGTTCCCAAGCCATGACACTGGAAGAATGGGACCTCTCCTCAGATGGCTGCCATAGATACCAACTACGATTATTCGGTGTAGCGCAGAACCGTGATTAATTACTGAACACAATGCGTCGCCATTCATCAGCAGTCCATGGGCCGCGGCACAGCTCCAAAAACCACCGACAGTGTTGTGGTGGTAAAGGCAGCCTACGGTAATTTCCTAGTTCGACTACTGCTAGTCTGTTGACCAGTGGTGCACGATGACTCAAAATATTGCAGGGAGTCCAAATGAGGGTTTAGCATCTACTTGCCATCGAGGTTATTAGAAACGTATCACAAACTCGGAGTGTTTCGAGGATTGGGGAGGAAGTTGGTAGTGCCCCTTCAGGGAACCATCTAGGAATTTGCCCGGAGCGACATAGGGAAATCACGAAAAACATAAATTAGGATGGCTGGATGCGGAAATGAACCGTCGTCCTCCCGATTTCAAGTCCAGTTTGCTAAGCACTGCGCCACCTAGCTTGTTATGAAGGGGTTACAGCGTACCTGGTGCACAATACGGCGATCCTCCATTATGGTAGCCAAACGTTCAGGATGACTGTGCCGGCCCTCACGTTCCTATGCAGTCCGACATTGGACCTCTGTCACATCCAAATGACCCACACTTCTACTTATGGCTCTGTGCAACCAACCGGCAAATGGAGATCTAGAGTGGGGCCCCTTTATAACTCCGTCAGGTAATGATAACTTCGTCTCATACGAGAACGTCGCATCTCCATGTGTTTTATAGCGAAAACTCAACACCTGCTGCTGTTCACTCTCTTACATATACTGCTAGGCCTGGTAACACTAATCACGAAAAATACTAATGCACTATGGTGAAAGTTCTACCGGAACAGTAATGCCGCAACTATTCCATTGTCAATAAGGTATTTTTCTATCAAATGGTGGCAAGAAGTAACATTTAGTTTACCTACAATTTTGTTCCCAATTCAAATCCTCTTCGTGATATTAAAATAATTTTATCTCGTTATTCTGTAAATGTTTCAAACGCTGTGACCCACACTTACATTCACAGAAATTACTTCCTCAAGACACCTGTTTGATACTAGTAGACATCTCTCTCAGTAATGCCGTCTTTGACGTTGCTAGTCTGCATATTAGGTCCTTCTTGGTCTGTCCATCATGGGTTACTTTGCTGCCTAGGTATAATTCCTTAAATTCGTCTCTTTCGTGATCCCCATTTCTAATGTTAAGTTTCCCGCTGTCATTAATTTCTTCTTTCTTCCATTTACTCTCAGTCCACAGTCTGTACTCATTAGACTGTTTAGCCGGCCGAGGTGACCGAGCGGTTCTAGGTGCTATAGTCGGGAACCGCACGACCACTACGATCGCAGGTTCTAATCCTGCTTCGGGCATGATGTGTGTGAAGTCCTTAGGTTAGTTAGGTTTAAGTAGTTCTAAGTTCTAGGGGACTGATGACCTCAGCAGTTAAGTCCCATAGTGCTCAGAGCCATTTGAACAATTAGACTGTTTATTTTGTTCAACACATCCTGCAATTTTTCTTCATTGTCACTCAGGATAGCAATGTTATCAGCGAATGTTATTACTGATATCCTTTCGCCTTGAATTTTGATCCCACATTGGTACTTTTATTTCCGTCATTACTTCTTCAGTGTAGAGATTGAACAGTAGGTGCTAGAAACTACATTCCTGACTGAAATTCTTCTTAATCAAAGCACTTCGTTCTTGGCCTTCCAGTCTTACTGTCCCCTCGTGGCTTTTTTACTTATCGTGTATTACCCGTCTTTCCCTGACCTGTTCAGACAGGAATACCGACCGCACTCACAATAAACCAGTATCTCTCTCACACCTTCCACAATTCAGTAAATCAGTCTGTGCATCAATATACTCAAATCCCGTAGAAGTATAAAACCTCCGTGAAAAGCTACAGGTGCTGATAAATGAGAAACGAAGTGATAATGGTGAAGGCAGAACAAAAACTACACATTTGATACCAGAAGGGCGTAGGTAATATAGTAGTAGGATTTTTGACATTTGGTGAAACATTCGAATTTATTTACCTTCTCACCGTGCTGCCATACCGTGGATTCAACATTCCGTGGACTCAACAACTGTTTGCAAAAGAATGTGAAATTAGCGCGATTCATGGACAAATTAATTAGAATTTAACTCACACAAACACACAGACACACACGTTATGAGCGAATATGAACCCTAGGTTAGGGATATAAGAAGACAAGCATGGGCACAGTCGCGTCGGTATCAAGGCCTGCCTTGTAACAGCCGGGAGAGTGAGATGCATACCGGAGCAGCCCATCATGCTTGCTCAGATTCCAGCAAAGGACAGCGAGGTGGAGACAAGAAGGACTATTTCCTTTTTGGTTAGCGAGCGCCAACGGAGCAGAATTCCTGTTCGCCGGTCGTAAACGGCGGACGTGATTTGCTTCTTTTCACGACCGATTGCCTCAACGGCTTACTCAAGAATCACTCAGCTCGTTGTCACTAAAAATCACTTACAAGTCCGGATCTGGAGGCAGCATCCAAAATGTTTTACAACATGTGTCTTCTTAAATTTTTACAGTTTAATTCATTGTCAACTGTTGTGGTGAAATTTCTACTAATGTAAACACGCAAACAACATTTATCGAAGTACATTGTCCTGAAGGAAAAGAGTGTGTTGGGAACGATCGGGAAAAGCTAATACACGTCAGGTAAATTTTTATGTTTATTTGCAACCTTGTCTGTATCTTCGTTCAGTACATTTATAACACGAAATTTTTGGGGCATGCAGAAGATAAAAAACAACGATCTTCTGTCTCACATAAAGATAAAGATACTGGCAATTTCTGTTGATCTAGTTTTAGATTCACTGAGACCGCACTGAACGTTATGTAGGAACGTGTCAAGCTACAGGTCTTTTTAATTCTTTTTTTCATCACTCTTCTGAAATATTCTAAACTATTTCGTGGATATATTACGGTCTCTGTCTTGCCTTACAATTTATAATCTCTACGGCTCTCATAAGTACAATGAAAGTTATTCCTTGATATCTCAACACATCTCCTGTCATCCTATCTCTTACTTTGTCAGTGTTTTAGAATTTTAAACTGTAGTGTTATGCCACTTGTACTGGTAATACAACAGTTACGAGAGCCACACGGAAAGTGAGTTGAAACGATAGAAAAGAATCCGGTGAAGCTTTGCGCGGATGTGTTGGTCGGAGTTTCCAGTATGCCCGTCGAGCATGTCACGTCACACATTTCAGTTTTGGGGACACACTGAACACGTAAAGATGCCTAGAAAATATTGTCGCCCGCCAAGTGTGAGGATCTGGTGAAAGATTTCGCCTGATATCATGCAGCCTATATAACATAACTCTCATCCATTTCTCTCGTCATGACAATTCTCGCCCGTACTCTGAAGGGCCAGTAGAGATGCTCGTGCAGCGTTTTCAATGAGAAGTGTTTGTTTACCCACAGTTCACCCCGTAATTGGCTCTCACTGAGTTTAGTTTCTGCACACATGAACCGCTAGCTCTGAAGACAAAGTTTTGGCACAGGCAAAGCGATTTGGCGGTAAGAACAGGAGGTTGCCTTCTACGACTAGGTCACTGGAAAGTTGGTAAAACGCTACGATGTTCAAGCGGGAGCGGTGAATCTCCAGAAAAGTGGCTGGAAGGTCTAGCTCACTATTGCAAATAAAATATTTTTGATTTTCGTTGTGGTTTCCGTTTCGCGAGTGATCGGGCCTTACTCTCCGAATAGCCCTCGTATAGTGTATTACAATCTGCTTGAATAAGAACATACAGGGCAGAGTTATAAAGAAAGGAAACTAACCAACCGTATCAAACTGACCAAGTATCAGTAATACATATTTTTTGTGAAAGCCAAGGTTTCTTAAGACCTATATTGCAATTACTAGTTTCGATGGAATCGCGCTGTCATTTTCAAATTGGCATTACACTTTACTTATGTGTTCACGCACATGTGTCGATATATATATATATATATATATATATATATATATATATATATATATATATATACGCAAGTTTAATGCCAATCTCAAGATGACAGCACGATTCTGTTCAAATGGTTCAAATGGCTCTAAGCACTATGGGACTTAACATCTGTGGTCATCAGTCCCGTAGAACTTAGAACTACCTAAACCTAAGTAACCTAAGGACATCACACACATCCTTTCCCGAGGCAGGATTGGAACCTAAGACCGTAGCGGTCACGCAGTTCCAGACTGAAGCGCCTAGAACCGCACGGCCACACCGGCCTGCAGCACGATTCTGTCGAAAGTAGCAATCAGAATAAAGGTCTTAAAATCAAGCGATCTTGGCTTTCACAAAAAGTATGTATAAACAGAGATCGCCCCAATGATATGTGTAAGTTATATTATTAATATAAGAGGTCCAAAAGCAGTAATAATAATCGACAATGGAGAAAGAGCAGCCCTCGATTGCGAAATACGTCGTTTTATTACAGCAGAACAAGATTCCAAGTAATACATAGTAATCTTCAGTGCATAAACAACAGGTGACATTAGTCCAATTCGTCAGGCAGTAGAGTATTAATTGATGTAGGGCATACAGGTATAGAAATGGCTGGTGCATGATCCCTTTTACAGCCAAGATTAGAAGTGTTGGTGCACGATGGAGGGTCTGAGAAGCGCTCATTTTTCGGAGTTGGTGCGCTGAGGAAAGTTTTTCGAGGAGTCTCATCCGGACCGGCAGAGAGAGAGAGAGAGAGAGAGAGAGAGAGAGAGAGAGAGAGAGAGAGAGAGGTAGCGGCGTCTCTTCTGGACCACCAGAGAGAGTTTCATCGTGGAGTGAAAGACCAAATTCTTGGTCGACATAGGAGTGTCTACTGCCACTGTAACCCAGACAGAGTATCGCAGATCCCATTCATAATTGTCAGTCGGAGTAAGTTATATTCCGAATCCGTCGGCAGTCCTGGTTGCAGGCTGGAGGGGAACCCAGTGCTGATAGCTCTCTACCTACGACCCTACTTCACACCTTGGTAAACTATTCGCAGCACCTGCAAAGTAGGCCTTCGTTTATAGATGCTGACAGTCTCCGTTACGTGCATCATCGCATTGCGATCACACCACGGATTTTTACATGTGGGACACTATAGATGAGTGATCTTACTCGATCATTGTTTCACGGCACAGTCGGGTTTTTAGTCTGCTTGAAATTCCATCCTGCTCACAATAGAACGTAGGGAATCGTAGTTACATGGTACGTCCCCACTTGACTTTTCCAACACATCATTCTCACCTGGCTTTTCTTTTGTCGATTATATCACAGAATTATTACGTTGTATATTAAATTATTTATATGTCCTAAGAATCATGAAAAAAGGTTGTATACGTGGAAGAACCCTGGAGATACTAAAAGGTATCAAACAGATTATATAATGGTAAGACAGAGATTTAGGAACCAGGTTTTAAGTTGTAAGACATTTCCAGGGGCAGATGTGGACTCGGACCACAATCTATTGGTTATGACCTGTAGATTAAAACTGAACAAACTGCAAAAATGTGGGAAATTAAGGAGATGGGACCTGGATAAACTGAAAGAACCAGAGGTTGTACAGAGTTTCAGGGAGAGCCTAAGGGAACAATTGACAGGAATAGGGGAAAGAAATACAGTAGAAGAAGAATGGGTAGCTCTGAGGGATGAAGTAGTGAAGGCAGCAGAGGATAAAGTAGGTAAAAAGATGAGGGCTGCTAGAAATCCTTGGGTAACAGAAGAAATATTGAATTTAATTGATGAAAGGAGAAAATATAAAAATGCAGTAAATGAAGCAGGCAAAAAGGAATACAAACGTCTCAAAAATGAGATCGACAGGAAGTGCAAAATGGCTAAACAGGGATGGCTAGAGGACAAATGTAAGGATGTAGAAGCTTATCTCACTAGGGGTAAGATAGATACTGCCTACAGGAAAATTAAAGAGACCTTTGGAGAGAAGAGAACCACGTGTATGAATATCAAGAGCTCAGATGGCAACCCAGTGCTAAGCAAAGAAGGGAAGGCAGAAAGGTGGAAGGAGTATATAGAAGGTTTATACAAGGGTAATGTACTTGAGGACAATATTATGGAAATGGAAGAGGATGTAGATGAAGACGAAATGGGAGATACGATACTGCGTGAAGAGTTTGACAGAGCACTGAAAGACCTGAGTCGAAACAAGGCCCCCGGAGTAGACAACATTCCATTAGAACTACTGACGGCCTTGGGAAAGCCAGTCATGACAAAACTCTACCAGCTGGTGAGCAAGATGTATGAGACAGGCGAAATACCCTCAGACTTCAAGAACAATATAATAATTCCAATCCCAAAGAAGGCAGGTGCTGACAGATGTGAAAATTACCGAACTATCAGTTTAATAAGTCACAGCTGCAAAATACTAACGCGAATTCCTTACAGACGAATGGAAAAACTGGTAGATGCGGACCTCGGGGAGGATCAGTTTGGATTCCGTCGAAATGTTGGAACACGTGAGGCAACAATGACCTTACGACTTATCTTAGAAGAAAGATTAAGAAAAGGCAAACCTACGTTTCTAGCATTTGTAGACTTAGAGAAAGCTTTTGACAATGTTGACTGGAATACTCTTTTTCAAATTCTAAAGGTGGCAGGGGTAAAATACAGGGAGCGAAAGGCTATTTACAATTTGTACAGAAACCAGATGGCAGTCATAAGAGTCGAGGGGCATGAAAGGGAAGCAGTGGTTGGGAAAAGAGTGAGACAGGGTTGTAGCCTCTCCCCGATGTTATTCAATCTGTATATTGAGCAAGCAGTAAAGGAAACAAAAGAAAAATTTGGAGTAGGTATTAAAATTCATGGAGACGAAGTAAAAACTTTGAGGTTCGCCGATGACATCGTAATTCTGTCAGAGACGGCAAAGGGCTTGGAAGAGCAGTTGAACGGAATGGACAGTATCTTGAAAGGAGAATATAAGATGAACATTAACAAAAGCAAAACGAGGATAATGGAATGTAGTCAAATTAAATCGGGTGATGCTGAGGGAATTAGATTAGGAAACGAGACACTTCAAGTAGTAAAGGAGTTTTGCTATTTAGGAAATAAAATAAATGATGATGGTCGAATAGTGAGGATATAAAATGTAGACTGGCAATGGGAAGGAAAGCGTTTCTGAAGAAGAGAAATTGGTTAACATCGAATATAGATTTATGTATCAGGAAGTCATTTCTGAAAGTATTTGTTTGGAGTGTAGCCATGTATGGAAGTGAAACATGGACGATAACTAGTTTGGACAAGAAGAGAATAGAAGCTTTCGAAATGTGGTGCTACAGAAGAATACTGAAGATAAGGTGGATAGATCACGTAACTAATGAGGAGGTATTGAATAGGATTGGGGAGAAGAGAAGTTTGTGGCACAACTTGACTACGAGAAGGGATCGGTTGGTAGCACATGTTTTGAGGCATCAAGGGATCACAAATTTAGCGTTGGAGGGCAGCGTGGAGGGTAAAAATCGTAGAGGGAGACCGAGAGATGAGTACACTAAGCAGATTCAGAAGGATGTAGGTTGCAGTAGGTACTGGGAGATGAAGCAGCTTGCACAGGATAGAGTAGCATGGAGAGCTGCATCAAACCAGTCTCAGGACTGAAGACAACAACAACAACAGCAACAAGATAAATCCCACAGTGATACCGAATCTGATTATCATTTTACGACGTTTAATATTATGTCCCTGTAGCATACATTTTTGCGGGATGTTAACTAACCCAAATATCAACAAAATACATTACGGTGCAGGTGTCAACTCTTCAACTGTCCACTCGGAGGAGCAAGCCATTTCTTGCAGCGTTATTTACTGTCCGTTGCGAGACAGAAAAAATGGTAGTTCAAGGGCAGGTGCCGGCCGTAGTGGCCGAGCGGTTCTAGGCACTTCAGTCTGGAACCACGCGACCGCTACGGTCGCAGGTTCGAATCCTGCCTCGGGCATGGATGAGTGTGATGTTCTTAGGTTAGTTAGGTTTAAGTAGTTCTAAGTGCTAGGGGACTGGTGACTTCAGCAGTTAAGTCCCATAGTGCTCAGAGCCATTTGAACCAAGCCAGAAGCGCGGTTCCGGAATGAAGGGCCTAGCAATGCTCGGCCACAGCGGCCGGCACGTATATCGCTATCACATTACTTTCGTCGTGTCAGTGTATAATCGAACGCCTTTTGTTTTCACTATTCAGAAAATTCAATCCCTGCCTCACAATTTAGTAAATACCTCCGCGTCATGAACCATAGGCCTATACGGTACAGTAGGCCTTGTATTCTGAACTCGCCAAGATGGGTGAGCTGTGTATGGCGCAGACCTTCGGCTCTGCGGCACGACGCTGCCAGTGGCTGCCCGCGGGCCTTCGGTTAGACAGGGGCTGCTGCCCGGAGACCCACGTCACGTCCGCTGTAGCGGATCGCCAGCCAGCCAGCCAGCCGGCATTGTCATTCACAGCGGACGCCCGCCTCCGCCGCATTCCGTCGCGAGCCAGCGCCGCAGTCATTTTTATTCCCCAGAAACTCCCGCAAGTTTCCTTCACGAATCTTAATAGCAGCGGCAATTGCACAGCGGAAGTTCCGATGATATCTGCTACGACCCCACTTCCTGGCTTTCACGCATCTCCGCAACAGATATCATTATGCAACATACAGACCAATGTTCAGCTTACTGTTTCACTTGGCACGGTGTTGGTCTTCGTTTACTCTTTATAGCGATGCCGGGTCGACAACATACATTATGATGTTGAATAATTCATGTTCCAGCTATCGCGATCGATCTGAGCAAGTCATTTTGAAATGACTAATTGGCATCCTAAGGTAGTTTAAAAGGGAGAAAGTATGCGATCTGTTATTTTTGATATGTAAACGAGTAACACAGTCGATCTCAGAGAGAATGAATTGCGGTTTCAGGTAGACCGTAGACGCAATGAAAGGGATCCCCGTGGTCGTGCGGTAGCGTTCTCGCTTCCCGCGCCCGGCTTCCTGGGTTCGATTCCCGGCGGGGTCAGGGATTTTCTCTGCCTCGTGATAACTGGGTGTTGTGTGATGTCCTTAGGTTAGTTAGGTTTAAGTAGTTCTAAGTTCTAGGGGACTGATGACCTCTGATATTTAGTCCCATAGTGCTCAGAGCCATTTGAACCATTTTTTGAAAGGGGTCCCCATGGATAGTAACCTAATAAGACAGACATTCAAAAAATGGTTCAAATGGCTCTGAGCACTATGGGACTTAACTTCTGAGGTCATCAGTCCCCTAGAACTTAGAACTACTTAAACCTAACTAACCTAAGGACATCACACACATCCATGCCCGAGACAGGATCCGAACCTGCGCCCGTAGCGGTCGCGCGGTTTCAGACTGTAGCACCTAGAACCGCTCGGTCACTTCGGCCGGCACAGACATTCAGCTATCGAACCAATTCTCGAAGCCCCTCCAAGCAACGTACGGTCTAATTGACCCTGTGATTTTTTGTCACCAGTCTTCTGACTGGTCTGATACAGCCAACGACGAATTCCTTTCTTGTGGCAAGCTCAACTCAGAGTAGCACATGCACTTAACTTCCTTAATTATTTGTTGGATAAACCACAATCTCTGTATTTCCCTGATGTCATAAAATTTTTCATCATGTGCTTTCTTCTTGTCAGCGTTTCCCATACGTTCCATTCTTCATTGATTCTGCGGAGAATCTCCTCATTACTTATCAGTCCACCTAATTTTCAACATACCTCTGTAGCACAACATCTCAACCGATTCGATTCTCTTCTGTTCTGGTGTTCCCCAGTCCATGTTTCAGTACCATACAATGCTCTACTCCAAGCGAACGTTCTCAAAAATTTCTTCCTCGAATTAAGGCTTATGTTTGATACTAGCAAACTTCTCTTTTCTTATTTCTCGCACTTGTCGGATCTTGGAATCTTCGAATTGTGTGCATGAAGTTTTTCCGAAAGCCTGATGGTATATCACCAGTCTCATACACTCTGCACACCACTGAGCGAGGGGGCGCAGTTGTTAGCACACTGGACTCGCATTCGGGAGAACGACGGTTCAATTCCGTGTCCGGCCGTCCTGATTTAGGTTTTCCGTGATTTCCCTAAATCGCTGTAGCCAATGCCGGGATGATTCCTTTGAAAGGGCACAGCCGACTTCCTTCCCAGTCCTTTCCTAATCCGACGAGACTGATGACCTCGCAGTTTGGTCTCTTCCCCCAAACAACCCAACCCAACTCTGCACACCAACGTGAATAGTTGTTTTGTTACCACTTATCCCAATGATTTTAGAAATTCCGAGGGAGCGCTGTCTATTCCTTCTGCCTTATTTGATCTCATGTCTTCCGAAGTTCTTCTAAATTCTGCTACCGGAGCCACTATTCCTCCATATCGACTTATGTTTCTTCTTCTATACGTCATCTCACACGTTCTCCACAGCATAGAGGCCTTCATTGCACTTCTTCGATCTATTCTCTCACTCCTCTGCATTTAACAGTGGAATTCCTATTGAATTCGTAACGTCACCACCCTCGCCTTTAATTTCACTGAACATTGTTTTGACTTTTCTGTATACTGAACCAGTCCTTTCAACAATCATTTCTTCACATATTTGATGTAGCCCTTTCACCTTATCTTCCATGCTTTTCATCTTTATTTCATTCCAAAGTGAATTCTATTTCGGTATTCCCGAATTTCCCTCAATATATTTGTACCTCCTTCTTTTGTTGATCAGCTGAGGTATTTCTTCTGTTATCCATCATTTCTTCGCCGTTACATTCTTAGAAACTGTGTTTCTATTTTTAACTTCTGTGTTTGCCCTTTTTAGAGATGTCGATTCATCTTGAATTCAGTTGCCTACTGAGCTATTCATTATCGCAAAATCTATAGCCTTAGAGAACTTCAAACGTACCTCTTTCTTCCTTTATAATGTTACTTAAAAACCGTCTAGATTGCAAAGTTCCTACCAGTCTGCCCTATATATCAGATTCAGGGAGCACACCTACTCTCAAAACAAAACAGCTTTTGGGGCGCATATGGCTGCGACAAAGCACTCAGTCACCAACATAGAACACAATTTAGACATCCTGTAATAGAGCTCATAAGGGACGGTTTCTTAACATTTTGGAAGAAATTGAAATATACACCCACAAAAATAAAGATCCGGAGTTAATCCTCAACGAGCAAAGCGAATTCAATCATAACGCCTATTTTAGCATTTATGACGACCTACTAAGATGACAACTGTTGCCTGTGGAGATCCAGGCCGAGGGATGAGAGATGGTGCGCGGTGGAGAAGCCGGAAGACGCGTGCAGTGCCTGGCGTCGTTGGCGGGGCCCTCCTGCGCGGCCCTCTTGCCCGCGGCGATGGACATCAGACGACTGAGCGGACCGCGGCACAACACCGAAATGGCGGGAACCACGGAAGCAGACCGTAGAGGAAAACAAGTTCACACCAGCACCATAGATATATAAATCGCCCTATGTTTTTTTAGATCGTATAAAAATGATAATTTTACTGTTTTTTAATGCTGACAAGTACAGATTTTAACCTTGACATCCACATATTTTAATTAAGTATTTTTAATTTAAAAATCTACTGAATACAGTATGTGCAAATGGAATGTAACAAATGTACTAGACGCCACCTGTCGGTAATAGTGTTATAATTAATATAAATGACGTGCACTCTGCCAACCAATTTTATGTGACGTAGCATGTGAAAATTGCTGGATTTGGACGGGTTACTCCTGTAACTGAAATATCAGTTACGCTCTGGTACATTTGATGTTGATTAGATAGGATGAAAAAGATTTGCTTCCGTGAAATAGTAAATTAGTATCATAATTTTTACAGATCTGAAGATGGTTTTGAATGAACCGAAACCGGTCACCTGAATAACAAAAAATTTCAATCAAGACGGTTTTTAAGTAACATTATAAAATCACTGATTGCTGTTATGCCATAAGACATTATGTCTATTTTTGCAAAATCTTTCTTCCTTGGTGCTTCCTTATGGCACTTCTTTGCGTACTAGTTCTATCTGACTAATCTTTTAAACCTCAGCCTTCTCTTCGTCACTACTAAATTGTTATCTGAGTCTATAACAGCTACTGTGTACTTCTTAGAGATTCTGACATCAGATACTGGACTCTATCTGATCAAGATGTAATCTAACTGAAATCTTCTCCTATCTCCTGGCCTTTTCCGAGTATACGTTCTCCTTTTGTGATTCTTGAACAGGGTATTCGCTATTATTAGCTGAAATTCATGGCAGAACTCAATTAGGCTTTCTCCTCTCTTGTTCCTAGTACCAAGTCCATACCTGACCTGTAACCCTTTCTTCTACTCCTTCCGCTACAACCACATTCCAGCCCCCCAAGACAATCAGATTTTCATCTCACTTTACGTACTGAATTACCCGTTGACTATCTTCCTACAGTTTCTCTATCTCATCATCTCCTGCTTGCGACATCGGCATATACAGGGTGGTCCATTGATAGTGACCAGGCCAAATATCTAACCAAATAAGGATCACACAACTCTTCAACTGACGATTGTTGACGGAATGACAGGTGTGCATTCTACTTATGTTTACATTTGTCCTCTGTCAACGTCTACAAGTGGATGTGTTCCATTACCCCGAGTACCTGCACTAAGCCCTGGGAGCGTCAACGTCAGTATATGTTGTGTAATTAATAACGTTGTGTTTCAGTGAGTCGTACAATGTGATACTGTAACTAACCTGTTACTACGGGTTATTACGTTATTATTGGGAATGAAAATAGTTACTGCTTATCTAATTAACGTGAGAAGATTAGGGTCGCCACCGACTCTAACCATACAACTAATCAAAGATTTGGTCGAGTCGGAAAATAAATTAATTTGATCACAGACAAAAAACTCTCAAAAATGCTTATGTTGTGATGTCGCTCATAGGGGATACGATGTAATTAATAGTGTTCCCCGTCCACTGTTCACGACAATCAAACATTTAAAATAAAATAGCACATGCAAGAACACTGTGCAGAAGATCAGTTCCCAGTAACGCACCTGAAAATAAGACTTAATCTAAAGCATTTGTTATAAAATACAAGGGGAGACTAATCACTGGACCTGTGCATAAGGAAACGCATTGGATGTGCTAACGGGAAGGCTACGAGGTGAGTGGCTTAGGTGCAAAAACGTAATCTAGGAACACAAGAGAAAATTGTAGATAAAATCATTTATTCCTAAGATAACGATGTGATGCATGTACACAATTCCGTATAACACCTGGTTTGTGGAGACACAATTTCTAGATATAGTGCCCAAATTCCAACAATATCACATCACACAATCATGTTAACATTATCTAAAACAAACATGCGATCGGACAGCTAGTGATGCCGGTAGCCAAACAACTATAATGTTCTACCACGTGGTTGGCTCCCCACGGACGAAAGACACATAAAGCAAGGAAAATATACGAGAAGGCAAAGCTATAAATATTTAGAAAGATGAAAGCTTATACAGGCACAGCTGAAGGCAAACAGACATTCATACAGAAGCGAGTGTTCATTTCTCATCGACACCTTTGGCGCTCTTCCGGTGGAACCAAGTCTGCTACAGAAATTTACTAAAAGAAAAATCTGCCAAAGTTTTGCATTCCTTGCTGCGACAAGGCAAAGCAATCTTTCAGATTTGAAAAGCGAGTCCAAAAGCTAACAGGTCTCCTCTCGCCAAGTAACAGCGCGCCACGCGGTCAGTCTAACTCACCCTTCTTCGACTGGAACACAGCTGTGGACGCTTCCCGTACCGGCGGTCGACTGCCACCCTTTTTCCTCCTCAGCCTCCTCCACGCTCCGCGTGGACCGGAAAGCCCAAAGATGACATTTCCGCCACCAACCTAACGCAGATGGATTTCTCACAATTAGCGAAAACCTCTTTGCCGACTTGACCACTACGAGAGTTGGCTATTGTGTACCACTGCTGCTAAATCTGTACGACTATCGCAGACTTTCTGCAGCAGACCACGCCACCGTCTAGGAACGTGACACACAACCACATTCATTCAATCACACCACTATGGTAATTATGGGAAAAGAGAAACAAGGAAGGAAAGAGAAATACTAGTGAAAATGGGCTACCGGACTAATGAAAGGTGGCTACAGAACCCTTTCAATACATTTTTAAATAGGTCTTTAGGAGAGGAAATGAATTACCGAATAAATTGTATAGGGTGCCATTTAAAATAGTCATATCGCTGTTCATATCTTTGTAAAACACAAAGCTACAACGAACCCAGTCATGCTGATTGATGTTCCCCTGACGGATAAAGAACATTTGCTTGAAACATTTTGTAATTTGCATCTGGAGAACAGTTATTTAGAGTGGTCAAGATTTTTTTTTTCTTTATTGATTTTCAATTCCCCCCCCCCCCCGAGGGGGGGGTGGGCTGGCAACAGCTTAGTACGCTGCTCTACAGCCTACAGACTTTTTGGTAAGAAAAGGAAGAAGAAAGAAACAAAGAAAAACAGGCGATAAAATGATGACTTAAAGCGTAAAACTGTGTAAAAATGCGGAAAATTAAAACAGAAAGCAAAAGAGGTTGGCAATATCGATAAAATACACTGGAATCGGACAAGTAACATAGTAGACACACACTTAAAAACCATGGCGACAGTCTGGTTTCTGTTCACAAGAGATAAAAAAAAATCACACCCAGCGACAGTATGACGGCTGTTCGCTACACGTCCCTAAAGACACACCACAGAACACTCACTGGAAAACACACTGGAAAACACTACACGAAAATGGTGGCACAAATATGACATTCCCGAGCCAAAGGGGACCTGGAGGACGGGAAAAAAACAAGAAGGGAAGAGAGGAGAAAACGAAAAAGGAGGAACCAAGGAGGGAGAGGACTCATAAGGGGGGAGAGGCAGGGCAGACACGAGAGGGAATAAGAAGAGGCAGAGGAGGGAAATGCAAAAGGACTTGGGGGAGAGAAGGGGGCAGCGAGAGGGGAGGTGGGGAAAAAAGAGGAAGGAAGGGGGGGAGAGGGAGCCCAGGAATAGGACAGAGGAAAGGAGGGGGAGTGAGGATCAGAGTTGATAGGAGGGATAAATGGAGGAAGAGAGGGCATCATCTGGGAGGGGGAGTAGATGAAAGCCACCTTGGGAAAGGAGATGTAGGGTGTAGAGATGGAGGGTAGGGGGGATACAACAGTGAAGACGTGGTAGGAAGCGGGGATGGGAGAGGAGAGGAGCAACCAGGGGGTGAGGGGGTTCAAGGCGGCGGGAGGTGTAGAGGATGCGGATATGTTTGAGGAATAGGATCAGATAGGGGAAAGGGATGAGATCATAGAGGATCCGCGTGGGGGACGGGAGGCGTATACAGAAGGTGCTGTGGAGTGCATGACGCTCATGGATGTGGAGGGACTTATGGAATTTGGGGGGACTGATACCCATGCAGGACTGGCATAGCAGAGGATGGGGCGGATTAAGGATTTGTAGGTGTGGAGGATGGCAGAGGGGTGCAACCCCCATGTCTGGCCAGAGAGGAGTTTGAGGAGTCGAAGGCGGTGGTGTGCTTTGGATTGGATGGAGCGGAGATGATGGATCCAGGTGATGTGACGGTCAGTGGTGAGGCCAAGGTAGGTGAGGGTGGGGGTGAGGCAGACAGGACGGGCGCAGACAATAAGGGAGAAATCCAGGAGCCGGAAGGAGCGAGTGGTATGACCTACGATGATTGCCTGGGTTTTGGAAGGATTGATTGTCAGGAGTCACTGGTTACACCATGCGGCAAAAAGGTCAAGGTGATTCTTGAGAAGGCGTTGGGACTGTTGGAGGGTAGGAGCGAGGGCGAGGAACGCGGTGTCATCAGCATATAGCAAGAAGTGTACTTGAGGGGAGTTGGGGCGTATCTGCCGTGTACAGGAGGTGGAGGAGAGGGGAGAGGACAGAGCCCTGTGGCACACTGGCAGAGGGGTAGAAGGTATGGGAAAGTGGTCACGATATTTTTCTTCTTTATTGTAATTTTAATCACCTCAATACAAGGTGAGCTGGCAGCAGCATATTACCCTGCTCTTCAGCCTTGAGTGGTACAATAACATGACATATAGGTGGCACAGACAATACAATAAAAACGGCGGGCAAAAAATGTACATACAAAAAAGCAGTAAACATGAAGCTGTTCACGCTGGATGAGAAAAACACTAACACTTGGTGACACAGCGCACATAACATGGATGACTGCGACGGCATACCAAACGGTGGTGGCGTGACGGCGAAAGGACACTGAACACAAAACGAAGGCGCACACACACGAGACACTGATGGCGATGATATCCGGCGCGCGAATGTTCACTGAGCGTGTGCGAGTCCAGGGACCTGCCAAGGGAGGGGGAGGAGGGAGGGGAGTGGGACAGGGAGAGAGGAGGGCAGATGCCATGGGCAAGGGAGACAGGGGGAGGGGAGGAAAAAAGGGGGGAGCCCGGGGGAAGAGGGGTGGAGTAAGGGGACGGGGGAAAAGGAGAGAGAAGGGAGGGAGGGTGCCAAGTGGAGAGGCCACAGGAAGTGGGGGCGGGTAGGATCAAAGTTGATACGAGGGGTAGATGGAGGGGAGGAGGACTTCATCAGGGAGGGGGAGCTGCCGGAAGTCACCTTGGGAGAGGGTAAGGAGGGTGGTGAGATGGGGACCAGGTGGGACGTGGGAATACAGGCGCGGCAGCGGGCGGGGGCGGGAGAGGATGGGCGAGACAAGAGGGTGAGGAGTGTCGAGTTTGCGGGAGGTGTACAGGATCCGTATCCTTTCAAGGAAAAGGAGGAGGTGGGGGAAAGGAATGAGATCGTACAGGATCTGCGTGGGGGAGGGGAGACGGATGTGATAGGCAAGGCGGAGAGCATGGCGTTCAAGGATTTGAAGGGATTTATAAAAGGTAGGGGGGGGGGACGGAGATCCAGGCCGGATGGGCGTAGCAGAGGATAGGGCGGATGAGGGATTTATAGGTGTGGAGGATGGTGGAGGGGTCCAGACCCCACATACGGCCTGAAAGGAGTTTGAGGAGGCGGTGTCGGGAGTGTGCCTTGGCTTGGATTGTCCGGAGATGGGGGGTCCAGGAGAGGCGACGGTCGAGGGTGACGCCAAGGTACTTGAGGGTGGGGGTGAGGGCGATAGGACGGCCATAGACGGTGAGATAGAAATCAAGGAGGCGGAAGGAAAGGGTGGTTTTGCCTACAATGATCGCCTGGGTTTTGGAGGCATTGACCTTGAGCAACCACTGGTTGCACCAAGCGGTGAACCGGTCGAGATGGGATTGGAGAAGGTGTTGGGAGCGCTGCAGGGTGGAGGAAAGGGCAAGGAAGGCGGTGTCATCGGCAAACTGGAGAAGGTGGACGGGGGGTGACGGCGGCGGCATGTCCGCCGTATACAAAAGGTACAGAAGGGGGGAGAGGACGGAGCCTTGGGGCACACCGGCGGAGGGAAAAAAGGTGTAGGAATCTGTGTTATGGATGGTGACGTAGGAAGACGGCGGGAGAGAAAGGAGCCGATCAGATGGACGTAATTAATGGTAAGGGCGAAGGTTTGGAGCTTGAAGAGGAGACCGGAATGCCATACGCGGTCATAAACACGTTCGAGGTCCAGGGAGAGGAAGATTGCAGAGCGACGGGAATTAAACTGTTCAGAAAGGAGATGAGTGAGGTGAAGGAGAAGGTCGTCGGAAGAGAAGGATGGCCGAAAGCCACACTGGGTGATGGGAAGGAAGCGGTGCTGGCGGAGATGCTGGTGGATGCGGCGGGTGAGGATAGATTCCAGGACCTTGCTGAAGACTGAGGTAAGGGTGATGGGACGGTAGGAAGAGACGGCAGACGGCGGTTTGCCAGGTTTAAGGAACAGTGGTCACGATAAATAGGACACCCTTTATATATGAAACGTCACTGTCAGACCTCACAAGAAAAAAATTTAAAAGATCCCAATTGTTTCAGAATTTCATACTTAAGTCTGCATTCGCAATTTTTGCAATTATACGCGGTGGTTCAATGATCGTGACCGAGCCAAATATCTCACGAAATAAACGTCAAACGAAAAAACTACAAAGAACGAAACTCGTCTAGCTTGAAGGGGGAAACCAGGCGGCGCCAAGGTTGGCCCGCTTGATGGCTCTGCCATAGGTCAAACGGATATCTACGCGTTTTTTAAAATAGGAACCCCCATTTCTTATTACATATTCGTGTAGTACGTGAATAAAAATGAATATTTTAGTTGGACCACTTTTTTCACTTTGTGATAGATGGCGCTGTAATAGTCACAAACGTATAAGTACGTGGTATCACGTAACATTGCGCCAGTTATGACGGTATTTGCTTCTTGATACATTAACCGTGTTAAAATGGACCGTTTATCAATTGCCGAAAAGGTCGATATCGTGTTGATGTATGGCTATTGTGATCAAAATACCCAACGCGCGTGTGCTGCTCGGTATCCTGGACGATATCGTCCAAGTGTCCGGACCGTTCGCCCGATACTTACGTTATTTAAGGAAACAGGAAGTGTTCAGCCACATGTGAAACGTCAACCACGACCTGCAACAAATGATGGTGCCCAAGTAGGTGTTTTAGCTGCTGTCGCGACTAATCCACACACCAGTAGCAGACAAATTGCGCGAAAATCGGGAATATCAAAATCGTTTGTGTTGAGAATGCTACATCAACATCGATTGCACCCGTACCATATTTCTATGCACCAGAAATTTCATGGCGACGACTTTGAACGTCGTGTACTATCCTGCCACCGGGCACAATAGAAATTACGATACAATGACAGATTTTTTGCACGCGTTCTATTTAGCGACGAAGCGTTATTCACCAACAACGGGAACGTAAACCGGCGTAATATGCACTATTGGGCGGGTTAATGTATGGTGCGACATTATGCAGGGAAGGATAATTGGCCCCCATTTTAACGATGGCAATCTAAATGGTGCAATGTAGTCTGGTTTCCTACGTAATGTTCTACCGATGTTACTACAAAATGTTTCACTGCATGACAGAATGGCGATATACTTCCAACATGATGGATGTTCGGCACATAGCTCGCGTGCGTTTGAAGCGGTATTGAATATCATATTTCATGACAGGTGGATTGGTCGTTGAAGCACCATACCATGGCCCTCACGTTCACCGGATCTGACGTCCCCGGATTTCTTTCTGTGCGGAAAGCTGAAGGATATTTGCTATCGTGATCCACCGACAACGCCTGACAACATGCGTCAGCGCATTGTCAATGCATGTGCGAACATTACGGAAGGCGAACTACTCGCTGTTGTGAGGAATGTCGTTACATGTATTGCCAAATGCATTGAGATTGACAGACATAATTTTGAGCATTTATTGCACTAATGTGGTATTTACAGGTAATCACGCTGTAACAGCATGCGTTCTCAGAAATGATAAGTTCACAAAGGTACATGTATCACATTGGAACAACCGAAATAAAATGTTCAAAAGTACCTACGTTCTGTATTTTAATTTAAAAAACCTACCTGTTACCAACTGTTGGTCTAAAATTGTGAGCCTTTGTGACTATTACAGCGCCATTTATCACAATGTGAAAAAAGTGGTCCAACTAAAACATTCATATTTCTGTAGGTACTAAACGAATATGTAATAGAAAATTGGGGTTCCTATTTAAAAAAAAACAGTTGATATCCGTTTGACCTATGGCAGCGCCATCTAGCGGGCCAACGGTAGCGCCCTCTGGTTTCCCCCTTGAAGCTAGACAAGTTTAGTTCTTTGTAGTTTTTTATTGACGCTTATTTCGTAAGATATTTGGACCAGTCACGATCAATGTACCATCCTGTATACCTGAACTATAGTCATTGGCGTTGGGTTGCTGTCGATTCTGATGAGAACAGCCCTATCACTGAACTGTTCACAGTAACATACTCTCATTCTAGGCCTACTCCCGCTATACTATTTTCTGCTGCTGTTGATATGACCCCACACTCATCTGACCAAAAATCCTTGTGTTCTGTCCATTTAACTTCACTGACCACCACTGTATCTATAACGAGTGTTTGTAAACCCCTGTTCAGATATTCTAGCTTCTGTATCGCATTTAAACATTACAATCTGCGCCCCTATTCGTTGAACGTTATCCTGTCTTTGGTTATTTTTGTCTGGTCACCTGCTTGGCAGTCCCCTCCAGGATATGCGAATGGGGAACTACCCCGGAACTTTCTCCGATGGAGATATCGTCTTAACACTTTATTTTTCTACGCATATAATTAAGATGAGACGGCCAATCATCTCTTCAGTGAAGATGAACAGGAGGCTCGAACTCTTATGGCGATCGGCAAAATGGTGTGAATAAAGAGGATAATGGTCAAGGGGCACAACATTAGTAGTGAAACTTCCTGTCAGATTAAAGCCGTGTGCCAGACCGAGACTCGAACTCGAGACCTTTGCCTACTGCGGGTAAGTGCTCTACCTTTTTATTTTTACACGAGTAAAGTAAACGGGCGGGAGTGAAAACGAAGTAATCATCTGCATCACAATCCCCGCAGCACGCGATGTCACATGATGAATCTGGCATCGAGCCGTATAATCTTCACCATACCTGACATTGTTGACGTTACGTATTTCTTCTGCGTCTACCATTCAAAGGACCATTATCTGATGCGGTTTCGGTGTTTACCATAATTTTTTTTTGACGCATTAACATAATCCAGTCATATCTGGCGCCGACAGGTGGGTGCTAGTTGTCTTCTGAGTGTGCAATATGCCAATATATTTGAACCGTGCAGTACTGTCTCTAGTTGTTCTGCTGCAGGAGCCTTCTCATTTCTGGGACATCCCAGCTGTCGGCCGGGAAGTGAAAAACACTTCCTAAAAAACTGGAAAAGTAAGTCCTTTATTTCGTATGACTCCGTATAAGCTCGTGTTGTTCTTGTAAGTATATCCAGTAATCCATCACGGACTTAATATCGTACGAAAACTATGATTTCGTCGCATGTACAGCAATCCAATTGACGGCATACGTCTTTTATTTGGAAAAAAAGTCTTGTCCGCCAGAAAAAGTACATCCGATGTGCTTTATGTGTAGTTAGTGCGCCAAAGGAAGGCCAGTATTCGACGCGTCAGCAGCCAGAAGTCCCTCGCTGCGCCATACACTGAACCATGTCATTCCGTTGCTAACAGTCCACTGTTTGTGCAAAGAGGAGAATCGACCATATGAATTGTATGTAATTGACTCCTGGTCACAAGTTTACGGTTAATGAGAACATACCTTATCGATCTCGCTGCTGTTGACAGTAATGGACTGTGCACTGCATACCAAATGTGCTTCCAAGTTCTCGTTGGGTATTTGAATTTCATTATGTTGCGGCCATGATGATCCATCAAGCACCGGTAGATCTTCCAAATCGTGGGTATTCTCGTATGAGGTACTTTCAGACGAACATGACTATAATCAACAAGAAAGGAGCCAATGTGTGTAAGAGAAGGCGAAATGTTGCCCACCCCTATCGGGGCTTCGTACGAAGGCGGAACAAGTACTTCTATCAGAGCTGACGTTATGGAATGCTTTCGTTGTTGCCAATTTCGTATCATCGGTCACATGTAAAGCGCCAAATCTTTGTTTCGCATGTTTGTGAGGCTTAGGCCACCGTTCCGGAACTGTAGGGTTAACGTGTCTATTTAATCTTAAACAACATCCCATTACTAACATAATAACCAAAGGCAGCCATGAGGCGGTCCGCAATACCCTTCGGTATTGGTAGGATCTGCGCTAAATGGGGCAGTCTTGACTCTATGTGAACGTTAGTGTATGCCACACTTTGGATCATGACAAAGGCTCTCCAGGAGTTGTTGCCTATCGTCAGACGAACATTCTGCAGAAGCCGCCGAGAAGTCGCCGCCGCTGACCGTCGTAGTGAACACGTAAATGTGATCCCAGACTTCTCAGCGATTCCATCGTCTGTAACGGTCCCGGTTCGTCTTGCAGGCCTCGTCCAATGTTAACGAAACTGCCTGCTGCTGTCCCGTAAGAGTCTAGATGACGCACTTTATGTCCTGATCTGACAAGAAGGATCAGGTCGTCTACATATGCGCTGTCCCAGTAAGTGAGCGCCTCACAACACACATCAGCAGCTGTAGTGCTATCGCAAGTAGCATCATGGAGAGAAGCACCTCTGTCGAACCGAGCTGTGAATGGGAATCGAGCCAGCTCCCCTGCCTTCGATGTAGCCCCTCGTATTTGCCTCATCACTATGGAGATGAGAGCAGATGGAACCGCCATTCGGCTCATGACTGACGCCAAGAATTTATGATTTGTCCTGTCGAACGCACGATCTAACTCCACAGACATCATCGCTACTTGCATTCTACACGTTTCCGCAAGGGCGATAACGTCATGGTATCCAGTTAACGCCGTGGAGATGTTGCTTCGCAGCCCGAGGCAAGCCTGATCAGGGGGATACCGTCCTGGATGCGTAGAAGAAAGCTCGTCACAAAATCCAACAGTAGCTGCATGTCAGGACGCATCATCTCATTGTACATCGATACCCACTGTGGCATCATCATGTCCTCGAATTCTCGATAAAACTCTAACGTAATCCCTTCTGGCCCTGGTGATTTATGGGCCGCTCCTTTTGTGAGTGCCACCTTTATATCGTCTTCTGTGAGTACATCCATAAGTGCTGCCTTATCCGTCTCTGTCAGTGTCGTTTTCAGATGTTGCAATATATCTTTCCCCACTCGGCGGTCCGTCGGTGCTCCGGCATATATGTGGAGGAAATGCTCTAAAAATTCATTTACAATATCCTTCTGTGTTTTCAGTTTACGGCCATCTAAACCGTGGAGTACCGTGACCAATGCCCGGCGGTAACGTTTGTGTTCCCGCGACACATGGTGCATCGAGGTACGTTCGTTCCCCAGAGATGGTGTCGAGACATACTGCCCGTATCGGGCTGCCACCCAGTCCTCGTCACGTGATCGATAGGATTTGTGCCTTGACACGATGAATTTCTGCATGATGTTCTGCAGACGGCACCTGGGATGACAGCTCACGACGCATGGTGTAATAATAATGAAGAGTGTCTCTTTTCCATCTCGTCTTATCCCGACCATATTATATGAGAGCTCTTCTTATTGCTGGCTTAGGAAACTCGAGCCACCATTGAAGCACCGAAGCATATGTTGATAGACTGCGTTGATATGTGGCCCATACCTCCTCGACTCTCTGACGACATTCGGAGTCTGCCAAAAGTGACGAATTGAGCTTCCACGTCCCGCGGCTTCTCCACACACTTTGCCTAGGGAGTGATATGGTACAAATGTAAGCCAGATGAGCAGTAAATGCCGCAGGCCATCGTTCCGCGTCGACCACCTTATCCCGTAGGCCAACCGAAACATATATACTATCAAATCTGCTCGCCTCGTGACTGGTAAAAAAAGAATATACCTCACGGTTCCTATGAATCCTGTCCCATGTGTCGTATAACTCCAGGTTCCCATATAGCACTTGCGGTCCACGTAAGGTATTTTAATGTGTAGTCTGATCTTTTTGGGCTAAAACACAATTGAAGTCACCACCTATAATGAAATGATCGAATCTGCCGGTAAATAAGGGCACAATCTCCTCCGAATAATATATCGCACGAGCAAGGCTGTTGTCTGTGCCGGAAGGGGCATAAACATCGAGAATACAAATTCCATGAACAGTTATCGCCAGTCCTCGTGCCGAAGGCAGATAAGCCAGGTCGCGAACCGGAATCCCGTCCGGGACCAGTATCGCCGTTCCACTACGGTTGTCCGAGTGAAGCAAGGTGTAGGATATGTATCCATGTACTTCCTGGAACTCAGGAATGTAGATTTCCTGCACCATTAGTATACCCACACATGATGCATATATCATGTATCTAAACAATTGATGTTCCACGGGTGATCTAATGGTATTTACGTTCACTGTCCCTATCAAGGTCTCAAGAAACCTTATGCTGCAGGGAGACGTCCGTTAGGCGACCCTCTGTGGATGTGCAAAGGGACTATCGAAACGGTGAATTTTCGTCATTTCAACATTATGCGGAGATGACAGCTACTCGAACCCCCCCCCCCCCCCCCATCCCACCCTCCTCAGATTTAGTTATAAGTTGCCACAGTGGATAGACCTTGAAAAACTGAACACAGAACAATCGAGAAAACGGGAAGAAGTTGTGTGGAACTATAAAAAAAATAAACAAAATATTCAAACTGAGTAGTCCATGCGCAAGATATGCAACATCAGGATAATATGAGCTCAGGAGCACCGTGGTCCTGTGGTTAGCGTGAGCAGTTGCGGAATGAGAGGTCCTTGGTTGAAGTCTTCTGTCGACTGAAATGTTTACATTTTTTTTTATTTTCGCAAAGTTATGATCTGTTCGTTCGTTCATTGACGTCTCTGTTCACTGTAGTAAGTTTAGTGTCTGTGTTTTGCGACTGCACCGCAAAACCGTGCGATTAGTAGACTAAAGGACGTGCCTCCCCAAAGGGGAACCTAAAACATTTGATCGCAAGGTTTTAGGTCAACCGATTCCTTGACAGGAAAACACGTCTGATATACTCTATACGACACTGATGACGGCACGTGCGCCACATGATAGGAATTTGTTATCGACCACTAAGTTGTACTAGTTTGGACAAGAAGAGAATAGAAGCTTTCGAAATGTGGTGCTACAGAAGAATACTGAAGATAAGGTGGATAGATCACGTAACTAATGAGGAGGTATTGAATAGGATTGGGGAGAAGAGAAGTTTGTGGCACAACTTGACTACGAGAAGGGATCGGTTGGTAGCACATGTTTTGAGGCATCAAGGGATCACAAATTTAGCATTGGAGGGCAGCGTGGAGGGTAAAAATCGTAGAGGGAGACCGAGAGATGAGTACACTAAGCAGATTCAGAAGGATGTAGGTTGCAGTAGGTACTGGGAGATGAAGCAGCTTGCACAGGATAGAGTAGCATGGAGAGCTGCATCAAACCAGTCTCAGGACTGATGACAACAACAACAACAACAAGTTGTACACTTGGCGAATGGGTAAAAAGATTCTTCTACCTTGCCCGATTTGGGTTTTCTTGTGGATGTGATAATCACTCCCCAAAAAAGTGGTGAAAACATAAGAGTCTGTTACATAAACCGCAACAAATGAATGCAGCAGTTTCACAGTCGCGCAGTTTTCCCTGTGCTCTACCAGCTGGTGAGCAAGATGTATGAGACAGGCGAAATACCCTCAGACTTCAAGAAGAATATAATAATTCCAATCCCAAAGAAAGCAGGTGCTGACAGATGTGAAAATTACCGAACTATCAGTCTAATAAGTCACAGCTGCAAAATACTAACGCGAATTCTTTACAGACGAATGGAAAAACTGGTAGATGCAGACCTCGGGGAGGATCAGTTTGGATTCCGTCGAAATGTTGGAACACGTGAGGCAATACTGACCTTACGACTTATCTTAGAAGAAAGATTAAGAAAAGGCAAACCTACGTTTCTAGCATTTGTAGACTTAGAGAAAGCTTTTGACAATGTTGACTGGAATACTCTTTTTCATATTCTAAAGGTGGCAGGGGTAAAATACAGGGAGCGAAAGGCTATTTATAAGTTGTACAGAAACCAGATGGCAGTAATAAGAGTCGAGGGGCATGAAAGGGAAGCAGTGGTTGGGAAAGGAGTGAGACAGGGTTGTAGCCTCTCCCCGATGTTATTCAATCTGTATATTGAGCAAGCAGTAAAGGAAACAAAAGAAAAATTTGGAGTAGGTATTAAAATTCATGGAGACGAAGTAAAAACTTTGAGGTTCGCCGATGACATTGTAATTCTGTCAGAGACGGCAAAGGACTTGGAAGAGCAGTTGAACGGAATGGACAGTGTCTTGAAAGGAGGATATAAGATGAACATTAACAAAAGCAAAACGAGGATAATGGAATGTAGTCAAATTAAATCGGGTGATGCTGAGGGAATTAGATTAGGAAATGAGACACTTAAAGTAGTAAAGGAGTTTTGCTATTTAGGAAGTAAAATAACTGATGATGGTCGAAGTAGAGAGGATATAAAATGTAGACTGGCAATGGCAAGGAAAGCGTTTCTGAAGAGAAATTTGTTAACATCGAATATAGATTTATGTATCAGGAAGTCGTTTCTGAAAGTATTTGTTTGGAGTGTAGCCATGTATGGAAGTGAAACATGGACGATAACTAGTTTGGACAAGAAGAGAATAGAAGCTTTCGAAATGTGGTGCTACAGAAGAATACTGAAGATAAGGTGGATAGATCACGTAACTAATGAGGAGGTATTGAATAGGATTGGGGAGAAGAGAAGTTTGTGGCACAACTTGACTAGAAGAAGGGATCGGTTGGTAGGACATGTTTTGAGGCATCAAGGGATCACAAATTTAGCATTGGAGGGCAGCGTGGAGGGTAAAAATCGTAGAGGGAGACCGAGAGATGAGTACACTAAGCAAATTCAGAAGGATGTAGGTTGCAGTAGGTACTGGGAGATGAAGCAGCTTGCACAGGATAGAGTAGCATGGAGAGCTGCATCAAACCAGTCTCAGGACTGAAGACAACAACAACAACTGTCAAAACGTATATTTTTAACGTTTTCAAATTTTTTCCGTTTAGGTGAAGCGTCCCCATATTACGGTGCAGTTACCTCGCATCAGACGGACGGACGGACAGATAATAATTGTCTGAAAATGAAAATTTAAACTTTTCACTTTTTTTTCATTTTGTTCCATTCAGTTCGTTGCACCTGCTCGGGGCGGACGTCGTAAGACATCCGTTTAAGTTCGTTGTTCATCTGTTAACTCAGTTTTTTTATTACAGAGGGCACATTATACTCTGACCGAACACGCCTTTTTTTAATCTCATTTTGTTCGCATTTGTTCGTTGTATCTGCTCGGGGCGGATGTCGTAAGACATCCAATTAAGTTCGTTGATGATCAGTTAACTCAGTTTTTTTTTTTTTATTACAGAGGGTACGTAACCCTCTGACCGAACACGCTGAGCTACGGTGCCGGCGCTTTGCATTTTGTTCGTTTTCGTTCGCTGTATCTGCTCGGCGCGGGTGTCGAAAGACACCCGTTTCAGTTCGTTGTTTGATCCATTAAATCAGTTTTTTTATTACAGAGCGTAGCTAATCCCCTGACCGAACATGCTGAGCTACCGTGCCGGCGTTCACTCGACGGAAGCTTTGAACCAAGGACCTCTCGTTCCTCAGCTAGTCACCCTAACCACGGGACCACGGCGCTCCTGTGTTCTTACTATCCTTGATGTTGCATATCTTGCGCATAGACTACTCACTTTGTATATTTTGCTTATTTTTTTAATAGTTCCACACAACTTCTTCCTATTTTCTCGATTGATCTGTGTTCTGTTTTTCAAGTCCTATCCACTGTGCCAACTTATAACTGAGGGGGGTGCGATGGGGAGGTTCCCTTGTTAGAGCCATTTGAACCATTTAAAAAAATCCACTGATGATACTGTAACTTCAGTGAAACTTGTCTGAGTAAAAAAAAAAAAAAAAAAAAAAAAAAAAAAAAAAAAAAAAAAAAAAAAAAAACAACTTGTATTTGTTCTAGGTGGAACCTATGTAAAAATAAATTTATTGTTATCACAGTCTACAGCACACAGGTGAACCAGATTTTAACCATGTAACCATCTTTGCCAGAGTTTGGCTCAGCGGCCGTGTGAGAACTAAGCACAAAGCCTCGAGGAACCTCACTTACAGGTCTCCGGCCGGCCAAGAGGCAGCTCGGAGCTCCAGCGCGGAGGATGCGCGCGCGGCGCCGTGTTGTGCAAGCCGAAGTCCGTGGGCCCCGGCTAACGGTCCGCCTTCGCTCGCGCCTTCGCCCGCGCGCCGCCGCCCTGTCTGTGCTGCGCTGCGCCGTGTCGCAACGGCAGCGGCCCGAGGCGGGCGCGCTCTGCCCTGTGGACCGCGACATCTCTCCGTCACTGTCACAGCGGCGGCGCACTCCCGGCCCATTTACATAAAGTCTGGCCAAAGTGAAAGCGGCCGACTATTTCTGGACACTGAGTGCTGCCATGTGGAAATCACTGATGCAGTCCTCGTCTACAAGTGCACCGTGCTAATATACATGGTGTTACAAAAAGGTACGGCCAAACTTTCAGGAAACATTCCTCACGCACAAAGAAAGAAACTATGTTATGTGGACATGTGTCCGGAAACGCTTACTTTCCATGTTGGAGCTCATTTTATTAATTCAAATCACATTAATCATGGAATAGAAACACACAGCAATAAAATGTACCAGCGTGTCTTCAAACACTTTGTTACAACAAATGTTCAAAATGTCCACCGTCAGCGAGGATACATGCATCCACCCTCCGTCGCATGGAATCCCTGATGCGCTGATGCAGCCCTGGAGAATGGCGTATTGTATCACAGCCGTCCACAATACGAGCACGATGAGTCTCTACATTTGGTACCGGTGTTGCGTAGACGAGAGCTTTCAAATGCCACCATAAATGAAAGTCAAGAGGGTTGAGGTCAGGAGAGCGTGGAGGCCATGGAATTGGTCCGCCTCTACCAATCCATCGGCCACCGAATCTGTTGTTGAGAAGCGTACGAACACTTCGACTGAAATATGCAGGAGCTCCATCGTGCATGAACCACATGTTGTCTCGTACTTGTAAAGCCACATGGTTAGCAGCGTAGGTAGAGTATCCCGTATGAAATCATGATAACGTGCTCCACTGAGCGTAGGTGGAAGAACATGGGGCCCAATAAAGGCATCACCAACAATGCCTGCCCAAACGTTCACAGAAAATCTGTGTTGATGACGTGATTGCACAATTGCGTGCGGATTCTTGTCAGCCCACACATGTTGATTGTGAAATTTACAATGTGATCACGTTGGAATGAAGCCTCATCCGTAAAGAGAACATTTGCACTGAAATGAGGATTGACACATAGTTGGATGAACCATTCGCAGAAGTGTACCCGTGGAGGCCAATCAGCTGCTGATAGTGCTCAAATGGCTCTGAGCACTATGGGACTTAACGTCTGAGGTCATCATTCTCCTAGAACTCAGAACTACTTAAACCTAACTAACCTAAGGACATCACACATATCCATGCCCGAGGCAGGATTCGAACCTGCGGCCGTAGCGGTCGCGCGGTTCCAAACTGTAGCTCCTAGAACCGCTCGGCCACACCGGCCGGCTGCTGATAGTGCTTGTACACGCTGTACATGGTACGGAAACAACTGGTTCTCCCGTAGCACTCTCCATACAGTGACGTGGTCAACGTTACCTTGTACAGCAGCAACTTCTCTGACGCTGACATTAGGGTCATCGTCAACTGCGCGAAGAATTGCCTCGTCCATTGCAGGTGTCCTCGTCGTTCTAGAACTTCCCCAGACGCGAGTCATAGGCTGGAATGTTCCGTGTCCCCTAACACGCACATAAATTTGCTTCGAACGTCTTCCTGTCGCGACACCTTCGTTCTGGAAATCTGTCTCGATACAAACGTCCCTCGCCACGGCTATTGCCCCGTGCTAATCCATACATCAAATGGGCATCTGCCAACTCCGCATTTGTAACCGTAGCACTGACTGCAAACCACGTTCGTTATGAACACTAACCTGTTGATGTTACGTACTGATGTCCTTGATGCTAGTACTGTAGGGCAATGAGTCGCATGTCAACATAAGCACCGAAGTTAACATTACCTTCCTTCAATTGGGCCAACTGGCGGTGAATCGAGGAAGTACAGCACATACTGACGAAACTAAAATGAGCTCTAACATGGAAATTAAGCGTTTCCGGACACATGTCCACAAAACATCTTTTCTTTATTTGTGTGTGAGGAATGTTTCCTGAAAGGTGCGCCGTAACTTTTTTGTAACACCCTGTATTTCTATTTTTATTAGTTTTTATATGTTGATTTATTTAACCTGAAAAGACTAGAGCCATCTAACCGTGTATTCTACACGTTTTGAATAACAGATACACAACAACAGCAATACGAAGAAGGAGTTGTACGACAGAAACGAAAGTTAGTAGGCATGTTTTTAGACCTTATAACTATACCTCCACTAACACTTAATTAGTTCAAAAATTATCACGTCACGCACTCAAAGTATAATCTTTTTTATTGCTCAACTAAAATGTCTGTAATGTGGCAGGTATTGCTACATCAACTGATTACAGTCACTGAAGAAAATTAACAATAATATCACTTATCTTGTATTTGCAATCCAACGACGATCTCGCTCTGGCTTTGGCTCGTAATTAAAATTGTTGTCTCGGTAGCATGACTATCGCTGTTGGTGCGGAAGGCACTCGGATGTTAATTGCGCCGACTTGAAGAACTTACGAAGACAATCTTTCAGGATTAATTAGATGATTTACGTTTTTCATTGCAATGTGCTTCATACTTTTTTTAAACAATGGTCACTTGAAAATAATTCTTCACACTCACTTCTCACAGAAATTCACATTTATTTATGTTCAAAACATTACTTCATCATACAATTTCGCAGCCATTACTGCTCTTAATAAAACTCACAACATTTTTCATTGTCCACAACTTTGACTCATCTTTTCATTTCCAACACAAAGTCAAGACTGTTCATATTCAACACAAAAACTTGACTACTCTGTACGCTTCCGCGCCAAAAGCCACAAGCTAGCCTCAAAGATAACAATAAGTACAAAGATATTCACACCAGATATCATATCGATTTCAACATCTCAAAATATCGACGTACCTACTTATAAAATTAAACCAAATTTGAATAGAGTGAAAAATACGAGACATTACGTAGAAAAATATTCATTAATCTACGGTATCGAAAAATTGGGTTGGCGGGTGGTAATGGTTTCGCAAATAAAGAACCATTACAACCTGAAAGACGATTTCTATTACAATTTAGCTCCAGACGGGTAGGAGTGGCCCTTGTAGCGCCACTATAAGGATGCAGATAAGGTTTGCTGCTTTAAATAGACGCTGTGGCGGTCGTGACCGTTGGTTTCCTTTGGTATTAGACGTGGTGGGTTGATGTTATTCAAGAACGCCTTTAAGGCAACAAAGACACCATTATCAACACGTCACTGAGTTTGAATAAGGGCGTGTGGTATTGCTAAGAGCAGTTAGATGTCCCTTCTCCGATATTGTAACAAAACTTTTCAGGAGCCGGCCGCTGTGAGCGAGCGGTTCTAGGCGCTTCAGTACGGAACCGCGCTGTTGCTAGGGCCGCAGGTTCGAATCCTGCCTCGGGCATCATTAGATTAGATTAGTTTTCCGTTCCATAGATCCGTGATGAGGAGATCTTCGTCGATGTGGAACACGTCAATTTTTTTAAGTTGAAATAACAATACTAATAGTATGAATATATACAATACAGCATTTGTTTCTGTAAAAAAATTCGTCAATGGAGTAGAAGGAGTTCGCCACTAGTAAGTCTTTCAGGCTCCTTTTGAACTGATCTTTATTTGTAACCAAATTTTTATGTTTGCTGGCAAATTATTGAAGATGAGTGTTCCTGAGTAGTGAACCCCTTTTTGAGCTAAAGTAAGTGCTTTTAAGTCCTTGTGCAGATCATTTTTGTTCCTGGTATTGTATGTATGAACTAAGCTGATTGTTGGGAAAAGGGATATATTATTTAGGACAAATTTCATTAAGGAGTAAATATACTGAGAGGCAGTAGTTAGTATACCCAGTTCTTTCAAGAGGTTTCTACAGGACGTCCGTGAATTTACTCCACAAATAATACGTATCACACGCTTTTGGACTTTGGATACTTTTGTTTGACTTAACGAGTTACCCCAAAGTATTATACCATATGACATAATGGAATGAAAGCAAGCAAGGTATGCAAGCTTTTTCATTTTTATGTCGCCTATGTCAGCTAACACTCGAATTGCAAACACAAATTTGTTAAGGCATTTATGCAGTTGCGTGGTGTGCTATTCCCAACTGAATTTATTATCAAGTTGTAATCCCAGAAATTTATGACTGTCAACCTCTTCTATCTACTCTTCTTCATACTTTATGTATATGCTGGGAGGAAACCTCTTATAGGTTCTGAATTGCATATAGTGAGTCTTTTCGAAGTTTAATGTCAGTGAGTTGGCTTTAAACCACTTATTAATATCCATGAAAATATCGTTAGCTGATCTTTCTAAAACTACACTACAAACAAAAAAAGAAAAATGGATGTGTGTGATGTCCTTAGGTTAGTTAGTTTTAAGTAGTTCTAAGTGTAAGGGACGGATGTCCTCAGTTGTTAAGTCCCATAGTGCTTAGAGCCATTTGAACCATTTGAACTTGGCAGGAATATTTTCAGTGTACATGATTACTGGCAGTGGTAGAGGTATGTTTGACGCAAGGTGGTTCTGCCTCGATGCCAGAGAAGGCCGTGTGTTGGTTAGAAGGAGGCCAGCTGAAAGCCTGCATCCAAACTGTCTGCGTGCTAGACACACTGAACCTACGGCTGGAGTAATAACCTGGTGAGCGATTTCATGTGACACCAGGAGCACTCTCGTGGTTATCCCATGCAACCTGACTGCAAAATTGTACGTTAGTCTGGTGGTTCGACCTGTTATGCTGCCGTTTATGAACAACTTTCCACGTGGTGTTTTCCAACGGGATGACGCTCGCTCACATACCGCTGTTGTAACCCAACGTGGTCTACAGAGTATCGACATGTTGCTTTGGCCCAATCGATCACCAGATCTGTCTCCACTCGAGGACATATATCATCGCACGACAACTCTAGCATCATCCACAAAGAGCATTAACCATTCCTGTATTGACCGATCAAGAGAGACAGGCATGGAAGGCTATTCGCCAAACTGACATCAGACACTTTAACAACACAACGCATGCACGTTTGCATGCTTGCATTGAACATTCTAGCGATTAATCTGGTTATTTATGTACCAGCATTTTACATTTCCAGTGGCTTTACCAGCATTTCACATTTCCAATGCCTTATTTCGCGCTTATTTTAAACATCGATCTTCACTTATATGTGTTACCTACACAGTAGTATACCCGAAAATTCGTTGCTATATATTAGTTATTTTTTGCTGTAACGATTTTATTGCATCGGATGCTGACACGGATCGTAGAATGGAAGCACGAGCGGCACACCTTCAGAAATGACATTTTCCAGTGAGTGTGCGATTTACAGGAATTTTCGATCACGTAATGAGGTCTTTTGCTCCAAGGGAAATCAACAGTTTTGTAAACATTGGGGAAGTAACCTCCTGCATGTGAAAATATGGGCGGCCTTGGACACCAGAGTCCCCTTGGCCCCAACTTTTTCGATGGTGTTGTGGATCACCATCGGTACCAGAACATAGTGCAGAATTGGTTTGTTTATTTTTAGGAGCAGTACGGAATTAAAGAGACATTTTCGTTTGGAGTCGCCCATTAGGCCGTCGCACTAAGCGAATATCTTAATGAAACCCTCTCCGGGCGTTGTATTGGTCGTGGTTCTCCTGCGTTGCCAGTGACACTTGACTGGCTACCATGAAGCCCAGGCCCCACACTATGATAATTCGCTGTAGGGGTTCGTAAAGGGCATCGTTTCACAAAACCACTGACGACCTGAAAAACGTTCTGAGAAAAGCTTTCACTCAACTTGTATGGGCAGTGCTCCTAAAGACATCGCACAAAACCTGGCAGTATTATCATGTGCCATGAGAATGACTTTGCACAGACTGATCCTTTAGGCAAGTAATTGTTCACATCTAAAGAACAGTCCTCGAAAGAACTGTTTGTCACTCTGTTAATTTTGTTTAGGGGTTTGTTATAGTGGTCTTCGAATCATTAGCTTAATTTCGTTTAACACCTTTTAAAAAACTATATTTTTTTTAAGTGAAGGAAAGATTTAGATGATGCGTAGCAGTAGGTAGGAAAAAAGTGCTTTCCTTAACATAAAAACTGACATCGAAACAGTGGTAGAAGAAGTACAAGAATACACCTGTTTACTATTAATCAAGATTACACGGAATGGTTGACGCAAGGAAGATTTCACAAGTAGACTGGCACAGCTGAAAAAGAGGTCCATCACTAAGACAGGTCTACTAGAGTTTGATATTGAAATGGGAAAGAATAAGTACAGTACAGGCCATTAAAATTGCTACACCAAAAAGAAATGCAGATGATAAACGGGTATTCTTTGGACAAATATATTATACTAGAACTGACATGTGATTACATTTTCAAGGAATTTGGGTGCATAGACCCTACGAAATCAGTACCCAGAACAACCACCTCTGGCCGTAATAACTGCCTTGATACGCCTGGGCATTGACTCAAACAGAGCTTGGATGGCGTGTACAGGTACAGCTGCCCATGTAGGTTCAACACGATACCACAGTTCATCAAGAGTAGTGACTGGCGTATTGTGACGAGCCAGTTGCTCGGCCACCATTGACCAGACGTTTTCAGTTGGTGAGAGATCTGGAGAAAGTGCTGGCCAGCGCAGCAGTCGAAAATTTTCCGTATCCAGAAAGGCCCGTACAGGACCTGCAACATGTGGTCGTGCATTATCCTGCTGACATGTAGGGATCGCAGAGATCGAATGAAAGGTAGCGCCACGGGTCGTAACACATCTGTAATGTAACGTCTACTGTTTAAAGTGCCGTCAATGCGAACAATAGGTGACCGAGACGTGTAACCAATGGCACCCCGTACCATCGCGCCAGGTGATACGGCAGTATGGTGATGACGAATACACGCTTCCAATGTGCGTTCACCGCTTTGTCGCCAAACACGGATGCGACCATCATGATGCTGTAAGCAGAACCTGGATTCATCCGAAAAAATGACGTTTTGCCATTCGTGCACCCAGGTTCGTCGTTGAGTACACCATCGCAGGCGCACCTGTCTGTGATGCAGCGTGGGGGTAACCGCAGCCATGGTCTCCGAGCTGATAGTCCATGAGGCTGCAAACGTCGTCGAACTATTCGTGCAGATGGTTGTTGTCTTGCAAACGTCCCTGTCTGTTGACTTAGGGATCGAGACGTGGCTGCACGATCCGTTACAGCCATGAGGATAAGATACCTGTCATCTCTACTGCTGGTGATACGAGGCCGTTGGGATCCAGCACGGCGTTCCGTATTACCCTCCTGAACCCACCGATTCCAAATTCTGCTAACAGTCATTGGATCTCGACCAACGCGTGCAGCAGTGTCGCGATACGACAAACCGCAATTACGATAGGCTACAATTCGACCTTTATCAAAGTCGGAAACGTGATGGTACGCATTTCTCCTCCTCACACGAGGCATCACAACAACGTTTCACCAGGCAACGCCGGTCAACTGCTGTTTGTGTATGAGAAATCGGTTTGAAACTTTCCTCATGTCAGCACGTTGTAAGTGTCGCCACCGGCGCCAACCTCGTGTGAATGCTCTGAAAAGTTAATCATTTGCATATCATAGCATCTTCTTCCTGTCGGTTAAATTTCGCGTTTGTAGCACGTCATCTTCGTGGTTTTAATGGGCAGTAGTGTAGATCTTGAATGTGTATGCCTGGAGTGCAACATTATATGGAAGTGAAACATGGGCCACCACTGCAAACTTGGAAAAGAAGAAAACTAGAAATATCTGAAAAATGGTCCATCGACGTATGTTGCAAATTAATTGAATAGATAGATCAGGAAATGTTTAAGTACGATAAAGAAGAGGAGATAAAACATTATTGATGCCCCTTACCACTAATGTTAGTGGGGCATCGGCTGCTCTATGCAGCAGTAGATTTTGCGCTGGAAGGAACAGCAAAGGAGCAAAACAGTAGGGGTAAACTGATTACTCACTAGTCGGAGAGGATTTTGTATGTGATAGATACGTGAATATGAAGATGTGGGGTTGTTTTTCTATATTGTTGAGATACGTTGGATGTCTGGGGTGTCAACAGATATGAATTTTGAAACTCTGTACGTGATCCTTTTATTCAGCAGTCAGATGTACTGTTTTCCGACGATAAACGAAGTACTACGTTACTTAGCGGAATTCCCGGATCGCAGGAGATAAAGTGATGTAAGAATATCAGCTGATGAAATTTGTGCCTTACAATGTGACATAGGTTGCTCTAATGATGAATTTCACATAGATATTACTGCAGTTTATTCAACAACAAATGGAAAGAACAATCGGGAAAACTGTGGATATATGTCGACAGTAAACTGGCTATCTTATCTCTAGGGAAAGTCTCTTGCCACACTTCTACCGCCAAAAGAATCCGTTATCCAAAATACCTCTATTTTTTGTCAGCTCTTCTCGATACGCTGTACACGAGAACATGGTTACCTTATCTGAAGGCATTTCTACCAACAGTAGAGCGAAGCTAGTTTCCTTCTTGGCAAGAACTCTCTACGTAAAAACAAGTAATCCAGCTAACGAACTAATGGAAAAATAATTGACATGTCTTATGTATTTCGCTATGAAGCTCTCATTAATGCAAGAGTGCATGAAATAAGAATGAAGAGTGCTGTGTTGGGAATGCTTCAAAACGTTCACATATCATTAATCTCACTCAGCAAAATAGAAAGACAAGCTCTTATATTTGTATATTTCGTAACGATTTTACTGCCAAGAGATTAGAATAGCATGTCCTTGTAGTTCTACACTAAAGTGCGTAAGTTGGTCTGGGCCTTTTACATCCCTCGATAACTCAGTAATGGTACACAGTTCTACAGAAACTTTCTTCCATAACTTTCTGCTTCTTGTGCCTGTGATACTAACGAATATCTTCGTATTCTTTTCAGAGTGATGGATGGGTCTCTGTTAATAACTTATTCCTTATTAGAAAAACTCTTTGACTTGACTTCACTGTTAGAATCAGTACGCACAACATTCTGCTTCCTGTCTGTTAAATACGATGCAATATATTCACATTTCTGCATAGGTTCTATCAATGCTGAAAAAGATCTTACGGAATGCCTGTCTAAGTTATTCCTCGTTACTCATAAGGTGTGTGGTGGTGTTAAATATTTTAGAATATTTATTACATTGCTAGTCTAAAAGCACAATGAACCAAGCAATTCACCCATATTAGTGCTTGATTTGCGATTCAAAAGTTTGGTAATTATTGTTCAACGTCACACAGCAGTGATAAAAGATAAAAATTAGTTCTATTTCACTCACTTTTTTAACATTTATATTCAGGATGTCATTAAAAACTCGAAATCACAAAACCATCAACATATTAAACTGGGTAAATACAGCAATCGAAATGTAGTACTATTCGTAGTTGATTAATAATACATTAAAATGCTGACGAGCTCCAACCAGCTGTATACCAGCGAAACGAAATATTTACTGAATACATTCTTAAAGTCTCATTAAACATCTCGGTTGCAACGCGAGTTGTGATGATGATTATGAAATGAATGAAGAAGTGCACAGATATTAAGTATTCTGCTTAACAATAACCAGAACAGTTTAATGTTAGGTTCCTGTGGTGAATTGTACTGTCTTTAAAATCTTTAAAGTGTGGAAGTCAAATGTTGATGAAAGAGGACAGCTTTAACTGATGGCAGCAAGAGGATAGTGAGTGAAGATATAGATCTATAGTTCTGATATGATGTATCGAATCTTTAAATGAAATATTTTCTCTGGAACCCACCTGATTTTGCTGCGAGAAACACTTTTCTCGCCATGCGGATGTGTAGTTCAGTGCCAGAAGTCGTTGTTCGTAAACGAGAAGTTTGGTGACGCAAAACCGAGTTACTGTCGAGTTCTGATGCACAGAAATGATTTACATTATGGTAATAATAATCGGAAGTCTTTAAAGACATATAAATGTAGAAGTATGTAAATCATAGTGCGCTGATGGCGCGCTATCGTTTCGTCACTAAACCGACACCGTACAACGTATCTAGCAGTCTGAAAAACGTTTAAGTTGTTTAAACATTGTTAGTGGATGGGATATTATAAAATAAGAACATTTTCAAGTTGAAATCAATTATTCATTCACCTTAAATTACATGATAATTTTATTCATGTCCTATTCGTACGGCGGCCCGTGCGAGAAAAAGGAAGAGGCCAGTGTGTACTTCACTGTTTATAAAACAATACAGAATCAAAAATTAAAATAAGATAATAAATATAAAGCAGAAGTAGTTTTTGCATTCGAAAAAATATCACTGACTCAGCGAAATAAAGCTGTTTGTTTCTATCCTCAGCTACAATGCCCGAAGGATTCCAAAATCAAATTCTACAAGCGATACCTTTACATTTACAGGGAAACAAGACTTAGATAAATGAAAGTGATGAGAGCAAAACACAAGCAGGCGACATGTGATTCCTAGAGAGAGCGAAGGCTGTACGTGAAGAAATTTGATTACAAATTAAAGCGTTGGCATTGTATTGAAGGTGTACAGTATTAATTAGAAAACTAGTAAATACACTGGTAGGTGAAGACGACATGTAAATTACGTGATAGATGAAAAACTAACAGAGGATAATGTCGTTGATTCCTATAACGAAATATAATAACTTTAGCAGTCTGCATGCAGATTTGTTCACTACATTCAGAAATGTAAATCTGTAACTGTAAAATCTCTGAGTAACCGAGATTAACGGTTTAAGAGGTACAGAAGTTATGATAGACTTCCTCAACTGTTATAAGTAATAGTTAAGAACAGAATTTGTCCCCCCAGACGTAATGAGAAACTACGTAAATACGTACATCAAAAATTTACTCGAGCTACGACAGCAATGCTATTTGTGAGAGAGTATACCGTTTGTCTCCTGCATCAAATATAGCATTTGCCTTTCATTCCTCTTTCTTCTTTGAAGTGGCAACAATAGAGCGTGGGATTTAACATCGTCTTAACCAAGATCTTGCATGAAGAACATGTTAAGCAGACGCTACACAAAGGCGGTAAAGGCTGAATCAGTGCTGAGTGAAACAATGAGATACGTGTTCTGACTAGCAAAGACAAACGACAGAGGTACGAACATGCAAAGAAAACGGTGCTGTATTTAACGACAAACCTTTTTCCCAGTTTACGCAGCGATAGTCTCGAGCCGTTCATCAAATCCCTTGGATTTCTTCCATCAAGACATGTTTCTTTTATGGTGTTCTACTGTTTTCTTTTTCGTTGTATTTTCTTTGTCGATATTCTCATCTAATCTCATTCATCATTTAGTCAAAGTTTTCCATGTATAAGGAATTCACTGTCCGACTCTTAACGGCACATGTAAATGATTGCTTTTTATTTTCCGAGGACACAGAAACTTTATAGGGACAAGTTTTTTAATTGTTCATTTGTACTGATTTGATTCCACATTACGTAAGGAGGTAACGATCGCTCTAGCTTATGGTGTTTGCTGGAGGATACTTTCTGAAATACTACCACTCTCCACTCCCTCTTACTGTACCTAGTAAACGAAACTGCGATGAGACATTTTGTTCTTATGTGGATCATCTCTGTTTCCTCTATCGATTCTATATTGCAATAATTCCACGCTGACAAGCAATATTCAAGTAACAGTCGAATGAGGCTTTTGTAAGCTACTGCCATTGTTGGTGGGCTATACTACCTGAGGGTTCTTCCAGTGAATCTTAGTCTGGTACAGTAGTACCCTTCATTTTATGTGGCTGTTTCGCTTTAAATTGTTCCCTAAGCGTAATATCCGACATTGAATTGATATCATTACAATGACCACTCGGGAATTGTATAATCGTACAATAACGGTATTTCCCAGTTTTTATAAGTAGTAAGGTACGTTTTTATTTTGACGGTCAGCTACCTGTCCCACTACCAAGCATCAATCCTCCGCATTTCTCTAACACTTTTTAGCGCTGTAATCATCCTATACACAACAGCATCATCTGAAAGCACCCTCATTGACTTTCGGACGCTATCTGGTAGGTTATATAAACATAGAGGGTGAGTCCGTGATGATTTTACAAACTTTCATGGATGAAGGGGAAGGTAAATGTGTCAATCTGACTTACGAAAACCTAATCCGGAATCGATCGAGTCGAAAGGTATAAGCAAAGATTTACTCAAGGTCAACCTGTAGCCTCAGGCAGTGCTCAAACTAAGGGCTCCAACATCCGAACCCTGATAAAGATGTACAAGATTCACGCTGAATACTCCGCAGCACCACCCCCAGCTGATGGAGTAGTTATGTCGCCCGTCATTTAATGTCAGAGAGAACGAAAAATCTATGATACAATAATAACGAATTCCGTTTACCTCCACAAGTTTCACAAGCTCCTACATTTACAGCCGTTTTGAAAATGGCGTTCCACAGCTTCAGTGCAGGTTTCACATCATCGCACGAAGTTCTGCCGCGTTCGTTTTAATATCCCGGTGCCATTTGAACGGCGAGAATTCTTGCCAGGATATCATCTTGTTTCGTGCACAAGGCTTTTTAGTGGCCCCACAAAAAGAAGTAAAGTGGAGTGAGATCAAATGAACGTTCTGGCCACAAAACAGGACCTTCGCTACCTAGCCGATTTTCGAGGAATGTCTGACCCAGGTGCTCATAAACCTTCAGTCCAAAGTGAGGCTGGGCTCCATCTTGTTGGAACTGCGTCCATAGAGGAAAAAGATGTGGGATACGATAGATGTGGGTTATGATGTACTTGGGTAGTATGTCTCTTTTAAATACTACTTACACTAGTGAATTTAAACGAGGAGTATGAAGAAACGGGCGTAGTATGTAATCATTGACTATGCCTGCCCACACGAGCTGAGGACTGTTATTACAACCTCTACAACTAAGTGCTCATGGAGATTACGCACCCTACAATCTTAGCAGCAACAGTTCTGGTATATGAAAGCCAGTGTCAGAGATATCAGAACGATTTTGGCCTATGACTTTCGACTCGACCCTTCCAGGGCCAGAGTCCCTAACTTCAGACTGATAGATTTATCCTTCTCCATCATCCCTGAAAGTTCGTAACATCGTCATGGAAGCCTCCTGTATACTGTGTGTTCCAGAACAATTGTAGAGGTGTCAGATTACATCATGGGAAAGAACTTCAATCATAAACAAAATGTTCACTGACGCTTCCCGGCAGGGCTAGGGGTCCCATAGTAATCACCGGCCTGGGGACGACATGATTTAACTTAACTAGCAGGTTCTACAACCAGTTGTGCTGCATCAACCTGTACCAGTAAACTAATAAGCGATTTTCAAGAAGTAAATCTTAAGAATGAATATCTCTAAGCGCAGAAATACGTTTTAGAGGAGAATTACGAACTGCAGTTTTGGTGGGCCTATACCCTTTCATATGGAGCAGATGGCTAGAATGTTGAAGTGAAACCGAACATTTTTTTCCCAACACCTATCACTCCTAGACGTTTGATGCAAAGGCTGAAACATCCTCTCTATTTATCTGAGTACGAGGACTATCCCGGAAGTAACAGATGCTTTGGTCTATCGCTGCGGCAGACCGGGCTATAGCCGCCATCTTGGAGCCATAACGTTCCTACACCCAGTACGCGTCCAGCGGTGGTAGCGTGTTGTCTGTGTCTCTGTTACTTTGCTTTCTGTGACGTGTTGACCTGTTGAAATGTGTGCTGCAGTAGAAAAACACGCCACTTGTGAGGAGCGCTCCGTGACTATATTTTTGTAGGCAAAAACTGCAAATCAGCTGAATTTGTCGAACACTGACAAAGTGGAGGTGGGCGATACAAAACAAACTTCGAGGAAAACTTAGCGCAAAACTTTTTTTCACAACAATGCACGTCCAATGCATGGGCAGTCGTACCCGCGAGCTCCTATGAGAGGTGTTTGCCCCACCATACAAAAAAAAAAAAAAAAAAAAAAAAAAATGGTTCAAATGGCTCTGAGCACTATGAGACTCAACTGCTGTGGTCATCAGTCCCCTAGAACTTAGAACTACATAAACCTAACTAACCTAAGGACATCACACACATCCATGCCCGAGGCAGGATTCGAACCTGCGACCGTAGCAGTCGCAAGGTTCCGGACTGCGCGCCTAGAACCGCGAGACCAGCGCGGCCGCCTGCCCCACCATACAGTCCGACCTGGTGACGAGCGACTACCACCTCTTTCCAGCAACGACGACATGGCTCGCCAGACAACCCTTTGATATTGACCTTATTGCTGTATCTATAGCCTTAAAAAACTTCAAGCGTATCTCGTTATTTCTTAGCACTTCCGTATCCCGCTTCTTTTCATATTGATTCTTCCTGACTAATGTCTTAAATTCAGCCTCCTCTTCATCACTACTATATTGCGATCTGATCCTGTATCTGTTCCTGGGGACGGCTTACAATCCAGTATCTGATTTCGGAATCTCTGTCTGACCTTAACTGAAATCTTCCCGTATCACCCGGCCTTTACCAAGTATATCTACTCCTCTTGTATTACTTGAAGAGGGTATTCGCTATTAATAGCTAAAACTTGTTACAAAACTCTATTGGTCTTTCTCCTCCCTCATTCCTTGTCCCAAGCCAATATTCTCCTGTAGCATTTTCTTCTACGCCTTCCCCTACAACTGCATTCCAGTCCTCCATGGCTATTAGATTTTTATTCCCCTTTACATACTGTATTACCCTTTCAGTATCCTCATACACTTTCTCTATCTCCTCACCTTCAGCTTGTGACGTCGGCATGTAAACCTGAACTATCGTTGTCGGTGTTGGTTTGATATCGATTCTGATAAGAACAACCGTCTTACTGAACTGTTCACAGTAACACACTCTCTGCCCTATCATCCTATTCATAACGAATCCTACTCTTTTATACCATTTTCTGCTGCTGTTAATATTACCCTATACTCATCTGACCAGAAATCCTCGTCTTCTTTCCACTTCACTTAACTGACCTCTACTATATCTAGATCGAGTCTTTGAATTTCCCTTTTCAGAGTTTCTCGTTTCCCTACCACGTTCAAGCTTCTGACATTCCACACCCCGACTCGTAGAACGTTATCCTAGGTTGATTATTCAATCTTTTTCTCATGGTAACCTCCTCCTTGACAGTCCCCTCCCGGAGATCCGAAAGGGGTGCTATTCCGGAATCTTTTGCCAATGGAGAGACCATCATGACACTTCTTCAGTCACAGGCCACATATCCTGTGGATACGGGTTAAGCGTCTTTAATGCAGTGGTTTCCATTGCCTTCTGCATCCTCATGCCGTTGATCATTGCTGATTCTTCCACCTTTACTGGCAGTTTCACACCCCAAGACAAGATAGTGCCCTGAACTTCTGTCCGCTCCTCCGCCGTCTTTGACAAGGCCGTTGGCAGAATGAGGGTGACTTCTTATGCTGAAAGTCTTCGGCTGCCGATGCTGATTATTTGTCAAAATTTAAACAGCGGCGGGATTCGAACCCGGGACCGAAAACGATTTGATTATGAATCTAAGACGCTATCCCCCTTTCTTTGTTGATCTCATTTATTGTTCTATATTGTTCATTGAATTTGTTCGTGGCGGACGTCCGATGACGTTCATTCAGGTTGTTCCTTGATCCGTTCACTCAGGTTTTTTATTGCAGAGAGTAGCTAAACCCTATTACCGAACTCGCTGAGCTACCGTGCCGGCACTCCTAGACCAACACCGAGATGAAATTACAAATATTTGTTGAGTCAAATACCATACTACAACACACTCGTAACTCAAATCGAACCACAATATCGATATATCGTTAGAGCGTGACGAAGAGTGCATACATTTTCCTGTCGGACACTGTATTATCTCGCTCACCTTACGCAAACCGTTCTCCTTTAGAAAACATGAGCAATACTTTTTTGTAATAAATTTAATACACTTACTTTTTTACTGGGATCTGTTATTGCTGGAGGTCACGGTTTTCGAGTTATTCAAGGGAAACGCGTTTCAAGGTAATTTTTATACGTTTTTCTTGAATAATTCGAAAACCACAGCCTTTAGTGAAAACGTATCCCATCATAAAATTAGCTACAGTAAAGTTCCTACAAAACACACATGTTCATTTTTTCTGTAGGACTAGTAGTGGTCAGATGGCAAGAAGATAATATGAAAACCCTCCACAAGGTATCTGAATGCGTTGTGGGTTGTATAGAATCCAAAGGTAAAGGGCAGCTGAAAAACCCTGTATGGAAGCAAATGTTGGGCAGTGAGGAACCAGGAAAAGCAGATAGTTCAAAAATGGTTCAAATGGCTCTGAGCACTACGGGACTTAACATCCGTGGTCATCAGTCCCCTAGAACTTAGAACTACTTAAGCCTAACTAACCTAAGGACATCACACACATCCATGCCCCAGGCAGGATTAAAAGCAGATAGTCGAAGCGTTTGAGATGTGGTGCTATACAAGGATGTTTGAAATTAGGCGGACCGTTAAGAAATGAGCTGGTTGTCAAAGGAACCAGCAAGGAGAGGAACGGGTGAAAAGCATTGACAAGAAGAAGCAGCAGCACGATAGGACATGACTTAAGGCATCAGGGAATAGCTTCCATGGTGCTCAGGGAGCTGTAGAGGATAAAAACCGTGGGGGAAGACAGAGGTTGGGAAATACCCAACAAACAAAGAGGAAAATATTGGCAGATGAGAGTAAATCATGACGGCCCGATTCGAACCAGTAAGGAAGAGAGGGTAAAGGTGAACCGTCACGAGACCTCAAGAACTTGGCAGTTCTACGTGCGACAGTTCCTCAAAGCGCCGTGGCGTGGCCGCCTGCCGCGGCATGCAGCGCTTTGAAGCGGCTAGCTCGTCTGGGAGCTGGGGAGTGAGTCACGCGGCGACGCGGAGAGGAAAAGTGAGTGAGGCCCGTTAAGGTCGCGGTCCGCCCTCGGGTTGGGTTGGGTGCTGCGAGCAGCACCCAACCTCCCACCCTCCCAGCCTCCCATCATCCCAGCACTCGGCAGGTCACGAACGCGCCGCAGTACTTGGGCGCTTACAACACCGTGACCGTGTTCACCGTCGTCGCAGAAATGACGGAACACGACTCGCAGGTTCCGCTACTTCCGCGTCAGAGCCGATAGATGCGAAGGAGGGTTTCAAATGTGACCTTCGCACGAACTGTTGGCGAGATTTTGAAAGGCTTACACTACTTGACCTGAGACTATGACTATAGTTTCTACTGCCCTACTCCCTCGTATGAAATATGACCCACATGTGAATAAACGCAATCTTTAGATTCAAGATAGGAGGCATCAGTCGTAAATTTCAATCTGTTTATTGCAGATCGATTCCATGTACTCTATAGCTATCTTCAGTGCTACGTGAATAAAATAACATAACGAGAATTAGGCATTAAAATATACATTAAAACCAGACCACAAATACATCAGCTTGTAAACCGTAAATTTACTCAGTAATTATGTTCATGTCATGGTGACTCATCGCACGTCGTACCACATTAACATTACAGACAACAAACACCTGAACTGTGGACGGTAACTGTCAACAGTCGCTAAGTAATGTATAAAATGCGCATTTCAACCATCAGCTGTTTTTACTTTAAACCCAAATATCTACCGGCTTCGGTCTTGGACCATCTTCACTGATGTTTTCCAACAATGCAAATAATTGTATGTAGTGTACAGGAAATGTTAACAGTTCTTTATAAAGAAATGCAAATAATATGAATACTTAGAGTTTTACAATGTTCTCTATCTTGTTTCGTATCATCTATGTTATCTTAACCTCGGAGATAGCAACTTCGTTTTCTATTTACATCAAAGATAGTCCAGTCCCCTACATTATTGAATAACTTGTCATCAAGATATTTTTATACCGTATGACGAAAATATTCTTTTAAACATCCTTGACCAGCTTCTCAGTATTTTGTATAAGTAATACTTACAGTCCTGATCTTCTTTTTAGTACTGCTTTGTATACATTTAGTATTCACATGTTTGCTTTTAAAGTCCCGTGTCATATATTTACATTCATTGCAAGCACTGCACAATTTAAGCAACGACTAATGTAATATGGTGATCTAAACCGTTTTAACTCTTGCTAGTATTCATATTATTTGCACTTCTTTGTAAGGAACTGTTAACATTTCCTGTATGATACATACAATTATTTATGTCTTTGGATGGCGTCCGTGAAGATGGCCCACGACCGAACCCGGTAGTATTTTTGTTTAGAATAAAAACAGCTGATGGTTCGAATATGCATTTTATACACTACTTAAACTGTGCTTGCTGCTTACATTTCCATACACCTAAACTCAGCATGTGAGATCAGTGGTAACTAGCGCCCTCTTTATTATTGTCTCTCGTCTACTACTATTTTTAAAAAAATATTTAAGAAATAAAATGTAGTAGCTTTACAACAATTACAATAGCATAATTAAAAACTAAAATGCATTCAGTAAATATGTTGCAATCAGAAAGAAGAATCCACATGTCGATGGCACAAATTGAAATACTTTTAATATTTGTATTTGTATAAAACCTAAAATAAATAGCAATATTAAAAAAACAAGTTATATATTATGGACACATGTCACACACTGACTGCATAATTATTTCTTCCACCTTTGTTCACATTACGAAAAGTATCTTGTATGGTTGTCAAGTATGAACCTGTTTTACCATCTCAAGGAAATACAAAGAACGAACTGACTTGTAAGAACTTACTACTAGTTATTATGGAAACATATGTAACTTGGCTTGGCGTTAATAAAAACACAAATAAATACACTGTCAGTGGCTACTGGAAAAATAGCTTGGTTCGTGAACTAAGAATTTTGTTCTCACTTAATGAGTCAACTCAGAGCACTGCAAACATCCGTACTTACCAGGTGTTATGTCCCTTTTGACTTGTGCCAGCTAGGTGGTTTTCTAAAAGCTCCTAAAACTGTACGTTTCTCATTACTACCTGTCGATTGAGCAAGGTGGAGGGAGATATCAGATAACAAAGTGTCTCCGTTTCCTCAAGGAGATTCAAAAATCTGCCTTTATGCCCTCTGTATAGCAGCTAAAGTTCCGAGGTCAGATCAGGACGACCAAGATCAGTGTCAACAAGATGGACACCAAAAACTGCCTTTCCTGCTATATCCCGACTCTCTAAAGCCGTATGATCACGAAATCTAATCTCAAGGGTTCTCCCAGTTTGCCTACGTAACGGACATTGAAATCACGACATTATAATTTGTGTACTCCCAATTTATGGAGGAAATTAGTTTTATGGATGTTATTAGTTTGCATGAGCAAGTTTACTTTCACTTGAAAAAAAGATAACTTTTTCTTTTCTTCTTTTCAGAGGTAGAGGCTATCCTTGTATTCATAGTGCCATAATATGACAACGTAATGATCATCTTGTTGTCATCATTATCTTTATTAGTCACAACATTTGTTCTTTCCTGTCCTCTTGTCTTTGCTATTTTATTGTAAATGATGCTTACATCACAAAGTTAAAAATGCCTTTTACATTGATTGGGATGGTTAGATTGGTAATCTAAAATGACGTCAGTGCAAGTACACTTTCGAATATTTTGTATGGTATTTTTTCCATTTTCATTCATGATATTTAGATCGAGGAAAGCACTGAAGATAGCCACTCAGTAAATGAAATCGATATGGATAAACAGATTAAAATTTACGGCCGCTGCTGCCCTTGTTCTTACGAGGGGCTAGGGATCTCATTAATACGGTCGTGGAGTACGCTGCTCCTAATGGTAACAAACCTAAACACAATCTTTGTTTTTCAATTTCGTTGTGGTAAGAATAGCTCAACACAATAATGAAATGCCAAGTTTAACAAAAGCTAAGCCAAGACCAAACTGAAAGCTTAGTTCTCACAACGGATCTCACGCTGTTACTCGTGATACGTGTAATTCGTTTGATGCAAATGTGTTTGCACTCTGTGCCCAACAACATGAAGTAAATGAATAATTCCTGATAAGGACCACCCTGATGGCGAGGTCGCAAAAGGCCAATGATGTTTTCGGCGTTTGACACCCCGCATATTGTCTGCCGCGCAACCACAAATTGGCTGCTATTGAAAACAGGGGATGGACCTGGAGATATACAATGATGGACACAGCATGAGGCTACTTAGCGTAGTTGATCACAGAGAAATCATTCCATTATACCTACAACAGGTGCAGAAGCTGACATAGCGTCAGAAAGGATCCGGAGGAACGTCACAGATTCAGAAAGAAGTGACAGATGAAGTATTAGCGTTTCTGCAATATGTCAGTGGAATGCTTAGTGTCGTATACTGTGCGAACAGTGTACATGAGGAGTGCAATGACGACGATACGTGATTAATAAGAGAAAAAAATACTGAAGTCCAGCCACTTGGTTCATCATTCTTGTCGGACAGGGGGCCACAAATCCCGTTTCCCGTGGAATGTAGTAAGGGAGAATCGTTGTCCAAGCAGCGGGTACTAAACACAACTACATACATGAAACATCATCTGCCCTATAGTAAAAAAAAAAGCGATTATGAACATATTTCGAATAAGTCCGTTGCAATAAGACAGTGTACTTAATAAGAAAAAGTACAGATATTCAAGGTAGGACAAGGTACATTTGTTACAAAAGTTGTGTTTTCGCATTTCAAGTATGAGCCATACAATTCTGCATAGTATTGATCTACTAATTTGTGCACATCAAATTGCGCGTGACATAGATTACAGTGATTCAAGGGAAGCACTTGATGGTTGCATAACATCAAATACTGCTGCAGAATTGGAAGACATAAGATAACGAAATTTCAAACAAAGCGTCAACTTCACGATGCACATCAAACTGCGGAATAGGTCCGAAAATATGTAGATGAAATAAACAATCGTTCAGTAAGGAATTTGTTTTGAACTCCGAGCAGTCGGGATTAGAAGAGGAAACGCACATTAAAGGTACCTGGAAATTAGAGGCAGATATGGTTTAACGCATTCGTATCAATTACGGCGACTGCTGGTCTGGATGGTAAATCGGCTGCAAAGTTATTTATTGTGCTACGAGAAACTGGAAGTGCTCTATCTCCTACAATTGTTTCTCGTGTGCGTTATCTTGCAGAGACGATAGGGAATATTTAAGTCACAGCAAGCAAGAGTTGGAAAGAGCAAACTGTCCTCACAGAAAAGTGTGTGACATACAACCTGGAACCACTGGACAAATTCAGCCTCTAGATGTTTCTTTCCATGGCTACAAAACGTATTATTGCGCTATCTGCACCTAGGCGTTAAAGGATTGTTTCTCGATGTCAGACTGTTTCGCATTCGGTCGCATGCCATTACATTCCATAAGTTTTCATTATCTCATTACACTAACAGACTCTATATGCTTTCTTTGAGAGGGGATACCTAGCTGAAATAATGCACAGTTTAAAACTCCCAAGAAGGTCGCCTTATATCTTGGTGGAGTGAATCTTTGTGAACACTGTGGTACGCCAGTTTTAATTCCTTATTCATGATGCAACTCAGTGGTTTCAGTGGTTCGGTATGAACACTTCTTGTACGTCGACGATGTCCATTTTGTGAATTGTAATACATACATCCCATGGAAGGTTGATCACTGCTCATCCCCGACATTCATTTTCTGTCGCCCTCCTGTTGGACTTGGTGAGTCATTAACAGCTAATATTTTTCCAGCCATAACTGATAACATAACACTTTCAAATGAGCCTTACTAAAGACCGGACTTGCGATCTCGCACATAAGGGGTTCCTTGTGACCTAGTGTGATACGAAATTTGTCTCCAAGTCTCCATCTCCCCAAGACCGTGCCTTGAAGTTAAACAACAATTTGAACTTACCTAGATAGCTGGATATTTCATTTAATTGAAAATGTCATCAGAGCTGAAGACCTTAAATGTACTTAGTACGTTCGATTACGTAATTCTTAAGTGAAAGGCTTAGAGATTTGAATAAAGGTCAGAGGAATGAAACGTAAGTTCGTAAGACTCCCAAATATATGAAAATATATGGTTCAGAAAGTGAATACGGAATCACGTGTTTCACATATAAATCCCAATCAATGGGCCCTGAGTCCTCACCTGTATAAAGTACAAAGGCATTTGCCATATATGTGTATTAACTATGTAATTAGTGAAAAAGCAACGAGATAAACGGCCTGAATACTCGGATGACTGAGTAAAAATTGGATATTGATTCCCACGTCTTCTAACGAAATAGTGACAATGGACACCCAACGCCGGCCGGAGTGGCCGTGCGGTTCTAGGCGCTACAGTCTGGAGCCGAGCGACCGCTACGGTCGCAGGTTCGAGTCTTGTCTCGGGAATGGATGTGTGTGATGTCCTTAGGTTAGTTAGGTTTAATTAGATCTAATTTCTAGGCGACTAATGACCACAGAAGTTAAGTCGCTTAGTGCTCAGAGCCATCTGAACTAGACACCCAACGTTGCCCACGCTATACACGATAACAATGAGTCTCCCAGAAATAAATCCAATGTTCTACAATCTGGAAAGCACATTATGTAAAAACAAGTAAAATCAGCGTAAGCAGTCGACCATCTCACCACGCTGCAGAACGAAGTCACTTCAGTATGTGCATTTCGTTACAAGACAAAAAGGCTGTACAAAAACAAATCAGCACGTTCTCACCGCGCGAGGCAGAAGAAAGGAGTGTCCACAGCTCGCTGACCGTGCAGACTCACTAACAGACTCTGCCACCAGTTTTTGCTAGTGTCTGGCTCACGCAGACTTTAGGCAACTTGCTAAGGCGCAAGTCATAATCTTCACCCAAAAATATTCTAAACCAGCAGATGGAGAAGTGACTACAGATTCTTTGATACCTAAAGTGCCTACCGACATGCAAATTAAGTTCAAGATATGAAATGCGTCTGACAGCAGACGACTTTTAACTTGTATGTGTTGTTGCAGCTGGCGTGGGTTCAACAAAATCTCGATGCTACCACGAGATTCGAGGGCACATATGCTTACTTCTTTGAAGATACGTAAATTGTTGTTCCAAGCTGATAGAGAAACTTTACAACCTTTTCGTATGATCAACTTTAAAAAGTCTAGAATAACATTTTAAATTCAGTGAGTTACATTTGAAAATTCTTCAAGTTTTATTTTTGAGCTCTTTCTCCTTGATGTAGACATTTTTTGATAATATTTATGAATTTACTATATAAATCAACGCTTACAACGTAGTGGAAGAGCTACATATTACTACTTTGAGGTCAACATACTATAAACATTTCAATTGTGGCTGTATAATGACACACACTACTACTTTTCATAAAATGGCTTTGTTATGCAGATAACTGATAGTCGTCTAAATGTTGTCAAAATACGCAGTGCCTTTAGTAGATGAACACAATTTTCGCTATTTCTTTACAACGACTACTTTCATTTAAATTTAATTTAGCTTCGGATGTTCCAAAGGTACACAGAAATTGAGTGAGTGTTTGTTCCTGGAGTCAACGAAGTCAGTATTATAATTGTTTTGCTTCATAACATGACTACTTCGATTTTGCATATCGTTCCTATACTACAAAAATTCAGAAGTGAAGGTAACACAACGACCTAAGCGAACTGGGCTTGGGTCTAAAATTCGATGTAATACACAAATTTATATTTAGATTTTATCCAGACTACAACTTTAGCAGACCTGTGATGCATTTCGTATACTTTATCCTCCTAACTTCGCATTTAGATGTGTATTATGAAAATGTAACAGATTTTTTGTAGATAGGCAAAATTTAAAACCATTTGTTTCACAAAATCTTATGTAGTCCATATATTTGTATTATGTACGAGGGTCGGTCAAAAAGTAATGCCTCCCATTTTTTTTCTACTTAAAAAAATTAAGTTAAGTGAAAAATTTGAATTTGGCGCCATTCCTCAAACCTTTTTCTGCAATCCACTGCAGTAGTAACTTTCTGTGTCAACAGGTGGCAGCACAGCAGAAGTTTGTAAGATGGCCGACATCGATGTTCGTTTGAGACAGCGTTGTGTGATTGAATTCTTGAATGCAGAAGGTGAAACGCCCATACGCATTCATGAAAGACTGAAGAAGGTGTATGGTGTTGTGACAGTGGATGTCAGCACTGTTAGACGATGGGTTCGTCGTTGTAAGGAAGCTGAAGGGCAAACACCGTTGACTGACGAAAAGCGGAGCGGCAGGCCGGTGAGTGCAGTGACTCCATACAACATTCAGCAAGTTGATGACATCATTCGTGGTGACCGTCGGGTGACTGCAGATGAAGTGTGTCGCATTATTTCTCTTAGTAAAGGCAGTGTGATCACGATTATTAAACAATTGGGGTACTCACAAGTTTGTGCACGGTGGGTTCCAAGAATGTTAACCGATCAGAATAAAGAGGCAAGGAAAACAATAGCCTCCCAACACTTGCAGCGCTTCCGTTTGGAGGGAGATGAGTTTCTGAAAAAAATTGTGACCGGGGACGAAAAATGGGTGCATTTTTTTGAACCCGAATCAAAGAGGCAGTCAATGGAGTGGCGTCACACAAGCTCGCCGAGGAAGAAAAAATTCAAAACTGTGCGATCGGCAGGGAAAGTTATGGCAACAGTTTTCTGGGATACAGAGGGTGTGATTCTGGTTGATTTTTTGGAGCTGGGATGCACAATAAATTCTGTTCAATACTTCACAACCCTCAAAAAACTTAAAGCACGTCTTCAGCGAGTTCGCCCAACAAAATCAATGGCAGATGTTCTTCTTTTGCATGACAATGCAAGACCACACACCAGTCGTCACACCTCTGACGAGATTGTCAAAATTGGATGGGAAGTTTTGCCTCATCCGCCATACAGCCCTGACCTGGCACCATTAGACTTCCATCTGTTCGGGCCACTAAAAGAAGCTCATCGTGGGATTCATTTTGAAGATGAGGAGGCCGTCAAAACATCCGTGCGTCAATGGCTTAGGAAGCAGAGCTGTGATTTTTACCGTGCTGGGATACATGCCCTTGTTCAAAGATGGACCAAAACTGTAGAGATGGGCGGAGATTACATTGAAAAATGACAAAATGATCCTCAATGTTGTGGTTTTCAACCTATGTAATTGCATTTAAATTTCCTGACAATTAAACGTAGAAAAAAAAAGGAGGCATTACTTTTTGACTGACCCTCGTATGAATTTGATTGCTTTTTCAATTACTTCGTAAGACGTAGTATCTGAATTAATCAACCATCAGCCACAAATAAGTAGCTTTTTAAGGTGTGAGATGTCATAATGTCATACGCTGTCGGGTTGTAAGTGCCACGCATAAGAGAACTTGCTTCCTTTAAAAAAATTCAAGAATACAAGATGAAAATTACATGTTTCTACAAGTATAAACCCCAACGATATTGTTGCGATACTTTTCTCAATTTCGTCCTTTGTTTCTTGATTTTTATGCAAATAAATCATATTGAACTACCTGATACACAGTCTATTTCGTCACAAAAAGTAAGGGCAATCTGACGCACTGTGATGGTACCGTTGCTATGATCTAGCGTTTCAACAATGTGATCGATATTGATCTTCAGTAACATTACAAGACAGACAGTTTATTTTAGATTCAGATGTTACGAACATTGCGTCAGATAGTAAATCCGGTAATGAAATTCTAGCAGCCAACTCATTGTCACCAAACTTTGAGAAGACACACTATATGTAGTTAATAGCTTGCAAGAGATCTTCTCCCGAGTGTATGCATACAATATGGCGACAAGCAGTTAGGTGAGGTTGACAGCGTTAAATTCTTGTAATTACAACTTAATAATAAATTTAGTCGTGAGGATCATACCACGGAAATTCCGGAGTACCTAAAATAATCTATATTCGCAGTGCAGATGTTGTCATCAGTGAAATAAAAATGAAAATAAAGAATGCTAGCACACACCTCTTACTTCCATTTCACGATGTTATACAGGATCATTTTTTGGGCCTACTCACGAAACCAATCTAAAGTTTTACCAGTGCAAAAGCGTGCAATACGAATTATTTGCTGCACGAACTCAAGAGCGTACTGTTGAGACCTGTTAACGGGACTGGGAACATTAACAACTGCTTCTCAGTATAGTTACTCCCTGACGAAATTTGTAATAAATGATGTATCTATTTCTTAAAACAACTGCTCGGTTCGAGGAATCAATACTATACATAAGAATAATCGTCATAATGATTTTTAAAGTCGCTTACTCTGGTGCTGAAAGCTGTCTACTTTCAATACATCGATAAATCCATAAAAAAGGTAGTTATTAATAAAATTCAGTTGAAACAGAGCCTATGGATTAATTTCTGAACAACACCTACTCCACAGAGGATTTTTTTTAAGCAGAACCAACTGATACATATATAATAAAAATAATGTGGGCATTAAACGAAACTGAGTTATGCACATCTTCAGAGCAGTTATATGATCAACTAAAATAAGTGCCATAATCTGATTTTCTGTTTAATGATTTGTGGTTAGAACAGCCTAAGAATTATTATATGCACCACAGTGCACCACATTACACATTTTTAACTTTCCACCGAGACCATTTTCCTGATTATCTGTGGAAGGTGCATTAGTATAATTTTTGTGAAGATGTGCTACACTTTCTTGTTTTATAACATGTTGTGGAGCCTTGTCGATCTCCTATTGATCTAAGAAACAAAAAGTACATATTATCTAATAATTCGTGGCATGTTAAGATGGTGTGTCAAACCGCAACTTGAATCTAGGGCTATAATACGAAGAGACGTGAAGTGGAACGAACACGTAAAATCAGTAGCAAGAATGTCGAAGGCAATCTTGTTCGGAGGTATCCGGAAACTGCAGTGCATTTGCCAACAAGGCTGCATACAAGACGCAACTGAGATTTATTTCAGTGTATGTTCCAGTGTTTCTAGTCGGCTTGACAGCTGACTTCAAAGTATCTTTGAGACGGTGAATTAGGTTCGTGATAGGTCGTTATAGCGGAGTGTAAAAGTGATGCCTCAAGAAACTTAAATGGGAACTATTGCAAGAAACGTGTCGTTAGTCTTGCCAATTCCTGAGTAGGGTTTAGCGCAGCTGCATTCGAGGTAGATCTTTGAAAAACTGAAGACCTCGGCTGTAAACAAAATTTAAGAGTATGGTATATGTGTATATATAGGGTGTGCCATTTATCTTGACCACAATAAATAACTCTTTGTCTAGATGAAAATTATAAAATGTTTCAAGCAAGTGTTCCTTAGCCGTCAGGGGGATATCAATCAGCACGATTGCCTTCGTTGCAGCTTTGGTTTTTACAAAGATATCAACAGCGGTATGACTTTTTTAAATGGAACCCTGTATTTTTTATTCGGTAATTCATTGCCTCTCCTAAAGACCTATTCAAAAATGTATCATAGTGTACCATTCACTGACACACAACGTTATGAATTACATAACAGAACATTGACTTTGAGCCCAGGATCAGAGCCTAAGTTTTGGGGCTTACTACTGCTGTTTACTTGCACACTGCTGACAAAGTTTCTAAATTAGAGACAGAGCTGCCATTTCTCAGTTTACCGTTGACTTCTCAGTTAATATGAATAACACACATTTCTTGTTAATTTTATTGGCTACTGATACTTGCCCATACAGCCATCTCAATAGTACAATGTCAGTTATGTCTATGCGAACCTAAGAACAAGACCCAGTCGCTTAGTAAATATAATCTCCAAACCAGGCCAGGAATTGAATCTGGGCCCCGTCGGTTAGCAATCCGCCGGACTGATCGTGTAGCTACCGAGGCGGATAAATAATGCACATCACTTACCATGTTTTACGTGCAATAACTCTGCTTCTCATCAAGTGTCCATTACCACTGTTTACAGCGGAGGTTTTCAATTTAGCTGCCTCTATCTTACATTTCGCATATGTCTCATACGAATAAGAGACATTAGTACTCTTGCAGAAATATAACGTCACTTTCTTTCACTCTACACATGAAAATAGCAGGGTAGCGAAAGACTAATATTTGTGCGAAGTACTTTCAACCACGCATTACACAACGGCTTGTAGAACTTAAATTTAGATGTAGATACGAATTAGCCTTGCACAACTTAAACGACACGTTCCAGTCCGTCTAAATCTACCTCGAAATTTGGAATTAATGAAGCAACAACTTTTGCATTCATTCTTTTCCAGCGCCGTAAACGGCACTGTAAGAAATTCCGCATCGACTTTCTAGGAAGAACCTGGTACCAACCAGAGTGGCTGGAGGAACAGCTGTACGGAGAATTTTTACTTCTCTGTGGTTTGGTATCCTTGACATATTAAGTGCACCGCCCTCCCCCCTCTCACCGCTGCCGACAATCGCGTCCCGTCTCCCCCTCTTACCTCCCCCTAGCTACACTCTCCTACTGCGATTTAAGCAGCCGCATCGCCTTGACAAAATGAAATACGTGTTCAGATGGAGGATGAAATTGTTGCAAATAGAGTTCAGGTTCAATGGGAGTAATTGGCTTTTAGTTCCAGAATACTAAATTTCGCACAAACAAGACTCACATTCAACATTACATACATTTTCACGAGATTACGCATTTTCAATGAAATACTGGCATCAAGATACTTTTGATTAAGGTAAAGCTATCCTCAGTCAGAAGGTTAGCTTTGAAGACTGACTGCTTTAGCGGACATGGTCCTGTGAGAGGAGATAACTTCCTCCAAACTCTGAGCTGACTCACTCATCCAGTTACAAGGGGAATTAACGTTTAACATGGACTCCGAACCTAGGCGTTCCTTTCGTTGCTTCCGTTCACAAATCAGCACGGTTTTAGAAAGCAACGCTCGTGTGAAACTCAGCTTGCCATTTTCTCACGTGATGTACTGTGAACTTTGGATGGAGGGAAACAGGTGGATTTCATATTCCTACGTTTCCGATAAAGCATTTGACACGGTGCCACACTGCCGATTTTCAACGACATAAGTGAGTGGCTAGTAGATACCTCAAATAACAGAACCCAGTATGTTGCCCTCAACGGCGGGTGTTCATCAGAGAAAAGGGTATCGTCTTGAGTGTCCCAGGGAAGTGTGACGGGACCGCTGTTATTTTCTAAATACATAAGTGACATGGCGACCACGGCAAACAGCAGTCTGTAACTTTTTGCTGACGATGCTGTAATGTATGGGAAAGTGTCTTAGTTGAGTGACTATGGGAGGATGCAATATTACTTAGACAAAATTTGTAGCTTTATATGTAGGAAAATGGAAGTTAGTGGAGATGAGTAGGAAAAACAAACCCACTATGTTCAAGTACAGTATTATTAGTGTGTTGCTTGACACAGTCACATCACTTAAGCATCTGGGCATAACGCTCAAAGGCAATATGAAATAGAACGAGCATGTAAGGATTGTAGTACGGAAGGCGAATGGTCGACTTCTATTTATTCGGAGAATTTTGGGGAAGTATAGTTCATATTTAAAGGAGACCACATTTAGGATAACGGCGCGACCTACTGTTGAGCACTGTTCGAGTGTTTGGGATCCGCACCAGTTCGGATTAAAGGAAGCGTCTAGATTTGTTACCGGTACGTTCGAAAAACATGCAAGTAGGTTGGAGATGCTTCGGTAACTCAGACGGGAATCCCTGTAGGAAAGGCGACTTTCTTTTCGAGAAGCATCATTTGTTTTAGTCATCCGTCCTCTGAGTGGTTTGATAGGGCCCGTAACGAATTCTCCTGTGTGAACCTCTTCATCTCAGGATAGCACTTATAACGTAAGTTCCACAATTATTTGATGCTTGTATTCCAACCTTTGTCTTCCTCTACCGTTTTTTGCCCTCTAGAAGCACTACTGGGAAAGTTTAGATAACCGGCACATGAGGTTGACTGCAGAACTACTGCCACTAACATACATTTCGCGCAAGTATCACGAATATTAGATTAGAGACATTAGGGCTCTTACGGAAGCATATAGACAGTCGTTTTTCCCGCGCTCTATTTGCGATTGAAACAGAAGAGGAAATGACTGATAGTGGTAGAGGCTACCCTCAGCCACGCACCATACCGTGGCTTGCGGAGTATGCATGTAGAGATAGCTGTAGAACGTACTATTGTCTGATGCTAATTCTACAACTGACTGCGGTCCAAATTCTGACATCTGAATTTGTAGCCTGGCACTTAGGGTCTCAGTCAGAGCCAAAACTGGGATTAATCTCTAACGAGCCACTGTAGAAAACGAGTCCCTACTATTAAAACCCTCGCTAATCCCTAGAACGTTTGTTGGTAGAATGGACGCTCGCCATGTACCCGAAAGAGCATCTGAGAAATACCTGTATTTTTGAGACATGTGGCTGTCATGATGAATGCATTAGTTCGAATCGAGAAGTACATCAATGTCATAAGCCCCAGTACCTGCAGCAGGAAGGATTTGTGATCACATCAGCAACTTGCCTGTCAGTGTTGCTCCTTATTAATTCACTTTAAATCTGAGCAGGCACTCTCAATAGACTGATCAACGGTATACAAATTAATTTCGAAAATTTTATAGGCACTGTGCCATTTGTGAACGATCGTGTGAAGGGCCTATCGTAACTACTTCAATTTGATCAAAATCGTGAAAAGCGGCAGCACTCAAGAATGAGTCAATGAGAGCGGTTGTCGTGTTACTACAGACTTTAATAGGTGATTTGCAATTCAGGGGTTTGTTACCGGTATGACTGATAAATAGCCGAGCTTTAGGGAGTTGCATCGTCAACTCAGATTGGACTGGAGGGGAGATAGCGTTCGTTTCGCAAAACACTATTGAGAAAATTTGGAGAACTTACTGCAGAACGCTCCTACTGCCACGCCAGCCGCTGTGGCCTTTCGGTTCTAGGCGTTTCAGTCCGGAACCGCGCTGTTGCTCTGGTCGCAGGTTCGAATCCTGCCTTGGGCATGCATGTATGTGATGTCTTAGGTTAGTTAGGTTTAAGTAGTTCTAAGTCTAGGGACTGATGACGTCATATGATAAGTCTCATAGTGCTTAGAGCCATTTGAACCATTATCCTACTGCCGCCAACGTAAGGATCATGAAGATAAGAAAAAGGCCCACACGGAGGCATGTAGATAATCAATTTCCTTCCTTCTACATGCAAGTGGAACAGAAAAGATAATGATTCGTTGTCCTACATGGTACTCTCCACCATGCACCAAATGTTGGTTTGGGGAGCTGTGGTCTCACAGATCAGTGTTCAATTCAACACTGGACGCTATTACTTCCTCAATATAGTTAAAGAAGGTACCATTCCACATAAGTTTCCATGCTGACTGGGGTCTCTGCTTGCACGTAGTGGGCAACAGAACAGGTTAACAAATGTGCATTTAGCACCACCTCACTTCAGGCGTGAATCCGGTGTGCAGAACTTGGGAGGGGGTGTATGGTGACAGTTTGTTGCTGTCTCTTCCCCCATCTGTCCCCACCCTCACTGCAAATATTAGTTACGGTCGTTCTATTAAAGTGCCACAGATGCCAACCATTTCATTAATAACAATTCTAAAACATTTGAAATGATTTACTATAATAATAGTTGGTTTACACCCACATTTAGCACACAGCTTTAGCATACTCATTAAGAAATTACACTTCAGAGAAATATAGCACCTAAAAGGAATTCGTCCAATAATTTGAGTCAAATGTATGTTCTGCAATTAACTAAAGGGGTGCAGCAGAACAAACTCTCACAACTTTGACAACATCACAATTTACGCAATATAAAATCAAAATGTGCCCTCACTTAAAGTGACTGTGAACGCCAGTCTGAATGCTACAGCTTTATGACCATCTGAATGAGGGGAATGGGATGTGACTCCTACAGATCCAGACTGCCAATGCGTGGAGTGTGGCGGTGAGGGCCTGTTGGCACAGGGGTCTAATGTCACAGAATTATGAATTTACACACAGCAGCAGAAGTGGCACAAGAGGCTGGAACACGCTGATGCATCCATCTCGGCAGCCTCGGTGGCGCCGGCATGGTCAGAGCTAGCAGTACAACAGAAGCGGGGCCGTGCCACGTGGCCAGTAGAGCTGGTGGCAGGTTTTGGCCATTTGACAGACACCCAACAGCATGATAACACGGTTCATGAGAGTGCACTCGTGGACATCAAAGTCAGCTTCTCAGTACGCTCCGGCAGCTCTCACGGGATGGCTGTGGTTGTGCAGAGTTATGTGTTTCCACCAGAGGAAATCCATGGACACTTACGCTTGTAAATGCAAATTATGGGGCATCAGCATCTAGTACGCCTCCCTGGAACAGCGGCCGTTCGACAGAGTGCCTAACACTATCATTTTGTCCAAGTGATCTGGTGGTACAGGGCTCTGTCTTCACATCAGCATATGAGAGTACAGGGGTCTGAGAGGACAAACCTCTCCATGAAATCAGGGTAGCTTTTGGGGACCTGTGAAGTGTTTTAGACACCAGTAAAACATCGTTAGAGTTGCATTATTTATTAACAGTGTTTACAACTCACTGTTATTCTGCAACAGCTGAAATACTTGGGCTAGAAGGACAGAGCAGATGAGGTTATACTTGTGGAAAGGGGCCAAAAAAAAGTTACGGTCAGTTGCACTCAACATATAAACTTTATTTCTTAAAACAGACAGTCACACAAGCAAGTATCAAAAACTCTCAAGGTTTTAACGAAAGACCTCCTTTGATTTAATTTAGATCGGCTGAAGGCCACATTGAATATTCAAGGCACAAGGCTTAAGCAAGGAATTGAAGTACAGGAGCTCTTCCGGAGGTTTCACTTTTTTAGAATTTTTTTTTAATCTTCAATATAAAATTTTTCAACTTTTGATTTAAAGAGACTGAAAGCCACATGTCAAACAAAAAACAATTTTTTTCAGCTTAAGGCCTAAGAAGAGAAGTCTTCCAATTTTAATAAGCTAAAACTCGGCTGAAGGCCACACAGGGAATTTAAGACTAAAAGGAAATCACTATGTAAAACACAAGAAGCGGCACTCAGAAGGTTCCAAGGATCGGCCAGGGAAGGTAACACTAACGCACATTATGTGAGACAGGCAGCCAGACCGAAACCTCGTAATCAGAAGGCAACCCAATCAAAAGCCATCATACGAACCAACAAACAAGATCAGTTCTGTTCCACCTGACCAGCAAATTACAACAAGATGTCAATAGCACAATGTTCTGGATACTGGTGCCCAATAAAGCCAAGTGGGAATAAACGCCCAAAACTACCAACAGCACCTCAGCAGTCAGACTACTCGCTGTGCTAGACAGCATCAACACGACAAGGAAAATACACTGCCGAAAACTACGTCACTGCCCTGGTCTGGTTACCGTAATGTCAACGGCCACACGGCAGAAGATACCACTGGTATTATTGAAGGAAAGAATGAAATTAAGTTAAACACCACACAGGAAGATGGCTGCAATTCTAGACAACTTCAATGCACACACGTTGTTGCTCACGGGAATCTCCCAGAAAGCCACACCCAGGATCAGACGAAGAGATGGGATAACATTTGAGGCTTGATAGTAGGTTAAGTGAGCGCTCAACTTTAGTGTCCAGGATCGGTGGGCGACTAACTTCGCAACCCTCGCAAAAAGCGCCTCACAACTCCAATCGCGCGTGCACGCCGCCAGCGGCTCCGGCCTGAACACGCACCACGGAGACTTTCTCACTGCTCTGCCTCAACTGACTGACTGCCTAGTCCCGGAAATGGTCAAAGGACCAGATACACGTCGGACAATGAGACGACCGACTGAACGACCAACCAACGGTCGTTCCCGCTCCAGTCTCCTTCCGTCGGACAGTTCAAGTGTGTCGGCTGTGGTCGACGAACACTGGCTGTTCGCGCCTCACCGGCGCTCCGGTCCCGGCTTCACTGCTGCTGCGTCCCGACTGCACTCCTGGTCCATCTCCAACTGACTTCCAGGCACAGGACGACCTGGAAATACTATTGGTCGCTCCAGAGATGGTACGAAAATGCACTTATCGATAAGCGCTGCTGCTGCCACTTACGGGCAAGTACGACAAAAGTTACTGACGCCAGTAAATTAAATAAGAAAACGAGGCGGCAGTACCGTAAAAGAAGATGACAAACAATAAATGTCATGAACATGAGCTGTGCACGGCTCAACAGCCTCGGCTGATGCTCCAATCAGATGTGTGTTGGATTCCACCTGACATCAGTCAAGTCAGCTCAACGTCTGTATTCGAATTTGGAACTGTGAAGGTTGCCAGTGAGCAGCTTCAGTCATTTCCCAACACGAAATGTTTTCATGCTAGCTGCTGGAGTGTCCTCAGTCCCATTCTGAATTCTATGACGACTCTTGATGACCAGTCTGTGATGTAGCTGGTGTTGGTAGTCGTGTGGTCGGCTTATCTCCTCTCTAATGGCCTGGTAGGTTTCGGCAACCAGAGGCACCTGAGTGCTGAACAGGAATGTGGACCCCAGGAGGCCTATTGTTGGCTTCTGCATTGAAATTCAGTGCTGGCAGCACTCCGTGATGTGATGTTGTCAGAAGACAGTGAGTTCCCCCATCGGTAGATGGTAAGTGGCGAGCAGCATGGAGCTCATCAGGTGAAGACTATCATCTTAAGTACATCATCAGCTAGTTCATAGATTGTACTGTAGGATCTAGGACATAGATTCACTATAGTATAGAAATCACGGAATTGAGTGCTATTACTGTGAATGCCATTAATTCCAATGATCAATTCATGTTGAGGTTTGGAGGAAAGGCTTGTTTAACAGGAGATAGCATGATGCTACGTCCTCCCTATTCTGATATATTCACTGAACAGGCTTGGTCAGTTCTTGCTATGTGCTCTTGTGAAGGAAATAGAGTTTCTCGCACCATATCTTACAAGTCAACAAATATGCTTGTCTAGCTTCCTTAGGTTTTCTGCCCCCATTCTCCTTGCTGCTGAATGTGTCCACATTCGGCAGATGGTATCATAGCGTGTTGACAACCTGGCCCACCTGCAACGTACTGACTTACCTCCTGCTTCCACCTCTTGCACGACTTGAGTTTTCCTGTAGTGATATAAATGAGTTTTGATAAAAAAATTCTAATTTACACCCCTTACTATTCTGTGCTGTAACAAGAGGGTGGCAGCTCACAACAGCTAAGTTCAGCAGGCCAGGGTGGCTGCTCTCTCAAAGGTAGCAATCATCAGGCGAATGTTAGGATATCACAGCTCCAGCTCACTGGAACGGGCTCACTGCAACTGAACAGAAGAAGGAATCGGAAATCCGAATGTTAGGTCTGTCAAGAGCAAAGACATCCGTTGGTGAGGATGACAATTTGGCCTGATTTCTGAGTCCCTCAATGTTCTTCACCACACCACAGTGTCCCAATATTCCGTTTCAGATTGTTACTTTCTGCAGTGTCAGTGTACTGAAAGTCATTCTTCTGTATCATTTACATTTTGTTACACCATTCTGTATGGTTGGCAGAATGACGCTAAATTCCTTCGCGGTGAGGTCAGAGTGCTCAACTGGCATTCAGAAACCTTGTTTGAGCGATGTGTATCGATGGGCTTCTTTATGTGCCACGCTATTTACAGTATCGGCTCTCCTGCCCCTTTCATAATACAAAGCAGATGTTTTGCATGAACCAGACTTGGCTTGGCTTGGTGTTGGCCAGGGAGGGACTTCAGTAGTTTTACATTCACCCAACACAACTGCTGTTTCATTCAGTTATTTCCACCTATGCTCAGGAAGTCAGGTTTTCTGTTATAATTTTGTCGTTTTTCGCCTTAGTACAGGGCATTTCCTCTTTTGCAACTTCCCGTGGTTCGGCAGTTCTTGCTGTGGATTAAAGAACTGTGGCAGATGGGAGATGCCAGCTAGCAAGGTCAACCAGGGAATGTGTTTCTTTACCTGGTGAGACTTACCTTGTTGTTTATTATTTAGTATTCTTAAAAAACGCGAACTTCCATGAGCAGATTCTCAAATACATCTCTCCAGTCTCTCCTGTGTAAATATTTATCTTTTTGCCATTGGGAATCCAGGGCTGCAAGTCCTCAATTGCATTATGTATCTGACGTGCTCTTAACGTCGTAATAACAGAAAAAACTTTGAGTAATAAATGTATATTATTGTTCAGCATAAAACAATAACGCAAGTATGTTGATCTGAAATATCCCGCTGCCTCAGTATTGCAACATTCATCCTAAGGAAAACATGCGAACATCTAATCGCTGTCAAAGCGTCTGCTGGCTACATTCACTGACATCGTGTCAAGACTGTAACCACAATTACCCAAGTGACCACATTCAACTGAGCCTGCCGCTTTCATTCTTGGGGCTTGTGACCTCATTCACATGGGGTGAAACAAGAATTATGTCACAATTACAATGTGCCCTTATAAATTAAATAATGTAACACGTAAAATAGTGATGCAGGTTAAATGTACAGACAGTTCGTTTAGTTCGTTGTATCCAAATGACTCGCTGAGTTCCTCTCAAATTGCTGGTTCTCGACGAATGAATGTTTTGCTTATTATAAATGTACTGAAGAAAGGGGAGGGACTGTGGAAAGGCTGAAAACATACAAAAAAATCAGTAGAAAAATGCCACATTAAAAACAAAACAGAAAGCTGTCGTGATGTATACCAAACGATTTCCGACTGGTCTGAGGATCACGAAAATGAAACCAGAGTTTGTATGGGTAAAGTATTTCAAAAGTTGTCGAGGTTCCTTTAATGATGTTGTAATTCACTGATAGTGATTAAAATGTTGTCTTTCAATTGAAACTAGCTACTACAGTTGAGAAATTTTGAGCTCGTACTTCCTGCCTCACAGAATTTTCTAGATAAAGTGTCGCAATTGCGATAATCAGTGCTCGTATAGCAGCTTTCAAGGAATACTTCATGGAAGTTACCGCCCACAAGACATAGTAAGTCACTGCGAATAAGGGATGGTTCTGATTTAGAGTACAGGGTGCAATGTCGGAGATAATTTCTAAAAGAGAAACGACGTTGAACCACACGAAGAAAGCAGATAAGTGCCAGTAGGAAGATCGACATGGAAGCGGTCTGACAATTTCACTATAGTCTATGCAGTGACCGAAAGTGTCTGTTAAGATTACTTGACAAACAACGTGTTTTATGAAGAATTTTAGCTTCTTGTGTACAATGTAGTTTTCATCGAAAGAAACCGATTTGGTGCAGACTGAACCACTATATACCCGAGTCTTTAATGAGTGAGGTTCCCATGTATAAAACAGCTTCAAACGTCTGATTACTTTACAAATGTGTTAAAGTGTTAAAAATTTAACATTAAGCATTGAAGCGAGAGAAAGTTTCAAAAAGGAGGGAAACTACGTGTATATGTTTGATAAAAGTAGCAAATTGCTCTCATTCTCAAATCGTGGATGTTTTGTATGTACCGGGTGATCAAAAAGTCAGTATAAATTTGAAAACTTAATAAATCACGGAATAATGTAGATAGAGAGGTAAAAATTGACACACATGCTTGGAATGACATGGGGTTTTATTAGAAACAAAAAAAAAAAAACACAAAGTTCACAAAATGTCCGACAGATGGCGCTGGACAGCAAAACGTCAGTGACTGCGCATGACAATCGTGTATAACAGGAGCTGTAATGAGAGAGAGAATCAGATGCGTCAGCAGTCGCAGCATGTTGACATTACCTTTTAGTGAAGCTGTATTATAAGAATGGGGAATGTGCTAGTTCAGCGTTACGATCCTATCGCCGTAGGAAGGGGATTCGAACGGGTAAAGGTCCGTTGACAAGTGCAGCTGTGGCGAGAATGATTTCGAAGTTCGAAGCCACGGGTTGTTTAGACGATAGACCCTGTAGTGGCCGACCGAGCACAAGGCGCAATGCTGCTGGGACAGTTCAGGAAGAAATGGAGACTGCAGAGGGTTCGTCAATGCACTGGGAAGTCAGCGAGTCAGCGTTAGTGCAGTCGCACGTCGCACCGGCAATCCATACACTACTGTTTGGTTGACGCTTAGGCGTACCATCCGATGCTATCCGTACAAAATCCATCGGCATCATGAACTGTTACCTGGCGATTTAGTGAAGCGGAGGGCATCTGCGGTGTGGGCGGTTTCAAAAGATGGCGCAAAATGACGATTGGTTGAGTAACGTGTTGTGGACCGATGAAGTTCATTTCAAGCTCCGAAGGTCTGTCAACGCCCACAACTGCAGAATTTGGGCTACCAAAAGACCTAGAACTGTCGTGGAAACTCCATTGCACCACGAAAAGGTCCGGTATGGGTTGAATTTACCACATCTACCGTTATCGGGCCTTTTTTTCTTCGAGGAAATGCGTGATTCTGGTTTTGTAACTGCTACCGTGACGGGTGAGAGGTACGCCGATATGTTGCAGAATCGCATCATCCCCAGCCTGACTGATAAACACCTGCTGAAACGTACGATATTTATGCAGGACGGCGCTCCACCCCATATTGCTAGACGCGTGAAAGATCTCTTGCGCGCCTCATTTGGTGATGATCGTGTATTCAGCCGCCGCTTTCGCCATGTTTGGCCTCCCAGGTCCCCAGACCTCAGTCGGTGCGATTATTAGCTTTGGGGTTACCTGAAGTCGCAAGTGTATCGTGATCGACCGGCATCTCTAGGGATGCTGAAAGACAACATCCGACGCCAATGCCTCACCATAACTTCGCACATGATTTACAGTGCTGTTCACAACATTATTCCTCGACTACAGCTATAGTTGAGGACTGATGGTATACATATTGAGCATTTATTGTAAAGAACATCGTCTTTGCTTTGTCTTACTTTGTTATGCTAATTATTGCTATTCTGATCAAACGAAGCTCCATCTGTCGGACATTTTTGAACTTTTGTATTTTTTTTGGTTCTAATGAAAGTTTATGCCACTCCAAGCATGTGTGCCAATTTGTACCTCTCTATCTACATTATTCCGTGATTTATTCAGTTTTCAAATTTATACTGACTTTTTGATCACCCGGTAGTCTTGGTAATTCGCACATCTTGAGCTACGCTGCCTCAAGACATATACACAGTTTCTAACTGTCATACTTGTCTTCCTGCGTTAAAATTTTACCTTAACGTTACACTGAAGTCACAGAAAGGATGGGATAGCGATATGCACCATACAGATGGTGGTAATGTAGTGTACATAAGGTATAAATGGGCAGTGTATTGGCGAAGCTGTCATTTGTACTCAAGAGATGCAAGTGAAAAGGTTTTCGACATGATTATGGCAGCACGACTGGAATTAACTGACCTTGAAAGCTGGTAGGGAGTTGGAGCCAGACGTGTGGGACATTCCGAGAAGCACGGGACATTCCATTATGGAAATCGTTAGGAAATTCAGTATTCCGAGGGCAACAGCGTCAAGAGTGTGGAGAGAGTCCCTAGGTGAAGCATTCCCTATCTAGTGTAAAGTTTCCAGTGCTAACAGACAAGGAACGCTGCGTGAAATAACTAGGGAAATCAATGTGGAACGTACGACGAACGTGTTTGGCGTTAATGGGCTGTGTGACAGCAGATGACCAAAGCGAGTGCTTTTGCGACCAGGACGGCATCGCCTGCATCGGGTCTCCTGAACTCATGACGACTGGGAAACTGTGGCCTGGTCAGATGAGTGCTGATTTTAATTGGTAGGACCTAATAGTAGGGTTCCGGTGTGGCGCAGACGTCACGAAGACATGGGCGCAGGTTGTCAACAAGGCACTGTTCATGCTGCTGATGGCTCCATAAAGGTGTGGGCTTTGTTTACATTTCATGGAACCTGCATGGTTCAAATGGCTCTGAGCACTATGGGACTCAACATCTGAGGTCATCAGTCCCCTAGAACTTAGAACTACTTAAACCTAACCAACCGAAGAACGTCACACACATGCATGCCCGAGGCAGAATTCGAACCTGCGACTGTAGCGGTCCCTCGGTTCCAAACTGAATCGCCTAGAACCGCTCGGCCACAGTGGCCAGAAATTGTCGTAGGAGACAGATAAAATACTTGCAGATAGCGTTCTGCAAGGATAGCACTTGGAGCTATCGGCGGAAGATATTGTAATATCAAAACATTAAAATTTTTTAAAGGGGATGGGCTTACATTCTCACCCCGGTGTGGAGAACGCGCCATTGTTCAAGGGAACACGGCTGGAGCCTGCAGGGAACTGAAGTGTTGCGAGAGACAGCTCCACATTTATGGCAAATCACATATTACCGAAATAATATATTTGCATGTCAAGTCTGCAGGAAGTAAATTTGACTGTTGATTCTAAGTATTTTTGATTGATGACAATTTCACAGTCTCAGACGATGTCAGACAGTGCACAAAGCTTACGCCGGTCGTGATACCATTACTACAAGTCGTGTGGTACTGCCTCAGTGCTATGAATTTATTGTCTCTGATGACCGTTTGGTTTGGTTGCGACAGGGAGGGATTTCGTTATTTTGTGTTTGTTGATACGAGCCGCTCTGTCACACCGGCCGGCTACATGGAACCGATCATTGACTCGAAATAATTATGTTCGGCTACATGGAGACCATTTTCAGCCCTTCATGGACTTCATGTTCCCAAACAACGACGGGACTGATATGGATGAAAATGCGCCATGTCACCGGGTCACAGTGGTTCGAAGTTGGTTTGAAGAACATTCTGAACCATTCTAGCGACTGATGTGCCGAACAAGATCATCCGACATGAATCCCATCGAAAGTACAAGTATATGGGACATGATCGAAGGTTCAGTTCCTGCACAAAATCCTTCACCGGCAATACTTTTGTAATTGTGGTCAGCTATAGAGGCAGTGTGGGTCAGTATTTCTTCAGGGGACTTCCAAGCATTTGTTGAGTCCACGCTACGTCGAGTTCCTTCACTACGCTGGGCAGAAGGAGGCCTGACACTATAGTGAGAGGTATCCCATTACTTTCGTCACCTGAGTGTACATCTTTTAATGAGTAGGTTATTACTGAATTTTAAATTTTTAAATTCCGGCAATAATTTCATGAAACACTGAAAATTAAATTTTTATTGCCTTTGGAAGCCATTGGACAGTCATTCTGCAACTAGAAACAGATAACCAGGGATAGCTGTTTAGTAATACACACTTCCCAGTCACATTAATGTGAACTGTCAAAAGCATCAAATATCACCTTTTGCGGCGCGGACTTTCAGGAAAAAGAATCACTGAGGTTTTGATACTTACCGACAGGCATGTGGGGAACCACGCCGATTCCAGTGCCGTGGCAAACTGCGGTAGGTTCCACGCTTGAGGACCCATGGCGCGAACAGCCTGATCAACGTGGTCCCATAGATTATCGATTGGGTTTAAATCAGGAAATGTTTGCTGTTCAGGAGCGTACGGTAACTCATCCAGGTGGTCTTCGAACCTGGGCATACAATGAGAGCTGTGTGACATGTTGCGTTGTCCCGCTGATAGAAGCCATTGCGCACAGAAAAAAACAAACTGCATGTACGGGTGGACTTTGTCGTCAAACATAGATGCATACTTGTGTTGATCCACAGTGCCTTCGAGAATGACGAGACCTTCCAGGAAATGCCACAGCTGGTCACATTAATGTGACTGGAAAGTGTATATTACTAAACACGTAATCCTGGTTATCTGGTTCTGGTTGCAGAATGCCTGTCTAACGGCTTCCTGGGGCAAAAAAATTAATCTTCATTATTTCATGTAATATTTGACCAAATTTAAAAATTTAAAATTCTGTCATAACCTACTCATTAAGAGATGTACACTCGAGTGACAAAAGCCATGGGATACTTCCCATTATCGTGTCGGGCCTTCTTTTGCCCGGTGCAGTAGCGGCCAGCCTTCGTCGCCGACGAATAGCTGCCAGCATGAGGGCATGAAGCAGACACCTACTGCGGAGGACCATTCGCAGCAACGTTCGCTGAATGGTCATTGAAGAGACACTGCTGACTCATCTCGGCGGTCAGTTTCTTCATCAACTGCACGTCTATTCGCCCACACATATCTCCACAGCCGACATTCAGCCCTGTCATGCCCTGTCATCTATGGCCTGTTGTGCACCACGGTTGCCACGGAGATATGTTTGGATAGCGCCATTTTGCCATGCACTGTATACTTTAACCACGGCGGCAAGCTCACAAATACACTCCTGGAAATGGAAAAGAGAACACATTGGCATCGGTGTGTCAGACCCACCATACTTGCTCTGGACACTGCGAGAGGGCTGTACAAGCAATGATCACACGCACGGCACAGCGGACACACCAGGAACCGCGGTGTTGGCCTTCGAATGGCGCTAGCTGCGCAGCATTTGTGCACCGCCGCCGTCAGTGTCAGCCAGTTTGCCGTGGCATACGGAGCTCCATCGCAGTCTTTAACACTGGTAGCATGCCGCGACAGCGTGGACGTGAACCGTATGTGCAGTTGACGGACTTTGAGCGAGGGCGTATAGTGGGCATGCGGGAGGCCGGGTGGACGTACCGCCGAATTGCTCAACACGTGGGGCGTGAGGTCTCCACAGTACATCGATGTTGCCGCCAGTGGTCGGCGGAAGGTGCACGTGCCCGTCGACCTGGGACCGGACCGCAGCGACGCACGGATGCACGCCAAGACCGTAGGATCCTACGCAGTGCCGTAGGGGACCGCACCGCCACTTCCCAGCAAATTAGGGACACTGTTGCTCCTGGGGTATCGGCGAGGACCATTCGCAACCGTCTCCATGAAGCTGCGCTACAGTCCCGCACACCGTTAGGCCGTCTTCCGCTCACGCCCCAACATCGTGCAGCCCGCCTCCAGTGGTGTCGCGACAGGCGTGAATGGAGGGACGAATGGAGACGTGTCGTCTTCAGCGATGAGAGTCGCTTCTGCCTTGGTGCCAATGATGGTCGTATGCGTGTTTGGCGCCGTGCAGGTGAGCGCCACAATCAGGACTGCATACGACCGAGGCACACAGGGCCAACACCCGGCATCATGGTGTGGGGAGCGATCTCCTACACTGGCCGTACACCTCTGGTGATCGTCGAGGGGACACTGGATAGTGCACGGTACATCCAAACCGTCATCGAACCCATCGTTCTACCATTCCTAGACCGACAAGGGAACTTGCTGTACCAACAGGACAATGCACGTCCGCATGTATCCCGTGCCACCCAACGTGCTCTAGAAGGTGTAAGTCAACTACCCTGGCCAGCAAGATCTCCGGATGTGTCCCCCATTGAGCATGTTTGGGACTGGATGAAGCGTCGTCTCACGCGGTCTGCACGTCCAGCACGAACGCTGGTCCAACTGAGGCGCCAGGTTGAAGTGGCATGGCAAGCCGTTCCACAGGACTACATCCAGCATCTCTACGATCGTCTCCATGGGAGAATAGCAGCCTGCATTGCTGCGAAAGGTGGATATAGACTGTACTAGTGCCGACATTGTGCATGCTCTGTTGCCTGTGTCTATGTGCCTGTGGTTCTGTCAATGTGATCATGTGATGTATCTGACCCTAGGAATGTGTCAATAAAGTTTCCCCTTCCTGGGACAATGAATTCATGGTGTTCTTATTTCAATTTCCAGGAGTGTAACTTACTTAGCCGTTTCTGAAATGCTTCCACCCTTGGACCGGAAGTGAAATATAATTCCTTTTTTGGCATCAGATAAATCGCTCGGTTTCCGCATTTCGACAACGACTGCACTGTCCCCCCCCTTTTCCGCCACCCCCCTCCCCACCCCCCACCCCCTAAATCGCTTTATATACCCAGCACTGCTAGTGCTGCCGACTGCCGTCTGTGAGAGGTTGTTGCACGTTGACGTCAAACATATGCCTTGGTCACATTAATGTGACTGGATCGCGCAGATGGCCGCAATAGATCTTGTATTTAGAAAACATCGGCGAGTGCATTAGAATAACAATAGCTGCAGTGTTACAAAAAAAAAAAAAAAAGTTCAAATGTTTGTGAAATCGTATGGGACTTAACTAAATGGCTCTGAGCCCATGCGACTTAACTTCTGAGGTCTTCTGTCGCCTAGAACATAGAACTAATTAAACCTAACCAACGTAAGGACATCACACACATCCATGCCCGAGGCAGGATTCGAACCTGCGACCGTAGCGGTCGCTCGTCTCCAGACTGTAGCGCCTAGAACCGCACGGCCACTCCGGCCGGCCATGGGACTTAACTACTAAGGTCATCAGTCCCTAAGCTTACACACTACTTAACCTAAATTATCCTAAGAACAAACACACACACCCATGCCCGAGGGGGGATTCGAACCTCCGCCGGGACCAGCCGCACAGTACAAGGGTGCAGCGCCGAGATCGCTCGGCTAATCCCGCGCTCAGTGTTACAGATTAGACCTCAAGCCGATCCACGTGGGATAGTATTTACCGTAGCATCTAAAACGTATTCTTTGTTAAATGTAGCCTCTAATTTATACAAGTAAAATACGAAAATTCATCACCATTTTGAGACGCTTGGTTGTCACACTACTGTATTCCCCAAAGGTTAGCTGTGAAATTTGAAAAGTAAAAATACGAGTATCAACAATTTTACTGAAACGTGTTTTTGGGAGGGGGGGGGGGGGGGGGTCATGATTCTCTTGATATTACAAATGAACTGTGAAACGTAACTAAGGACATAAAATCTGTAAAAACGGAACAAAAAAAAAAAGGTTCAAATGGCTCTGAGCACTATGGGACTCAACTGCTGTGGTCATTAGTCCCCTAGAACTTAGAACTACTTAAACCTAACTAACCTAAGGGCATCACACACATCCATGCCCGAGACAGGTTTCGAACCTGCGACCGTAGCAGTCGCACGGTTCCGGACTGCGCGCCTAGAACCGCGAGAACACCGCGGCCGGCGGAACAAAATAGGAAGCGTAACAGGGTGAGTACCAAAAGATTACCTTTTAAAACCGTAGGATACGATCGTAATGAGTGGACTAATAAAACGAAACAGAGAAAAAGATGGATACCGTAGAAGGGTAATGACGAACGCTAGATGTTTGGAAGAAGAAGACGAATGACACCGGACTTGTTTTCGGGAGAAATTGAATTCAATTCAGGTCCGACGTTACAGATTTGGATTTCCCGTGTTTTCCTCAAATCACTTTAGGCGAATACCGATATAGCAACGTTTTTGGACACGACCTGCAGAATGTGCTTCAGTACATTGACTCGACAGGACTTTAGGCTCTTAATCTTCATTCCATCCTTTTGCTGATATCTGCCTTCATACCAATACACATGACACGAACCGCCCGCTGAGAAAGAAACAGAGAGAGAGAGAGGAGAAGCTTCCGACGTCAACAAATTACATGCTAACCCTTCCTGTACGGCTGTCTGTGCAGCCGGCTCCGCCCCGGATCTCGGTGCCATACGGCGCGGCACCTGCTGGGTAGACGTCTGCACGTCTAGCGTCGCGTGACGCGACCACCTGCGTCCTTGATGGTCTTGCCGCGTTTTCTTATGTAGCAAAACAGTCCTTCCAGCACCAGTTGCAGCCTTGGCTTATGACGCATGAGCACGTAATGACTACTCCAGGCGTATGGCTATTATGTCGTCAAGCAGCATGCTGTTTTGTGGCGCATCCGCATAGAGTGTGAAGAAAGTAATGACTCTGCCTCTTCTTACTTGTTGTGATATTTTCTTACTTCTTGGAAGATTATTTTTTTATTTTTTCCCAACAACAATATTGTCTCCTTCAATGTAGAGCCCTTCAGCAGCTATACAACAGCAGAGTCGTTGTCCCCAGTCTTGGCAGCAGCGCTGGAAAACTTCTACCTATAGGACATTTAACATGTCGGACACTTTCTTTTAAATATTTTTCGGGCCCTTTTAAGACATTTTGCAATTTTGGGAAAATGAAAACGCCACAAGGACTCAGAAGAGCTGAATAGGGGGGGAGGGGGGGGGGGGGATGGAACGACAGGAATGCGTCTTGAGGTAAAAAATTCCATGATGGCAGGGGAACATGTGAGATGGAGCGTTGTTATGATGCAGCACTCACTTGTCTGCAATGTCCGGTCTCACTCGATTCACCATTTTCCTTAGACTTTCAAGGATATCTTCGTAAAAGAATTGGTTGACAGTTCGTCTTGCAGAAACCAATTATTTATGCACTATATCACTACTACAAAAAAAGTCAAATCAGCACTGTTTTGATCTTTGATTTGCTCAATGGAGCTTTTTCCGGCCGAGGAAGTCTGTGTGCCACACCGGGCGTTGTCACCTTGCCTCAGAACCGTACTCAAAAATCCAGGATTCATCACCTGTGCTCACACGACTGAATCGTCGATGGTCATCGGTAATCCTCTCAAGAAGATCAACATTCAGATTTCTTCGGTTATTATTATGCTCTCAAAAACCAACTGAAACTCTGATTGAGCATCTGGAAGAGATGAACACACAATTTCGCACAAATATAACAACAAAGCGTTGCCAGATCCCTTGCAGTACTACAAGTGTCATTACTTTTCTCACACACCTCTCATATCCGCACCATTAAACTCTCGAAATTCATACCATTACCCTAAAATGTGAGTAGCTCAAACACTTTCTGCTGATGATTTTGAAGACTTGCACTGGATTTTACTTATCCGAAAAATCATGGAAAATTAACAATTTCTCATGGAAGACTAACGATTTCTGAAACAACCATTATGTTTGTATACCTTGATCTTGAACGGAAAGGTGATTGCAATAACAATACGCTGTAAGTGTCTCCTTGGAAACTGAACAATTGAAACAGACAGGGTCTTACATTTTAATATGAATTTTAATTTGTGGTGTATTGATGCTGCAGGTAGCCTTGAAAGTTTACAGTCTTAGCTCCTTGCCTAGGGACGCCAGATGAAAGCTGATGTCAAGCCCTGAATCAAAATTGCGCAACGGATAACTGGAGAGAGGAGCTTGACAGCGCTACCTAGAGAGCGTGTCCTTTCTGTACGATACTAGGCAAGGGGCTGGCGGGCTCACACGCTGATGTGTGAGTCTCTGCATTCTATAGCTTTTATTTTAAATAAATTCTTTTATCTTGACTTCTTTGTGAATTTTAAGGTATGTTAAAGATTGACGACAGTTGATTAACTATTTATTTTAAACATTATCACTCGACTTTACAGCGATAGCAGCAATTGTTTCAGTTTACAGATATTACAATTTTACAAACTTACACCAAGGGTGTATTATATACTAATCTGCATGCACATTTCTACGGGTAAGACGGAATTGCGTTGGCCAAATGTATACCCCCAAGTCTCCCAATATTTTACATAGGCCACTCACTATGTGAGGAGGATAACGGGCAAACTGGGGACCAGATACTTTAACACAGTGGGTCAAATTTCCGGAATTAAACGATCACATTCATTACCTTACACAATCCGAAGCTGGAAATGAAAGAATTAGTACAAATATTCAAATACCTCTCTTCCATGCGTGAACATTGAGACAGACGCACTTACCCGTCTTCTGCAACATTCCTAGAATATGGCGGGCACCCGGAGGTCTTCCTGCAACCCGGTGGAAGGGGTGGTCGAACCACTTGGCCATGACCAAACTCTCCACCCAAAATCTTGTGACACTGGAAAGTCTTTGACTTTTACCTGTCTGTGCTGTCTCTCTGATCCCCTAGCCAGGAGTAAGGTTGGCATTACTATACTACAGAACTACTTCCCAACAAAGATTTGACCACGCCTTACGGAAAGGTGTGAGGAGGATTAGGAAAGTTCATATGCACATTCACATCCACGTCCAAGAAATGCAAAATACACGACACATATAAATACGTATTATGAAACCTGACACATTCCTTTCCACCCGTCCACATGAGTTCTGTTGCACCCGCGGCCGACCGCGTCGTGTAATAAAATTGGTTGCGCAGCCGCCTCGGTTTCTATTTCCCTGTGCGAGCGAGCAGCGAAAACTGCTGCTTATAGAGCGGAAACTATTGTACCGTTTCAACCTTACAAATAAGTTACGATGAAATTCACCATAAATTGTCACATACATACACCGAAATGCATCAGAATGTTCGCAAAGCTACAGTCTGTGTGCGTGTAGGGCTTGGTTACATTGTGACAGGTAGACGTTCTAGCTCCAGTGATGGCCAAATACATCGACGGATGACAGAAGGAAAAATAAGCAATAGGAATATTGAAAATGCTGTTCCTACTTGGCAGACGTAATGAGAAAGTAAATGCTCTTAAAAGTAGATTATATATGACACAATGAACCAGTCAACTGATGTCGTCGCTTGATAAACCTCGTTTACTCGACCTTCATTTAACTTGACTGTAACTTATAAGTTAGACTAGTAACAACACATCTCTACGTAGCCAATGTACAAATGTTCATTGATTTATCGTTACTGGCGCGTTTTTGAGATAGATGCGTTTTCTCAACATGTTTTTGTCAGTCGGAAAGTAAATGGAACACTGGGGAATGTCATTTACCGTAAGCCCATACATACAGACCTATATTTCCAGGCGTGTAGCTACCACCACCCATCACAAACGACGGGCGTCTTTCGAACGTTGGTGTGCCGCGCACATGCAATGGGCATTATCCGCATGAGCTCTGCACAGCTTTAAGGAGGAAGAATCGTGAACGCCCACAACATTAAGAGAAGAAGGAGCGGTTCAAGTCCAAGGCGTCGTCGAAATTAGACGGAATCCTAAGGAAACATCACATCAAAGTAATCTTGTGCCCACCTACGAGTATACGTGCTCTTCTCGGTCCGGCAAAGGGAGACCTGTGGAAGGGTGGAATCTACAAAATACCTTCCCAGTGTGGATAAGCCTATATTGGTCAGAGAATAAGCACAGTGCTTGAAAAGTGCGTTGAACATGATCGCTACACTTGCCTTTCGCAGACCAGTAAGACAGTCGTAACCGAGCATTGTATCATCAAAAGACACTCCATGGTTTAGTCTGCCAAGAAAATCTTCACCTCAACGAGATCCTACTGGCGTTTAGTTATTAAGGAATCCGTGGAAATGCGTTTGGCAGAAGATCATATTAAACGCGATGGCAACTTTCAACTGGACAAGGCGTAGGACCCGGTGATTTCTTTAAACTATTCAGAAAGAAAATATTTTACGACTAATGACTCGTCCAACGACGGTTAATTTAATTAGTTTGACACCTGAATTTTAGTTCCTCCTTGAGGCGCCGTGTCACGGATTGCGCGGTCTCTTCCGTCGGGGGTTATAGTCCTCCCTCGGGCATGGATGTAAGTGTTGTTCTTAGCATAAGTTAGGTTAAGTAGTGTGTAAGTCTATGGACCGATGACCTAAGCAGTTTGGTCCTTAGGAATTCACACACGCACACACAGTCAATGCACTTTGCTTCACCATGTTCACTTGGAAACTGGTTGGGACAGACCTGCACTCACCGTCATCATTGCTCAGTTTCAGCTTTGAAACTGTCATCGACAAAGTGTGGCACTCGTCTGCGGTCCCTGTGGGTTGAGATCTTTTACAGCCTGCGTTCTTAATCCGTGTTACTTGGCTGCCAGTGGTGTAGCATTCCTTGTAGACTCGTTAGAGAGATCGCTTTGATACACCAACAGGTGTGGAAGTTTCATCCACTGTGTGGTCGTGATCAAGTCCAAACACCATTCTGCCACGTCTCCACGTCGATCCATATTACAGTATTTCACTGATTCCGTACACCGCCCGTGAGTAAGATATCACAATTGACTCTGTGTCTAGGAACCGTGAACTCTTTTGTTATAATGAATTAGCTGACCCAGCATGCATTGCATTTTCACAAAAAGGAAAAAAAGTGTTCGGCTTTATAATCTGATTAATTAAGTGCTTTTGGATACACAATATTTTTTTTATTTTTCCGTCTGGTGCGCGCACGAGTAAGTCAGACGGTTGCCCGACGCGTGAGCAAGACACATACAATTATCCATGTGAGAAAGATGGATTTATCAAATTTAGTCCACACACTTGTAGCGATTGTCCCTGCTCCTCGTTGACTGTCATTGAAAATGCGAATCGCACTGAAAACTGCAAGTTTTTAAATTTGAAGGGCGTTTCTGTTGGAATCATTGGGATGAGATTAGGAACAGTTACATTTTCTATCCACTTGTTCTTAACAGCAAATCTCGGAAATTTCTTGACCTACTGATCTGAAATATTGGCACAACGTTGCACTGGAATAAATCCATCGTTTTATATAACTTTGAGAAATGTGTTGCGATTACCTTTAGCAACAAAGAAGTAATTAAACAAATCGTCATGCATGTAGTAAGCGATAAAAAATTTTCCTTTCATCTTTTGTTGGGGGTGTCGAGAGAAAAGTTCTCGCAAGGGTTTGGAATTATAATTATGTAAAGGTTTTTACCAGTCGCTAAGGTTTTACATTCTAAAATACTGGATGCATAAACCAGGGCGTTTTCGCGTGGTGGCCTTTCTTTGTTTATGACGTCATATCTCCTGAAGTATGCGTCTAATTTTTCCTTTTTTTTGGGGGGGGGGGGGGGAGGAGAGTCTAAGGAACATTTCGGACGTACCGAGAACAACTGACTAAAGTGTCATCGCACAAAGATACAAAGGAACACTCATTTATATTACTATATACAAATAAACATAGTCTGATTCAAGACTTTTTCATTACCGACCACAGCTTCCAGTCTGCGCTATAGCTCATCTTCAGTTCTGGCACCCCAAAAGGCAGTTTGTCGAAAGCGGTGTAAAACTCACATCACTGTTGACAAAATGAAACTTCGCGGAGCCAGACCTGAAGATGATCTCCAGTGCAGAGTCAAGCCGGTAGTCGACAGTAAAATTTGTGCTGCAGACGTGGTTTCTTTATTTATTACTGATTTTATTAATGGGATAAGCAATGTCAGCGCAGTAACTATGATGGCAGCCAGAGCTAACAGGTATTGTAAATAACAAATGTACATTCGATTAGTCAGTTTTGAGCAGGCAGTGTTAAGCAGTGGGCGTGTGGGTGTAGTGTGTCGACTTTATTGTGTCACAAATAGGAGCGTCTCTAAGGGAAATGTTAAAGACATTCTAGCAATGCTCTGAAGAAATGAAAAGTGCGTGTAGAGTTTGTCACGCACAACTTGGCTTACGGAAAAAAAAACAACGACGCGTGGACACACCACGCCACCTGATTGCGTGGCAGGCGCGACCGGAAAAAGTCATCAAGGGATCAAGGTGGTGAGACTTCTAATTATCAGCATGAACCTACAATCAAGTGCAAGCTTTTACCACATAACCGACACGGGCGAGTTGAACAAAATTCCAAAGAAGGACTTTTGTGCGAGTTTAACATGCTCGTTCGAGCTTTCAGTGCATTGTACTCAACTGGCGGCAGCGGGGAGGGAACACGATGACGACGACGACGATTTTGTAGACAACCTGAAGCATTAAAAGGACCTCCTGAACTTTCCTCTGTTTTGTATTAATACACTACAATCGACTGCCAAATGCACACCCATAACACACAAGACGTACATCATACCGTTTCTTATAGAAGTATTGATTGACAGAGTTGTCCTCTTGCGGGGTATCGTGCTAAATTATACCAAATTGGGCCTTAGATCGTCAAAATCTCGAGCTGGTAAGGATCGACCTGCCCATAATACTTCACACATTCTCAACTGGAGAGAGATCAAGCGAGCTTGCAGCCCGAGATAGATTTTGGCAAGAACAACGACAAGCAATAGATACTCTCGCCTTTTGCGGACAATCACTGTCTTACTGAAATGTAAGCCTAGGATGGCTTGCCACGAAGGACAACAAAACGAGGCCTAGAATATCGTCGACGTATTGCTGTGCTGTAATGGTGGCTCGGATGACAACCAAAGGGTTGCTGCTATGAAAATAAATGCCCCTTTGACCATCGGTAGTTATTCGGGCTTAATTCCAAGCGTGACTCATCAATGAAAAGAATTCTACTTTAGTCAACGGGACTCGAGACAGAAGACGTCTTTGCAGACGCCAAGGATGGCTGTGGGATAGCATCCTGACGGTTGCCTGCCATACGGCCCAACAAGTAGGAGTGTCATTTCATTTCGTAGCACGACCGCTTTGGCTGTCATCTGCGGCATCCTTGCAGACGGTGACTGTTTTTCATGTCCTTCATGGCGATCCAGCCTGGCTTACATTTCAGCAAGATGATACTCGTCCGCACACGGCGACAGTTTCTACCGTTTGTCCTTTCTTGTCCAGCAAGGTCGCCGCATTGGAATACTATGGACAGAGCCTTCCAACCAGCTTGGGATTCTGAACGCATCAGTTGGACAGAGACTGGCAATATATCACTCAGGAGGATATCGAACAACTCTATCAATCAATGCCAAGCTGAATAACAGCTTTCATACGGGCCAGAGGTGGTCCAGCACGTTACTTACCTTATGAATTTCCGAAGTTCTCCCCCTTGAATAAATTATTCGGTTTTTCTGAAATTGTGATCATTTGTTTGTCTGTACATGTGTATCAAATCTATCTATTTCCGTCGCATTCGGATAGACCTTCATGATGCGTCATTTCTTTATGTCAGAATGTATACGATTAATGCTGTATAAGGTTATTGCTCTACCGACACTTTTTTATGGAACTTCATCGTGGTTGATAAATAAGAAGCAAGAAATGCATATCCAGAGTAAAGAGCTAAAATTGTATCTAGTGTCAACGGATGTGCTAACGGCCTTGCCGCAGTGGTAACACTGGTTCCTGTTATATCACCGAAGTTAAGCCCTGTCGGGCTGGGCTAGGACTTGGATGGGTGACCGTCCGGACTGCCGAGCGCTATTGGCGAGCGGTGTGCACTCAGCCCTTGTGAGGCAAAATTGGGGAGCTACTTGATTGAGAAGTGTTACTTAAAAACCGTCTTGATGCTACGTAGCATGTGAAAACTGCTGGATTTGGACGGGTTACTCCTGTAACTGAAATATCAGATCTGAAGATGGTTCTGAATGAACCGAATCCGGTCATATGAATAAAAATATTTGCAATCAAGACTGTTTTTAAGTAACATTATAATTTCACTGATTGTTGTTGTCCCATAAGACATTATGTCTGTTTTTGCAATGATTGAGAAGTAGCGGCTCCGGTCTCGGAAACTGACATACGGCGGGGAGAGCGGTAAGCTGACCACGTTGTTGTTGTTGTGGTCTTCAGTCCTGAGACTGGTTTGATGCAGCTCGCCATGCTACTCTATCCTGTGCAAGCTGCTTCATCTCCCAGTACCTACTGCAACCTACATGCCTCTGAATCTGCTTAGTGTATTCATCTCTTGGTCTCGCTCTACGATTTTTACGCGCTACTCTGCCCTCCAATACCAAATTGGTGATCCATTGATGCCTCAGAACATGTCCTACCAACCGATCCCTTCTTCTAGGATCCATGGAGAACAAAGAAAAACTTTGATGACATTGTAATTCTGTCTGAGACAGAAAGGACTTGGAAGAGCAGTTTAACGGAATGGATAGTCTCTTGAAAGGAGGATATAAGATGAACATCAACGAAAGCAAAACGAGGACAATGGAATGTAGTCGAATTAAGTCGGGTCATGCTGAAGGAATTAGATTAGGAAATGAGACACTTAAAGTAGTAAAGGCAAGGAAAACTGACCACATGCCCCTCCATATCCTCATCCAGTGACGCCTATGGGCTGAGGATGACACGGCGGCCGGTCGGCACCGTTAGGCCTTCACGACCTGTTCGGGTGGAGTTTAGTTTTAGTCAATTGGATGTAAAAGTGCACGGGACACAACATTTTTTTATATTGAAACTGTACCTTACTCACGGATCGTAAAAGGAAAGTTGGGCAGCTAACAGCCTGGAACGGAAAGTGAAGGAGAAGGCAATTAATGGGAGCTGGCGCCTCCTGATGTGATTGTTTCAGTGAAAACGGCCACAGCTGGCGACCACATTCCGTAGTTTAGTTTGACAGTAAAGTTAGAGAAAGTATGAGGACGATTATGGGCCTCTAGGCTGTGTAATTTGTGTTACGTAGCGTGGAAGAGGCGCCGTCCGAGGGGAAACTCCAGGAAGGCCTTGACGTTTAATTGATTGGCCAGCACCTGTAGTTAGCGCAGCGCGGCGTCGGACGAGAGGTCAGGGGGCGGGACCGTGGCAACGGCGCCAGATGGCTCACCGTCGGGGGCTGCCCCTTCGTTCACCCATCACCTGTTACTTATTTTCGGGCTTCTGACGTCGCTACTTCATAAAAGAGCGCGTTCAGATTGCTTTATCTCAGAACGCTGGAAGACCTGACGCTGGCTGCACACTGAATTTGTCACCTGTACGACAGTTACTCGTCGCTGGAAGTACAAAGCGTATGTTTAAATTTCTTTACTTACCCTTGTACTGTTCGTAGAAATTACGAAGCTCTATTCAACATTCTGCTGAACAAGAGAAAATATGTGAAAAACCATAAAGCCATTATTTTGGTCTTCAAATTTAATGAAACTCTCGAAGCTAGTCTACCCTCTGAAAGTCTCTTTATTTCTGCATTACTACCGTAAGCAACATCCAAATGACCCGGCTTGAACTGTAGTTAAGTCTTGGTCTGCAAGTTCCTCCCCCTCCCCCCCCCGCCACCCCCTATCTCCCCCACACACAACACATCCACACACATTCCTTCATTAACAAAAGACTATTCATGTTGCAAAACTAGAAATGCAGGCCAACTGATATGTCCTACCTATACATACCTTCTTTATTTGTGCCGTAAATTCTTGTGCCCTCAGTTCAGTAAGTCGTCATGAGTTATCTAATCTATTCATCTAATATTCAGATTTCTTCTGTACTACAACGATTCAGTAAATTCTTATTCGAATTATTTCACTTCCGTAGAAGGCTACACTTCAAACACCTTCACAAAATACTATCTAATATTTAAATTTATATTCGATGCCAACAAATTTCTCGTTTTCACTAACATTTTTCTTAGTATTGCCAACCTGCATTTTGCGCCATCTCTACTTTGATCATCGTCTGTTAAGTCACCTTCCTAAATGCAGAAATGATCCATTAGGAGGGCTATTTTTTCAGGGTCCTATCGGTCGCTTAATTATAACTATAGTGAAATTCCTATGAAACTTTGCACAGATGTATTGCGCAGTGCCTCTGTTACGTTTGCCGATCACGTTGTGTTGTACTTTCCAGTTCTGAGCCCACAGTGAGTTCGTAAAGAAGCCTAGAACAGCAGAGTTTCCCACTAAATGTGAATTGCATACTGTCATTCGATGTCTTCATGCTGGGGGTTCCCGCCTGATTTCATGCAACCCGCATAACGTAACTGTCATTCATGAGAGCAAAGAGCGGAAAAGTTGCAGGAACTGTACGTATAGCCGTTAATGATACAGGCGGTCAGAAAGAAGTTCTCCAGGTGAGAACGCTTGGAACATATGGGCAGGGCCCTCCAACCACCTCGGGATTTTGACCATCTAACTCATGAAGTGGACAGAATTTTACACGATTATCCTAAGGAGGATAAACAACAACTCTGTCAATCAAGGCCAAGCCAAATAACAGAGGTCGATCAATACGTTACTGACTTGCTCAATTTATGAAGCTCTTTCCCTTGAATAAACCATCCAGTTTTCGAAATTCTAATCAAATTTTCGCCTGTAAATATGAGAGAGGAGAAACACTACTTGAGTTTTGAAATAAATTTCAACTAGTAGCAAGTCTGCAAGAGCCGCGAAGTGCGAGTATTATCGCACAATCAGCTTAATAGCTCATGCATCCAAGATGCGGACAAGATTAATATACAGAAGAATCGAAAAGAAAATTCTACAAATATTAGATGACTATCACTTTGTCCTTAGGAAACGGAAAGGCTCAGAGAGACAATTCTGACATTGCACCTGATAATGGAAGCAAGGCTAAAGAAAAATCATGACACCTTCATAGGATTTGTCGACCTGAAAAAAGCGTTTGACAATATCAAATGGTGTAAGGCGTTCGAAATCCTGGGAAAAATAGGAGTATGCTATTGATAGGGAAAGACGGGAAATATACAGTACGTACAAGAAGCACGAGGGAAAAATAAGAGTGGAAGATCAAGGACGAAATGCGTGGATTATGGGTTTAAGATAGGAATGTAGTCTTTCACCCCTACTGTTCACTCTATACATCCAAGAACCAATGTCAGAAGTAAAAGAAAGGTTGAAGGGTGGAATTCAAATTCAAGTTGAAAGGATATCAATGATACTTTTCGCTAATGACTTTGTTGTCCTGAGTGAAAGTGAAGAAGAATTACAAGATCTACTGTATGAAATGAAAGCGTAATGAGTACAGAACATGGACTGAGAGTAAATCGAAGAAAGACGAAAGTAATGAGGAGTAGCAAAATTGAGAACAGCGAGAAATTTTACATCGGGGTTGGTGATCAAAAAGTAGATGAAGTTAAGAAATTCTGCTACCTAAGCAGCAAAATGACTCATGACCGACGAAGCAAGGAAGTCATCAAAAGCAAAATGGGACTGGCGGAAAGGGCATACCCGGCCAAGAGTACTCTATTAATATCAACATACGCCTGAATTTGAAGAAGAAGCTTCGGAGAATGTATGTTTGGAGCACAGTACTATATGGTAGTGAAATATTGATTGTGGGAAAACCGGAAAAGAAGCGAATTGAAGTATTTGACATGCGGTGCTGCAGAAAAATGTTGAAAATTAGGTGGACTGATAGGCTAATTAACGAGTAGGTCCTGCGCAGAATCGGCGAGAAAAGGAACGTATGAAAAACACTGACAAGATGAAGGGACAGGATGATAGGACATCTCTTGAGACATCATGAAGTACCTTCGATGATACTAGAGGGAGCTGTAGAGAGCAAAAACTGTACAATTGTAGATGAAAACAGCAAATAACTGAGGACGTAGGTTGCGGATGCTACTCTGAGATGGAGAATAAAGAGGTTAGCGCAGGAAAGGAATTGTGGCAGCCGAATGAAAACAATCAGAAGACTAATGACAAACCGAGAAAAAAAAAGAAAAGTGTACGTCATATCTACCAATTTCCATCTCATTCGAATAATACCTTCGTGGTGCTGCCTTTCTTGTCTTATTGTGTGTCGTTAGCTAGAAACATCTCGAAACGAAAATAACTATTGCAAATCGTTTGAAATAGCATAGGGCATTTTTTTATAAAAAATGTTTTTTGATTATTTGACGAGAGGGTATTTTGTTAGGTCGGTTCTGTATTTGAACGTCAGAAAGTATTATTTTTATGTTTATTTATTTAGTCTGCAAAATTGATAATTTGGAGTTTTAAGTAAATATATATATCTTAGCAACCGTGGAAGTTACCGACTTCCGTTTACTATAATTTTAGAGTACTGAGTAAAGTTTTGTAAAAATCGGTGTACTAGAAGAGACGAACTTAAACAAAAAGTCGTAGTATAACTTACGGATTCGATCCGTGCTCGTACAGTGACACGACATTTGGCGCAGACATGGCATGGGAATAGTACTCTTTAGAGTTACATCTCCGTAGAATTTGAAAAGGCATAAATACTTCCTTTTAACGAGTGTTTAACACCACTATCTCACAAGATGTGGTAAATTCATTCCAACATGTCTTTAGAAAAAATGTATTCTTCACAAACGGGATATGTTCCTCTACGTATTGCTCAAAGTCGATCGGTGATCGACTGGAACACCCTGTGGAATTTTGGCGTAACATCGTATTTCGCTGTGAAAGCCGTCCCTGCATGCAGCCAGTGTTCAGGTCAGCGCCTGGGCCTGCCCGCCACCTTTGCAGGTTCCGAATCCTGGCGCGGGTCCTGAAATATCTGGAGAGCCCTGCAGATAAGAGAGCGGCTGGCAGGCGGCCACGCCGTCGGCGCGTGGCGGCCGCTCCATAGACTCCAGACTCACAGAGGGACTGCAGCAAGGTCACTGACCCCGTGTCCTGCAGTCAGAGTGACATTGGATACCTTTAATTAGAAAATTGGAACCCGGAAGTGATCAGATTCAGTTCGGGGCATTCTGGCGACTGCTTCTTTAACAAAAAATTACACTGCTTGCCATAAGACTTTAACGCAAGGAAGACTAGCAAAAAATGAAACTTTTTGTGCGTATGCAGTACTGTGGGGAAAATACACGTCGTTTTTTGGTGACTTTGGGATTGGGGGGGGGGGGGAGCTTAAGATCAAATAAGGCAGAAGATATAGATAACATCCCATCAGAGTTTCTAAAATCATTGGGGGAAGTGGCAACGAAACGACTGTTAATGTTGGTGAGTATAATTTAAATGTCTGATTTTCGGAATGATTTCATCCACACAGTTAGGGAGACTCTAAGAGCCAACAAGTGCGAGGATTGTCGCACAATCAGCTTAATAGCTCAAGCATCCAAGTTGCTCACAAGGATTATGAACAGAGGAATGGTAAAGAAAATTGAGGATGTGTTGGATGAAGGAAAGGTAGAAGGATTAGAGAAACAGTCTTGACGTTGCGGTTGATAATGGAAGCTAGACTGAAGAAAAATGGAGACACCTTCATTGGATTTGTCGGCCTGGAGAAAGCGTTTGAACGTAAAATAGCATAAGATGTTCCAAATTCTGAGAAAAAAAGGGATACGAAGAGACGGATAATACACAACATACACAAAAGCCAGAAGGAAATAACAAGAAGGAAGCACTCGGATAAAAAAGGGTGTAAGACAGGCATATAGTCTTTTCCCCTACTGTTCAGTCTGTGCATCGAAGAAGCAATGACGGAAATAAAAGGAAGTTTCGGGAGTGAAAGGTGAAAGGGTATCAATGATACGATGACATTGCTATCCTGAGTGAAAGCGAAGAAGAATTACATGATATGCTGACTGGAATGAACAATCTAATGAGTATAGAACACGGACAGAGAAAAATCGAAGAAAGACAAAATTCATGAGAAGTTGCATTAACGAGAAGAACGAGAAACTGAACATCAGGACTGATGGTCACGAAGTAGATTAAGTTAAGGAATTTTGGTACCTATGCAGCAAAGTAATCCATGACGGACGGAGTAAAGAGGACATCAAGAGCAGACTAGCAATGGCAAAAAGGGCATTCCTGGCCAAGCGCAGTCTACTAGTATCAAACATAGATCTTAATTTGAGGAAGAAATTTCTGAGAATCTACGTCTGGAGCACAACATTGTATTACATCTGGAGCACAGCTTGTATGGCAGTGAAACATGGACTATGGGAAAACCGGAACAGAAGAGAATCGAAGCATTTGAGATGTGGTGCCACAGGCGAATGTTGAAAATTATGTGGAATGATAAGGTAAGGAACGAGGAGGTTGTGCACAGAATCGGAGAAGAAAGGAATATGTGGAAAACATTGTCAAGGAGAAGGGACAGGATGATAGGACATTTGTTAAGACATCAGGAAATGACTTCCATGGTGTTAGATGAAGCTGTAGCTGGTAAAAAGTATAGAGTAAGGCAGAAATTAAAATACATTCACCAAATAAATGCTACTCTGAGATGAACAGATTGGCACAGGAGAGGAATTCGTGACTGGACGCATCAAACCAGTTAGAAGAGTAATGACCCAAAAAAGGGGTATAAAATATACACCATTAAAATTCTATGTTATTCAGAGGTACACAGGGTGCGAAATTTAGTACACACTGTTGCACTATCTGGCAGCAAAAAATGGGTACAAATGGCTATGAGCACTATGGGACTTAACATCCGAGGTCATCAGTCCCCTAGAACGTAGAATTACTTAAACGTAACTAACCTAAGGACATCACACACATCCATGCCCGAGGCAGGATTCAAACCTGCGACCGTAGCGGTCGCGCGGTTCCAAACTGAAGCGCCTAGAACCCCTCGGCCACCAGGGACGGCTGTGGCAGCAACAATGGCTGTAATCGAGCTTGGCATCGAGTCGCTCCATGCTTCATCAACTTGATCCCGTAGTTCATCAGTAATAGTCACCGCTTAACTTTGTTGTGCCACTCTCTAGGTAAACCATAACCAGATCACATGCAACATATGAGCAGATATAGCAGTTGATATTTATGGTAAATTGAATAACACTACAAACAGCTGTTAAGTGATGATTTTTGACCGACCCGTTCCGCTGCGTTAATGCAGCATCTTCAGGTAGTTGGTAGTGGCACATAGATAAGCACACCGAGACGCCCCCAAAGTTCATAGCCCAGAATCCAACCCCATGAAGAGAGGAAGCAGTCAACAAATAACACCCGGCAGAGCATTGGAGCAAGTAGTACAGGGGATGAGGCTCAAAAGCTAATAAGAGTCGAGAACGAACATCACTTAATTATGGGGCCAGATTTATGTAGGAAAACCCTGTAGTTAGTTTTTGCAAGGATAAAGCACCAACGTTGGGGGCATCTCCGCTGTTTATCTGGGTCACGACACTAACAATCTGAAGTGCTGCTTTAATGCACCAAAACTGGTTAAATCGCCACGTAATGGCTGTTTGCAGTTTTATTCAAATTCAGTTTACTATGGCCAGATGTTTCCAGTAAGTGAGACAGTTGCAACATTTTCTGGCCAGGACGATAGACAGGAATCGTCCCCATCGACTTAGGCCAGGAGAACGCAGACAACAGGTTGTCTTGGGTTGTCTTGTTAAAAGTTGTCACGAAGATTGTAGCAGTTGTAACTTTTTCTTTTGTTGAGTTGAATATTGTTGTAAACTGGACTGGTTTCCTATTCTGAAACTTTCTTGTTTGTCTTTTTTGAATGAATACATGAGCAATGCAAGTGGTGTGTTTATGTAAATGCTATCTGATAAAAGGAGTCGCCAAATTCAGCTGAAACTGTAATACTATTGCAGGTAACTTTTACTAAAAATATTTAGAAAACGTAAAACTGTGTACTAAACAAGCTGTCCTGTGCAACTACGTATAATGCGGAGCAGTCAACGGCGTTACAATGCATGTCATTACAATACGTGACTTGTGGTTCCAACACACAAAACTAACAGAGTAAAAATTCTACGAAAAGTTACACATCGAATTTCCAAAAAATACATGTCCAAATTGCTTGTATTAAAATCCCCTGTAAATTAATGGATGCGAACTCATTAAATAAAATTCCAAACATTGAACAGTACAGGCGCGAATGCAACACTGTGCTGCAAGAATCAGACTGTCTGACAAAGAAATCAAATCCCGAACTGAACTCTATCCATATTGGACCTGATATTAATTTCGAATTGCAGTGATTAACTGTGAATAATCTTACTGTGTCCACATGTGACATTAAAATGGCCCTAAATTTTTTTGTGGTTTACCTGGTGGCAACGAAAACTCGGTGCTACTCGACGGTGGTGAATTTTAAAATACATCATCGCAGCGAATCAGCTGAAGATAATAAACCTTGCCAGTACAGTGCAATGCAAACCATGATTTAGTTGGACTGACTGTGTTCTGTTCAGTGCAATGAGGTGACACACAATTAGAAAATAAAACTTTCGTGATGAAGCAGTGATATAAACTTGGCTTAATGATTAAAAAAAGACTAGCATTCAGAAACTGTATTGTGAATAGTGAAACTAATTCCTTAACAACTACAACCAGTTTTATTCTTGTTAAAAATATTACTCTGTCACGGGATTAGTTAATAGTGTAGCAAAAGGAGTGGTGAATTTATGATTCTGAATGTAAGACATTTGAACAGATAACTTCCCTTGACCTCGTCTCGATAATCAGATTGACTGGCCCGAATCAATAAAAAGAAAATTAGTAAGTATTTGTTTTCCTCAAATTCACGACTACTTACGTGGGAGCAAGTAATGCAGCAACAAAGTTACCCGAAAATCTTCACTCTTTTCAATCAAATCTTTCCCATATCATAATTCCGAAAAGCAGTATCCTGTGAATTCACATCTCCTATGTTCAGCTAGTCACTTCGAGACAACACAGCAGGGTAACCAATACATGACTCACTGGATTACTTCTCATTGAATGATTGGCAACTAGAATGCTACTGACAAGCAGAGATCACGTTCATTGTGCTCAACGAGAGGGTAGCTGTCGATTGCAAAGAGTTTAATGATTGTGCACGAGATCTGCCTCGCTGGTAGGTGGCAGGGAAAGCGCACGGATGCTCGAAGAGAATGGCCGTGCGGACCGTCTTGTGGCAGTCAGTGTTCGGACAGGCATATGGGACTGTTGGAACTCTGCTGGCAGATTGCTCTGTAATGAACAATAGATAATGTGGGAAACTCCGTGAATGAAACTTCGTGGCCGATAAAAACTGGGTGCCAGAGCGAGACACGAACTCGGGACCTTTGCCTTTCGTGGGCAAGTGCTCTACTAGCTGAGCCACTCAAACACGACTAACGACTCGTCCTAACAGCTTTACTTCCGCCAGTACCTCATCTCCTACCTTTCAAACTTCACAGAAGCTCTGCTGAGAAACTTTCAGAACTAACACTCCCGGAAGAAACGATACAGCGGAGATATGGCATTGCCACAGTCTGGTGGATGTTTCCAGAATGACGAGGTACTGGAGGAAGTACAGCAGTAAGGAGGGATGTTGAATCGTGCTTGGGTATCTGAGATGGTAGAGAACTTGCCCGTGAAAGAAAAATGTCCTGAGTTCGAGTCTCGGTACGGCACACAGTTTTAATCCACCAGGAAGTTTCACATCAGTGCACACTCAGCCGCAGAGTGAAAACTTCATTCTGGAAACTCCATGAGTTATGAAATGTGTTATCTGTCCTGCTAGTGAACTGCAGATGACTTGTTCAGAGTGGTCTTCATCGTGAGAAGTATGTTTTCCTGCCGGCTTAGAGTTCGTGTCTGAGCTCGTGGGCTGTGGGGAAGTAAGCATTATATTCTGCCCAGTTAGCTCTGCTTTGTCTTCGTACTATCCTGTGTCAGTGTCGGCCTGAATGCAGAAGCTGCACAAGGGAGCGTAGTCCTCTGTTTTGATCTCACCAAGACTTCATATTGGGTGTAAAACCAGACTGCTACAGTCATTTAAGCCATGCTTCGTGGCTCGATTAGTCATTGCGAGTATTTGTCATTGCAGTCTTATAGACCTAGAAATGTGTTGTTAGCCCGTTGCAAGGAAGATTTCAGCGGCGCCTCTTGTGTCTGTTGATTTTTATAATATGAGCAAATTGCGTCGAGAGCGATTATTTCTTAAAATATAACTATGTTATTAAATGATTATTTTGATTTTTTAATGTCTAGCTGGTGAAACAGTTTCTCACTACCTGTATAATGATAAAAAATTTTGTGGCCTTGTATAAGTTGGTTTCTATTGCACGATCATTCCTGTAAAGGTTTAAACAATGTTGCTGCTATCTTTCTTGTATCATTTTAGTTAAATTCTTTTAAATTATCTTAAAATCTCTCTTAAGAGTTTTGACCTTTACATATTTACAAGAGAATTTTGTTTCAGTTAATAAGGCTCGCTCAAGGATTGGGGTGGGTTTTATTTAAGAGATTTGATAGGAAGTTATTTTATGTGGAGTTATAAGCTGTCTCCTTTCTTTTTGGAAAACCAGCTTTTCTCCAAATGTATTTTATGTTAGTTGCCTGACGGCGGACGCTGTTATGGTCATATGCTGTTGGTTGCGCCAGTTTCGTGTAATCATGATGATTCAGAATTTAGTTTTGCCATATCAATGAATATTGCTTGATCATTATTTGTAATAAAGCGCCCGCATCTCGTGGTCGTGCGGTAGCGTTCTCGCTTCCCACGCCCGGGTTCCCGGGTTCGATTCCTGGCAGGGTCAGGCATTTCCTCTGCCTCCTGATGGCTGGGTGTTGTGTGATGTCCTTATGTCCTTAGGTTAATTAGGTTTAAGTAGTTCTAAGTTCTAGGGGACTGATGACCGTCGATGTTAAGTCCCATAGTGCTTAGAGCCATTTGAACCATTTTTTGTTATCTAGCGTTTGTAGTGGTGTGTAGATTTGTTAAGCTTAGGGCCGCTAAGTACGGTTTTAGCGCTTCTATCGTAAATTTTAAGAAATATTTTCATGAAACGATTTTTAACTGTGTGACTTGTTGTTAGCTTACGTTGCACTCCTGGAAATGGAAAAAAGAACACATTGACACCGGTGTGTCAGACCCACCATACTTGCTCCGGACACTGCGAGAGGGCTGTACAAGCAATGATCACACGCACGGCACAGCAGACACACCAGGAACCGCGGTGTTGGCCGTCGAATGGCGCTAGCTGCGCAGCATTTGTGCACCGCCGCCGTCAGTGTCAGCCAGTTTGCCGTGGCATACGGAGCTCCATCGCAGTCTTTAACACTGGTAGCATGCCGCGACAGCGTGGACGTGAACCGTATGTGCAGTTGACGGACTTTGAGCGAGGGCGTATAGTGGGCATGCGGGAGGCCGGGTGGACGTACCGCCGAATTGCCCAACACGTGGGGCGTGAGGTCTCCACAGTACATCGATGTTGCCGCCAGTGGTCGGCGGAAGGTGCACGTGCCCGTCGACCTGGGACCGGACCGCAGCGACGCACGGATGCACGCCAAGACCGTAGGATCCTACGCACTGCCGTAGGGGACCGCACCGCCACTTCCCAGCAAATTAGGGACACAGTTGCTCCTGGGGTATCGGCGAGGACCATTCGCAACCGTCTCCATGAAGCTGCGCTACGGTCCCGCACACCGTTAGGCCGTCTTCCGCTCACGCCCCAACATCGTGCAGCCCGCCTCCAGTGGTGTCGCGACAGGCGTGAGTGGAGGGACGAATGGAGACGTGTCGTCTTCAGCGATGAGAGTCGCTTCTGCCTTGGTGCCAATGATGGTCGTATGCGCGTTTGGCGCCGTGCAGGTGAGCGCCACAATCAGGACTGCATGCGACCGAGGCGCACAGGGCCAACACCCGGCATCATGGTGTGGGGAGCGATCTCCTACACTGGCCGTACACCTCTGGTGATCGTCGAGGGGACACTGAATAGTGCACGGTACATCAAAACCGTCATCGAACCCATCGTTCTACCATTCCTAGACCGGCAAGGGAACTTGCTGTTCGCACAGGACAATGCACGTCCGCATGTATCCCGTGCCACCCAACGTGCTCTAGAAGGTGTAAGTCAACTACCCTGGCCAGCAAGATCTCCGGATCTGTCCCCCATTGAGCATGTTTGGGACTGGATAAAGCGTCGTCTCACGCGGTCTGCAAGTCCAGCACGAACGCTGGTCCAACTGAGGCGCCAGGTGGAAATGGCATGGCAAGCCGTTCCACAGGACTACATCCAGCATCTCTACGATCGTCTCCATGGGAGAATAGCAGCCTGCATTGCTGCGAAAGGTGGATATACACTATACTAGTGCCGACTTGTGCATGCTCTGTTGCCTGTGTCTATCTGCCTGTGGTTCTGTCATTGTGATCATGTGAAGTATCTGACCCCAGGAATGTGTCAATAAAGTTTCCCCTTCCTGGGACAATGAATTCACGGTGTTCTTATTTCAATTTCCAGAAATATATATATATATGTGTGTGTGTGTGTGTGTGTGTGTGTGTGTCAGCTTTAAGGTTTAAAGTTTTTTATTTTTTTTTTTTAATAATTCTCTGGTTATTTAAGAGGCGGACTGTTCACTCAGAGCCACTGTGACCTAACGTATCGACTACTGAACAGTTCTGTTCGAAAAATGTCGAGTGTACAAATATAAAGTACGATTGCAGTAGCCCGCCTTGACACGCCAGATTTGCGTTGGCTGCTGTCCAAGTTACTGGCTATACGAAGCAGAAGTGATTGTATCGGTACTCAACGGCAACCAGTACCGTCACGTAGTGCGCTGGCCCCGTGTGGCAGTGACAAAGAAATATGGCAACGATCGTTCTCATAGGTGTCTCTGCACACAGGTACATCCATTGTGGAGCTCTGTGCAGAACCAAGACTCCCCTCTGTCCAGTGTTGACGCCTGACGCCGTACGAGGGGCGCCTGCACTAACAGTCAATGGTGCTCGAGACTCTGGTGTCGGGCGCCGCTCGCCACATGCGTACAATATCCAATAATGTTCTATGTTGCAGGTATGCGCTGAGGTGATAAAAGTCATGATATAGCGACACACACATTGGAAACAGCGTTAGCATCATGTACACAAGATACGAAGGGGCAGTGCATAGGGCTGAGCTGTCATTCGTACTCAGGCCATTCTTGTGAAAAGGTTTCCGAAGTGACTGTGGCGACGGGAATAAACAGACTTCGAGCGGAGAGTGATAACTGAAGCTAGACATATGGGACATTCCATTTCGGAAATCATTAGGAAATTCAATATTCCGAGATCTATAGTGTCGAGAGTGTGCTGAGAATACTAAGTTTCATTCATTAACTCTCTCCATGAACAACGCAGTGGCCGACATTCTTCACTTAACGACCGAGAGCAGCGACGACTGCATAGCGTTGTCAGTGTTAATCGACAAGCGTGAAATAATCGCAGAGATCAATGTGGGACGTACGACGAACGTATCCGATGGCACAGTGCGGCGAAATTCGGCGTTAATGGGCTATGGCAGCAGGCGACCGACGCAAGTGCCTTTGCTAACACAACGACATCGTCCGAGGCCTCTCACCTGATATCGTGACCATATAGGTGGGACCTGTGGCGACCAGACAACCATTGCCTGGTCAGATCAGTCCTGTTATCGCTTGGTAATAGCTAGTGGTAGGGTTCGGGTGTGGCTCAGGCCCCTAGAAGTCACGGAGTCAAGTTGTCAACAAAACAATGTGCAGGCTGGTGTTGTCTCCATAATGGTGTGGGCTTTGTTTGCATGCAATGGTCTGAGTCCTCTGATGCAAATGAACCGATCATTAAGTAGAAATAGCTATGTTCTGCTGCTTGTTACCAAATAACTATGGAATTTTCATGAATGACTTTGCATCATGTCACCAGATCACAGCTGTTCACAAGGGGCTTGAGGAACATTCCGGACAATTTGAACGAATGATTTGGCCACCCAATTCGCCCGACATGAATCTCATCTAACATCCATGTGACATAATCGAGAAGTCATTTGGTGCACAAAATCGTGCGCCGGCAACACTTTCGCAATATTGGACCACTGTAGAGGCAGAATGGCTCAGTACTCCTGCAGGCGGCTTCCAACGAATTGTTAAGCCACGGTGCGTCGAGATACTGCAGTACGCCGCGCAGAAGGAGGTCCGACAGGAAACTACAAGGTATCTCGTGACTTCTGCCACCTCTGCTTATAGGCGGCCGCCCAGCGCACAGGTGGTCAGTTTGTGCTTGCCCTTGATAGTGTCGTTGTATTATAACTGCTTATAACTACTTTGTTCGTCATCCGGTCACTCCCTTTGATCGCGTCTTTGATTTCTTTGTCTGCTGACATTGGCTTGTTGCCGTTATTGTGGCGATGGCTTTGCGTGTCGCCTCGTTGTCGTCTAGGTTATTTGCCCTTGCCCTGGTCTTCCTGCTTGTCCAGAGTGTGCCTGTAGCATTTTGTTCGCCTACCTTTAGTTTGAGTTGTTCTTCCGCAGGCGCCCAGCTCCGATGTGTCCACCGGTACCCGTTTAAGCCCAGATATTGACATCGTAGCACTCTCCGTGTAGATACTTGTCCTCCTACAAACAGGCCTGTTTTCTGATACAATGTAAGTCACCTGGGTGTACGATTCAACGCGAATAAGCGATCAGTTCGTCATTGCTAGTCAGAAGGTAAGGTTGTGATACTGCGTGGTGTGGAATGTTTGCCACTTGAACCAATCGATTCTGCATTTGCGTGACAGTCGTGGTGTCCCGATCAAGATGTGAAGCAATATCACTTAACAATAAACTGCTAAACTGCAGTCTCGATAGGCGCATGTCAAATTCTGACAGGTACCTGTAGACTTTACCCATTCTTAAATGTTTTATAACACTGTTATTTCTCTACATTCATTCAACAGTGTTTTTTGAACGAGAAACTCACTGCGTGATCTTTTCATATAAAGCGTGATTCAGCTGCCCCTGTCGCTGTCATTTTGAGCAACCCGTAAGTCTGCAGCTGACCGTGAGCCAAGCGCTAGATTTTCATGTTCTCACACTCACTCCATGCAAACTATTAGTCCAACAGAAAAATGAGGAGGACCATTTTGCAGAAAATTTAATGCAGTCAAATTTTGTACCGGAATAGGTTTCGCTGGAGGCCATGGTTATCGAGTTAATCAAGAAAAAACGCTCCTCCACACCACACTCATCCCCCAGCAGTATATTTCTGGTACATTGTTCGGGGCACTCCCTCTTAACATTGTACAAAAATTTCACACTATACGAAAAATTCCTGATATTCAACCTTCTTGGGCACCATTGATTGGGCTCTTACGCCACCAGTATTGCCAGCTATTTCGGTAAGATTATTAATTTAAATGTATCTGTGAGGATAATGTACAAAAAACATTGTGCTACAACCAGTTACATTGACGACTCGAACCAAACTTAACCCTTGGAAGCACAGTACTTTCGTAGTCAGAAGGCCTGACGAATACAACGATGTAACTATTTATTTTTTGCTGTTAAAATCCATTAAATTGTTTGGTAAAATATACACAAACGCCAAATTTGTAATTGCTCGACTAAGCTGGTGGCATAACAAGGCCAGTCAGAGAAGACCAACAAGGGGCGAATGTGCAAAATAATTCGTGCACTTGTAAATATTTGTACAGTGAGGAGTACCGAGAACAAAATACTAGAAATCCTGATTGGTGAGGGGCTAAGTGTTCGAGTGGTGTACGTTTAAGGGTAACTTCTGCACGTTTTTTCTTGAATAACTCGATAACTACAGCCACTAGTGAAAGCGCATCCCAGGTCAAAATATAACTACAGTATATCTCCTACAAAATATCCTGTTCATTGTTTCTTTAGAACTAATAGTTTGCGTGTAGTGAGCGAGAGAATATGAAAATATCACGCGTGGATTATGAAGACTAGCTCTAACATTGAGGGTTGTATAAAACGACATCGGTAGGGGCAGCTGAAAAAAATGGTTCAAATGGCTCTGAGCACTATGGGACTTAACATCTGTGGTCATCAGTCCCCTAGCACTTAGAACTACTTAAACCTAACTAACCTAAGGACATCACACACATCCATGCCCGAGGCAGGATTCAAACCTGCAACCGTAGCGGTCGCGCGGTTCCAGACTGAAGCGCCTAGAACCCCTCGGCCACCAGGGACGGCTCTGGCAGCAACAATGGCTGTAATCCAGCTGGGCATCGAGACGCTCCATGCTTCATCAACAGGGGCAGGATTCGAACCTGCGACCGTAGCAGTCGCGCAGTTCCGGACTGAGCGCCTAGAACCGCTAGACCACCGCGGCCGGCTGGGGCAGCTGAACCAGCCTGTATACGAAAGTTAGATGGCGTTACTCGTACGCACTCAGTCCAGTTGCGCTGAAATATTGATATTTGCACATCCAAACACGTAGTTCACTTCCTGCCAGTTTCGTGTTTGTTTTATCTCGTCTTCATAGTACTGCAGTTTTAACGACCAGCGGTCCATCTGAATGAGTTCGCGAAATAAGCACATTTGCCAACTAGTATATGTTAGGACAATGGTGAGCCTGGTGTGACTGGCTTACATTAGGAAATCGGTCGTGGAAACCTTGCAAAGTGCCTGCGTGACATTAGCAGGTTTCGTCCTGCGGTATTTGTAAGCCTGGCAGGAGCTGCACTTTCAAAGCAAAAAAATACGCGATTTCCAAGTGCTTCAGAAGCAGGTGAATGAGATCAGCGGAAAAATTAACTCTCATAAGTCCCGAGTTCATTAAAAATGAAAATTTTGATAAGTTAACATATTGCAAACTGAAAGTATGAGGCCGTCATAAATGTTTGTATGATACTTTATTGCAATCTAAGACAATAAAAGTGATATAAAGACTACGCAGCACGAAGGAATCCTGGGAATAGGACTGAAATAGGCAGTTGTAATGAGTGTGCACAGACAGAAAAATGATTGCAGTTTCAAAAAAACTGAATGATTTATTTCAGAGAAATAGTTTCATAAATTAAGCACGTTATTAGCGCGTTGGCCCACCTCTGGTCCTTACGCAAGCTGTCATTCTACTTGGCATCGATTGCTAGAGTTGTTGGATGTTCTTCCGGGGGATATCGTGCCAAATTCTGTCCAACTGGTGCTTGAGAGCGTCAAAATCTCGACAAGGTTGGAGGGCCCTGCCCATAACGCTCCAATCGTTTTCAATTGGGGAGAGATCCGGCGTACTTGTTGGCCAATCCAGATTTGGCAAGCACGAGGACAAGCTGTAGAAACTCTCGCCGTACGTTGGAGGGCATTATTTTACTGAAATGTAAGCCTGGGGTGGCTTGCTGTGAAGGGCAACAAAACGGGGCGTAGAATATCGTCGCCGTATCCCTGTGCTAGGGTGCCGCGGATGGCGACCAAAGCTGTGACATAGAAGGACACGTATTTCTACTCGGCCCTGGGCTCGCTGAAAATACTGCAGAAGCTGAAAAAGTGGTACAAATGGAAATTTAAACTACAAGTTTCCTTCACTTACTCAAAATATCACTACTTATTGTGCAATGTACGTTTTGAAGCACAAGTCACCTTGAGTTCTTCAACTGACGGTAGACTTACCTTCAGTCGGAAGAAGACGGAAGTACTTATACATGGGAGGTTAAAGTGTGTTTAAACAAATAACACACACACACACAAACACACTCTCTCTCTCTCTCTCTCTCTCTCTCTCTCTCACACACACACACACACACACACACACACACACATTAACATTAATTTGTAACCACCGTTTAACTTCAGGGGGCGTGGCTCTTGCGCGGGCAAGGTAATAGATCTGCGTGCAGCGATGTCCCGGCTGCGGACGAACGTCCACGGTACTTATGCTACCACATGTCGCTACTTCCTTTCCGTGCACCATTCCTCCACTGTTTTCTCTCTTGTGCTTGCTTTTACCTCCCTCCCTCCCCGGCCGGCCGGTGTGGCCGGGCGGTTCTAGGCGCTTCAATCGGGAACCGCGAGGCTGCTACGGTCGCAGTCCGAATCCTGCCTCGGGCATGGATGTGTGTGATGTCCTTAGGTTAATTAAGTTTAAGTAGTTCTAAGTTCTAGGGAACTGATGACCTCAGATGTTAAGTTCCATAGTGCTCAGAGCCATTTCTCCCTCCCCCTCCCAACTCCTCTCCCCCCCTCTCTTTATCCCAGTTCCTTTCTCCCTTGCATACTAACGAATTCACAAAACTTGAGAAGTTGTACTGCCACCAATAATAAGCTATTGTATGCAATACACTCAAAACCTCAGAAACTATCTACCAGTGCACCTAAAGTTTTAGCGACAAACAGTATTTAGCATTCGTGTAATTTTCCTATAATACCTGAAAAAACTTTATTTAAAAATATAATATGTGACGTCTACTCCGTAACGTAAAGGTTGTGCAATAATATTGAAACAACAGAATGTTGGGTGTATAACGCGATGTTCTTTGAATTTGTACTATTACTTTAGCAACACTATCGAGTTGATCGAAGCACAGCAACGTCGCCTGTCGTTCTAACTTCTGTCATTACATTCATCAAGTTTTCATCCATCATTTCAATAGCTGTTTATTTAATTGTGGTTTTGTATTATGCGAAAAGACCAACATTACAACGTTACATAGTTGGCCAGCAATCACAACATCGATTTCCCTTATTCATTGCAATTCTCCTCCGAGATTAGGTCGCTAATACACAATAATGCAATGGCACGCACAGGCGGTAGATGTCTCGAATCTTAGTGGTGGATGACATTTTCATCACTATTTTTTGTTTGGCAAGAGAAGGAAATGTAGTGACATGAAGTTCTCGATGGCCGATGCATGCAACGTCAGCTTATGGCGAGTAGCGGAGGGTACTTCTGGTATCAATATCTAGTTCCCCTTTCACTTTGTAATGAAGACTATACTTTACAGGAAGCATGCAGAACCATTCAGAATCTGTGTTTGCTGTACAACTGGTAGATTTGTTTAAGCTACGGGGAAAGAAAAGTTCCGTTTCTGTGGGTTTTTGGACCACTGTTGTCCTGCACGCGATTAACTTTTTGGAAATAATGGTTCATAAGTACTCTCTACTCAAGGTTCCTAATTTCTTGAGCGCACAGTACTATGTGAAACATATTCGGAAGTTACGTCTGTAAGTGGCGAGAGTTTTGCGGTAGTAAGTGACGCCGCTTTTCACTTTCTGCTTTAAGTACCGGCCGGTTGAGGGTGAGAGCACTACAATTAGCTGCTTTCAATTGTGCCAGGCGGCAGACGGAGAAGTAATTTACCCATACAAGTGTTACAGCAAAGGAAATACTGCCGGGAGGTTTCCACGGAATAAGGGACAGAGAGAATGTGAAGAGCATGTATGTCAGTAATACGTCTTCCACGAGTTTATAGTGGGGCTGTGAACAAAATTGGTTTAAACTGATGATACGATATAAAAATCTACTTCATACTGTAAGAAGTAGCTCGTTCACAGAAATACTTCATACTGTAAAAAATAGCTCGTTCACACAGCTGTTACTGTATCCTGACTTCAGCACTACTAATATCTGTACTAATGTGCCAGTAACATGATGTGTAATAATCGACAACTGTTTTCAGTAACAATTTAGGCAATTATAAACTGCTTAAAACCAATGAAAACACTGGGGAACAATTTGTATAAAAATTTATGTTGACTTCAATTTTTGGGATGTTTTAGAATTAAATAGGTCGTCTCATTTCAAAACTGTATTTAGTTTTCTTATATCACATCAAGTTCTTTCTCTGCGCCTTATATAAATATGACCACTCACCGTGGGCTAGAGCATGGCGTCAGCAAGCACTATAGCTCTCCAATTGGCCGACGCAAAAGTAGAGTATCCTAGTTTACCATCAGCGATACGCCTAGGACCCGATGCAGCTGAAATCCCAGTGCCAGTTCACAAAGAATTACCCCCTTTGAAAATATAGGAATATGAGTCTGACGAAGAATGAAGTGACGCCAATGACGACCATTTTACTACTGAGGATTATTCTGTTTGCAAGGAATTTCAGCAGCGTGATTTGAGTTGGTACTAGATTCCGGACGATCCAAAAAGCGACGGAAAAGTTAGCATCAAGACTACGCGTGAAAAACTTGCTTGAAAAAGGAACGAAGATATCCTACTTTCGATCGTGAGAAAGTGCGTTCCCACAATACTTTCGAAGCGGTGATGTATTTGTACATTGCCATAACGTGCATGGTGTACCGAAGTTTCAGAAATTTTAGCCTGTAACGCAAATGAATGGCGACTGTTCGTCTGCAGATCAAAGCGGAACTTGAGGTGTGTCCTCGTCCACAAAGGAAATTTGTTTGGTGCTGTCCAATAGGCCATTATTTGTGTGAAGAATGTGGGGACATAGAATCGCTGATTGCTCTAATACCACATGCACCAATGTGTCATCTGCGCTGATCTTAAAATGGTCTGCTCCCTCATTTGCCAGCGATACGGAATGTACAAAGTATCACTGTTATTTGTGTATGTGGGAAATAAAGTTCTTGAGGAACATTAAGTGTAATCGAACTAACCGTCTACACCTGTCCTGAAACCGGGTGATGCAAAGATTCTACATCAGCCAGATATCGACAGAAAGAATATTATATTTCCACCTCTGCATATGAAACTGGGTTTCATGAAGTTATCATTACCGCATTTTCTAACATGTCGTATGGAAAGAAAAAGGCCGGCGAGTTTGATGGTTCACGGATTCGGCAGCTCGTTAATGACGAACATTTTATTGGAACAATGACAGAACTTTACGAGAATGGTGAGTTGACATTCAGAAACATTCTCAGAGACTTTATTGGAAATACAAGTGCACAGAATAAATACAAGTGCATAGAATTATACTGACATTGTCCATCAACTCTTGCACAGACTCAAAATGCTTGGTTGGAAAATGAACTTCAGGCTAAATTTTTTACGTAGCCATCTCACTCATATCCCATAAAATCTTAGTGCAGTCAGTGATGAGCAGGGTGAGCGATTCCACCAAGATCTGAAACTCTTAGAGGCACGGCAGTAAAAGAAGAAGGGATCTACATACGATTAATTACTGTCGGTGGACCATCAAGCGAAAAGTTCCACAGATTAAACACTCCAAAAGAGGTTACAAGCAAAAATTTTTGCCTTAAATTATATGTATGCCTTTTGGTAAAGAAACTTCAGTATTTGTACGAACACAATTTGAACTTGCAGTAAGTATAGCTAGTCTTTGTTTGGACAAAACTATTCCTTGTAAGAGGTGTGTCTGTTAAGTTTTCGCTTGAGTTTTCTTTATGTGCACATTGTGTATCTCTTTTGAGAGAAAGAGAGGGTATCGTGTAGTTTAGAAAGTTGACGTTATTTTTGGACTTAGAGGTCGAAAGTAGGCCAAAAAAAAGTCAAAGACAGCACCAATGTAATTGTTCATAATTTCCCTTATTTTTTTAAAATTCAGAACGTCATGCCTTACTCGGTTTGCGTCATACTGCTCCTTTAGAATACATTATAGTTTTTCGTTGCTGTATTGCAAGTTTTGCAGCCTAATACGAAAGTCTTAACTGTCTCCTGTGATACTGAGTGAGATTTAGGTGTAGTGGGGTTCCTGATGGGGGTTGTGTAGCGTGGGGCTGTTTAACAACGATTATATTTTGCAACAAAATTTCAATTAGTAGAAAATTAAACCACTTATAATAAAACAAACATATATTCCTGTAGCCCGAAAAACTTTAAGTAGGGCTAAAATAACTAAAAACACAGTCACACTTTGTGCCGGATGTCCATCGTTTTGATTTCGGGCGTCTGCATAGCTTCTAAGCTGTCGAGGGAGCGCCTTGTGTGGCTAACACGTGGTGCAAGGCCGAGGTAAGGAGCTCTCTGTTGGCCCGGTGACTTGGTGCAAATTAGATCTTGCTGTTCGTAGCGGAAGTGGTGTGGCGCTGCTCCGGCGTAATAGGACAGATTGTTAATGATTGGTGTCCGTGACCACATCGTTGATCTGCAATTCCTGACCTCGGTTTCCGCATGAGTTTTTTTTGAATTACCAGTCCGATAGGAGGGTGTTACAATTGTGTACGGGGTCAATAATGCAAAAGCAGATATCTGGTTGCTGAATGAAGACCGCGCATTATGTTGAGTCGATCGCATTGGTGTCTCACCTCAGGTCTGTAATTTTTTTAGTTCAGTGCCGTCGCCGTAGTTGGTGATAGTTTTCTGTAGGCACGCTCTGGTCGGCGAGATTGTGAGTAGATTTTGTCCAGCGTTGCCGTTACTGCGAGCTCCTTAGCTTCATTGTTTGGCGAGTGTTAGCTGTTGGTTAGAGAAAATATATTACAGTGAAAAGAAGTGCTACCGCATGTCAAGCAACCAGGACTGGGATTCTGTGGAAGCCCCTGGACAGGAGACGTCACAAATTAACTACGGACTTCGTGTGGTGGGCTATGTGCACCAACAACAGATGCCGAACAAGTCTAGCGTTGTTTGTGTCTAATGCCACGTACTTGCACGAAAGTGTGGCCCCCGTTGTTGTTGTTGTAGCATGGTTTTTCTGTTATAATGTTTGTCTTATTTGAGGTTAATAGCAAGCAGTGGGTCGTTCATTCTCTCTATCTCTGTGTTCATTGCATAAGTGTCCTACAGTTGACGTTTCACATTACTGTGGCGGTACGTGATTACATATTTACGAATGTGTGTTAATCATGCAAAATTGTATCTGCGTTTCTTGTTCAGCTGTGATTTTTACGGCGCTGCGTGCTAGATAAAAGCGGAGGATTGCGACGTTAGCGGCAGTACTTGTGAACGCATTACGCACCTTACGCATCCTGGCGAAATATATCAAGAAGTGTATTGGCAGTCTGCCACATTCATTGTGAACAAAGAAACAGATGTTGGTTGCCAGTGTGCCTTTAATTAAGAATAATACACTACTGGAAATGGAAAAAAGAACACATTGACACCGGTGTGTCAGACCCACCATACTTGCTCCGGATACTGCGAGAGGGCTGTACAAGCAATGATCACACGCACGGCACAGCGGACACACCAGGAACCGCGGTGTTGGCCGTCGAATGGCGCTAGCTGCGCAGCATTTGTGCACCGCCGCCGTCAGTGTCAGCCAGTTTGCCGTGGCATACGCAGCTCCATCGCAGTCTTTAACACTGGTAGCATACCGCGACAGCGTGGACGTGAACCGTATGTGCAGTTGACGGACTTTGAGCGAGGGCGTATAGTGGGCATGCGGGAGGCCGGGTGGACGTACCGCCGAATTGCTCAACACGTTGGGCGTGAGGTCTCCACAGCACATCGATGTTGTCGCCAGTGGTCGGCGGAAGGTGCACGTGCCCGTCGACCTGGGACCGGACCACAGCGACGCACGGATGCACGCCAAGACCGTAGGATCCTACGCAGTGCCGTAGGAGACCGCACCGCCACTTCCCAGCAAATTAGGGACACTGTTTCCCCTGGGGTATCGGCGAGGACCATTCGCAACCGTCTCCATGAAGTTGGGCTACGGTCACGCACACCGTTAGTCCGTCTTCCGCTCGCGCCCCAACATCGTGCAGCCCGCCTCCAGTGGTGTCGTGACAGGCGTGAATGGAGGGACGAATGGAGACGTGTCGTCTTCAGCGATGAGAGTCGCTTCTGCCTTGGTGCCAATGATGGTCGTATGTGTGTTTGGCGCCGTGCAGGTGAGCGCCACAATCAGGACTGCATACGACCGAGGCACACAGGGCCAACACCCGGCATTATGGTGTGGGGAGCGATCTCCTACACTGGCCGTACACCTCTGGTGATCGTCGAGGGGACCCTGAAAAGTGCATGGTACATCAAAACCGTCATCGAACCCATCGTTCTACCATTCCTAGACCGGCAAGGGAACTTGCTGTTCCAACAGGACAATGCACCTCCGCATGTATCCCGTGCCACTCAACGTGCTCTAGAAGGTGTAAGTCAACTACCCTGGCCAGCAAGATCTCCGGATCTGTCCCCCATTGAGCATGTTTGGGACTGGATGAAGCGTCGTCTCCCGCGGTCTGCACGTCCAGTACGAACGCTGGTCCAACTGAGGCGCCAGTTGGAAATGGCATGGCAAGCCGTTCCACAGGACTACATCTAGCACCTCTACGATCGTCTCCATGGGAGAATAGCAGCCTGCATTGCTGCGAAAGGTGGATATACACTGTACTAGTGCCGACATTGTGCATGCTCTGTTGCCTGTGTCTATCTGCCTGTGGTTCTGTCAGTGTGATCATGTGATGTATCTGACCCCAGTAATGTGTCAATAAAGTTTCCCCTTCCTGGGGCAATGAATTCACGGTGTTCTTATTTCAATTTCCAGGAGTGTAGTATAAAATACATTTCTTGATCCCGGCAGGCTTAACCCCTTGTTCTAAGTAAAATGTGGTATTCCACGCGCCCTTACGCTAGTTTACTAATAATTTATTTTGTATGAGTGGTATCTATGTAGATCTAGAGCTGATAAGTTGGCCTATTCCAAAATATATCTACACATATAAAAAAAATGTTTTGTATCACCTCGTTTCCGAGAGTTCCGGAACTTGTACAGAAAATTGGGATAGAGATCAACATAAACATCATTTCCGCCCTTTTTATTGCTCATGAAAACCACACATTGCATGAAGTACCATCATACAGCGATACCTTCAGAGCTGGTAGTCCAGATTGCTGTACCTCTAATACCAAACAGCACGTCCTCTTGCATCTTGTACTACAATACAGCGAGAACTTCCCTCATCCTGCCAACGGCCTTGTCAAAGAGGGTGGAGGAGCGAACAGAGGTTCATGGCATGCTCTTGTCCTAGGAGTGGGAAACAGCCCCTAAAGGCGGAAGAATCAGCAATGATCAACGACATGAGGATGCAGAAGGCAATGGAAACCACTGCATTAAATACACGTAACGAGTATCTACAGGATATGTGGCCTGTGATTCCTGAATAGTCCCCCATTTGGATCTCCGGGAGGGGGCTGTCAATTGGGAGGTTACCGTGAGAAAAAGACTGAATAATTATCAGAAGGATAACGTTACACAAGTCGGGGCGTGGAATGTCAGAAATGTGAACGTGGTAGGGAAACTAGAAAATCTGAAAAGGGAAATGCAAAGGCTCAATCTAGATATAGTAGGGGTCAATGAAGTGAAGTGGAAAGAAGACCAGGATTTCGGGTCAGGTGAGTATAGGGTAATATCAACAGCAACAGAAAATGGTATAACAGGAGTAGGATTCTTTATGATTAGGAAGTTAGATCAGAGAGTGTGTTTCTGTGAACAGTTCAGGGACAGCGTCGTTCTTATCAGAATCGAGAGCAAACCAACATCGACAAGGATAGCTCAGCTATACATGCCGACATCGCAAACTGAAGATGAGGAGATAGAGAAAGTGCCTGAGGATATTAAAAGGGAAATACAGCATGTAAAGAGGGATGAAAATCTAATAAACATGTGGGACTGAAACGCAGTTGTAAGGGAAGGAGTAGAAGAAAAGGTTACAGGAGAATATGGGCTTAGGACAAGGAATGAGAGAGGAGAAAGACTAATTGAGTTCTGTAACAAGTTTCAGCTAGTAACAGCGAGTACCCTGTTCAAGGATCACAAGAGGAGGAGGTATGCTTGGAAAAGGCCGAGTGATACGGGAAGATTGCAGTAAGATTACATTATGGTCAGACAGAGATTCCAAAAACAGATACTGGATCTTAAGGCGTACACAGGAGCAGATATAAACTCAGATCACAATATAGTAGTGATGAAGAGTAGGCTAAAGTTTAAGACATTAGTCAGGAAGAATAAATACGCAAAGAAGTGTGATACGGAAGAAATAAAGAAGCATGAGATACGCTTGAAGTTCTCTAAGGCTATAGTTACAGCAATGAGGAATAGCTAAGTAGGCGGTACAGCTGAAGAGAAATGGAAATCTCTAAAAAGGGCCATCACAGAAGTTGGGAAGGAAAACACAGGTACAAAGAAGGTAACTGCGAAGAAACCATGGGTAACAGAAAGAATACATCAGTTGATTGATGAAAGGAGGAACTATAAAAATGTTCCGGGAATTTCAGGAATACAGAAATACAAGTCGCTGAGGAATGAAATAAATAGGAAGTGCAGGGAAGCTAAGACCAAATAGCAGCATGAAAAATGTGAATTCATCGAAAAAGAAAGGATTGTGGGAAAGACATACTCCGCACACAGGAAAGTCAAAAACAACCTTCAGTGACATTAAACGCAAGCGTGGTAAAATTAAGAGTGCAACGGGAATTCCACTGTTAAATGCAGAGGAGAGAGTAGATAGATGGAAAGAATACATTAAAAACCTCTATGAGGGCGAAGATTTGTCTGATGTGATAGAAGAAGAAACAGGAGTCATTTAGAAGAAATAGGGGATCCAGTATTAAAATCAGAATTTAAAAGAGGTTTGGAGGACTTAAGATCAAACAAGGGATAGATAACATTCCATCAGAATCTCTAAAATCATTGGGGGAAGTGGCAACAAAACGACTATTCACGGTGGTGTGTAGAATGTATCAGTCTGGCAACATACCACGTGGTTTTATGAGAAAAGCATCATCCACACCATTTCGAAGTCGGCAAGAGTTGACAAGTACGAGAATCATCGCACAATCATCTTAACAGCTCATGCATAAAAGTTGCTTACAAGAATAACATACAGAATAATGGAAAAGAAAATTGAGGATGCACTAGACGACGGTCAGTTTGGCTTTAGGGAACGTAAAGGCATGAGAGAGGCAATTTTGTCGTTACGGTTAATAATGGAAGCAAGACTAAAGAAAAAGCAAGACACGTTCATAGAATTTGTCGACCTGGAAAAAGCGTTCGACAGTATAAAATGGTTCAAGATGTTCAAAATTCTGAAAAACGTGGGGGTAAGCTATAGGAAGGACTGGGTCATGTACAATATGTACAAAAGCCAAGAGGAAACAATAAGAGTTGACGACCAAGAACGAAGGGTGTAAGACAAGGATGTAGTAGTCTTTCGCCCCTACTGTTCAATCTGTACATCGAGGAAGCAATGATGAAAATAAAAGAAAGGTTCAGGAGTGGAATTAAAAATCAAGGTGAAATGATATCCATGATACGATTCGCTGATGACATTGCTATTCTGAGTGAAAGTGAAGAAGAATTATATGATCTGCTGAATGAACAGTCCAATGAGTACGCAGTGTGGATTGAGGGTAAATAGAAGAAAGACGAATGTAATGAGAAGTAGTAGAAATGAGAACAGCGAGAAACAACATCACGATTGATGGTCACGAAGTACATGAAGTTAAGGAACTCTGCTACCTAGGCAGTAAAATAACCAATGACGGAAGGAGCAAGGAGAACATCAAAAGCAGACTAGCTATGGCAAAAAAAGCATTCCTGGGCAAGAGAAGTCTACTAGTATCAAATATCGGCCTTGATTTGAGGAAGAAATTTCTGAAAATGTATGTCTCGAGTTCAGCATTGTTTGATACTGAAACGTGGACTATGAGAAAAACGGAACAAGTGAGAATCGAATTATTTGAGATGTAGTGCAACAGACGAATGTTGAAAACTAGAAGGACTGATAAGGTTCCACGCAGAATCGGAGAGGAAAGGAATATGTAGAAAATACTGATAAGGAGAAGGGACAGGATGATAGGGTAACTGTTAAGACGTGAGGAAATTACTGCCAAGGTACTAGGGGGAGCTGTAGAGGGCTAAAACTGTAGACGAAGACAGAGATTGGAATACACCCAGGAAATAATTGAGGATGTAGGTTGCAAATGCTAATCTGTGATGAAGAGGTTGTCACAGGAGAGGAATTCGTGGCGAGCCGCATCAACCAGTCAGACGACGGATGACCAGAAATTAAAATAAAATAAAGTAAAATAAATGGTTGCACTATCGTTCGGAGGATGGCATTCAAATGTCGTACAGTCGTTATGGCGCCTTCCATGACCACCAGCGGCGTACGTCGGCCCCACATACTGCCACGCCAAAACATCAGGGAACTTCCACCTTGCTGCACTCGCTGGACAGTGTGTCTAAGGCGTTCAGCGTGGACGGGTTGCCCCCAAACACTCTCCGGAGATTGTCTGGTTGAAGGCATATGCGACACTCATCGGTGAAGAGAACGTGATGCAAATCCTGAGCGGTCCATTCGGCATGTTGTTTGGACCATCTGTACCGCGCTGCACGGTGTGATAGCTTGCAAAGATGGTACTCGCCTTGGACGTGTCGGGAGTGAAGTTACGCATCATGCAGCCTATTGCTCACAGTTTGAGTCATAACACGACTTCCTGTGCCTGCAAGAAAAGCATTATTCAACATGTTGGCGTTGCTGTCAGGGTTCCTCCGAGCCATGATCCGTAGTTAGCGGTCATCTACTACAGTAGTAGCCCTTGGACGTCCTGAATGAGACATGTCTTCGACTGTTCCTGTCTCTCTGTATCTCGTCCATGCCCGAACAACACCGCTTTGGTTCACTCCGAGACGCTTGGAGAATTCCGTTGTTGAGAGCCCTTCCTGGCATGAAGTAACAATGCGGACGCAATCGAACCGCGGTAATGACTGTCTAGGCCCGGTTGAACTACAGACAATACGAGCCGTGCACCTCCTTCCTAGTGGAATGACTGGAATTGATCGGCTATCGGACGCCTTCCGTCTAATAGGCGCTGCTCATGCATGGTTGTTTATATATTTGGGCGGGTTTAATGATATCTCTGAACAGTCAGACTGTGTCTGTGATACAACATCCACAGTCAGCGTCTGTATTTAGGAGTTCTGGGAACTGGGGTGATGCAAAACTTTTGTGTGTGTGTGTATCTTGAGACGCGCTAAGCCATTTAAGTTCTGGTGTGCGAGAAATAATTAGCTGGGCTGATTTGGCTTGCAGAAAGTACATCAAATGCGTGACGCTGTACCGTTAAGGTGCAATCGGCACTCTTAGTTCTGTGTTGTGTTGTCCTGTGTTGACTGGTGATCAGAGGTTCATTAACTGTTACACGTGATGTAAACTGTTATGGATTGTTAAGTGTGGTGTTTTTTACGGTGAGAGTAATTCTCGTCGAAGAGAATAATTTGAATGCAGTTGGAATTCACTTTTACTGAGTATCATATTGTCACATGATTACAGATCAAGAAAAGTGATATAGATCATTTAAATTGGGTCTTTTAGTATCACATTATTAAAGTCAAATTTTCAAGTAAGATTAGAATTTGGAGTTCGTTTTACATACTTCTTTAAATGAACGTCTGTCGATTTTAGGTCTTTTTTAAGATTATATAAATTCGTTGATATTGCATTAATGGAATTTCTAAAGTACAATCTTCTCAAAATATCTTCTATACTTGTGTTGTGTGTCATATTTGAAGAGTGGTAACGTTGTACGTGGGCTCTTGTTCTGATCTGTTACAGGAAGGTGTCTGTCCCTTATTACTGGGGGATCGCTGGTGCCCGACGTCGCCTCCCGTGCTGGTGGTCCTGTAGCCACGACAGAATCTACACTGTAGCCTCAGACATCGTTGTCACAAATCAATTCTTCGATAAATGTTATTTAGCTCAACCTCGTAATTTGCTAAAATCTCAAACTTCCACTCCCTATCACAAAAATCTCGAAGAAAGTAAATATCAACAGCTGTAGTTTTCAGAACGAAATTGTCACTCCGCAGCGAAGTGTGCGCTGATACGAAATTTAATGGCAGATTAAAACTGTGTGTCGGACCGAGACTGAAACTCAGGACCTTGCCCTTTCTCGGACAAACGTTCTACCAGCTGAGCTACCCAAGCACAATTAACAGCCCCTCCCCAAAGCTTTATTTCCGCCAGTACCTCGTCACCAACCTTCCAAAATTCACAGAAGCTCTCCTGCGAAACTTGCAGAACTAGCCCTCCTGGAAGAAAGAATATTGCGAAGACATGGCTTTGCCACAACCTGGCCGATGTGCCCAGAACGAAATTTTCACTCTGCAGCGGAGTGTGCGCTAATATGAAACTTCTTGCACATTAAAACTGTGTGTCAGACCTAGACTCGACCTCGGGATTACCTTTCACGGGCAAATGCTCAACCAACTGAACTACCCAAGCACGGCTTATTTCTGCAAGTTTCGCAGGAGAGCTTCGGTGAAGTTTGGAAGGCATGAGACTACGCACTGATGGAAGTACAGCTGTGAGGACGGATCCTGCAGTTGTGCTTGGGTAGCTTAGTTGGTAGAACACTTGCTCGCGAAACCCAAGGGTCCCGAATTCGAATCTCGGTAGGGCACACAGTTTTAGTCTACTTGGAAGTTTCAGCTGCAATAATATTAAACTATCACTTTTGTTGCCCCATCTTCAGACCCCTGTACACGAAGTTAAAATGGTTCAAATGGCTCTGAGCACTATGGGACTTAACATCCGAGGTCATCAGTCCCTAGGACATAGAATTACTTAAACCTAACTAACCTAAGGACATCACACACATCCATGCCCGAGGCAGGATTAGAACCTGCGACCGTACCAGTCGCGCGGTTCCAGACTGAAGCGCCTTGAACCGTTCCGCCACCACGGCCGGCACACGAAGTTAAATAACTCATGTAATTGTTTGTGGTGCTATAGGGACCAGTATATCCAATTGGTTTACATAGATATCTTCTCAGTAGACGTGGACCCGTCGTACCTCTAACAACAACTGCTGAAAAATCTACCGGCAGAAATATTTTCCGACAATCTGACGTACATTTCTTTAATACGTTCCAAGAACTTTTTTGGATGGAAAGTATGGATTAGTTTCTGACTCCTGATTACTGTACTCTTAGACCACGAAGACGTGGTTAGATTGATAACAGTTCACATGGAAGCACATGTAAAAGTTTCAGCCACGTTCCGTCTGTGGGTGGAACAGGAGAAAATGACACTTTATATAGTGTAATAAAACTGCCTCACTTCAAAAACTATATACTGCTGCTAATATTTATTTCAGTTACATGTTTTCTTGTTTTCCTACTGTATGTGTCTCGCTTCTATACGGCTCTGTCAAACACAAGCTCACATTTTACGACAAATTTAACGGCTTTCACAACAATCGCAGTAATGAAGCTTCACAAAGGTTTATGGACTTTCACATGTCTGATGTCAGCCATTTTTAACGACTAGAGATTCAGCTGGAGCTAACAGCAGTCGGCTTAGGTGCGTGGGAAAGTGAAAGTACCGGCACGCTAACAAGGTTGTCTAATCTGAGCGCATGAAACTCGTGTGTTCATTGTGGACAGTTAGTTGGAGTATGAACTGAAGATGACTGGTAAGATTCATACGAAAACATATTTATCATTAGAAATTGGAAACTTAAGGAAAAATTGTAGTCTAGTGATAGTAAATTGTGATGAGTGTTGAAAACGATAAATGCACTCATCCGATGCAATGTCGTTCGGTTGTATTATGGTAGTTTCTTTGTCTGACTGCTACACATAGGCTCGTTGCTTTATGGTCGCTAAGCAGTAATGGTGTAATGACTTACACAAACTTCTGCCTTAAATAAGTAATACTCTCCTTAGAAATAACTAGGTGAATAGACACGCATCTGCAGGAGTATTTAGCTGGGATATTTTTTAAAGTTCGAATCAAGTAAATGCAAACGATCTATGGTACTTCAGGAAAGAGCAACAGTGTATATTTCTGTATTCACCAGTTTTTATTTCATCAAGACGTGTCATTTTAAGAGGTAGAACATTACTCTAAGGTGGATTTAGCTATGTTCCATTGTGTGAATCACTTGCATAACAACCATGGTAGAGGGAAAACTCAGGCCGTTTTAACGACCGTAAGGTCGCCCGACGAACTGGCCGCTTCCTTCGTCCACACGCCCTCTAGCTCTACAAACTAAACAAAGGCCGTCGAGACGACACTCAGGAGAAAGATATCGTAACTTACCTCTTTCACTGTTTTCTGGAAATTAAGACGAATTCTTGGATGATCCCTAGAGCAACTTCACGGCCTGTTCCTTCCCTTATCTTTGTTCAGCTGAGCTCGTGGTTGTGTCTCTATTGGCTTCGTTATCGATGGAGCCATAAATTATAAGCTTTTTTCTTCAAGCTGCAAATCCATTCTTAGTGAAAGGTGGGTAGGTTATTAGATTCATGCATCGGCTTATCATAATTTTTATCGTGAAATGTAGCATCCAGTACCAAAAAAACTGGTAAAAAGACGCTATGGCATTATGTTAAAGGTTACGAGTACATCACGCTCCCCGGCCCCTGTCACCGAGCGGTTCTAGGCGCTTCAGTGTCGAACCGCGCGACCGCTACGGTCGCAGGTTTGAGTCCTGCCTCGGGCATGGATGTGTGTGATGTCCTTAGGTTAGTTAGGTTTAAGTAGTTCTAAGTTCTAGGGGACTGATGACCTCAGAATTTAAGTCACATAGTGCTCAGAGCCATTTGAACCATTACATCACGCTCAGGCCGAAGTGCTTACCTTTCAGTTTAACATGAAATTCGCATGTTCTCCCCTCGGAGCTCAGATGTTTTTCATACTTCTAGGGTTTCGTGCCTCAATTGGTAAAAACAGAACGCCTCCTACAGAATCGCTTTGTTGTCCATCTGTCTCTTTCCCACTGACAAAAATCCTTTTTCTCAGCAATGGGTAGACGTATCAAGCGGAAATTTGTGTCGCACACTAACAACTATAGGCCTTTGTTGGTGCAATAAATGTAAGATTCTAACTCAAGGCAACCAAAAGCCAGGGCCATTAACGTCACATATTTTGATACTCTCTAGCTCACTCATCATTACCTATAGGGTACTTCCTGTTGGCCTAGAATCATGAAATTTAGCAAGAAGCAAGATTTCACAGTACACTTAAAGGAAAAAAATCGGAACATTAATTTCTAATGATATCATACGAAAATAAAGCTCCTTTCGTAATTTGTAATCCGATGTCCATGTTGACATTTAAAAAATGGTTGAAATGGCTCTGAGCACTATGGGACTTAACTTCTGAGGTCATCAGTCCCCTAGAACTTAGAACTACTTAAACCTAACTAACCTAAGGACATCACACACATCCCTGCCCGAGGCAGGATTCGAAGCTGCGACCGTAGCGGTCGCGCGGTTCCTGACTGTAGCGCTTAGAATCGCTCGGCCACCACGGCCGGCGACATTAAAACGATCAGTAGTTCTGCATTCAATTTCATTGGATCGCAATGGTAAAAGGCAGACATCAGGCAAGAAATGACTTTATCGCTCATATGAGTGTATCCATCATTATATATGCAGGAGCTATTACTGTACGTAGACATATCGTTTCAAGTTGTGTGTGAAACAATCGTTCACATGGTAGTCTACTTGAAACGCCATATCTATGTGCAGCAATCACTTCTTTATATCTGACGGATACATTCCCAAACGCATCATATCTTCAATAAAGTCATTCCTTACCTGATGTTTGACTTATTCTATTGCGACCCACTCAGCCTGGATGGAGAACTAAGGCAAGACATTGTCATATTTATATTATTGAAATTAAAACATTCACGAAAATCTTGGGACCCGCTGGGACCGATATCTTGGCAGTATCAATGTCGATAACAGGCCAAAATGGTCGAGATTCTCGATTTGCGGAATGGATGAACTGTCTACATAATAAATATGTACGAAACCCTCAGTGCGCGAGTCCTATTCGCGCCTGTCCAATTTTTATTTAATGTCGCCCGACTACAGAATGTGTGAACTAAAACAGATTCGAAGGTTGCGATCAGATACATATAGGTTTCGTTTCATCAGGAGAGTAAGGTGCAAATCATAGGAACATTCACTAACGAATGTGGTAGTGAAACTACCATCACAACGTTAAAAGCAACTTCCACCAAAACCCAACCAACGTTACAATAATTTTGATAAGTCAAAGAAATATCACAACTACATCTAAACCATTTACATGATAAACTTTATGAAAATTATCTGAAGCGTGGGACACGCAAGGGATACATACGAAGTGGACTCCATACCTACAAACAAAGGGTTTGTTGGATGATGGCCAAGCAAAATGGCGCCGATGAAGCTCAACTGGCATATGAGCGGACTACCTGTAAACGACAGAAACCATCCCATGGATTGCAACTTGTGGAACGCTGGATATAAAACATACGCCACCAGTATTCTGGCACTGGGTTCGGCGTTTCTTGCCACCACGAATGTTTTATAAGATAAAGACATTAGGAATCTGTATGTATCAAAGTTGCAATATTCTGAATGAACTGCTCGCACACCGGTGAAACAAACTAGCAGTAAGCTGTTGATGCGTTCAAAAGTAGGGGTTTTCATTTCATTTGTGGTTACTTCAAACATTGCACGCCATTACCATCCCTTTGCCTCCTGGGGGACAACGGTTCCGGCATTATTGCTTCTCTACATTTACTTACCGCAATATAGATGTCAAAACTATACAACTGTATTTAAAAAAAAACATGAATTTATCTCTCAAAATTCGATGATGTAGTTATCACGTAGAAGAAGAAGCTGGTAGTAGTAGCTGGAAAGAAATAACGAAATGATAAAGGGAATGAATCGTGTAGAGGAATAAGCATTTGTAAACAGTGTGGAGAAGACTATAGTCTACATCATTAGCAGCATCAGTTCTTATCCACGTGTAGTCGTGCAGTCGTGATGGAAGAGATGGAATTGCAAGCTCTTAATACTTCCACGGCCGATAATAAATACAGTTTATTTCGTTTCCGTTTCTACACTAAAATTGCTGAATATATTGGTTTCCACTTTACTCGAAACTGGTTTTGAAGCTACAAGACTCCACTGTCCCTCACATGACGTAGAAGTCAATATACAGTACATGAAACAGTTGAGTTTTTCAGCATATAAGTTTTTGTATCGGTTTCTGGGTGGACGAGCTACCTTATACTCCATAATTTCGTTCGGATATTCTGAATATCAATTCCCAAATTATGTGCCTTACGTTGGAGCCCTATGGGTTCTATATCGACTGCAAGCGAAGTTGAACGCAATAAATATATTTTTTTCTGTTATTGAAATGCAAAACGAAACAAGTACCATTTATTTTCCACAGTGCAAATAACTAAGTGTAGACGTTCTTTATTTCGCTTGTTACACAGCCGCAGCTGTCGGCGACGAAGTCGCCTGGCATCTTGTCTCTTTCTCATACCTGCTCTGGTACAGTGTTGGTAGCCCTGCGCCTGCTACACGGACGTCTGAGTCACAGCTCTTGTACAATATAAGTAATTTAAGTAGTAATAAACTGTTTTTTAACACTTTAAACTAATTTATTACGTTAATTATAGTGCTCTGCAAGCGTACCATTAAAGGTTTTTGTCTTACTCGCGTATTTTCACAGTAATCACGTAAAGTTCGTTTTGTTTACATATCGCGGCCAGGCCGAACTTTTGAGTTTTCAGATTAAACTTCATACCGCAATCTTAAGTGCATTTACTGATAGTTTAATGTGCTAAATACGTTTGCTGCCCCTTTATATCTGTAGAGTATCGTCATCTCTTAAGTAATTTCCAGTAAAAAACTTCTGAACCACTGTTTACATAGTCGCGAGTAGGCCTAATTTTTCGTACACGTATTTTCATTGTTTTCCGGTAACTTAATTGTCTTTCTGTCACTAAAATAGATTTGTACCATGAGTGTAAAGTGCCTGACGTGCCGTAGGATCGTTAGCTCCGGGGTCTGGTGTGATGGATGTAGTAACTTTTTTCATTGGGGCGACTGTAGTGGCGTGGGAATTGGGAAAATGAGCGAGACTCATCAGTGGTTCTGTAGGCTATGCAGTAGAGATAGGAAGATTGTGGAACAGGAGGGGAAAATTGCTGCCCTTCAGGCTGAGTTAGATGAGGCTAGGCGAGAACTGGGCAGGTTAAGGGGGGAGAAGGGTAAACAGGGGTGGGAAGTGGCAACAGGCATGAGGAACAGGCGAAGAAATTCTTCTGACAGCTTTGTTATTAATGTACAAAATAGGTTTGACCTGTTGCCTCAGTCAGAAACTGATGAGCCTCTCACAGAAGTAGATGTAGACAGGGCTCAACAAGCTTTCAGCAGCAAATTGATTAAGAATGTAGGGAAGTCTGCAAAGAGAAAGAAAGTCTTGTTGCTAGGTAGTTCGCATGCTAGGGGTGTGGGCCAACTTCTGCAGGATGAATTAGGGTTGGATTACCAGGTCACAAGTTTTTTCAAACCTAGTGCTGAACTTGGGCAGGTTACAGAGGATTTAGGTTCACTATGTAAAGGTTTTACTAAGGAAGACACCGTGGTTATTGTGGGTGGGCCGGGCAACAGTATTGACAGAGATCCGGGGTACAGCATAAAGTGTGACCTGGCAAAGATTGCATCGGCATCGAGTCATACCAGTGTTGGGTTTGTGTCGGTTCTGGAGCGCCACGACCGGCCTCATTTGAGCTCTTCTGTCAGGAGAGTTAATTTGGAGTTGGAACGGCTACTTGGACCTGATGCGGGGTCACACATTGGTGTGGTTCCTGTTGATTCACTCAGTAGGTGGGACTATACTAGACATGGCCTACACCTCAACAAGAAGGGGAAGGGTAAACTGGCTGGGCTGATAGCAGGAAATTTAAAGGGGGGAGGAACTACATCTCATGGTGGAAACTCTTTTTTAGTGTAAGATCAGTGTCCAGTGGGAAACTCAGCCAGGCAAGTACTAAAGATGTTAAAAAAGTTCAAGATACTCACAAAAGTAAAGTGAAAAATACTGTTAGTATATTTCATCAAAATATTGGAGGATTGAAGAATAAAATTGATGAGCTTCTGCTTTGTTTAGAAGATATAGAAACCAAGAATGTAATAGATATACTATGCCTGTCTGAGCATCACATTGTCACTGATATGCAAAAGGTTAGCATCAATGGGTACAAATTAGCTGCACATGTAAGTAGAGATAATATGATGAGAGGAGGAGTTGCCATATATGTCAAAAGCTTCCACAGTGCAAAAAATTTAGAAACTAAAAAATTTTGTGTAGAGCAACATATGGAAGCATGTGCCACTGAACTTAAACTAAATGATGGCACTTTCATAATTGTAACAGTGTATAGGTCCCCCTCAGGGAATTTCCAGCTATTTCTAGAAAACTTGGATGCTTTGTTGTGCTATCTGTCAGACAGGGGGAAGAAAATTATCATTTGTGGGGATTTCAATGTTGATTCCCTGAAAGAGTGTAATAGGAAGAATGACCTTTTAGTATTACTCAGTTCTTTCAATTTGAGCTCCGTCATTGATTTTCCTACTCGGATAACAAAGAACAGCAGTACATTGATAGATAACTTTTTTATAGACCAAGATAAGTTTAAGGACATAAATGCTTATCCTGTTGAGAATAGTCTTTCAGATCATAGTGCACAGCTTGTTACAGTACATGACATAGCTCCATGCAGTATAATAAATCAGACTTTCAAAGCAGTGCGTTCAATTAACAATATAAATATTGCAAACTTTTAGGGAAAGCCTACAGCAGCTAGACTGGGATGAAGTGTATAAGGAACCCGATGCAAACTTGAAATATAACTTACGAGGGTCAGTCAAAAAGTAATGCCTCCTATTTTTTTTCTACGTTTAATTGTCAGGAAATTTAAATGCAATTACATAGGTTGAAAACCACAACATTGAGGATCATTTTGTCATTTTTCAATGTAATCTCCGCCCATCTCTACAGTTTTGGTCCATCTTTGAACAAGGGCATGTATCCCAGCACGGTAAAAATCACAGCTCTGCTTCCTAAGCCATTGACGCACGGATGTTTTGACCGCCTCCTCATCTTCAAAATGAATCCCACGATGAGCTTCTTTTAGTGGCCCGAACAGATGGAAGTCTGATGGTGCCAGGTCAGGGCTGTATGGGGGATGAGGCAAAACTTCCCATCCAATTTTGACAATCTCGTCAGAGGTGTGACGACTGGTGTGTGGTCTTGCATTGTCATGCAAAAGAAGAACATCTGCCATTGAATTTGTTGGGCGAACTCGCTGAAGACGTGCTTTAAGTTTTTTGAGGGTTGTGACGTATTGAACAGAATTTATTGTGCATCCCTGCTCCAAAAAATCAACCAGAATCACACCCTCTGTATCCCAGAAAACTGTTGCCATAACTTTCCCTGCCGATCGCACAGTTTTGAATTTTTTCTTCCTCGGCGAGCTTGTGTGACGCCACTCCATTGACTGCCTCTTTGATTCAGGTTCAAAAAAATGCATCCATGTTTCGTCCCCGGTCACAATTTTTTTCAGAAACTCATCTCCCTCCAAACGGAAGCGCTGCAAGTGTTGGGAGGCTATTGTTTTCCTTGCCTCTTTATTCTAATCGGTTAACATTCTTGGAACCCACCGTGCACAAACTTTTGAGTACCCCAGTTGTTTAATAATCGTGATCACACTGCCTTTACTAAGAGAAATAATGCGACACACTTCATCTGCAGTCACCCGACGGTCACCACGAATGATGTCATCAACTTGCTGAATGTTGTGTGGAGTCACTGCACTCACCGGCCTGCCGCTCCACTTTTCGTCAGTCAACGGTGTTTGCCCTTCAGCTTCCTTACAACGACGAACCCATCGTCTAACAGTGCTGACATCCACTGTCACAACACCATACACCTTCTTCAGTCTTTCATGAATACGTATGGGCGTTTCACCTTCTGCATTCAAGAATTCTCAATCACACAACGCTGTCTCAAACGAACATCGATGTCGGCCATCTTACAAACTTCTGCTGTGCTGCCACCTGTTGACACAGAAAGTTACTACTGCAGTGGATTGCAGAAGAAGGTTTGAGGAATGGCGCCAAATGCAAATTTTTCACTTAACTTAATTTTCTTAAGTAGAAAAAAAATGGGAGGCATTACTTTTTGACCGACCCTCGTATTTCACAATACATTTTTAAGGGTATTTGAAAATTGTTTTCCCAAGAAAATAGTTAAACATAATTCTAAGAAAACATATAAAAAACCTTGGCTAACTAAAGGAATAAGAATATCTTGCAACCGCAAAAGAGAACTGTATCTAACAGCAAGAGGGAGTACTGACCCCGAAATTGTTCAATATTATAAAAACTATTGTGCGGTACTAAGAAAAGTTATTAAAAAGTCCAGAAGCATGTGTATCATGTCTGAGATCAGTAACTCTGATAATAAAATTAAAGCAATTTGGAATATTATTGAAAGGGAAACAGGGCAACCAAGAGCACAGGAAGACTTTAGTGCAATAAAACTGAATGACAAGTGCACTAACAAACAATCAGAAATTGAAAATATTTTGAATAATCATTTTTTAAATGTTGTGGAGAAAATAGGATCTAGATCTTCACTAGAAGAGGCAAGGCTATTAATAGAAGAGGCCATACTTGCGCAGTTTGAAACAACTGTAATTCCACCAACCTCTCCCTCTGAAATCAGTAAAATAATAAACTCACTGAAAAGTAAAAGCTCTTACGGAATTGATGGCATTTCCAGCAAAGTACTTAAAGCTTGTTCCCCACAGATAAGTAGGATTCTCAGCCACGTATGTAATAGCTCTTTGGAGCAGGGTGTTTTCCCTGATAGACTGAAATATGCCATTGTAATACCATTGCATAAAAAGGGGGATACGTCAGATGTCAACAACTACCGCCCAATCTCTCTTCTGACAGCTCTATCAAAATTTTTTGAGAAAGTAATGTATTCAAGAGTAGCCTCCGATATTTGTAAAAATAAAGTACTAACAAAATGTCAGTTTGGTTTTCAGAAAGGCTTTTCAAAAGAAAATGCTATATATGCTTTCACTGATCAAATATTAAATGCTCTGAATAACCGGACATCACCCATTGGTATTTTTTGTGATCTCTCAAAGGCCTTTGATTGTGTAAATCATGGAATTCTTTTAGATAAGCTAAATCATTATGGTTTGAGTGGGGCAGTGCACAAATGGTTTAATTCATACTTAACTGGAAGAATGCAGAAAGTTGAAATAAGTGGTTCGTGTAATGTTAAAACAACAGCTGATTCCTCAAACTGGGGTGCTATCAAGCACGGGGTCCCACAGGGTTCGGTCTTAGGTCCTTTACGGTTCTTGATATACATTAATGACTTACCATTCCACATTGATGAAGATGCAAAGTTAGTTCTTTTTGCTGATGATACAAGTATAGTAATAACATCCAAAAACCAAGAACTAAGTGATGTAATTGTAAATGATGTTTTTCACAAAATTATTAAGTGGTTCTCAGCAAACGGACTCTCTTTAAATTTTGATAAAACACAGTATATACAGTTCTGTACAGTAAATGGCTCAACTCCAGTAATAAATATAGAATTTGAACAGAAGTCTGTAGCTAAGGTAGAATTTTCAAAATTTTTAGGTGTGTCCATTGATGAGAGGTTAAACTGGAAGCAACACATTGATGGTCTGCTGAAACGTCTGAGTTCAGCTACGTATGCTATTAGGGTTATTGCAAATTTTGGTGATAAGAATCTCAGTAAATTAGCTTACTATGCCTACTTTCATTCACTGCTTTCGTATGGCATCATATTCTGGGGTAGTTCATCGTTGAGTAGAAAAGTATTCATTGCACAAAAACGTGTAATCAGAATAATTGCTGGAGCCCACCCACGGTCATCCTGCAGACATCTATTTAAGGATCTAGGGATCCTCACAGTAACCTCACAGTATATATATTCCCTTATGAAATTTGTTGATAATAATCCAACCCAATTCAAAAGTAATAGCAGTGTGCATACCTATAACACCAGGAGAAAGGATTATCTTCACTATGCAGGGTTAAATCTGACTTTGGCACAGAAATGGGTAAATTATGCTGCCACAAAAGTCTTTGGGCACCTACCAAACAGCATCAAAAGCCTGACAGATAGCCAAGTAACATTTAAAAATAAATTAAAAGAATTTCTAGATGACACTTAATCATTAGTGTCATGCAATATTTTGTGTAATGTAATTTCTTGTACAGACATCTTTTATTAACCTGACACGTTCCACATCATTAAGAAGTGTCGTATTCATGATCTATGGAACAAGTATTAATCTAATCTAATCTAATCTAATCTACTGCGTGTATCCAGGTGGCAGTTGCGTAGCCAGTTGAAGGTGCACAGTTGTTGCTTTCTTACAGTCGTTTAATCCCGAGACGTGACTCACGCAGAGGTCTGCAGTTCGCTTCCTGCACGGCAGGCCGTGTCCGTCCATCGTGAGAATGCAATAGTAGACAGCACGCTCCCTCGTCTCTGAAGAACAGCAGCCACTGTGCCCAGAAAGTTGGAATTCCCCTCAAAGCGAAGTGCTTCACAGGTAGGGGGTATCATCTTTTTTCGTACATTGGGCTTTCTCACCGGTACTGCCTGCAGACATCGCAGGCCTGAAGCAACTTTTTTACAAGAGCGGATTTCTTGTCTCAGTCGACAAGTCGTGGCAAGTAGATCTGCAGCGCCTCTGGTGTATTGTTTCTGTACTGAGACTTGCCTGTCACGAGAGGCAGATTTTGTTTACATGCCGGCTTTGTAAGAGCCGTTTGGCGAGGAGTTTGGCATTCGAACGGTGAAAGTAGGGGTTGAGATACCGTCCTTTTTACAAAAAGTCTAAATACAGTAACAGTATTAAATAATTAGCAGAGATAAAACATTTTATTTATGACTAAACCGAAAGTTGTACTCTTGACAAATGCCGTAGGAAACTTTTTTCACACTGAAGAGACCAAAAACAATAGAAAAAGTATCTAGAAACATTTCAAAACATTAATTTTTGTTTACTCCACGACTTATATACATACAAACGCACCAGAAAGTATGTAGAAGGCAGCATAGAGCCTGTTTACTTTATCCTTTGTGTCTTACTTTCTTTTTAAGTGCCAAATTACACGGAAAATATTTTTATCGTTCAAACTGTCTGACGTTTTTACTATTGAAACAATACTTATTAAAAATATTTTCATCCTTTTGCGTTCCTATTTAAGCACGGTGTAAACTCTTTCTTAGCCCACATACTGCAAAACTTAAGTACCTCTTTGCTTGTAGGCATTTTCTTCTCTTTCGAGTCAACACTACTAGGAAAACTATCAAGTCCTAATGCAACCTTAGAAATCTCTCACGAAAATGAAGCAAACAATGCAATAAAGATTAAGAATCCGTTACTAAAACATGAGACAGAGTGGCGAGAATTGGTTTGTTTTCATTGTTAGCAGACAGCGCCATAGTCCTGTATTTTTGTGCGTGAGCAGTATTGAGCGTAATAAGGATTTCAGGACTCTGGACTCGACACAGTAAGCTGATTAGTGACGTCACTTAAGTATACGCAGTGTCATTGGCAGCTAATTTACCAGCCACAAGTAACAGACTTTCATTAGAAAGTCTCTCGTGTAAAATGAAATTCAGTCGCATCTTTTGCAAGGATGAGCTGGAGAGGCGCTTGCTAAAGCTCTTTATAGAGAACATACGAGTATCCATCAGCGGGCAACGGCCGTTTTGGGTCTGTTTCGCAGCTGCTGATGTTATGTGGTTGTAATTAAACTGAGAGTGTTTAGAGCACTTCAGGGCGGGCTGTATTCATCGCAGTTTCGCTGAAACATCAAAAAACATCGTAGATATGTTCATAAATTGGTTCGCTAGTGGAGTGTACTGAAGAAAAGTAATAGTTGCATTTTGTGCCGTTGGGTGAAAATAGGGAGCTGTAAATAGTGGAAATGTAGCGTGGGTGAAGGAAAACATATAACTCTGGATCTGGCACCTGTATTAGAGTACTGTCACAAGTCACAACATGTGTTCAGTGTGGTTTCCTGACTCAGCAACATGTTACATTCGTAATTTGGCATGGTCAACAGTTTCTCACCGTATACCCAGTGTAATCAGAGTGATATGTCGTTGCAATCTATAGATCAGATCAGAATGAGTCCGGATTCGGCCCTGAAAGACACGGTATTTCAGATATCCTTACAACCTGAAGTGACATGGATTTATGTCGGAGGATCTGGAAGGGCACACATCCTGAAACGCCTCGAGATGCTCCAATCATCAGCGAAGATCTTTAGCGGCTTACAGTATCGCCCAAATTTGTATGAAAATTTGACACAGCTGCGACCTTGTAAAGCAGGATTACTTGGGTTGCCTAGAAAGTAATGCACCGCACTTTTTTCTTCAACAGTTCTTTATTGAACACAGTGAGAATTACACAAACGAAAGAATGGTGTTTCATCTACACAGCCTATTTTTCCACGTCATCTACATCGCGTTCTATGACCTTCCTCCAGTGCGAAACAAGGGCGTGTGCGCCCTATCGACACCAATCCTTGCCCTGGTGGCGGAGCAAGTGCTTCACTGTGTGAATCACCCCCTCATTGTCCTCAAAATAACTTCCACGGATGGCATCCTTTAAAGGAGCAAACAAGTGGATGTCCGAGTGGGCTAGGTTAGGTGTGTTAGGTGGGGCAGGCGTGGATGATCTACTCAACCGCTGTAAATCGTAGAGATCCGCCGAACCGTCTTCAGATGAACTCATCCTCCGTGCCCAGCGACTAACTGTACTTCTGTGGACAGCAGATGCTCCATAGACTTTGCACAAACGACAGTGAATATTTCACACAGTTTCTTTCGTTGCAGTGAGAAATTCAATGACGGCACATTGCTTCTAACGTAAATCACCTACAGACGCCATTTTGAAACTGTGTTGCACCTACTTTATCTGTCGGAAGTGACGCAAAATTGGCGCGCTCACTCAGGAGACTTATAATGCATAAGTAACGTTTCGCATTCGTAGCATTGTTTTCCGCTGAGAAAAAAAAAAAAAAAAAAATGCGGTGCATTTCTTTCTGTGCAACCATCGTATGTATTGGACAAGGAGGTACTTACAACATGCATATGACACTGTACACCTGACAGGCCCATGAGGTGTCATTTCCTCGAAGAAAAACGGACCGAGAATGAAGGAGATTGTCAAACCATACCACACAGTCACATAATGTGTGTGCAGTGGATGTTCCTGCACAGCAGGTGGCGAAGTAGAAGGCCATATGCAACAGTTTTATGTATTCACGGCCAAGTACAGAGTAAAATTTGTCTCATCCGCCTGCATAGTATTGCCCAGTCACAAGTCATCTTTTTCATGCGTAGCCTTCGGCCTTCATTTGTTGCACGCTCTGAATCTTATAGGAATACTAGTGTGAGTTTTTACACAAAATCCTTTGAACTGCTGACCGGTGGAGACACAATTCCCGTGACACAGCTCGAAGAGCCGCCAGCTGTGGCCGAACGGTTATAGGCGCTTAAGTCCGGAACCACGCTGCTGCTACGGTCACAGGTTCGAATCCTGCCTCGGGCATGGATGTGCGCGATGTTCTTAGGTTTAAGTGGTTCTATTTCTAGGGGACTGACGACCGCAGATGTTAAGTCCCACAGTCCTTAGAGCCATTTGAATCATTTTGAGACCGAGCACTGGCTGCGGAATTTGAGGTATGTGCCACACGGTCGGCTATACCTACAACAACTTCATTAACCGCCTTTCCTCTCCCTGCTGTACACCTAATTAACCTGTTTCTACAAATTTCTTGATGGTATTCTCTGGCTCGTTTATTGACATTACTTATTTGAGAGCACTTCGCAGCCGTTTCTGCCGGCGATATTCCCTCATCGCAGCGCTGTTATTGCTGCCGCTCTGATAAAACAACTTTACCAGCAGAGCACAGTCTTCCTTTTCAATACCCGTTCCATTTCGTACGGAAAGGTTCAACCTTCTTAACCCCTTACACCAACGGTCACTTCACAAAAGAAATCAACAAGCGTCGCCTAGCGACAAACGGCGACCTGACGTCAAAAGAGGGAACATTCACATTCTGCCTGCTTCACCTAGTGGCAGAAAGTTAAACTACTACTTTTCCAGCATAATCCGTGAGCGCACCGATTGATGAGCATAATTAAGACGTTTGAGCGCCCTGAGATGTATACAGCCGGTACTGCCGAACTCGGAACACCGTCAGTGTATGTAGCCGTTTTTGTCAACGAATCGAGTTCAACCATCTCATGTGCTGTTAATGCATAACACTAGCTTCCAACTGTAGGTCTCGGATCCCCAGAAAAAGTAAGCTAAACGAGTCCAAAAAAATCTTACGTGACGTGGGTAATGAAATGAAATGAAATGTCGTGCGACGAGAGCCTCCCGTCGGGTAGACCGCTCGCCTGGCGCAAGTCTTTCGATTTGACGCCACTTCGGCGAGTTGCGCGTCGATGGGGATGAAATGATGATGATTACGACAACACAACACCCAGTCCTTGAGCAGATAAAATCTCCGACCCAGCCGGGAATCGAAACCGGGCCCTTAGGATTGACAGTCTGTCACGCTGACCACTCAGCTACCGGGGGCGGACATGTGACGTGGGTGAACCCCAATTTTCATGCTGCTGTCTTTTATTAACAGTGGAAGCATTATATTTATTGTAACAGAAGTAAGCTAAAATATCGAGTGTTTTCGTAAGTGCTTTAAACTGGTATTCTCGAATCCTTAGCAACAACAGCACAAAAAAGGTTACAAATATCAGTTGGAAACATCGTTTTTACAAGGAAAATCGTAGCCTCAGGCAAACAAGCTTTCCGATGTCGTTTTTGCAAGCAAAACTGAAAAGACTGCTAAAGCAAAGAGTTTACTAATTCAGAAACCATGTTTCTCTGGCACAAAGTTTATTTAAGAGATTAGATTAAAAGTTTTTCAGCTGCAATGTTTCTTGTCGCAATACCTTCGTAAACTCCCTTTCCTTATCAGAACAGTCTCAGTATTTTATACAATGCTTGTATATTACTACTGAAGTTTTTACTGAAGCGAAGTACTTTGTACATAATAAATGTCTTATGGATAACGGGCATGCACTAAACAGTATCTTCTGTAAATATGTACCGCTGAAATATGAGTAATTTAAAGTTCCCTTGCTTGTTAGCTAATAACGCCCACACATATATTCTTGGACCACAGCGTAACTGAAATGGAAGTCATGTACAGATCACTGCACTTAGATCTTCAACTTTCTGCAAAAAGTATACAACAAACTTTGCTCAGTGCACTTTTGTGTCTAGTATTACTATTTGGAACAGCTTACTCTAGCTTAGAAACAGCTGCAAAATACCGATGGTTAAAAAAGTTTGCACTACCGTTACGGTCACACTTAAATTTCATCTCATGATTTTCTTATCTCCTTTCATTACTTTGTTTGCTAAGGCGATGCATTAAACATGAGTAAAATAATGAGCAAAGCACATAGCAGTTTTTAAGAATTTAACACTAACTACGCAATGAAACAGTAACCAGATGTAATGGATTTGTTATACCTGCTCGTATTGCGCAATGGTTGCCAAGATTTCGGCTCGAAGTCTATGCCCGGGCCCTAGTGGCTAAGTGCTCAGCCTGGCTGGCACATTTACCCCACTGCCACGCCACGAAGTCTGAGAGTGGGGAGCGAACGCGACGCATTCAAATGGCAGTGCAGTCGAATTGCACAAGACTTAGCTTTATGTTTCACATTTTGCAACAACACAGATTATAAGTATAAGTTTTCAGTATTACTAAATTATTTTTGACATGCCGAAGCTACAACATAGTTCATCAGGTTGCCCTCCATGTGGTTGGGTGCACGCAACGACTGTGATTGTATTGGTTTAGATAGAGCATCAATCAGTCGTAGAATTAAGTTGCTTTAATATGACATTTATAGTCACAACGCAGATCAGATTTCGAACTGTGCCAGGTCATTATCAATGCAGTGCGGAATTGTAGCAGTTGTTCGTGCTCAATTGAATGCTTACACAGTTCAACCATTAAGTTCAAGTAACATCACACACATCCATGCCCGATGCAGGATTCGAACCTGCGACCGTAGTGGTCACGCGGTCCCAGACTGCAGCGCCTAGAACCGCTCGGCCACCTCGGCCGGCCAGGCGTTTTCCCACGCTCTATTACACGTGTCACACACGGCGAACATGACGTCCCACCTCCTAACTACATTGAGTATTGAGTATAGTGTCAAGAAGGCCTTTTGGCCACAAACTGAAATAATAAAATAAAGTTTGTGAATCTTGGAATAGTGGACCTCATGCTCGATGGAATCAACACTGAGGAAAAGAATAGAAGCAGGAGGTCTGTCCCGTTGTAAATCATCTTTATCTACGTTTTTCGAGCATCTGCAGGTGAATAAGAAACATAGATATTTGGCTCTGAGCACTATGGGACTTAACATCCATGGTCATCAGTCCCCTAGAACTTAGAACTACTTAAATGTAACTAACCTAAGGACATCACACAATACCCAGTCATCACGAGGCAGAGAAACATAGATATGTCAACGCTTTAACATCAAATCATTATGCACCAACTTTGGTCTTTGTAACATCACATAGCTGGCCGGTGTGGGCGTGCGGTTAAAGGCGCTTCAGTCTGGAACCGCGTGCCCGCTAGGGTCGCAGGTTCGAATCCTGCCTCGGGCATGGATGTGTGTGATGTCCTTAGGTTAGTTAGGTTTAAGTTGTTCTAAGTTCTAGGGGACTTATGATCACAGAAGTTGAGTCCCAAAGTGCTCAGAGCCATTTGAACCATTTTTTGTAACATCACATACCCATAGCGAATTTTTAGCCTCCAGGAGATTTTTTTTCTTGCTGGTTAACATTATCCATTGTACTGATGCTTGGTAGTGAATTCTGTATTTTATCAATAATAATTGTTAGCACTCAACTGCTGTAACTGTACTCGACACAAATCAGCAACGCGTTTCGAGATACAGTGCCCTCATATTCAGGTATTTTTTATTGGGACTTAATACAGCGTTATAGATGTTTCTCACATCCTAGCTTCCAGTATTCCACCTGCAAAGTCCTCTCTAAAATATCTCTTTTGAATTTTTTTCCCCACGTTGTTTTCGACGATCCTTTTCTTCTTCTATTAGGCGTCTGTCCTCACCAAAAAGACATATACGTCCATACCATCTCAAGAGTTTTGTCTGGACTGTATCTATTACACTTGTGCATAGGTTCACTCTTTTACGTAGGTCATTTGTATTTTACCCATTAATAGAAAACTTCAGTAACACCTCCAAAATCCCACATCCATCGTCAACAGCTTCATCTTAATTGTTTCAATTATTTCCCATGTTTCTGGTCCTTAAATAGCCGTATTTTATTCAACAGTTTGAAGTACCCTGATCTTCGTTTTGGATTTGTATGTGTGAATCATAAAATTCCATTTATCTGGTTTCTTGTGTTCCTTGAATGTGGATCTTAATTTCTCTTTTAGTGGACCCATAATTGGTGATAACAAGTCCCAAATATTTACAACAGTCCACAGTGCTGTTTACTCTAAATATAACATCTTGCCTGAGTTCCTCAGCATCGAAATATTCAGTTTTCTCTAAACTAACTGTTGAAACATATTTCTGATATTCTCTGTGTTATTTCCTAACAACGCAGTTCATATCATTATCAACCTCTGCAAAAACGTCTCGGTCATCAGCACACTGCGAAGTGAAGAGGTCCTCTTCCTTTACAAATACGCCATACTGCGACAGAAACGTGTCTGTAACCTTAAGGCAACATTCAAGTATATTTCAAATCATGTAGATAGTATCAAGCATCCCTGCCGTAACCTTTGTTCAGGGTGTCATCACTAAGACCACGTATGCTTAAAAGACCAAAATTTTAGCAACACATTTGCGGTGTGCGTGGAATGGAATAAAATTCGAGTGGTGTGCAATAAGTAATGCAGCACATTTTTTTCATTAAGCAGATTGGGTTTATTCAGGAGTCGAATACACAATCTTATTCCCCGCTCTTCTGGCTACAAAACTCTGGTTTTTCAGAATAACCTCCGCTCAATGCGACGGCCTTGTGCGACCTTACTGGAAGAGCCTTTATGGCTGCGGATTACTACTCTATTTGGTAGACGTCGGAGCAAACGTCTTGCTGCTTCAGTACGTCCCCATCATCCACGTACAACCACGATCAGCATCGTAACGCGCAAACAACTCTGCACACGTGGTACTTCGTTGCTCTTTACGGTCTTGTGTTACGTGACGAGAAACGCAGTGGGCATTCACCATGGAGTACCTCAAATAGTGAACGAGTGTATCAGCACTACCAACAGGGATATCCAGTAGTGCAGAGAGGTTTTTGGTTGTGATCCTTCGATCACCTCGAATGAGAATGTCCACACGTTCCAACATAGCAGGGATCAAAACCGTATACGGTCGTCCGTTAAGCGGGTAATTGGACAGGTTCACGCGACCTTGTTGAAAGTATGTCAGATCCCTTGCCCAACGACTCGCCGTGGCTTTGTTCACTGCTAGGTCTCACCCCTGTGAATAACTGATGCTCCGGTTTTCCGCCAAAAGATACTCTGTGACAGATCTTTGCTTGAAGCCCACCTGCGTTAAAGATACGGGCTAAAGCGGAAATATTCCACTATGTCTCACAGCAAATACTGCATTTTTTAAAACCGAAATTGGCAGAGAAAAATATGTCTTGCATTACTTATAGAACGCCTCTCATAAAAACACGATGGGTTACGGTGCATCTCTCCCTCCATGAGGAGTCTTATAAAATTCCCTTCCTTCTGGCTTCGAAAAGTACAGCCGAAAACACATTGTTCTGCCACTAATTCATGGGAAAATTCAAGATACGTAACATGTCCTATGGTACGCAAGTGACTGTAGGGACCAGTGCGGCCGGAAATGTCTCTTGACGTGACTTCAGCCGTTCACGGACTGCAGGCGGCGGCCAGCAGAAGGGAAAAGGACGGCCTTACTTCCCCCACACAGTGCTCTAGCGTCAGCTCGTGCAACGGCAAGAGCTTGTTCACGCTGTCCGGGAGCGCGGGTTCGAGCCGCTTCGTTGGGTCAGGTCAGCCGTGGGAAAGCGGTCGATCCTCTCGCCTTGACATTTGCCGCCAAGGGTGTGGCAGGGAGCATCAGCGGCCTCCTCGCGCCGTTACCTCTTCAGTCAGCTCAGTTCGGGCAGCTGCGTTGGGTCACGCCACCCACCTGCTCCTTAGCAGAGGATTCATTATACAAGGTGTTACAAAAAGGTACGGCCAAACTTTCAGGAAACATTCCTCACACACAAATAAAGAAAAAAATGTTATGTGGACATGTGTCCGGAAACGCTTAATTTCCATGTTAGAGCACATCAGTACGTAGCATCAACATGTTAGTGTTCATCACTAACGTGGTTTTGCAGTCAGTGCAATGTTTACAAATGCGGAGTTGGCAGGTGCCCATTTGATGTATGGATTAGCACGGAGCATTAGCCGTGGCGCGGTAGGTTTGTATCGAGACAGATTTCCAGAACGAAGATGTCCCGTCAGGAAGACGTTCGAAGCAACTGATCGGCGTCTTAGGGAGCACGGAACATTCCAGCCTATGACTCGCGACTGGGGAAGACCTAGAACGACGAGGACACCTGCAATGGACGAGGCAATTCTTCTTGCAGTTGACGATAAGCCTAATGTCAGCGTCAGAGAAGTTGCTGCTGTACAAGGTAACGTGGACCGCTACGGTCGCACGTTCGAATCCTGCCTCGGGCATGGATGTGTGTGATGACCTTAGGTTAGTTAGGTTTAAGTAGTTCTGAGTTCTAGGGGAATGATGACCTCAGAAGTTAAGTCCCATAGTGCTCAGAGCCATTTGAGCCATTTGAGCACTATCAGCAGCTGATTGGCCTCCACGGGTACACTTCTGCGAATGGTTCATCCAACTATGTGTCAATCCTCATTTCAGTGCAAATGTTCTCTTTACGGATGAGGCTTCAGTCCAACGTGATCAAATTTTCACAATCAACATGTGTGGGCTGACGAGAATCCGCACGCAATTGTGCAATCACGTCATCAACACAGATTTTCTGTGAACGTTTGGGCAGGCATTGTTGGTGATGTCTTGATTGGGCCCCATGTTCTTCCACCTACTCTCAGTGGATCACGTTATCATGATTTCATACGGGATACTCTACCTGTGCTGCTAGAACATGTGCCTTTACAAGTACGACACAACATGGGGTTCATGCACGATGGAGCTCCCGCACAATTCAGTCGAAGTGTTCGTACGCTTCTCAACAACAGATTCGGTGACCGATGGATTGGTAGAGGCGGACCAATTCCATGGCCCTCACGCTCTCCTGACCTCAACCCTCTTGACTTCCATTTATGGGGGCATTTGAAAGCTCTTGTCTACGCAACCCCGGTACCAAATGTAGAGACTCTTCGTGCTCGTATTGTGGACGACTGTGATACAATAGGCCATTCTCCAGGGCTGCATCAGCGCATCAGGGATTTCATGCGACGTAGGGTGGATTCATGTATTTTCGCTAACGGAGGACATTTTGAACATTTGCTGTAACAAAGTGTTTGAAGTCACGATGGTACGTTCTGTTGCTGTGTGTTTTCATTCCATGGTTAATGTCATTTGAAGAGAAGTAATAAAATGAGCTCTAACATGGAAAGTAAGCGCTTCCGGACACATGTCCACATAACATATTTTCTTTCTTTGTGTGTGAGGAATGTTTCCTGAAAGGTCGGCCGTATCTTTTTGTAACACCCAGTATTTACAACAGATTCGCTGGAGATTGTTGCTACTTGCCAGCATCTTTTGTTCGCTATTTAACTTTTTGATTTCTCCTTCCACTTCCGCTGACGGTCTCACTCTCGGTGATGATATAATGAGAGTGTTGACATGCACGATGGTATTCGAAAATGTAAGTCACGCATTTCTTCCCAGTCTAAGACTGTTGCTCAACAACAATGGCGTATTGAGTTTCCCGTGGACAAACTTCTACTGCGGTACGGATAACAGGTGTGTCACAGTACGGGAGTGAGATAACGCGGCAGCTGGGAAGGTACACCAAAGTTGAAGTACGCGGGACAGCACGTTTCTTGTGGCCGAAACGTCCAAATTGCACACAGACTCACAGTGAAATTCTGGTGGTATGTAGACCAAATGCAGTGCAAGGTCCAGCCGCAGAGAACTACTACACTGAAGAGCCAAAGAAACTGGTACACCTGCCTAATATCGTGTAGGGCCACTGCGAGCACACAGAAGGGCCGCAACAAGGCATGGCATGGTCTCGACTAATCTCTCAAGTAATGGTGGAGGGAACTGATACATCAATCCTGCAGGGCTCTCAATAAATCGGGAGAGTACGAATGGGTGGAGATCTCTTCTGAATAGCACGTAGCAAGGCATCCCAGACATGATCAATAATGTTCATGTCTGGGTGGTTTGGTGGCCAGCGGAAGTGTTTTAACACAGAGGAGTGTTCCTGGAGACACTTTGTAGCACTGTCCTGTTGGAATTGCTCAAGTCTGTCGGAATGCACAATGGACATGAATGGATGCAGGTGATCAGACAAGATGCTTACGTACGTGTCACCTGCCAGAGTCGTATCTAGACGTATCAGGGGGAACATATCATTCCAACTCCACACGCTCTACTACGTAAAAGAGCCTCCACTGACTTCAACAGTCGCTTTCTGACATGGAGGGTCCATGAATTCATTAGGTTGTCTTCGAACTCATACACGTCTATCCGCTCGATACAGTTTGAAACGAGACTCATCCGACTAGGCAACATGTTTCCTGTCATTAACAGTCGAATTTCAACGTTGACGGGCCCAGGTGAGGCCTAAGGCTTTGTGTCGTGCAGTCGTCAAGGGTACACGAGTGGGCTTTCGGCTCCGAAAGCCGATATCAATTATGTTTCGTTGAATTGTTCGCACGATGACAATTGTTGATGCCCCAGCACTAAAATCTGCAGCAATTTGCACTTCTGTAACATTGAACGATTCTCTTCGGTCGTCGTTGGTCTTGTAGGATCCTTCTTCGGCCGCAGCGATGTCGGAGATTTGATGCTTTACCGTATTCCTGATATTCACGGTACACCCGTGAACTGGTCGTACGGGAAAATCCCCACTTCATCGCTACCTCGGAGATTCTGTGTCCCATCGCTCAAGCACCGACTATAATACCACTTCGAACTCAATCAGAGCTTGATAACCTGCCATTGTAGCAGCAGCAATAGACAATAGATCTAACAACTGCCCCAGACACTTATTGTCTGCCAAACCCAGCGTCGTATTCTGCCTGAACATATATCTGCATGCATATACCAGTATACCAGGTTCTTTGGCTCATAGGTGTATATGTGGTGTGACCGTATATTCGAACGTCTTGCGGTTAACATGCCAAATGCTGTGCGCAATGACAAAGGAACGAGGGGGGGGGGGGGGGAGGGGACATCACGGTACTGAAGTACTGTGCAGTAAATTGAGAATCTGGATTGAACGGATAACGTGCTCGGGTAGCCGAATCGGTTAAGACGACCGCTCGCGTGAAGCAGGATATCCGCGTTCAAGACCCAGTCCGGCACAAATCTTCACTTGTCACTAGTGAATTATTTCAGAGGCCTTATGCGGCTGGCGTTGGTATGTCTCTTTCATTACGTAGTGATATGGTGTCATCAATTTGAGCAAGGATGCACAGACTTGTGTGATACTAATCGGGAACGAAGATTATCGATATCGCCCACAGACGAGAATGTACAGGCAATTGAGGAACTGATTCGCAGCAGTTACAGATATTACAACAATGAGGGAGTTCAGAGTCGCGTCTCGAATCGCTCTGTGACCATCTACATCTACATCTTCATTTATACGCTATCACGGTTTCCAAATAACCCTGTGACGAAACGCATCGCTCTTCTTTGGATCTTCTCTATCTCCTCCGTCAACCCGATCTGGTACGCATCCCACACTGATGAGCAATACTCAACTATAGGTCGAACGAGTGTTTTGTAAGCCACCTCCTTTGTTGATGGGCTACATTTTCTAAGGACTCTCCCAATGAATCTCAACCTGGTACCCGCCTTACCAACAATTAATTTTATATGATCATTCCACTTCAAATAGTTCCGCACGTATACTCCCAGATATTTTACAGAAGTAACTGCTACCAGTGTTTGTTCCGCTATCATATAATCATACATTAAAGGATCCTTCTTTCTATGTATTCGAAATACATTACATTTGTCTATGTTAAGGGTCAGTTGCCACTCCCTGCACCAAGTGCCTATCCGCTGCAGATCTTCCTGCATTTCGCTACAATTTTCTAATGCTGCATGGAACTTTCGACACTATCTACTAGGTCATTTATATATATTGTGAAAAGCAATGGTCCCATAACACTCCCCTGTGGCACGCCAGAGGTTACTTTAACGTCTGTAGACGTCTCTCCATTGATAACAACATGCTGTGTTCTGTTTGCTAAAAACTCTTCAATCCATCCACACAGCTGGTCTGATATTCCGCAGGCTCTTACTTTGTTTATCAGGCGACAGTGCGGAACTGTATCGAACGCCTTCCGGAATTCAAGAAAAATAGCATCTACCTGGGAGCCTGTATCTAATATTTTCTGGGTCTCATGCACAAATAAAATGAGTTGGGTCTCACACGATCGCTATTTCCGGTATCCATGTTGATTCCTACAGAGTAGATTCTGGATTTCCAAAAACGACATGATACTCAAGCAAAAATCATGTTCTAAAATTCTACAACAGATCGACCTCAGAGGTATAGGTCTATAGTTTTGCGCATCTGCTCGACGACCCTTCTTGAAGACTGGGACTACCTGTGCTCTTTTCCAATCATTTGGAACCATCCGTTCCTCTAGAGACTTGCGGTACACAACTGTTAGAAGGTGGGCAAGTTCTTTAGCGTATTCTGTGTAGAACCGAATTGGTATCGCGCCAGGTCCAGTGGACTTTCCTCGAGTGATTCCAGTTGCTTTTCTATTCCTTGGACACTTATTTCGATGTCAGCCATTTTTTCATTTGTGCGAGGATTCAGAGAAGGAACTGCAGTGCGGTCTTCCTCTGTGAAACAGCTTTGGAAAAAGGTGTTTAGTGTTTCAGCTTTACGCGTGTCATCCTCTGTTTCAATGCCATTATCATCCCGGAGTGTCTGAATATGCTGTTTAGAGCCACTTACTGATTTAACGTAGACCAGAACTTCCTAGGATTTTCTGTCAAGTCAGTACATAGAATTTTACTTTCGAATTCACTGAACGCTTCACGCATAGCCATCCTTACGCTAACTTTGACAGCGTTTAGCTTCTGTTTTTCTGAGAGGTTTTGGCTGCGTTTAAACTTGGAGTGAAGCTCTCTTTGCTTTCGCAGTAGTTTCCTAACTTTGTTGTTGTACCATGGTGGGTTTTTTCCGTCCCTCACAGTTTTACTCGGCACGTACCTCTCTAAAACGCATTTTACGATTGCCTTGAACTTTTTCCATAAACACTCAACATTGTCAGTGTCGGAACAGAAATTTTCGTTTTGATCTGTTAGGTAGTCTGAAATCTGCCTTCTATTACTCTTGCTAAACAGATAAACCTTCCTCCCTTTTTTTATATTCCTATTAACTTCCATATTCAGGGATGCTGCAACGGCCTTATGATCATTGATTCCCTGTTCTGCATATACAGAGTAGAAAATTTCGGGTCTGTTTGTTATCAGTAGGTCCAAGAAGTTATCAACACGAGTCGGTTCTCTGTTTGATTGCTCGAGGTAATTTTCGGATAGTGCACTCAGTATAATGTCACTCGATGCTCTGTCCCTACCACCCGTCCTAAACATCTGAGTGTCCCAGTCTATATCTGGTAAATTGAAATCTCCACCTAAGACTATAACATGCTGTGAAAGTTTATGTGAAACGTATTCCAGATTTTCTCTCAGTTGTTCTGCCACTAATGCTGCTGAGTCGGGAGGTCGGTAAAAGGAGCCAATTATTAACCTCTCTCGGTTGTTTAGTGTAACCTCCACCCATAATAATTCACAGGAACTATCCACTTCTACTTCACTACAGGATAAACTACTACTAACAGCGACGAACACTCCACCACCAGTTGCATGCAATCTATCCTTTCTAAACACCGTCTGTACCTTTGTAAAAATTTCGGCAGAATTTATCTCTGGCTTCAGCCAGCTTTCTGTGCCTATAACGATTTCAGCTTCGGTGCTTTCTATCAGCGCTTGAAGTTCCGGTACTTTATCAACGCAGCTTCGACAGTTTACAATTACAATACCGATTGCTGCTTGGTCCCCACATGTCCTGACTTTGCCCCACATCCGTTTAGGCTGTTGCCCTTTCTGAACTTGCCCGAGGCCATCTAACCTAAAAAACCGCCCAGCCCACGCCATACAACCCCTGCTACCCGTGTAGCCGCTTGTTGCGTGTAGTGGACTCCTAACCTATCCAGCGGAACCCGAAACCCCACCACCCTATGGCGCAAGTCGAGAAATCTGCCGCCCACACGTTCGCAGAACCGACTCAGCCTGTGATTCAGGCCCTCCACTCGGCTCTGTACCAAAGGTCCGCAGTCAGTCCTGTCGACGATGCTGCAGATGGTGAGCTCTGCTTTCATCCCGCTAGCGAGACTGGCAGTCTTCACCAAATCAGATAGCCGCCGGAAGCCAGAGAGGATTTCCTCCGATCCATAGCGACACACATCACTGGTGCCGACATGAACGACCACCTGCACATGGGTGCACCCTGTACCCTTCATGGCATCCGGGAGGACCCTTTCCACATCTGGAATGACTCCCACCGGTATGCACACGGAGTGCACATTGATTTTCTTCCCCTCTCTTTCTGCCATATCCCTAAGGGGCCCCATTACGCACCTGACGTTGGTGCTCCCAACTACCAGTAAGCCCACCCTCTGCGACCGCCCGGATCTTGCAGACTGAGGGGCAACCTCTGGAACAGGACAAGCAGTCATGTCAGGCCGAAGATCAGTATCAGCCTGAGACAGAGCCTGAAACCGTTTCGTCAGACAAACTGGAGAGGCCTTACGTTCAGCCCTCCGGAATGTCTTTCGCCCCCTGCCACACCTCGAGACGACCTCCCACTCGACCACAGGTGAGGGATCAGCCTCAATGTGGGCAGTATCCCGGGTAGTCACAGTCGTAGTCCGATCGGGAGATGCGTGGGACGAGCTGGCCGTCCCCGACAAACCCCCGTCCGGACCCCCACAGTGATGCCCATTGGCAACAGCCTCAAGCTGTGTGACCGAAGCGAAGACTGCCTGAAGCTGGGAGCCAAGGGATGCCAACTCAGCCTGCATCCGAACACAGCAGTTGCAGTCCGTATCCATGCTAAAAACTGTCGTGCAAAGAACGTCTGAACTAATCTACAGAGAGCGCAAAAAAATCGACACAGAATTTAAACGGTTATTAAAATACAAGATTGCCTAGTAAATGCAGTAATGCTGCTACTTGCGCCCTGCTGACACACTGCTTGGCGGCGGAAGGAGACAACGCGATTTTACACTATTCAGGTACTAAAACGCGATGCTGCAACTCTCGAATACTATATACGCCCGAAATTTATGAATTAAACAATGCAAGTACCAAAAACACGCAAAGAAATTAAGAATTGAGGTATGTAACAAATGTGTGAGCTAGGAGTATACGACTTGCTGCTGCAGCTGCTTATCCAACGGCGGCAGGGAGCAGGAGTGGATTTCTGTCGTCAAGAGATTGAACGATTGGTAGAACGTTCCGACCTTTGTTTATGGACATGGTGACTCCTCACAAATAGTGTAATATATTTGTGTCACTTGGTAACCTAGTGTTGCATTCAATAAAAGTTCGTTAGCTTGCCACAATCATGTGAGACGTACTTTTGGAAGTCACTTCGTACCCTCTGGTATCCACTACGTTTCTTTCCCTGGTTATTTCATTCGCCAATGACGCACGATCATTCTGGTCGTTCCGCTAGATTTATTTGGGAGGAGGCAATGTCACCTGGAAAGGCTATCTGCCAACATCCGCCGTTGACCATCGCCGCAACACTTTCGTGTCAACTAAATGATGTAGCAACGAAACGTGCTACTTGAAATCTCAGTGAACGCCCATGGAAAAGCAAACAAGTAAACAACATGGGAAAGGTGCGGGCCATTTATCACAAGTCATTTGTTACTTCACCAAAGTCCAACAATGTTTTATTGCACATGTACCAGAAACACTAACAAAATACAACTGATTCAGACAGTTACTGCAAAATTTCTTCAATTGAACCAAGTGACTGGACATTAGTTAATTGAAATGAATATAATGCACTAATTTAAGAAGGACTGACAAGCAAGTAGTAGAATGAAATATAACTCAATCCGCGCATAGCGCTGGGCAGAAAATGACAGCAATGATGCTAAAGATTACAGTTCCAACATTTGACTGGCCAATGGGGGTGACTGACATTATTGAATATAAAATAAAAGAAGTGTAGTAACATAAAATTACACGAGTGTGATATCAACACAAATACGCAATATTTTATCAATCAGAGAAGCCCCTTGGACATAAACAAGATAATTATGTGTAAAAATAATTAAATATCATTTAACAAATTGAAAATTACATCAACATTACAACTTTTACTTTAAAATCAAACTTCACACTGGGAAAACGTGGAAGGGGCCGGTACGGCAGACCAGCTCTGAATAAGATGGCATAGAATACTGGTTAAATTAACGCATTATTGCTACCAGACAGAAATTCAATTTACGAGGGACGCCATAGAAAGCCAAGAGACCGTGACCTCTCAGAGACTACGGTGAGACGGGAAGCGTTGCACCGTCCACGGGCAAATACACAGCCGATGCGGACAGGCTACGCCCGATGAACCGGTGGGTGAGAGGTAACACCCTGGGACAGCGCCTCCAAACGCTACGAGCAGTTGGGAAAGCTGAGAGCAAAAAGCAGACATATAATTCATGCGTAATAATCATAGAACATATAACATTTCTCAGACCAAGAGAATAAGCCTAATGCGGAAGTGGCGCGAAGCCTCAACTAAACCTTACGTTTTATAAAAAGAATATTACAATAAGAATTACTAACACGATTATCCGGTCAATTTTACAATGAAAATGTATGGGATCGTTGGGTCGGAGGCACCTTTTTGGGTAAGTTTGTCCGACAAGTGCAAGACACGTCAATCGCCATCACATTGGGCGACTTGCGCGCCGATGACGAAGATGAGATGATGATGAGGACAACACAACACCCAGTCCCCATGCGGAGAAAATCTTCAACCCTTCCGGTAATCGAACCCGGGACCGCTTGCATGGGAGGTGAGGACATTATCACGTTTTTATTTTTATTTTTTATCATCTGCATCACTATCCCTGCAGCACGCGGTGTCGCATCATAAATCTGGCAGAAAGCCATATAATCTTGACCATTTCTGCCAATGTGGGCGGCATGTATTTCTCCTGCGTCGACCATTCGAAGGACCATTATCTGAGGCGGTTTCGGGGTTTGCCATCATTGTGTGTGAGTTTTTTTTCTTTTTTTTTCAGTGTGCTATGTGCCAATTTAATTGAACCGCACGGTACTGTCTCTAGTCGTTCTGCTACAGGATTCTTCTCAGTTCTGGGACCCCCAGCTGTCGGGCGGATTGCGAAAAACACTTCATAAAAAATTGGAAAAGTAAGTCTTGCATTTCTTATGACTCCGTATGAGCTCGTGTTGTTCTTGTAAATATATCCAATAATCCATCACGGACTTAATTTCGTACGAATACAAATATTTCGTCGCATGGCCAGCGATCCAATTGACCGCATACGTCTTTTGTCTGGGAAAAAAGGTCTTGTCCGGTAGAAAGAGTACATCCGATGTGATTTCTGTGTAGGTAGTGCGCCGAAGGAAGGCCAGTATTCGACGCGTCAGCGTCCAGACGTCCCTCGCTGCGCCACACACTAAACCATGTCCTTCCGTTGCTAACAGTCCGCAGTTGGTGCAAAGAGGAGAATCGACCATATGAAATGTATGTAATCGACTCCTGGTCACAAGTTTACGGTTTATAAGAATATACCACATCGATATCCCTACTGTTGACAGTAATGGAGTATGCACTGCACACCGAATGTGGTTCCACGTTCTCGACGGATATTTCAATTCCATTATGTTGAGGCCATGTTGATCCATCAAGTACCTATAGATCTCCCGCGTAGTGGGTGTTCTCGTCGAAGGTAACACTCAGCTAAGGAGGCGGACAATCCTACAGTAAAATATGACAACAAGTTTGTCTAGTAATCAAGAAATCAGAGATCATAGATTATTCAAACACATTAAATTAAATGACTTGGAAGGTAACTCGCAAATCTCTAGAGCTAACACTGAAACAACTAAAATAGTATGAAACTTCCTGGAAGATTAAGGCTGTGTGCCGGACCGAGACTAGAACTCGGGATCTTTGCCTTTCGCGGACAAGTGTTCTACCATCCAAGCTACCCAAGCACGACTAGCAACTGCCCTCACAGTTTTAATGCTGTCATACCTCGTCTGCTAGCTTCCAAACTTCACAGAAGCTCTCCAGCATTACTCGCAGAACTAGAACTCCTGAAAGAAAGGATAATGCAGACATATGGCTTAACCACAGCCTGGGGGATGTTTCCAGAATGAAAGTCTCACTGTGCAGTGGAGCGTGCACTGATATGAAACTTCCTGGCAGATTAAAAATGTGTGCCGGAACAAGTCCCGAACTCCGGAGCTTTGCCTTTGGTGGGAAAGTGCTCTATCAACGGGTTGTGAGTCATTTTTGGGTAGCTAAGGTGGTAGAGCACTTTCCCGCGAAAGGCAAAGATCCCGAGTTCGAGTTTCTGTCCAGAACACAATTTTAATCTTCCAGGAAGTTTCATATCAGTGCACGCTCCACTGCACAGTGAAACTTTCATTCTGGGAACTACAATAGTAATTATATTTAAAACATTAAACATTAATTTTCTTGAAAGGGGAAAATCTCTCCCGAGTTATTGAACTTAATTACCCAAATGAGTCAAGATACACTGGGCCACGCCGGCAGGAGTGGCCGAGCGGTTCTAGGCGCTACAGTCTGGAACCGCGCGACCGCTACGATCGCAGGTTCGAATCCGGCCTCGGGCATGGATGAGTGTGATGTCCTTAGGTTAGTCAGGTTTAAGTAGTTCTAAGTTCTAGGTGACCGATGACCACAGCAGTTTAGTCCCATAGTGCTCAGAGCCATTTTCACTGGGCCGCTAGCGTTTGCTTACCACGGCCGTAGGCAATTTTATAGTAGCTACATCAGCCAGGGTAGCAACAATTCCAACACAAATAAGACTCAACCTCGACCTCAATGGTCAGTAATATATGTGGCGGTCTAGAACATATGACACTACTAATTTCAGGCCCGAATAACAAGATAAGCAGACACTGAACAAATTACAATTACAGGAAATTTTAAAACACACAAATATGGCATTCAAATAATTTCAAACAGAGCAAACACAAGGTAAATTTAACACTTGACAGCATAATGAAGAACCACAGGCAATCGAGCCTAGCGAGGCAACTTCATCACGGGAGCACATGCGTGAATCAGGTAACGAGTACCTTACCCCCAAAGGGCAGAACGGACGATACCAGGAAATGAACAGCACTCCAACACCTACATCAGCAGCTATGCCTCCTTAATCCAGGATAAACCGGCTACGTTGACATTAGACCCAAGTGTTGCCGACCAACAAAACTCCACCGACCACCGGCCGTTTGAACAATCGTGCGCCCGTAAACTCCGTGAACAGCCCACCGTACGTCACATGTCCTCTCGTCTCTCTCTCTCTCTTTCTCTCTCTGCCTCTGAACCGCGCGGGGTAGCCACGCGGTCCAAGGTGCCTTGCCACTGTTCGCGCGTCTCCCCCGTCGGAGGTTCGAGTCCTCCTTAGCATAGGGACCCTAGGGACCGATGAGCTCAACAGTTTGGTCACACAGGAACTTACCACAATCACCTCTCTCTCCCTGACTGCGACCGACTGCCTGCCTATGCGATCAACAAGCCGCGCCAGAGAACAACAACCAAAGACTCAACTAACGGGCGACTGAAAACCTGCCTGGCGACTAGGCAGAGACGAATCTGACCAGTAGGCAAACATGTAAAACACAGCATGAGCCTAAACGGCTTCCTATTCGTCATTAAACTTCTCTATATTTTGTACTAATACACCCAGGTAAGGATTCCAGTTCAATGAGCAATACATAAGAATCGGTCGAACAAGTGCTTTGTAAGCTACGGCTTTAGTGGATCAGTTACATTTCCTCAAAATTATACCAGTGATTCTCGCCTGGCATTGGCTTTTTCTACAATTTTTTTCATGTCATCACTCTATTTTAGGTCTCTGAGGGTGCTTACTCCGAGGTCTTTTGGTGTGGTTACTGTTTTCAGTAACTAGAGTAATCGAACAGCGGTCGACTAGTAGTATAATAGGGAATGAGAGAAGTGTACTTAAAAGTGGGAAAACAGTACAGATGCGGCAAGAATTAAATTATAACATTTCCCAGAAAAGCATAAGCGTATATGCGCTAACCTCCGTGTGTTAGATCCTGCCATTCGTGGCATGAAGTTAGTTCATGAGGTGTGAGAATGTAAGTTAAGGTATTTGGGTAACTCAGTATCCACGGGCTCCCGGGTTCGATTCCCGGCGGGGTCAGGGATTTTCTCTCCCTCGTGATGACTGGGTGTTGTGTGATGTACTTAGGTTAGTTAGTTTTAAGTAGTTCTAAGTTCTATGGGACTGATGACCATGTCCCATAGTGCTCAGAGCCATTTGAACCATTTTTTTCAGTATCCACAGCCAGAAGCCAGTTTTTTTGTTTAATACTCCCAAGAGAAATTGGTGACAAACTCCCAGGTGTCTGCTGCATACATTTTATCCATGATAAGTGGCGAGACGTCTTCTAATGGAAAGACACAGAAAATCTTGGGGATGTTCAAATAGTTCAAATGCCTGTAAGCATTATGGGACTTAACATATGAGGTCATCAGTTCCCTTGACTTAGAACTACTTAAACCTAACTAAGGACATCACACACATCCATGCCCGAGGCAGGGTTCGAACCTGTGACCGTAGCAGCAGCGCGGTTCCGGACTGAAGCGCCTAGAACTGCTCGATCACACCGGCCGGCTCTTAGTGAAGTCGTGGGAGGGGCCAGCGTTGGGGAAGCGGATGTGATGGTGGAGGTTCCTAACCCTACATCAACTCACTGGAGTCTTTTACCGTTTTGACACAGTTGCGGTTCGACGGAACGGTGCAATGTCTTGACAACTGTGGTGGTGGTGGTGTGCATGACGCCGTAGTGTACAAAAGGATGCTGTGAATCACTGGTTGCAAACACATTCGTTGAGGTATATGTTCTGAAACTGACAATGCTTCGCTATCGATACACATTGTGTTTGTTACGCCTGTTCTGCGTTACACAACATCCTACCCCAGCGTTATTCGGTGAAGCCTGGGACGCCAAATGCTTGTCATCTACTAACGGCTTCTCAAACATTCACTCTGCACATGTTGATGACAGCAATACGTTAACGAAACCAATTCAGTTTTACTGTTCCTTGCGGCCTTAACGCAGTCTGCTCATTCACCGAAGTATTAATCTCTACCCTCAGCATCTGTTACGAAGGGTGTAACATTATCTCCATTTCCGCTCCACCATCGCTACTCGCTTCCCGCCCCTCCCCCCACTCTCCTCGTTTTCTCTAATCTACATCTTGCCTAACATAAAGTCTGTAATTCGCCCCCTCCCTCCAGCGATGATCAATTTTATTGCTACAAGTTATATATTAATTTATTGTTGAGTCTTGGCCTGTTTAATGCTTCACAGTTAAGTTACTGTAAGCTAAGTAAAACACACACACACACACACACACACACACACACACACACACACACACACACACACTATACCCACACAAAAGTTCGTTTATTATATTTCGAGAACATTTCTGACACATATCTGTTAGAAAACTCCCAAGGTTTCCGTCAACATGCCATCAATTTCTTTTCAGTAAGAACGTTTCAGTTATCAAAAAGTGCGTTGGACAGAGAAAGACAAAAGAATTGTAACTCTAGGTATATTCTACATGAAACCTTGTGACATATCACATTGCTCTTTAAGGAAACAAAAATGATTTTAACGTGAAAATAAATGCTCAGAAATCCAGTGAGACGAATAAAGGCTGTCACATGGGCAGCATTGTATTGCTGGTGAAAACGTGAACACACAGAGTTGGAGGAATGCAGGGTACAGGAGACACTAGATATTCCTCATCATGTAGAAATGTGTCTTATAAATATACGTTGTGTTTCGCAAGAACAGAATTTCCTATCATATAAAAAATATAGCTTTTACAGGACGGAGCTGTGTTTTATACCCTGATTGTTCCCTACACTGTTTACTTGACTATTTGTGAGAAAAACGTTGTTTTAGACACCACCTTCATGCTTAACTGCATCGATTTTTCTATTTTCTGTAATTGTAGGCCCACACTGATTCAAGAATATGTGGTGTCCGTAGATAATTTCGGAAATCAGCGAAGTTTGTACCATTCGTATGTATTAAAAGTAATTTTTTTCTATTTAAACTTCAAGGAATTTCAGTTACATTTCAAAAAGGTGTTCACTACAAAATTTGACTCTAGTGACCTGTTAAGTTAGAGAGCAGTTTTCTAGCATGGCCGCTAGCAATTTCGCCGGATGATCTCTAAGTTTCCAGGAAGTATTTTTCTTTTATTATACAAGGGCCTCCAATATTCTATAACTATACGTTGTTTTGATAGCGGACATTGAAAGGTAAACAAGGAAATGCATCGTTTCTACTGGAAAATATATCATCCGTACTAAAAAGATGATGCACTGGAACGGACAACGTCTTTCGTGGGAGTTATAATTCATTTTTTGTTGTTACAAAGCTGCTTTTCGTTTTTGCTAAACTTTAAGGTAAGATCGCCACCAACGTTCTTTTAAAAAGAGCTCTACTTGTGACGTAATTATGTTCGTTAAACATCATAGGCTTCTTCTGAGACACCAGGGAAACCATGGACATCGTATATATTGTGACAGGACAGCGAACAGCAAGAAATTTCTTACGAACAAACGATTCAAGGTCTTAGCCCGTAAGCCATCTCGCTCAACAAACCGGCGTTGTATGGCCGTCACACGTACTGTTGACATTCAACAGCTTACTTCATATACTGTAGATACCCTATGGGCGTTCATATTTTTAAAGCCAGATTTTAAGTATACGTGTTTAGATAGTTTGATATTAATTTTATGTCTGCATCTTTTAGCAGATTCCGTATCGTCAACAACACCGACTGTTGCTGAACACATTGGTAACATATTCAATCGATACTTAGAAGTTTGAAGCAACTTATTTATCGGTACCCACCCTCTGTAGGCTTTTTCTGGTCGATACACAACGTCTGTCACAATTTGCTTGTGTTTATTATATACTGCAACGCAAGGTCTGACTCTTACAACCGTCAAAGTAGATGGACAGGGAAGGCCATGAGGGAGTGGGGAAGGTGTGTAGAAAAGTTGGCTTTCTAACTTCCTGTGAACGGTGAACTGGGTTTACTTGTCGCAAATGTCATGAGTAAAAGCTAAGATATAGTCGTGAAGGACTTACGAGATTTCTTTGCTACCCGCAGCGTTCATTACTTTTTATTACTCCTTGTAAAAGAAAGGCTCAATTAGCCGGAAGTAGCTTTCTAAATACGGGAGGCGTGGAAGCTTCTCCTAGACGCCATGCAACCAGGAACGCTTTTTCGAAACATTTATTGCTTATAAAGACAAGGTTGGTTCTCCTCCGGCAACGTACTTTACCGTAAGAAAGATACTTTCAGGCGCAGCGACTTTGAAAACTGAAGCGCACGAATTCGACGATGGGGCACTGAAAGAAGGAGTACTTTAAGTTTCTATTTCGTAGGAAAATGTCTCTTCTTCTCTGTTCTACATGTAAGTTAAAGATATGTTGTCATAAATATCAAGATAAATAGAAAGAAATGTTATCAAGTGTGACATCAAATTAAAATAATTTCATTTTTTGAAACTAATTTCGTCTGATTTGTCTCGCGTATACCACTTCAGTAACCCGACGGGAGTCAGTAGGTACGGGAACCGAGTGAAGCTTCACCAGTAACCGCATATTGAAACAGATCTTCTTGTATGTCCACAGCGGAAACAGTGAGGTTACAATAAATAAAGCTCTACCTTGTCTGTACACTTGGCAATTCGTATTTCACAGTATTTTAATGATTAAATCAAGTTTTTACGACGCATGCTGTGAACTGTTTCTAGTATTCGTGGCGTTAAGAGCAACTCCGTGAGCACATAAAATCAGTTCTAGTGTAATAATGGTATACCTATTATTTCGCAGTAATCGTCTCTAACATTCCTCAGTCTTGTGTATCCCTTACGTGTCAAGATTTTGAATGCGTTGGTTTCGTGAAATGAACTGCATTCAACACTCAAGGCTGTACTGCTAGTATGGATAGCGTACTTCTGAGTACAGTATACTGTGTATAAGCCATTTATTTATACCTGGTCAGTACCTGTTTATATAAAGTGCCAAGCTCTTAACATAATTTGCTAATATCAAAGAATTTTACAAAAAATAACGGACTTTAGTTTCATGGAAGACGTCACTGTCTTTATTCAGATGGTAATGGTCTGCTTCAGAAACAATGTTAAAGCTTCCTTTAATAAAATCATAAGCTCATGCTTTATACAGGCATCAAAGGTGTATCTGTATTGCTAATGATGAAAACGGTCATGATTTTTTGACAGGTAATACGATCGGCTCTGAACTTACAAGTTGCAAGGAAATGTACTCAGTCATTTTTGACAAGATGTCGACATACAGTGAAGGAGATTGCTGCGGGTGGCTAAAGTCGCTTCCGGCGTAGTAGACTCTCATTCATTGGCACACTACCACAGTACGTCTTTATTTACGAAGGATACGCTTGGGTAAGGAGAAGAGTGAAAAAAATCAGATACAGGGTGTTTCAAAAATGACCAGTATATTTGAAACGGCAATACAAACTAAACCAGCAGCGATAGAAATACACCGTTTGTTGCAATATGCTTGGGACAACAGTACATTTTCAAGCAGACAAACTTTCGAAATTACAGTAGTTACAATTGTTAACAACAGATGGCGCTGCGGTCTGGGAAACTCTACAGTACGATATTTTCCACATATCCACCATGCGTAGCAATAATATGGCGTAGTCTCTGAATGAAATTACCCGAAACCTTTGACAACGTGTCTGGCGGAATGGCTTCACATGCAGATGAGATGTACTGCTTCAGCTGTTCAATTGTTTCTGGATTCTGGCGGTACACCTGGTCTTTCAAGTGTCTCCACAGAAAGAAGTCATAGGGGTTCATGTCTGGCGAATAGGGAGGCCAATCCACGCCGCCTCCTGTATGTTTCGGATAGCCCAAAGCAATCACACGATCAGCGAAATATTCATTCAGGAAAATAAAGACGTCGGCCGTGTGATGTGGCCGGGCACCATCTTGCATAAACCACGAGGTGTTCGCAGTGTCGTCTAAGGCAGTTTGTACCGCCACAAATTCACGAAGAATGTCCCGATAGCGTGATGCAGTAATCGTTTCGGATGTGAAAAATGGGCCAACGATTCCTTTGGAAGAAATGGCGGCCCAGACCAGTACTTTTTGAGGATGCAGGGACGATGGGACTACAACATGGGGCTTTTCAGTTCCACATATGCGCTAGTTCTGTTTATTGACGAAGCCGTCCAGGTAAAAATAAGCTTCGTCAGTAAACCAAATGCTGCCCACATGCATATCGCCGTCATCAATCCTGTGCACTATATCGTTAGCGAATGTCTCTCATTCAGCAATGGTAGTGGCGCTGAGGGGGTGTCGCATTTGAATTTTGTGTGGATAGAGGTGTAAACTCTGGCGCATGAGACGATACGTGGACGTTGGCGTCATTTGGACCGCAGCTGCAACACGGCGAACGGAAATCCGAGGCCGCTGTTGGATCACCTGCTGCACTAGCTGCGCGTTGCCCTCTGTGGTTGCCGTAAGCGGTCGCCCTACCTTTCCAGCACGTTCATCCGTCACCTTCCCAGACCGTTGAAATTTTTCAAACAGCTCCTTTATTGTATCGCTTTTCGGTCCTTTGGTTACATTAAACCTCCGTTGAAAACTTCGTCTTGTTGCAACAACACTATGTTCTAGGCGGTGGAATTCCAACACCAGAAAAATCCTCTGTTCTAAGGAATAAACCATGTTGTCCACAGCACACTTGCACGTTGTGAACAGCACACGCTTACAGCAGAAAGACGACGTACAGAATGGCGCAGCCACAGACTTCGTTGTCTTCTATATCTTTCACATCACTTGCAGCGCCATCTGTTGTTGAAAATTGTAACTACTGTAATTTCGAAAGTTTGTCCGCCTGAAAATGTACTGTTGTCCCAAGCATATTGCAAGAAACGGTGTATTTCTATCGCTGCTCGTTTAGTTTTTATTGCCGTTTCAAATATACCGGTCATTTTTGAAACACCCTGTATACGTTTTACAAAGAAAATAATATGCAAAAGTGAACCTGATATCTTTAAATACACCCTGAACTTGGTTATGTATATTGTCTGAGGTGTAATCTACTATTATCTATTAAGTGAAAACGAACAATTGGCAGTGAATCATTAATCAGTCCTTCGTAAAATACAGCACAGAGCTTCATTCCACTGCTTCTCCAAATATCATTCAATGAAGCGCCTGTTATACTGAGCTGTTAACCATAATCAAAATAGCGACCCTCCCAGCATTTCTTGTGGTAATCGAGTGCAACCAAAATCCATCCATCCAGTTTAGTCTGACATCAGTCGTTAATTAAACTTTAGTGCACTTAGTTGCTGTTCTTAAAAAACTAGTTTGTCAGTGCTTAATGTCTCGTTGATGCTTAAGACAGTTCTTCACACCTTGCATCATCATCAATTCAACTTTGTCCAGAAGTAAGTATTTCATGTATGTGACGTTTTGAACATCAAGATACAACTGAATCTACTCTCTAAAATAGCGAATAATTACTGACGCTCTGATCGAATGAAAAAAGATATCGTTACTCTACAGTCACGTTATTAAAGACATTTCACGTTCATGTAATGAACATGATAGCCTTAAGAGCGACAGAAACTCGATAGGGTATCTGTAGGATGTTTACCTGAATCGTCAGCTAGACGTAATCATAACCACGGAATTTCTTTTTAAAAATATAAATGATAAAGCACTCAGGAAGAGGTTAAAATTGCAGTAGGAATAGGTACTTTTTCCACAGTGACCAACATTTGACCAATCTTCCAGCAATTTTTACTAGGTTTTGAAACAATCTACGTATCTCTCGCGATTTATTTTCACATTTCCACACATTGAGGAGAAAAGATATTGATCAATACCAAGTATTCCTGCCATCTCTTACAGAATTCACAAGACATAATGCCTGCCTACCGTTTGGAATGTGTGCGCATAATACTTCTAACGACTTCTAAAAGTTTCTTCTGCCAAAAACTACATGTCCTACAGAATTACAGCAGTAAGAGATCTTTACTGTTTTCTTTGCAACACGTATTGCAGTCCGTGACCTGGACAAACCATTCTTAAGTAATTTACATAATAATATAAAACAACTTTGCTCTTCCCTTATTAACATGAAAATTATGTTCACTTATTTCACACATATTCTTATTTGTACGTTATCTGTTTCATTCACACATCTACGTAGACAGTTAGAAATATTACAAGGTGCTTTTTAATACCCACGTATTACAAAGAGGTGACAAAAGTCATTGGATAGCGATATGGTCAAATACAGATGGCGATAGTGTCGCTTGCACATGGTGTAAAAGGGCAGTGCATTAGTGAAGCTGTCATTTGCACTCAGGTTATTTATGTGGAAAGATCTCCGAGATGATTATGGGCATACGACGTGAATTAACAGACTCTGAACGCAGAATGATAGTTTGAGCCAAACGCTTGGGACATTCGATTTCGGAAATCGTGGTTGTTGTTGTGGTCTTCAATCCAGAGACAGGTTTGATGCAGCTCTTCATGCTACTCTATCCTGTGCATGCTTCTTCATCTCCCACTACTTACTGCAACCTACATCCTTCTGAATCTGTTTAGTGTATTCATCTCTTGGTCTCCCTCTATGATTTTTACTCTCCACGCTGCCCTCCAATACTAAATTGGCGATCCCTTGATGCCTGAGGATATGCCCTACCAATCGATACCTTCTTCTAGTCAAGTTGAGCCACAAATTTCTCCTCTCTCCACTTCTACTAGTATTCAATACCTCCTCATTAGTAATGTGATCTACTCATCTAATCTTCAGCATTCTCCTGTAGCATCACATTTCGAAAGCTTCTATTTTCTTCTTGTCTAAACTATTTATCGTCCACGTTTCACTTCCATACGTGGCTACACTCCATACAAATACTTTCAGAAACGACTTCCTGACACTTAAATCTATACTCGATGTTAACAAATTTGTCTTCTTCACAAATTCTTTCCTTGCCATTACCAATCTACGTTTTATACCCTCTCTACTTCGACCGTCATCAGTTATTTTGCTCCCCAAATAGCAAAACTCCTTTACTACTTTAAGTGTCTCATTTCCTAATCCAATTCCCTCAGCATCACCCGACTTAATTTGACTACATTCCATTATCCTTGTTTTGCTTTTGTTGACGTTCATCTTATATCCTCCTTTTAAGACACTGTCCATTCCATTCAACTGCTCTTCCAGATTCTTTACTGCCACTGACAGAATTACAATATCATCGGCGAACCTCAAAATTTTTATTTCTTCTCCATGGATTTTAATACCTACTTTTTTCAGAAATCGTTAGCAAATTTAATATTCAGAGATTCGCAGTGTCAAGAATGTCCTGAGAATATCAAATTTAGGCATTACCTTTCACCACGGAGAACGCAGTGGCCGACGGACTTCACATAACGACCGAGAGCAACGGCGTTTGCATAGAGTTGTCAGTGCTAACAGACAAAGAACACTGCTTGAAATAACTGCAGAAATCAATATGAGACGTACGACAAACATATTCTTTTGGAAAATACTGGGTAATTTGGCACTAATGGGCTGTGACAGCAGATGACCGATGCAAGGGCCTTTGCTAACAGCACGACATCGTTTGCAGGCCCTCTTCTGGGCTCGTGACCATACTGATTGGAAAATCTTGGCCTGGTCAGATGAGTACGGATTTCACTTGGTAAGAGCTGATGGCACGGTTCGAGTGTGGCGCAGACCCCACGAAGACATGGACCCTATGTGTCACGAAGGCACTGTGCAAGCTGGTGATGACTGTAAAATGGTGTGGGTTGTGTTTTCATGGAGTGAATTGGGTTCTCTGGTCCAACTGTACCGATTATCGACTAGAATTGGTTATTTTCGATTACTTGAAAACTGTTTGCAGCCATTCATGGACTTCTTGTTAACAAACATCAATGGAATTTTTATGAATGACAATGCGCCTTGTCATAGGGCCACAGCTGTTTGCCATTTGTTTGTCGAACATTGTGGGCAATTCAGGCGAATGATCTGGGCACCCATCTCGCCTGACGTGAATCCCGTCGAACATTTATAAGGCTTACTCGAGAAGTCTGTTCGCACAAAATGTTACAACGGCAACACTTTCGTAATTACGGGCGGATATGAAGACAGGATGTCTCAGTATTTCTGCAGGCGATTTCCAGCGACTCGTTGAGCCCATGCCTCATCGAGCTGCAGCACTATGCCCGGCGAAAGGGGGTACTGCAAGACGTTAGTATCTCAAGACTTGTATGACGTGTGATTGTAACAGATTAAATCGGCAAACAGTTACCTAACAGCTGCTATAAACATCTGCTATATGTCATGAGAATTCAAAGTCAGTATTCAGTTGGCGCTTCCTAACGCACAATGAAATTTTCCTGCGGTAGTTCTCTTATAATCAACAGTAAACGTAAGAAATTTCCATAGTGTTTTCAACTAACGTGTTAAAATATGGCTGAACTTAATGTTTTCGATCAATATTTCGATGTAGCAGCCATATATTTGAAAAGTATCATTCAAGTCTTCTTTCATAGAGGTCGATGTGACTAGATGAATTACTTTTTCACGAAATCGTATTTCGTGTTCATTATCGGAAAGACACCAATGGTCCTGTTCAACTAAATCAAATCGAGAATGATACTGAGATGTTGGGCAGCAGTGATACTCAATAAAGAGGAACTGTCCTGAGAAACGCAGTATTGACTGTTGTACACTCCCATAATACCGTGCCCGAATGCGGACCACGACACAAACGATCAAATGTTACCTCCGTTCATATATGAAAGTAATGTATCTATAAACGTTAGAAACACACATCTTACGCTAGTCGACCGTGTATGTGAGCTTATCCGGTGAAACTCTTATCGAACACGTAGGTCTTGGGTACTTCATAACAATCTGACCAATTGACTGATGAAAAAAGATCTTACAAATACATACGAAACACAGGCTTTTGCAGGGAGTAATTTTTACCTAGCTAGACAGATTACTGGGCTACTGAACCCGACGTGGAGAGAATTACGTTTGTAGGGTAATGTCGGGGGAAAGGCTGAGTCTACTTGTATTTTGGTTGCTTTAATAATCACTTTTCATGTTGCAAAATAATGAGGATTTGCACTTTTTCAAGAAACAGCTATTCCATTAACAAAGCATCAATTAAATAATTTGTGTTTCTCATAACAACCCTTCTAGTTTGGCTTTTCGGCCCATTTTACTGTCCTTCAAAGTGTTAAACTAAAACAAAATGAAACTTGATTACTTCAGTATTTTCCGAAGATTAGTAAATTACAATAAGCACCACAAGAAAATAAAACGAATCAAACAGAACATAAGACTAAAAGTTGAAAACAACATACTGTGTGAATCTAATCTTTTCCTCGACAGCTTACGTGTGATTATATTAGAGTTATGGTACAAGAATAATTTAATGAAAAAATCCTTACCCTCTTTTTATAAAAAGATATGAAGGTACATCTAACTATCACAATTAAGAGTGATTTATTCTGTGCATACCGTCTCTAAAGTCAGTATTTATAGTATTTTTTTTGGTTTCCAGCACTGAATACGCTCGTAAGTACTTGATTAGTGTGGTTTAGTCGTCTCAAGTGTGTAGTTAATTGCAATGAATGGTTTCCATCTGTATAGTTCTCCTTTTTGTGAGATGAATAATATGGGGAAGAGTGTTGTACCTAGACGATATTGAAACTAAGAACACACAATGTTTTTTGGTCGGTACTTCGCTCTAGTGACTGATTTTACAATCACATGGAGGAATGTGCAGTGAGATGTGTCGCCCTGTCTGACGAATCATGTTTGTTGTTACACGGCAGCGACAACGTTGTCCGGATAAGTCGTCACGCAGTAACAGGCCCATGGGGGTAGCAGTGTGCTACGTGGAGCTTTTATCTGGGCTTCCATGGCACCTGTGGTAGCAATCGATGGCGCCGTGAGAGCTGACAACAGCGTGACCATCACTTCGGGCAACCTGCATACATTCAGGGACGGCAATGGAATCTTCCAGTAGGACAATTGTCTGTGTGACAAGGACAGAATGAGGTTAAAGTGGTCTGAGGAACTCACGTTGATGCTGTAGTCACTAAATTCTACAGTTCTAAACTCAGTGGAACACATTTGTGACGCTATCGAGCACCAACTCCTCGCCCACAGACCACCAACAAGTAATTTACGAGAATTGGTTGACCTAAGCGTAGACATCTAGTCAAACATATCTTCGGGAAACGTACGAAGGACTTATCAAATTCATGCCACATAGAATAGGTGCTGTGGTGTGTTTGAAAGGTACGCCAACGCGATTTTAATCAGGTGGTGATAATGTTTTGGCAGACCAGTGTACACACTTTAGTTGTGAAGGAGGAGGTTTTCGTGTAATAACCAGTCAACAACACATTAGTTTCCGTAGACCACATTCGGTTGCTACGATCTCGATATACTTAGACAATACTCGGTACCCTATACAGCCACTGTGTGCAGTATCATTCTCTTACAAGCAACGTAGACGCACTTAGTTAAGCATACAATCAAATTGGGTTAGTGGTTATTAAATGTTTTAAAATACGCAAATTCCGAGGTTAACTTGAACTAATGTAGTCCGACAGTTAGATTTTCTTGTTTATTAAAATAGGTACATTTGTAACTTGTGCAGTCCACTAGTTACCTCTATACGGATCTAACTATTTTTTTTGTTAGGGCAACTACAGCTTGGATCATACATTGTTACTATACAGATGTTTTCAAAAATTCTCCAAAATAATTTCAAAAAAAATCCTTAAAAAATTCTGAAAATGAATGAAAATTCTTCAACGCCACCTAAGTTGTATGTAGGTTCCTTTATTAGGCAACATAGCCGGTTTCACACTATTATAGGGACATCTTCAAGTGATAACAACCTTTCTCTTCATAAGGGTGCAGCGAGTGAGCGACGTCCCGATTTCAAGTTGTAAACCGATTAATTGCGTGACCTCTTAAAATATTGATCAAAGAATGGCTAAACTTGAAATTTGTACTACAAAAGGTGAATGTCGAATGAGTCAAAACACATGCTCCAATAAAGTAACAAAGCTGTGTTACTCGTATAATAGTCTTGAGGGCTAAAAAGTCGACTCCTTATCAAACGTAGACCTAAATAGAACCCATGTTAAAAAATGAGTGCAGTTAGTTCATAAAACATCTCCGTTTAGGTAGTGGTGAATGAACTATAATGAGCACTTTAAAATTTCATAGTTCCTTCACCGTTATCTTACAACAGTTTTGTACAGGAGTTTTAGTGACCTGGTGGAGATCTTGTGTATGCTAACTCCACTAAAATTTTTATGTGGGCTGCGTTATAGTACTACGTTTAATAATGAGTCAACGTCTTGGAACTTCAGTTTATGATAATGACACAGCTTTGGTATAATAACGTTACCCTTCACCCCCGTTCACTTTTTCTTTTGGTTTGATGCGAACCGCCACGAATTCCTCTCCTGTGCCAACCTCTTCATCTCAGAGTAGCACTTACAGCCTACGTCCTCACTTACTTTATGGATTTATTCCAAACTCTCTCTTCTTTTACAGCTCCGTCTAATGCCATGGAAATAAATCGCTGATCCTGTCCGTTCTTCTTGTCAGTGTTTTTTCTTTCTTCGCCTATTCTGCGGAGAACCTCCTCGTTCTTTACCTCAGCAATTCATATTTCCATGTTTAAATTTCAAGTTTAGCCGTTCGATGATCAGCCTTTTAAGAGTCTGCACAATTAATCGGTTTACAACCTGGACATTTGGACATCGTACAGTCTCTCTAGCTTTATGAAGTGAAGCTGAACCCATAATGGTGTGAAGCTGGTTGTGCTACCTAATAGAAAAACCTATCTATAGCTAATGCGGTCTTGGAGAAATTTCATTCATTTTCAAAGAAGTTTTAAATGTTTATGGATATTATTCCGGAGCTTTCTTGTAATCAAGAGAGTAAATATGTTTCAAGGCAACATGTGTCTTGGACCTCGTGGAATGCTGTGGGTCAAATAGAAAGAGCTTTCTACATCTTGGCTTCTTAAAAGGGCATGAGACTAGGCTACATACAACTGAAGTGGTTTCAATATGTGGGAAAGCACGGTGTAAGGTTCCAGGTATCCATCACCTCAAAATGAACACAATCGATAGTGTAAATTAAAGGAATTTCTTAACAGCAACTGAGGTGCTGATTTAAATACGGCATCAACTTCTGTGGCAATACAATATGAAAAATACACTAAATTTGAAAGGCTACTGAATGCGATTGTCACTCTCTGCGCGGCGGTACCATTGTTGAAGCCCACGGATGAACGTGTCCTCTACGTGCAGAGAGCACCGTTAGCCTCTGCTCCCTTTTTTAGCTGTTTGAGTTTAGCGTCCCGTCGACATCGAGGTCATTAGAGACGGTAGCTGCCGCTCCCACTCGGCCCGCTTTGCTGTCCGGCTGCGTCGGCCGACTCGATTCATTTCTTCCGCTCATTTGAAGCAACTCGTTTCGCAGCGGATCCTCTCTCCGAATAATGCATGATATGCAGATGGCTGTCCCGTTACGGCACCCACCGTATTTCTTCAAATATCCGGCCGTCAGAGGGCGCTGCGTTCGCAGCTTGCCGCCGGACAAATTTACATCGCGCCGGAGCTGTTAAATTTCCGACGTATTCAGCCGCCGCACTCATCCTAATCAGCCAAACAGACACACAGAACATGGAACTGCCGTGTGAATAGCGTGCAGAAGGAAATGGCACTTTGCGCGAAACCACAAAGCTCTTGTTCTCTGAGATACCCTCGGTCACACGGGTGTTCCCTTTCAGATGTCGGAACCGACTCCCAGGGGAGATTAATGACACCCAGCGAAAGCATACCCTAGCCTCAAGCAGCCGCAGCCCGACGCCTTGCAAAGTGCCCCAGTTGTTTGCTTTGTACTGAATTTAATAGCGTTAGTCGTACCGCACTCTACTCACTGCATTCGTTACAATCTTCTAAACACAATGTTGCAATTTCATGCATTTATCATTTATTACTTTCTTCTCACACAAAACTATTTCATTTCTCATTTCATCTCCTTTATTTTCCTCACACCTCTCCGCCTACTCTTTTCACCTTCGGGTTCTTCTACTTTTAACACTGTCACTCTGCAAATGTTTCTTGTGTTTATTCTTCTTTCGTGCTGCATGTTTTTAAGTCATTTATAGCGCTTCATGTCTTACTTTGTGCCTATACGGATGGTAATTAAAACTGCAACAACGAAATGATAACAAATAATGAAATGTTATTCATTGTACGCATGCAGTACATTGGGAATAATTGGGTTAAAATTATGTGCACGGAGTAGTCATCTCTGTCACGAACTAAGGAACGGTTGGGCATCGAACCAAAACGAGTGTAGATGAAAGTTACAAGTACGTTACTCCATGCCACTAAAACATGCTAAACTTCGTCAATCACAGTGGCTGATGAGTGATCATGTAGCTACTAACGACCAGTTGATTTCAGTGCGTGAGAGATCCGAAGAATGTGCTGCCACTGTAATAGTTCAAGACCATCTGAATCGAAGTTAGTCAGGACAACACAGATGGCATGTGGTTTTTGGTTATCTTGTTGGAAGATAACTTTATAGAAACCTGCAACATAGGCACATCCATAGACGGTACCATGTCAGAATTGTGACCGTCTATGTGAAAATATGGATATCACGCTGTGTACACAATGGCACCCGCAACACCCCTCCAGGTGCTGGACCCATATGATGATGATGAATTCAATCTGACAGCCTTCGTGCTCCTCGGAGTCTTCACACATGGAATCTCCAATTGCGGTTTTGTGCGCAGAGCCTGGACGTGGTGCCTCTCCTGCGTCCATTCTTGACGTTGGGGCACACTATTGTCGGTGTCGGAATCTCCCTTTCTACTGCCGTATCAATGGAGTTCAGGACAAGTATGTTAACAGTCGATAGTGCTGCAGACGTCGTCCCAGTGTCCGTGTGGATGCTTGTGTTATTACTAACTAGCCCATTTACTGGCTTAGGTATGAAACTTAGTTGTGCATTCCTGCACAGTGGAGAGATCAATGTGTTCTCCTGTCCAGTGCTAGTCGAACGGGGTCGCTGAGATCCTGTCTGACGTTGAGTATGGCATCGATTCCATATTCGCGTGACTTGCGTGGGATTCCGACCAACACAAATTTAGTACTGCAGTCTTTGCACTCTCTATTGCCCAAAAACCTGCAGCTTTCCAATGCCAACACTTGTTACTTCTCACACAAAACATCCGACTGCGAATTCTGAATGATAAAGCTGTTTCGTAGTGTATATGGCGTAAAAACTTTGTGCGACTGCGCTGATATGCTAATCACTAGCATACCGAAACATGCAGTACACTTTATAGGCTATCAATTTGACATCTGTTGGGTGCTGTCTTCGCGGTGCTGCAATTTTAATTACCAGCCGTGTATCCAGAGTGTAACCAAAATGTATGGCCAAAGTTTCAGGAAACATTGCTCACACGGAGAGGAATAAACTGCGTTCTATGGACACTGGTCCAGTAATGCTTTTCTTTCATTTTAGAGCTAATTTTCTATTCCTCTTCATAATTACATTAATCACGGAAGACACACAGAAACGGAATGTGGCATTTTGCTACATGAAATGTTGAAAATATCCTCTTGGTTACGTTTTCGTATAGTGTAGGTTCACGGCCGCACACTTTGGTAAGGCTCATTTGAAACTTACGTGAGAACAATTAGGACAGGACAAATTATCTGCTACTGACTTACCATATGCATCATAAGGGCGACAGAAAATGAACGTCCAGAAGGTGCACGGATCAAACTTCTGTGGATTCTACTTATTACACTGCGCAAAATGAACATAGTTGATATTCAAGAAATGATCAAAGTAAACGATTAACTTGCACCATGAATACCGAATGAAAAATGGAGCTTCACAGTGATCACTTAGGTTTTCATTTATTGGTATAATGGGGTGATGAGAACTGATGGAATGTGATGGCATGCAACCGAATGCGAAACAATCGGTCTTGGAGCTTGTCGTGAAAATGGCTAGCAATTAAGGCAAAGTCAACCATCGACCTGCATGTCACAGTGCCACAACCATGCATTTAGACTGAGGTCGGATGCTGTAAATTAGCTGATGTCCTTCGAGACTCTTTCATAGCGCCCTAAATTATGTGATGGTGGAATAGAGAGGAAACGCTAAGATGCTCTGCTGCTATTCCAAATTATTTTCAATTCGAAAGATATATGTTTCTTCTTCAGATTCTCTATGTTTTCCTAAGATTGCCCAGTATTACTTATGTACCGTATTTTGATTCGACAACAGAGTTTTAATCTTTACTAGCGGCCCGCCCAGGTACGTGCGGGTAGTAGTTAGTATAAATGGCCGAACGAATTGTCTGGCGTAGCGATAATTTAGGGGCCACAGTGTAGAATTATGACTAAAATGCAGAGAACAACGTTAGATACTCGTAACTGAATGTTAACTCCAAAAGGCTAGTGTAACTTAAACGATTTAAGCAGCGCACGCTAGGTAAGTTTTTAGGCGGCATGACTTAATCTAAAATCATCATAGATCAGCCGGTTTGCACGGAATATTTATAAATTATATGGACGAACCCTTCGTCATGAATTAGTCTATCTATTAATGAAAACGGTATCAAAATCTCTACAGGAGTGCCTAAGTTTAGCCTTTAGACACAGGCAGGAAACAGCAGCGGGGCTTTCTAATATGTTGAGATCTTATTAGAAAAAAGTTGTTTTCTCGTTTCTCTTTCTTCAAAATTTTTTGATGTAATTTAATTTTTCTCAAGTAATATAGTGCTGGGATATACACACATGTTTTTCAGTTATGTTATATAACAAGTACTAAAAAATTTTGTAACAGGCCCATTTAAACATAATAAATAGCATTTAGCTAGCAACAAATAAGTAAACGAACAAGGACTTGTAAGAAATAACATGCTTGTGTACTAAATTCATTTGCTAATGATATTTTTTCATTAAGATTTACGGTAATGAATGTCAATCCACATTAATCGTGTGCGGTGTTTAATGGACATGGGTGGAACCATTACCAAAAGCGAACATAACGTTGTGTGTTTAACTTTCCATTACAGTGCTACCCAAAAACGTGTTTCCGTAGTGGTGGTTCAAATGAGGCTAAAATATCCATCTGCTTAACCTGCTATAGGTTACACACCGTTTCCTCAAAGCTCTCTAGGTGAATTTCGTCTTCCTTTGCCATCCTTGTATGGTCCGAACATGTACTTAATCTCCATAGAAAATATTTTAACTTAAAGAAGTGATGTCTTTAATGAGATTTCAGACTAGTTATAGAGAAAAAAATGGTTCAAATACTCTGAGCACGATGGGACTTAACATCTGAGGTCATAGAACTTAAAACTACTTAAACCTAACTAACCTAAGGACATCACACACATCCATGCTCGAGGCAGGATACGAACCTGCGGCTGTAGCGGTCGCGCGGTTCCAGACTGCAGCGCCTAGAAGCGCTCGGCCACAACGGCCGGCACTAGTTATAGAGACATAGCATGTGGCGTATTAGGCCTTCCCTGGACTGGCAGTCACATGAAACAAGAATTCAATACTCATAATAAATATGACAAACGATGAAACTGCCACCTTATCCATTAACTATCTTTTATTGCATAAGAACAGAAAAATTTAATTTCCTAATTAGTATGTACCACCAAATAGCGCAGTTAATTCGTCTGTAACACGTATCCCGTTCATTATAATTGGAACGAAAAGTAGATCTAATCTAATCTAAATTTCAACCTTCTACTGTCGTGAAGCAAATAAATCTATTAATTATTAAAATTAAGCCTCAATATACTTAATTGTGGAACGTGTGTGTGGTGGAGACCATTCTAAACCGAAAATGTGTCTCTCTCGTGTTGCAGGTTGGGACACCCGAGTGTCGTGTGGAGGCCGTTACCACAGGAAGCACAGTTCTAAGCAGCACCGAAGGCACTTCCACGCGAAACGGCTGTGCGTTTATCACAAGTTAAAGCACGTGGTGTCTGCTAGACAGGTGACAAAAGTAGAGGGATTCCTCCTAATATTTTGTCGGACCTCATTTCGCGTGGCGTAGTGCAACAACTCTACAGGCCACGGAAACAAGTCGCTGGAAATCCCTTGGAGAAATATTGAGCTACTCTGCCTCTACAGCCGTCCATAATTGCGAAGGGTTGCTGGTGAAGGATTTTGTGCACGAACTGACCTCTTGATTATGACCCATAAATTTTCGATGGGGGATCCTGGATTGCCAAACCATTCGCTCGAATTGTCCAGAATGTTCTTCAAAGCAGTCACACAAATGTGGCCCGATGACATGGCGCGTTGACACCCATAAAAATTTCACGTTATTTGGGAACATCGAGTGCATGAATGGCTGCAAATAGTCTCAGTTGTTTCAGTTGCAACAGAGGAACTAGCCCATTCCATGTAAACACTACCTACAACATTACCACCATAATGCAGTCATCACCTGTTGACAATCTGGATCCATGGCTTCGTGGTGTCTGCGTCACACTCTAACCGTACCATCAGCTCTTACCAACTGAAATCGAGACTCATTTGACCATGCCACCGTTTTCCAGTTGATAGGGTACAAACGATATGGTTACGAGCCCAGCCGAGGCGCTGTAGAAGATGTCGTGCTGTTAGCAAAGGCACTCGCGTCGATCGTCTGCTGTCGTAGTCCATTAACGCCAGATTTCGCCACACTGTCCTAACAGATACGTTCGTCATAAGTCACTCATTGATTTCGGCAGTTATTACTTGCAGTATTGCTTGTCTTTTAGCACTGACAACTCTACGCAAACGAGGCTGTTCTCGGTCGTCAAGTGAAGGCCATCGGCCACTGCGTTGCCAGCGGTGAGAGGTAATGTCTGAAATTTGATATTCTCGGCACATTCTTGACACTGTGGGTTTCGGAATATTGACTTCCCTAGCGGTTTCCAATATGTAATGTTCGAGCGTCTAGTTCTAACTACAGTTCTGCGTTCAAAGTCTGTTAATTTCCGTCGTGCGGCCATAATCACGTCGGAAACATTCCTATGAATCACCTGAGTACAAATAACAGCTCCGCCAAAGCACTGCGAGCTTACACTACTGGCCATTAAAACTGCTAAACCAAGAAAAATGTAGATGATAAACCAGTATTCACTGGACAAATATATTATATTATAACAGACATGTGATTACATTATCACGCAGTTTGGGTTCATAGATCCTGAGTAATTAGTACCCAGAACAACCACCTCTGGCCCTAATAACGGCCTTGATACGCCTGGGCATTGAGTCAAACAGAGCTTGGATGACGTTTACAGGTACAGCTGCCCATGCAGCTTCAAACACGATACCAGAGTTCATCAAGAGTAGTGACTGGCGTATTATGACGAACCAGTTGCTCAACCACCATTGACCAAACGTTTTTAATTGGTCAGAGATCTGGAGAATGTGCTGGTCAGGGCAGCAGTCGAACATTTTCTGTATCCAGGAAGGCCCGTACAGGAACTGCAACATGCGGTGTGCATTATCCTGCTGAAATGTAGGGTTTGGCAGGGATCGAATGAAGGGTAGAGCCATGGATCGTAACACATCTGAAATGTAACATCCACTGTTCAAAGTGCCGTCAATGCGGACAAGAGGTGACCGAGACGTGTAACCAATGGCACCCCATAGCATCACGTCGGGTAATACGCCAGTATGGCGATGACAAATACACGCTTTCAATGTGCGTTCACCGCGATGTCCCTAAACACGGATGCGACCATCATGATGCTGTAAACAGAACCTGGATTAATCCGAAGAAAATGACGTTTTGCCATTCGTGCACCCAGGTTCGTCGTTGAGCACACCTTCGCAGGCGCTCCTGTCTGTGATGTAGCGTCAAGGGGTCAAGAGTAACCACAGCCATGGTCTCCGAACTGATAGTCCATGCTGCTGCAAACGTCGTCGAACTGTTCGTGCAAATGGTTGTCATCTCGACTGCTAGTGATACGAGGCCGTTGGGACCCAGCATGGCGTTCCATATTACCCTCCTGAATCCAACGACTCCATATTCTGCTAACAGTCATTGGATATCGATCCAACGCGAGCAGCAGTGTCGCGATGTGATAAACCGCAATCGCGATAGGCTACAACGCGATCTTTATAAAAGTCGGAAACGTGATGGTACGCATTTCTCCTCCTTACACGAGACATGACAACAACGTTTCACCAGGCAAGGCCGATCAACTGCTGTTTGTGTATGAGAAATCGGTTGGAAACTTTCCTCATGTCAGCACGTTGTAGGTGTCACCACCGGCACCAACCTTGCGTAAATGCTCTGAAAAGCTAATCATTTGCATATCACAGCATCATCTTCCTGTCGGTGAAATTTCGCGTCTGTAGCACGTCATCTTAGTTGTGTAGCAATTTTAATGGCCAGTCTGTATATCTCGCGTAAGTGATACAACCGCCATTGTTTTACGTGGATATCGCTATCGTACAACATTTTTCACCTCAGCGTATAAAGCAGTGATTCTTTCATGTTTCCCCAAGAATGATCGATTTGAAAAGTTAAAACTATACTGTGTGATATTAAATTAAAAAGAAGTCAATCATCACACAATTTTCGTTCACGTATATTTTAAAACAAAAATACTGCATTGTTCATGTAAATTTCGCTCGCTCTGACGACAAATATTTGTCTCTCTTCTGCCGTAATGGCTGTAAGACATAGTGACATGGGGGCTTCTCACTCAGTTACGTAGACTACCAGAAGAGAAGTTAATTTTATGTTTTTCAGGAAACGTAAGCAGTCACAGAATTTTTTTTGACTTACTTAAATTATTTGCTGATGAATCATATTTAGAGGTACAAACCTCATCTTCTGATTAGAACACGTAAATCTTAACTTTGTTCTTTACAGTCTTTGTACGTGCTGGGATCATCCTGCGGAGAAAGACAAGCATAATTCAACAGGAGTCGATGTTCAATTCGTTCGTAGATCTCCGTTGCCATGACTGCTTTGATCTTGTGAACCAATGTTCATAAACTTGTTTATATCCCTAAAAGGCCTTTTCATGTTTTGAAACAGTTACGATCCATGATGCTTTAAGCTGATGTAAGTCCCGTCGAAGAAGGCAGAGTTTCTGTTCACAGAAATAGCCACAGGACTGCTGTTGTTAGCTTAAACAGTGCGGTTTGACCTACATTCCTACGTAAACGTAGCGTAACACCTAAAATACCTCTGACCCTAGACTTATGCCTCGCGTTCGTCACGTATGTTATATACTCCAGATTCCATCAGACGTTGATAGTAAGACAAATTAGACAGACTGCATGTCACTGCAATAGCTCAGCAGATAAAAACCGATACTAGTAAAAATGTTTGTGCAAAATGGTCATCTACCTGCGATCGTCTGCCTTGGTAGCTGGGCCGTCAGCTCGGCGGATCGCTACCAAAGGGCTCGCGTTCGATTTCAGGCCGCGTCAAAGATTTTTTGCCGTTCGAGGACTGGGTGTTGTGTCGTCCTTTCGATCGTATCGTCGAAATTGACATTATAATATTCAGATGGCTGTATGGGCACGTCCCGAAGGCCACTTTAAAAAAATCTATTTGTGCTCTATCCTCTTAACAAGATAATTTTAATGCATTATTCCGTCGTTTATTGGTAGAAAAATACGTATTTAATGGAGGAAAGTAAATAAGTCACGTTTTCTTCCATTAATATTTCTTACTACCAATTAGTTATCGACTTCTTTTGTCGCCATCAGGTAACAATTGCCTGAACTGGACTAAGCTGTACCTTGAAAACTATGGCTATTAAGAACACACAGAATCTTTGGTTATGAGATTTGGTACGAAACGTTAAATCGAGTGCTCATTGCTCGCGTAATGTTTCCAGTATGTTACAATAGTTAGTGGCACGTAACACGAGTGATGGACAATCGGACAATTTACTTCTTAATGTCATAGGCACAAAACCGGTTACTAGTAACATCGTGGGAAAAAAAGTTCGTTTATTATGAAAAGGAGAACCTGTTTATTGCTCATTTGACAACAGATGTTTCGTAAATGGAGTTATAGAGGCTACTGCAATAGCAAAGAAGGAGCCAAATTTCGAGCAATCACTAGTAATTAAACGGAATAGCAGTATCATAAGATTTATATAGTAAGACTACAAATTGAGAAATTTGTAGGCATTAAACGAGCTGATTTTCATTCTATTTGGTTCGTTATCTAATAACTGTGGGAAAATCTATGTGAAATAGTATATCATCCCTGCTTCCTAATAAACAGCTTTTCTTATCCGGTTCTTCTTGCTAATGGTTCAAATGGCTCTGAGCACTACGGGACTTAACTTCTGAGGTCATCAGTCCCCTAGAACCTAGAACTACTTAAACCTAACTAACCTAAGGACATCACACACATCCACGCCCGAGGCAGCATTCGAACTTGCGAACGTAGCGGTCGCGCGGTTCCAGACTGTAGCGCCTAGAACCGCTCGGCCACCCCAGCGGGCCTTCTTGCTAATGATGGCGAACTGTGCGGCAAGGTCAGCAGCATTATGCAGAACCACCAAATGTGATGCACTGATGCATACTCGAAACCCACGCCAAAGTCAGGAAGTTCCAGAGTAGCGTGCAAGTGATACAAGTCGCCGCAAGTTGAGCGTGCTGTTCGCGGTCTGTCCTTATATGAAACGGTCATAATATAAAAATCTTATTTGACTATACATATTTTGATTGGAGATCTGTGTTATTCTTGGCAGTTCATTCGAATCTCTCTGTTTGGTTTTCAACTAATTAGCTGTGTTCTGTGTGTAGTGCGTTACAGTATATCTAAAGTGCAGAGAAATGTTCAAATATGACGTATCAATTGAAAGAAACCTATAGCGTGGGTATCGGGTACATTCAGAAAAACACAAGGACACATAGGTGTCTGTGGCCGAGACATCCATTTCGCTTATGGCAGATTAGCATTTCGAGGAAGGGCAGGGCATTGTCTTTTTCAATCTCCATGGGGAACTGATGTTGAGGTGCTTGGAGAACTCGTAATGTTTCTCACGTCCGCGGGGCCAAATAACGAACATCAATGTATCGAGAATAACAACTATTTTCAATAGCGCCGTATCTAAAGCCATATCCTCAGAATTCTCCATGAAGTGGTTGGCAACAGCTGGAGCTAATGGGCTACCCATTGCAACGCCACCGTCGGGCCGTAATACTGGCCGTTATACAGAAAGTAAGAGTGTACCTAAATGCTCGAAACGTTACTTAACAAAGAACCGGGTCTTTGATAGGCGCCACCACATCAAAAACTCCACCCTCTCCAAGCCGAAGACGGTCAGTTCGGCTGATAAAATCTACTGAATTTTTAATATGATGTTCGCAGTGTCCTACATGTGGAACGAGGAGTTGGCCAAGTAATTCGCCAGCTTGTATGCTGGTGAACCAATGGTGGGTTCGATAAGGTGGACTGGCGTCCAGTCCTAGTCGATCTTCCGTAAGGATAGGCAGTGGGTGGTCTAGGAGGCTGTGGGAGAAGATTCTTGGTCACATTGTCTTCCACCGGAAAGCGCTTGAGAAGTTCAGATATATTGTCGGGTCATGTGGGAGTTTCCGGTAGTATCTTCGTCCAGTAATACACGGATCTTTGTATCGTAGGCCACGTATTCCATAATTACGGTTGCATTGCCCTTTTCAGCAGGAAGGATCACGATGCTTTCATCGTTGTGATCTCAGACCATTGCACTCAGATCTGGTCATGTTGGGTGTTGGTAGCTTTGCTTTCGTAATACGACTCGTTTCACGCGGTGTTCCATTTGGAAGTCTATGGACTGCCTGTTCGACGCCACTTATTGGTTCACAGAAAGGAATTTCCCGTGGTGAAGGTGCGAAATTAAGTGCTTTCTTAAGTGCCGACGTTCCACTCTTGTCTATATCTCTCGCTGTCAAGTTGATGACGTTGCTTTCTGAGGATCTGTGGTCCGCACCGTGTTGTTGTTGCGAAAGGTGACTGAACTTCGATTTGTGCTTCTCTTTACTTCGTTTCTGTGATGATGTCGTTTGGGAAAGCGTTGATGCGTCGACCCAGTTCCAGTCAGATGCAAGGCTATAAGGGCTATAAGGCAGCTGTTGCCTGGAGTTGTGTATCCTTTCTCGTAGTAGTGCGAAGATGGAACGACGAACTACCTTCCTGATAATATGAGGTACCATATCAAAACGTAGAATGGTTTTCCCCTAGCGGTAGCGCAGTAGGATGACTATGGAACTCAATAAATTATCCTTCCTGACGCGTAGCTTTCCCAGACGAGTTGTGCATACTTTAGAAAAGGGACATCGGGTAAAAGCTGATGAAACTTCCGTCATAGATCGAAGTAACGGTTTCTGGGATTGTGCAATTAAAGAAACTATTCAAACAAAACTCACCCATAAAACCCTAAATAAAGACGGTGGTCTGCAGCTTAGCGTGGCGTGGAATCCAGCAATCGCGCATTTGAAGCGGGAACATCTAGTGCCGAGTCAACGTATGCCCAAATAAGGCGATTCCGCGAGCACCAGTGACGTCAGAGCCACATCTATAGCATATATGGAGCGTAGCAGCCTCCCACTGGCTAGTATGATTTGAATGACTAGACGTGGCTGGAAACCAGAGAACTTTTTGTTCAATGTTGCCAACGCAAGACTGTGCATTCTTACGAAGGTTCACTGAAACGCCCTCGGGAAGTCAAGATATTCTTACGAGGTATTTGGACAATTTTTAAGTCACGTGTTTCCTGTTACGTGCACGATCTTTGTGACTGCTGGTCGTAACTGTGAGGCGCTACGCTGGAGACTTCCTGATACGTGGCACCTTTGTGTCTATCATTGTGTGCCGTACTAGGTGGCAGAGACACAACAGCGGAAGGAACTAACACTTGTTATTCCTAAGTTCGGTGACCATATTACAGGATGCAGTCAGTCATGATTATAACGTGAACAAGTTTTATTGGTATGTTCTACTCGAGCTAGGCCACTGTAGTACAGATACCTTGAGGAAATGTTTCTATCACCTGGTCACCTGCAGTCCCCTGCTAACAAAGTTCTGCGGAATTAGATTTTGGGTGAGCCTGCGAATCAGGCAGAGTCCAACGGAGGTTGGAGCTCTTGTATTTTCCCAACACAGCTACGTCAATTTACAACTGTTATACCGATGGTTCCTGTATCTACGTTCTTCCTGTGTTTGGCATGCACCCTTTGTGACTGAAGCCCTTTTTGTGTTTTCCCGAGACCCTCGAACGTAAAAAAACCGCCCAGACCACGCCACACAACCCCTGCCACCCATGTAGCCGCCTCATGCGTGTAGTGGACTCCCGACCTATTCAGCGAAACCCTTTGGCGCAAGTCAAGGAATCTGCAGCCTACACGGTTGCAGAACGCCTGAGTCTCTTATTCAGACACTTCTACTAGCCACCCAAAACCAGAGAGAATCTCTTCTGATTCAAAGTGACACACATTATTGGTACCGACGTGAGCCACCACCTGCAGTTGGCTGCACCCTGATTTTTTTTTTTTTATGGCACACGAGGACCCGTTCTACGTCTGGAATGACGCACCGGTATGCACATGGAGAGCACATTGGCTTTCTTCCCTTCTTTGTTAGCCATGATCCTAAAGCACCCCATAAAGCGTCTCTCGTTGGAACTCCCAACTATCAATAATCTCACCCTTTGTGACTATTCAGATCTTGCAGGCTGAGAGGTTTCCTCTGAAACAGGACAGGAGACGACATCTGGCTCTGCGACAGTGTCAGCCACAGACAGCACCTGGAACCTGTTCGTCAGACTAACTGGGAAGTCCTTTCGTGTGGCCCCCTGGGAAGTCTTTCACCTCCTGCTAATACCCCAGGGTGACCTCCCACTCGACCACAGGTGAGGGGTCAATCTCAGTGCGAGTAGTAACTGGGCTGGCCACTGGTGAGGACCAATTGGAGGACACAAAAGTGGTGCCCATAAACTGCAGCCTCAAGCTGTTTAACCGAAGCCATCACAGCCTGGAGCTGAGGGCAAAGTGTCACCAACTCGGCTTGCTTCCACACGCAACCGTCCGAGTCACTATCCATACTAAAGACCGAGGAAAACTAAACTTCGCAGATAAACGGACTATCGGCACGTGCTGCGGAACTTTATTTGTAGACACTGCCGAAAACGCAGAAACTGTGTCTATAAATTAGCTGAATAAGCAGAGATTCAAGAACATAACTACCGAAGAACTCAGGTGCAACTAAAATAGTTCACCACTGATTAGGAACTTGTAATATGTCACAAAATCGGTTTACTTTACGATGCAAACTAAAATTCGAGAGCTTTGGCTATTAGATATGAAATAAACACGCAGAAACTCAAGAATATAAACTATTAAAGCACATAGTTGATATTATAAAATTCTCTCTGGGTTAGGAACTTGTAAAAGTCACAAAATCGGTTACTTCCCTGTTGCTGCATCTGTCTGGGCCGACTGCTGCTGCCTGACATAGGACACACCTGTAATAGGGCGCAAGACCATCCCACCAAAGAATAAAATACCAGTATTTACGCATGGGCGGATCTTTAATGCCATAAGCAGGCAAGCCGGTGTAGCCGAACGGTTCTAGGCGCTTTAGTCTGGAACCGCGCCACCGCTACGGTCGCAGGTTCGAATCCTGCCTCGGGCATGGATGTGTGTGATGTTCGCAGGTTAGTTACGTATAAGTAGTTTCTAAGTTCTAGGGAACTGATGGCCTCAGATGTTAAGTCCCATATTGCTCAGAGCCATTTGAACCATGTGAACCATAAGCAGGTCAGAGACAATGGCAGATCAATAACACTTGCACTTTACCTGAAGAGTAATATGAAAGTGTGCCATTGCTTCCAGCGCTATGCACCTTCCCTGGCGAAATCGAGTAACCTCATTTCACTGTTTAGTGCAAGCAAATAAAATTTATTTAATACGAGACGTATCAGCTAGAGTTACAATCCGTTTCTTTCTTTTATCTGCATCTTCAAGAGTACACTGTAATTCACAATTAAGTACCTGGCAGATGATTCGTCGAACCATCTGAAAACTATTTCTCTACTGTTCCACTCCCGTACAGCAAGCGGGAAAAACGCATACATCTTTGCGTATGAGCAGCGATTTATCTTATTTTATTATAATGATCATACCTCACCACGCAGGTGGGAGAAACACGACAGTTTTGCAATCGGAGGGGAAAGTTAGCGCAACGGAAATTTCATGAGAAATTGTTTTAATGATAGCCACCTCAATTCGCGTATCATATCCAAGGCACTCTCGGGCCTATTTTGCTGTTATACAAACCTAGCTGCCCTTCTTTGAACTTCTTCGATGTGCTCAATAGATCCCGTCTAATGCGGATCCCACACCGCACAGCAGTATTCCAGAAGATGGTGGGCAAGCGTGGTGTAAGCCGATTGTGCCGAATGATTGTGTGTGTGATATCTTATGGGACTTAATTGCTAAGGTCATCAGTCCCTAAGCTTACACACTGCTTAACCTAAATTATCCTAAGGACAAACTCACACACCCATGCCCCTGGGAGGACTCGAACCTCCGCGGGGACCAGTCGCACAGTGCACTACTGCACCGCCCCAGACCGCTCGGCTAATCCCGCGCGGCGTGGTGTAAGCAGTCTCATTAGTACAACAAGATGCGTTTCGTAAGTTTTCTGCCAATAAAGCTCAGTCTTTGATTCGATTTACCCATAACATTATCAATGTGATCGGTCCAATCTATGTTAGTCGTAATTGTAATCTCTAAGTATTTACTTGAACTGACAGCCTTTAGGTCTGTATGATTTATTGCATAGCGGATTCCTTTTAGAATTTTTCAGCTTTTAATTACTTAGAGTCAATTGCCACTTTTTGCACCATGTAGATATCTGGCCTAAATCGTTTTTCAATTGGTTTTGATCATCTGATGACGGTTGAGACCTAGCGGTCAAGGAAGGCAGAATTCGGTTACGATTGTGGACGGGGCCGTAATCAGTTGGCTATTATTTTAATCACGCACAATTTATTTAAAATTAACAACAAATTAAAATAATTGTAATAATTTAAGAATTGTTTCACGGCTGAATGCCTTGAGAATTGATCAAACTTCCAGTTATTAAAATTTAAAGACAAGTGACCAAGGTCTTAAAGCTCACTGCAAAAAAAAAGCTGCCAAATTAAAATTTTAAGACAAATAACGACATTCACGGCTGAAGGCCTTAACGGCAAATAAATTAAGAATTGTTTAACTTGTTGCAACTTACACACTACAGTTACTAAAATACGGAAAACAAATCACCAAGTTAACTGCTAAAATACAATTGCCTCATTAGAATTTTGAGACAAGTAGTGACAGTCACGGTTGAAGGCCTTTAACGCCACGAATAGCGATTATTAAAAAAATTAACAAACCTACTAACAAACAGCAAGGCAATAGCAAAAGTTAATTTAAAAGACAGGCAACTGATCACCAAACACGTGAAACAAAATGATAGTAAACTTGGTAGCACAACCGTTAAACTTGCCGTAACGCCAAGAATGTCAATTATATAAAAAGAATTAGAAACATACAATAAAACTGCAAATATAATAACAAGGTTCATTCAAAAGGACAAGCAACTGATCACCAAACAGGTGAGACAATGATGGTAACTTGGTAATAGAATAATAAAATAATAACACAATAACGAAACACAAGGGCTAGTCACAGACGGTGTTCCAGGAATCGACCTAGATCCGGCCAAAAACACATTCGCGAGCGATGAGAAAGACTGGCAAGAGTTGCATTCACTTCACAAGATGGTAACTGAGACTAGTGGCACTCTAACGAATGACTAATGATAATCTGCTGAAGCTACCTAACGTCCGATAAGTATAGCAACGGTGGAACACCACACCAAAGCCGGAACCGACAGTCAGCACTACGTCCTCAGAATGCTGTGTTTAGAGCGTCCGAAAGGAGAAGGGAACTACTACTACCAGAGTAGAAGAAGCACCAACCGACCTACAAATCAAAGCAACTGTCATAATTACACGCCTCACCGGACAGAAGCGGCAAGGCGAGGAAACATACACTGCCGTTACATAGACTAACCCCCAGGTCACTGGGGCATTAGCGGTCGCCAGGAAAGAAAAATTACCGCTGGTTAAACTCAACAAATTGTAACAAGTTGAACGCAGTAAGTAGTAATAAGTAGTCGAGGAAAGCTAATCAGATCCGCTCTCCCCAAGCACTCCACTCGCTGCTCTACGAGCAGCAACAAGAACCAATTTCACTGGAGAATCGCGAGATATCACAATGGTGGAGTTTTCTCAACTTGGATTGAAATGCACTCATCTTAAAGCTTGCTGGATCCGGTTTACGACGAGGTCTTGTACCCTCGAGACCACAGCCCTTCCATCCGGCAATGCATGCTTACCGACGACAGTGGTCCCAGGGTGTTCTCGCACTGCCCTCTTGGCTCCTCCCGAGTCCTCAACCGAACTGCTCACTCACACGACCCCAAAGATAGTGCCACAGTTACCACATATCGATAACGCCGCTGCTGCTACTAGAGGACAGGCAACGCTTACGAAACCAAGTGGGGCCAATCAACACAACAAGAATACAACAACCGCAACCACGTCAGCGATACAATATGGCCTCCAACAGAGGACGGAAACCTACAACAGCACCATTGCGAGCCGCAGCACGTCTCGACTCTACAAGACGGTAAATTACAGCACCATCTGCAAACAGTGTTGAAGCACATTCAATCGTGGCCATTGTTTGTACGAACGTAAGCGACATTCGAATCCATTTATAGAAAAACCAGGTGAGTTTGGCGACACGTCCTTCTGGGGCGCTTCCTCTCTCAAGAGAGTACACACGAAAAGGAGAAGGGGTGGAGGGGTAAAGAGAAGGACGCGACGCGAGGCAGTCACTGGACCACGCTGCGCGTCAGAGGCTGTTTGTTGTGACGCCCCTATTGGAGGCCTCGGAGATGAATTATTCACGCCGGCGTGCCGTGAATATTTGAGGCGATCGCTGTGCAGGCGGGTGACAAAAGTGGCAGCGCGTCTCGGCGCAGCACTTGCACGACGCCAAATGGCACACGCTTTGCTCGGCGTGACTAATTCAGCGGCCGCGTCGCCTCCACACTAGTAGACCAGCACTGCGCCGAGAGGCGCAGATGCTCGCTACGGCGTCTGGCTGCGGGGTTCGTCAGGACACGAAATCCTCTGACGCACAGCTCCCTTCACGTGTTCACCCGAGACGCTCTACTCTCCCTGCAAACTCGTACGCGGACCTGCTCAAATCCTCAGTTTTCAACGAACGAAAAGAACTTGAATTTGAAACAGATAATATTTCTAAAGCTATCTTCATTTTAACCACGAGAACGTTTCCATCAGGCAGGGGGCACCGTGTAAAATACTAGCTAGCTCCATTTCCCTTTTATAGCCCTCATACAGTGTGTCCAAAGAAAAGCACCGACGACTCCTCGTATGTTGTGCGGGAAGGCACACTGATCTGTTATCAAGCAGTCATCCACTCGGAAACGCAAGGCTTGGGAGCTGGAGAGCGTCTAAGTCGGAGGTGGATTTGTGTTCCACTTTACGTCAATAAACGAGTAGCACATCGCGCTGTCTGCATTACGACCGGGCTCGAACGACGTACGAGGCGTATTTTTTTTTTTAAGAAAGTACCGTTCTGAAATTAAAAACAAACTTGCTGAGATATCTCAATAATTTTATTTTTACATGAAAGCCTGTACCTTAATCTACGCAATGACGACATTACAGTCTGATTCTTCCTTGTTTACCCTGTGTACTGGGTGTTTAAGATGCCTCCGATAATCGTGAGTCCCGCCGCCTGTGAAGTACGGGCTGTTATAAGGTTTCTTAGTGCTAAAGGCCTAAAAGTGATCGATATTCATCGTGAGATCTGTGCAGTTTACGGAGGAAACATTATGAGTGATGGAATGGTAAGAAAGTGGGTGAGCGCCGGCCGGAGTGGCCGAGCGGTCCTAGGCGCTACAGTCTGGAACCGCGCGGCCGCTACGGTAGCAGGTTAGAATCCTGCCTCGGGCGTGGATGTGTGTGATGTCCTTAGGTTAGTTAGTTTTAAGTAGTTCTAAGTTCTATGGGACTGATGACCTCAGAAGTTAAGTCCCATAGTGCTCAGAGCCAAACTGGATGAGAGCATCTGAAGATGGCCGCACAAATGTGCATGATGATCAACGGAGTGGGCGTCCTTCGGTCGTTAATGAAAGTTTGGTGCAGGTGAGAGAAAACAGACGATTTTCGATTTCTTCCTTGCGAGATGACTTTCCTAATGTTTCTTGTAGTGTTTTGTATGGCGTTGTGACCGAGCACTTGAATTACCGAAAATTGTGTGCATGATGGGTACCGAAAATGTTGACGGATGTACACAAAACCAAACGTTTAGACAGTGCATTGACTTTCCTTGAGCGTTATCACAACGACGGTGATGATTTATTAAGCCGAATTGTTACGGGCGATGAAACATGGGTAGCCTACGTCACACCATAATCAAAGCAACAGTCCATGGAAGTTGTGAAAGGGCATCATTTTATTGCAAGAGAATGCCCGTCCGCATGTGCCGAATCAGGCCAAAGATCTTATCACATCTTTTCGATGGGAAACTCTAGATCATTCCTCTGTACAGCCCCGATCTTGCGCCCAGTGACTACCTTCTGTTCCTGCAGTTGAAGAAACACCCGGGCGGTCAGCGTCTTCAAGACGACGACGAAGTCAAAACAGTGGTGATACAGTGGTTAATAAGCCAGGCGGCAGACTTCTATGCCAAGGGTATTCAAAAACTGGTACAACGTTATGACAAGTGCCTCAGTATTGACGGAAATTTTGTAGAAAAGTAGATTAAGGTACAGGCTTTCACGTAAAAATAAAATTATTGAGACATCTTAGCACGTCTTGATTAAATTTCGAAACGGTACTTACTTTAAAAACACGCCTCGTATCTCCTACGTCAATCGGCGATGCTGAGCCTCTTGCATATGATCCAATACGTGTGGCTGTCTTTGAACTACTTCAATCACTCCGTACAGTGGAGCAACAAGGTCTCCGCTGACGTTGCAGGGTAGCATACACCATATACCTCGTGTTACCTCACAGAAAATAATCAAGAAGTGTTAGATCTGGACACCGTGCTCGCCATGCAACTTGTTCACCGGTACCAGTCTATTAATTGGGACATGTATTGTTGAGATGATTCTCCACATCGACAACAAAGCATGCTTGAGCTCCGTCGTGTTGCAGCCACATGTCCATCCGAACATTTAATGGCAGTATATTCAACAGGGTAGGCAAAACGGCTCTAATAAATGCGATGTAGATCACAGCTCATGCTCCCAAGAATAACATACTGAAGAATAGAAAATAATATTGACAATGACCATCAGTTTGGCTTTAGGATAGGGAAACGCACCATAGAGTCAATTCTGACTTTGCACTTGATAATGGAAGAACACAAAAATGAAGACGCGTTCATAGGATCCGTCCACCCATTCGATTACGTCAAATGGTGCAAGATGTTCGAAATTCTGATAAAAATAGGGAATGACGCGTATTATACGATATCTACAAATGCAGAGAGTATACAATAATAAAAAGATGTTCTAAATTCAAAGAAAAATAGGGAAATACAGGTAATTATATATGAAGGTAGTATCTGTTCCCGAAAGAACAGACACCATTGATGACCGTTCAGTTTCTTTAGAATGAAATGATAATTAAATCGACATCCTAGCTGCAGACAGGCGTTGATATACACTCCTGGAAATTGAAATAAGAACACCGTGAATTCATTGTCCCAGGAAGGGGAAACTTTATTGACACATTCCTGGGGTCAGATACATCACATGATCACACTGACAGAACCACAGGCACATAGACACAGGCAACAGAGCATGCACAATGTCGGCACTAGTACAGTGTATATCCACCTTTCGCAGCAATGCAGGCTGCTACTCTCCCGGAGACGATCGTAGAGATGCTGGGTGTAGTCCTGTGGAACGGCTTGCTATGCCATTTCCACCTGGCGCCTCAGTTGGACCAGCGTTCGTGCTGGACGTGCAGACCGCGTGAGACCACGCTTCATCCAGTCCCAAACATGCTCAATGGGGGACAGATCCGGAGATCTTGCTGGCCAGGGTAGTTGACTTACACCTTCTAGAGCACGTTGTGTGGCACGGGATACATGCGGACGTGTATTGTCCTACTGGAACAGCAAGTTCCCTTGCCGGTCTAGGAATGGTAGAACGATGGGTTCGATAACGGTTTGGATGTACCGTGCACTATTCAGTGTCCCCTCGACGATCACCAGAGGTGTACGGCCAGTGTAGGAGATCGCTCCCCACACCATGATGCCGGGTGTTGGCCCTGTGTGCCTCGGTCGTATGCAGTCCTGATTGTGGCGCTCACCTGCACGGCACCAAACACGCATACGACCATCATTGGCACCAAGGCAGAAGCGACTCTCATCGCTGAGGACGACACGTCTCCATTCGTCCCTCCATTCACGCCTGTCTCGACACCACTGGAGGCGGGCTGCACGATGTTGGGGCGTGAGTGGAAGACGGCCTAACGGTGTGTGGGACCGTAGCCCAGTTTCATGGAGACGTTTGCGAATGGTCCTCGCCGATACCCCAGGAGCAACAGTGTCCCTAATTTGCTGGGAAGTGGCGGTGCGGTCCCCTACGGCACTGCGTAGGATCCTACGGTCTTGGCGTGCATCCGTGCGTCGCTGCGGTCCGGTCCCAGGTCGACGGGCACGTGCACCTTCCGCCGACCACTGGCGACAACATCGATGTACTGTGGAGACCTCACGCCCCACGTGTTGAGTAATTCGGCTGTATGTCCACCCGGCCTCCCGCATGCCCACTATACGCCCTCGCTCAAAGTCCGTCAACTGCACATACGGTTCACGTCCACGCTGTCGCGGCATGCTACCAGTGTTAAAGACTGCGATGGAGCTCCGTATGCCACGGCAAACTGGCTGACGCTGACGGCGGCGGTGCACAAATGCTGCGCAGCTAGCGCCATTCGATGGCCAACACCGCGGTTCCTGGTGTGTCCGCTGTGCCGTGCGTGTGATCATTGCTTGTACAGCCCTCTCGCAGTGTCCGGAGCAAGTATGGTGGGTCTGACACACCGGTGTCAATGTGTTCTTTTTTCCATTTCCAGGAGTGTACATCGTTAGGGACATGTTGAAAATGTGTGCCCCGGCCGGGACTCTAACCCGGGATCTCCTGCTGCTCTATCAATCTTTTATTTCGATATAGTTCGTTGCAATTTGGTGTGGACGGATGTCACAAGACATCCGTTCAAGTTGATCGTTGATTCCTTGACTTTTTTTTTTATTACAGAGAGCATGCAACCCTCTTGACTGAACACGCTGAGCTACTGTGACGGCTATGTGCAGCTGAGCCACTGAGGGCACAGAGGAGAGTGTGCCTGTAGGGACTTATCCCATGCACGCTCCCCGTGAGACTCCCCACATTCCGAACATGTCCACGCCACTACATTCATAGTGCGCATGACTTCATTCTGAAAATAAAAGGCCTTGAAAGGAACCGAAAGAAAAGCAGGAGCATTATCGCTAACAAGCTGCTTGGGTGTGCCAAAAACACTGAAGACATTAGTTAAATAATAAATAGTGATGGCAGCGGTAATGTTACGGCTCGGGAGGAGCCAAGTAAATCTGGAGAACGCATCTATAACAACTAGTACATATCGATGACCCTTCTTAGTACGAGGTAAACGTCCTAAATAATCAATGTAGAGTTAGTGCAAAGGACAGGACTTTGGTTCAGAACTCAACAAACCCTGTTGAAGAGCGTTCTTGGGTTAGGCTACATTATACAAGTGGCACTGAGATATCATCTCTCTCACATCCCGGTCCATGGAGGGCCACGTTAAATGCTCCGTGATATTTTGGAGAGTCTTGTTAGTACCTAAATGGCCACCCACCAACGAATCATGAAAATAACGAAAAACCTGGCGCACCAAAGTTACAGGCAAACAGATCTTGCACTGCTTAGCTACGCCCACCCTCTTACAGAGAATACCACTCTTAACAACATGCTCATTCGACAGCTCTCCTCCCCATCACAAGTTGCTTAATGGCAGCCCAAACAGGATCCTGATCCTGATGCTGAGCCACATCTTCAAACAAGAGGGGAATTTCACCCAACACCATACAATTAAGACTGTCTCCTTCTACCTGCTGGTTTCTCTCTCTAGGTGTAGTATCGGCGAACATCCGGCAGAGGACATCCGCAAGGATAGTTACAGAGCCCTTCATATGTTTAACTTCAAACTGAAATGCCAAAATGCGTACTGACCACCTGGCAATAGGGCCTTTTATACGAGGACTAGCCAACACCCAGCTCAAAGCATGACTATCGGTTTCTAATTGGACAACCCGATGTTCAAAATAAAAGCAGTACTTCTCTAATTCAAATAAAAAGGCCTATGCCTCGCTCTCGTAGACGGAGTACTTGAGTTCGGCATCAGTTAACCGACGAGACGCGTAGACTAATGGCTGTCTCTGGCCCTCAAACTCATGGAGGAGACAGCTGAAATACCAGCATTAGAAGCGTCAGTTTGAACAACAAACCTTTTATTAAAATCGGGTACCCCAAGAACCGGAGGACTGGCTATTTCTACCTTAATATTCTCAGAGGCAGCCTCCTGGGCGGGTCCCATTCAAAACGCGCGCCGGCCCGTCGTAACTAATTTAAGGGTGCCCGCAACTGAGCAAAATTTGGAACGAAACGTCTAAAGTAATTTACCATGCCTATGAATTTAGCAATTCCCCGCTTGTCAGTCGGTGGAGGCAAAGCCCGTAAGGCTTTAATTCGCTCTTGGTCAATGCGAATACTCTTACCCGACACTATATGACCTAACAAAGATACCTGATGCTTGGCTAGCATCATCTTACTAGGCTTAACGCTCAGCCCGGCTCCCTGTAATCTTAAAACAATATGGTGGATATGCTCCAAATGATCCTCAAACGGACGACTACAGATAACCAAGTCGTCCAAATAATTACACACACTGACTAACTTCAAGTCGCCAAGGATACTATCCAACAAACTAGTAAGCACGGCCGCTCCAGTTGCTAGCCCAAAAGGAACTATGTTAAACTCAAACAAATTCCAATCAGCACAAAATCCGGTAACATGTTTGCATTCTTCACCCAATGGAATCTGATAACAAGCCTCATTCAAATCAAGGACAGTAAACCAATTAGCGCCGGAAAACCAAGTGAAAGAATTATGCAGATCAGGTACGGGTACCGATTCAAGGACAACCTTAGCGTTTAAACGGCGGTAGTCAACCACACGTCTGAAATCACGCCCCTAATCTTTAGGTACAAGAAATATTGGAGAAGCATAAGCAGATTTAGAAGGCCTAATCACTCCTTGTTGGAGCATCTATTTTAGCCTTGAGGGGATCAGAGTCGGTATGGTGACTGCCTAACCGGAATATTGTTGGACAGACGGATACGATAATCAAGAACGTTAGTCACACCCAGATTATCACTAAGGAGCTGGGGAAAACCCTGCAACAAATCACGTAACTGAAAAGCCTGATGGGGCAAGAGATGGGCCAGATCAAACTCGTCAGCTACGTCCTCAATGGCCAATGCCCCGACAGTTGGATGCACAACAGGTTTAGCGCATTCGCAAAGGCCAAACTTCTCTTCAGGAGCGAACTTTAAGCAAAAGGTGTGTCCGGAATAATCTAAGACCAACTCGATTTTATTGATGAAATCACATCCAAAAATTAGATTAACGGGCAGTTCCATAACCAAGGGTAAGGATACAGGACAGGAAAAATTGCCGATCTATAGACCCTCCCGGTCCCAACCATGCAGAGGCAATACCTGGCCATTGGTCACCCGGCATCTCTGCACCGGCGAAGGGAACGACCGAAGTTTCGTAAGATGCCCAAATTCCAAAAACCACTCGAAGCTCAATAATGAAAAATAAGTACCAGAATCCAAAAGAGCACAAACCGGCTCGCCACCTGCCCGAGAACAAACATTTGGAAAGGGGTGGGGGGGGGGGGGGGGAGGGAAGTGATGAGGGAGCGACCACCCAAGTACACCAATGTCTGAAAGCTCGAACCCGACTTCGCGCACGCCCGGGTTCGATTCCCGGCGGGGTCAGGGATTTTCTCTGCCTCGTGATGGCTGGGTATTGTGTGATGTCCTTAGGTTAGTTGGGTTCAAGTAGTTCTAAGTTCTAGGGGACTGATGACCATAGTGCTCAGAGGCATTTGAACCGACTTCGCGGCCCAACCTGGTGTCATCTATTGGCTCTGGGTGCGCGAGGCTGAACACAAGAGGGCACGAAATGAGCCGTACTGCCGCACCTGAAATAACGTCGGGGTTCCCTTTTGATAACTTCAGCGGATGTAGATACTCCGGAATCAGCACCGACGTCCCGCGCCTTAACCTCGTGACGTACATGGTTCTCAAGTGGTAATGCGGATGCTGCTACGACCACGTCACAGAGCTCTTCCCAGGCTGAAGGCTGCTTACGGAACACAAAATGCGACTTATTCGCCGAACGTATTCCCCTAAGAACGATAGAGACCAGTTCTTGTTCAGGTAAATCAATTAGCAAGGCCAAAGTGGCTGAACACTATGGACACACTGATGTAACTGCTCCTTACCCCGCTGCACTTTCCAAATGTAACGACACTCAAGCTGTTTACGAACCCCGGTGGTCAACCTGTGCCTAATTACGAGCTCCCTTAATTGCTGCAAAGAAAACCCCTCCGCCATGGCTCGCGAGAGGAGGCTCTGCAACTCACCTCTAGCTAACGGGTACAACGACGAGAAAATTACTTGGTGCGGAACGCAAAAGGCGACCGCGTGTTGTTCTAGGCGAACCAATAACCACAATAATTTTTCCACTTGATCAAGTCGCTCCACAGCCAATTCAGTAATATCTGGGAAGAAATAGACCAGAGGATTAGGCAACTTGGCGAACACAGAATCTAACTTGCCAGAGGCTTTAAAGTACCACCCCCGGGCTGGATCTCACCCTCTCCCTGACAGCGCAAGTTCCTATCTTCAACCTCCCTCCCATCCAACTCCTAACACGTAAGCTTACACTGTAATGCGCTCACCAAAGTTCTAACTCAAAGGTTAATTTTTTGTGGTGATCTTCAAAGTCTAAGGTGCTTAAATCCGCCATTCGATTAAATAAAAAAATTCACTGTGCCCGCAACCTATCCAGCTGACTTTCACTAGGTAGGGCTCCATCCAAGAGACCAAAAGAGTCCTCAAGGCTTTTAATAGCCTCAAACAAAAATTCAGTTGCCGTTCTTGTCTCACCCACCACCACCGACGTGACGTCAACCGGTTAAAGAACGGCGGTGCGCAAACGGCCTACCAATTCCAGAACACTGCCCTCAATTGGTTGGCGCCTTATCGCCAACTCGTAAACAAGGTGGTCCTTTCTGAGCAGGCCAATTCACGCCATCGCGACAAGTAACAGCCAAAACAATGTAGTGCCACAGAACACAATCGATGCAAGAGCGAACAAGAATGGCAACTAGAATGGCAAGCACAAGCGCAACCACGCTCTGCTACCAGTGAGACGCCCAGGTAAACCCGCAGGACAGGACAGGTAGTTTAGATCGTGGAAGGGGCAAAAATAAGGGGCAGTCAGTTACACTCGAACATAAAAATTTGTTTATTAGACCAAATATTACAAGTGAAAGGAAAATTTAAAAAGAAATACAGAATTAATTTTTGGAGCTTAATAACGGTTGAATTTGTCATATAACCTCATGCTTTAAGGGCAAGACCAATTTAATTCAAAATTGGCTGAAAGCCAATAACTTAAGACTCAAACCAAAATCAGAAATTTAACACGCAGAAGCCTTATCTTAAATCAGTTCTTTCAAATAGGCTGAAGGCCCAAACAATCTCACACCTTAAGAAAAAAATAACTTTAATTTAAAAATAAATATTAGCTGAAGACTCATCTCTTAAGACTCAAACCAAAATTAAATTTTTAAAGGGCCGAAGGCCTTACCTTAAAACAGTTCTTTAAATTAGGCTGAAGGTCCAAACAATGTTACGCGTTAAGGGCGAAACAACCTTAATTTAAAAATCGGCTAGAAGCCATACAAATATAAACAACAAGAACAAATAAGAAAAGGCAGTACACCCAACGGCGCTCAGAAGTTTCCGAGGGTCGGCCTGTCATTCAAACGCTAACGCTCGCTTAGGTGAGACATGCAGTCGGCCCAACCATTCTCGATCCGACGACAACCCAACTGACAGGCAGTCAACGGACCCACTGACAAGATAACTTCCCCTCCAGCCGACCAGCACACAACGACGAATTCAATGGAACAACGTATGAAGTATTGGCGCCCACAACCAATTATACATTGAGTTGTCAAACTACACACCGTGCTGGACAGTGACAACATGATGAGGAAAATACACTGCCTGAATTTACGTCAACGGCCAAGGCAGAAGATTTCGCTGGTGCATTTCAACTCAATATCACAAGTACAGTTAAACTCCATCGGAGGGTGGGTAAAATTTGCCAACTTGAAAACACACGTTGTTGGTCCCGGGAATGTCCCAACGGCCGACAACGAAATCTAAACAACACAATGTGAACAGTCGTGGCTTGTTGGTAGATTAAGTCAAAACGCAACTTTCGTGTCCAGGATCGGTGAGTTACAGGCCTCGTAGCAATGGGAACAGCACCACACACTCCGACCCCATGTAGACGCTACCAGCGGCACCGGTCAAGCTACGCGCCGCGATTTCCTCCCTGCTCCATGCCAACCTAGAACTGGTCGCACACAGCACAGTCGGAAACTGTAAGCACCTGGCCAAAGACAGTACAAGGTGCGAATATCGATACACACCGCTGCTGCCCATCGCGGAGAGAGAGGATAACAGCATAATCGCGATAACCATGGGAGACTAAACACAGAATAGCAGCCAAGGTTTAATCCAATGCATAACATGAGAAAACCACGGCTCAACCTCCCCCCATCAAACTTAACACAGGGAGGGGGTGATTCAATCCCTGAGCTACCAGAACTTAACTTGGCCAAGGTGAACCCGATACTGCTTACCTGAACGGTTCTCCTTGACCAACAGGTTTACCGGGTCTAAAATACCCACGATAGTGGAGGCCCCAGAAAAAGAGTCATTACGAGAGGCACATTAATGTACCAAGAACCGTACGAGTTGGGTCATAGTGTGTGCGTTCGCACAAAAAGGTCAGTGGCCGGCTTGCCATATTTGAACTGTATATGAATGTAGTGTCTTTTCCCGAAAGAACAGATACCACTGATGAACGTGCAACTGCTCCAGAATGAAATGATATTTGAATCAATAATTTCCGTCGGTTTTAGTAACTTCAAAAACTCTTCCACAACCACCCTGATCTTCGGATTGAAGATCGTCGTTCTTGCAGTGTTGAAACCACTCTGAGCCGCGGATTACACCTTGGTTGCTATTCTGTCTCTATTCTTCCATGGTTATCGCGATTATGCTGTTATCCTCTCTCTCCGCGAGTGGCAGCAGCGGTGGGTATCGATATTAGCACCTTGTACTGTCTTTGGCCAGGTGCTTATAGTTTCCGGCTGTGATTTGTGCGACCAGTTCTAGGTTGGCGTGGAGCAGGAAGGAAATCACGGCGCGTAGTTTGGCCGGCGCCGCTGGTAGCGTCTACATGGGGTCGGAGTGTGTGGTGCTGTTCCCATTGCTACGAGGTGTGTGGCTCACCGATGCTAGACAGGAAAGTTGCGTTTTGACTTAATCCACGAACAAGCCACGACTGTTCATACTGTGTTGATTAGATTTCGTTGTCGGCCGTTGAGACATTCCCGCGAGCAACGTGTTTTCAAATAGGAAAATTTTAGCCACCCACCGGTTGATTTTAATTGTACTTGGTTGTTTTGAATTGATGTGCAGCAGCGGAATATTCTGCCTTGTGGCCATTAACGTTCCGGTTACCTGCCCTGGCCATTGACGTAAATTCAGGCAGTGTATTTTCCTCATCATGTTGTCTCTGTCCAGCACGGTGTGTAGTTTGACAGCTCAATGTATAATTGGTTGTGGGCGCCAATACTTTCTACGTTGTTCCATTGAATTCGGTGTTGTGTGCTGGTCGGCTGGAGGGGAAGTTATCTTGTCGGTGGGTCCGTTGACTGTCAATTGGTTGGGCTGTCGTCGGATCGAGAATGGTTGGGCCGACTGCCTGTCTCACCTAAGCGAGCGTCAGTGTTTGAATGACAGGCCGACTCTCGGAAACTTCTGAGCGCCGTTGGGTGTACTGCCTTTTCTTATTTGTTCTTGTTGTTTGCATTTGTATGGCTTCTAGCCAATTTTTAAATTAAGGTTGTTTCGCCGTTAAAGCGTAAGATTGTTTGGGAGTTAAGCCTAATTTAAAGAACTGTTTTAAGGTAAGGCCTTCTGCGTTTTGAATTTCTGATTTTGGTTTGAGTCTTAAGTTATTGGTTTTCAGCCGATTTTAAATGAAAGTGGTCTTGCTTTGAGGCATCAGGTTGTATGACGTATTCAGCCGGATATTAAGTCCCAAAAATAGTGCTGTATTTCTTTTTAAATTTTCTTGGCTCTTGTAATGTTTGGTCAAATAAATAAAGTTGTATCGTTGAGTGTAACTGACAGCCGCTTAGTTTCGCCCCTTTCTAAAATTTAAACTACCTGTCCTGTCCTGCGGGCTTAGTAGGGCGTTTGACATTCCCTACACTTTCTTCCAGTAAAATATGCCTGACAATAGGTCTTACCCTGCATTTTATGAGCGTCATCGGTAGATCGTAGTAAAGGAAAAAATTAAAACTTCCCGCCAATGACGTGAACTGGTCTCGTAACGAGACATATTCAGTTACGAATGACTTCGTAATGCACTCACAGATCGGCTAATATTTTCATGATGTTATGTTTACAGATACGTAAGCTTATTGTATCACACTTGCGACCGATCACCTGCACATCCACTTACCGCTTCTGTGATTTGTGGCAAAATGTCGGAAACAATGTTGTAGACCGATTACCTTGCTCTTCGCAGGGACAGTTTTTCTGTTAGTGGCTCATGTGGAGTCGGTTGGAAAAGAGAGAAGTGATTGGTCTAATGCAGCACAGAGAGATATTTGTGTAGTCGTAAGGTGTAGCATTTCTGTGAAATTTGGTTTTTGGGTCGTCAGACAGTTTTCTCATTTACCACGGAGCACTGTAATTTATGGGAGCCCTTTTATTTACGAGCTACTTTCGTAATCTAGGTTTAGCTTTGCTTGTAGTTTTTTTTCGAACTGACAAAGTCTGTGCCGCCGGCCGCTGTGGCCAAGCGGTTCTAGGCGAATCAGTCCGGAACCGCGGTGCTGCTACGGTTGCAGGTTGGAATCCTGCCTTGGGCGTGGATGTGTGTGATGTCCTTAGGTTAGTTAGGTTTAAGTAGTTCTAAGTCTAGGGGACTGATGACCTCAGATGTTAAGTTTCATAGTGCTTCGAGCCAATAATCTTACTCTGAAGAGGACAACGATGCCAATGTAAATCCAGTTAGGCCTATAATTTATAAGTGTGGCCATGATCACTTTTTGTTCTACGGCAATTGATAGATTTCCGTAAAGTTAGTAAGTAATTGTAAATATAATTCCTATTGATAGACTACGTTTTATACATGAGGATGCTTTCTACGTGAGAAACGAATTAGCATTATTTTTTGTGCCAGTACCAGCGATCAAGGTGTTTCTGTATGGTGTTGAACTGCTGCTTTTTACCACTTTCTCTCAGCTTTTTCAAACTGCATATGCATTCAGAAGTCGTCAACAGGCCCTCCATCTCAGCGTTTGGGTCCCGTTACAGAAACACAGGGTACCCGAGGACAATGGCGCAGCTCAGGTGGAACGCCATCCCGGCGGTAATGTCTCTTTGCGATGGCCGTTTCATGGCCCCGGTGCGGGGCGCTGCGATTTCAGGAAACGATAAAGTGCCGGGCGGGCGGAGTCCCCGTCTGTTCTCGCATCGTCAAGCGGGCACGCCCTGACGCTGAGTGCTGGTGCGTCAGGCTCTACGTATTTCGGAGGTGAGGTTGAGAGAGCTGCCGAAGTTATGCTTGTAAGTAACATTAAGGTTATCCAGGACATTGCTTCCAGAAAACAAGTTACGAGTACACAGAGAACAGTTTCCCTGAAAGTAAATGAAGTTCATGACTCGAAGTTCTTTAGAGAGAGAGAGAGCACTCCGTCTTCAGGCCACAAGTGGCCCATTGGGACCATCCAACCGCCGTGTCATCCTCAGAGGAGGATGCGGATAGGAGGGGCGTGTGGTCAGCGCACCGCTCTGCCGGTCGTTATGATGGTTTTCTTTGACCGGAGCCGCTACTATTCGGTCGAGTAGCTCCTCAATTGGCATCACGAGGCTGAGGGCACCCCGAAAAATGGCAACAGCGCATGGCGGCCGGATGGTCACCCATGCAAGTGCCGGCCACGCCCGACAGCGCTTAACTTCGGTGATCTCGCGGGAACCAGTGTATCCACTGCGTCAAGGCCATTGCCCGAAGTTCTTTAGCTGGATGGAAATTCATTTACCAGGCGAATATAAGAAAAATAGTGGAGGAAGATGGGCATACAATTAAAGAGATCAACGTATTGGATCAAATTATGACGTCAGGACAGGCTTTCACGTGCAGCTGTAGGGGATAACAAAATCTGACAACGGTTGTTTTGTCATGACTAGAAGCGTCGTACGACCGTAGCGCAACACATGCTGGATTTCTCGGCTGTACAGCAAGAGCTCTTAACCCGATATGAAATTCAAATGACGAAATGGTTTCCTTGAAGTGAATCATTATCGAAAATACGTACAAAAAGGTACAGTCGTAACTGGTTCAGTTTGATGAAATTAACTTGTTACTATTTCAAAGAGTTCACACAATTAGTAGTTCATTCTGGATCCACATCCCTCATATACACAATAAGAAAAATTGTCCCCTTTGTGTGATCAGTTGACTCTCAAGGTTTGTCGATGTGATTCTGAAGCCGGCCGGAGTGGCCGTGCGGTTCTAGGCGCCAGTCTGGAACCGAGAGCCCGCTACGGTCGCACGTTCGAATCCTGCCTCGGCCATGGATGTGTGTGACGTCCTTAGGTTAGTTAGGTTTAATTAGTTCTAAGTTCTAGACGACTGATGACTTCAGAAGTTAAGTCGCATAGTGCTCAGAGCCATTTTTTGTGATTCTGAAAGACCTTGTATACTCGGTTGCAGCTGGCGAATGAGGCTGCTATTGACCTGCCTTCGAAGAAGTGTTTGCTATATCTCATGTATTCAACGGATGGGGCTCAATTACAGATCCGTCCGATGCCTTTCTCACTACTACAAACGCCGCGGACTGCCACCGCAGAGAGGCGTAGAGGACGGCTTCACGCTTTTGTGGGGGACACATGTCTACCAGCCGAGTACGGCACAGTGCCGAAGTGGCGTGTGCTTTATGTATGAAGTCGCTGTGCAGTGTTCAGTAGAGATGGGCGGACTCCTTCACATTGACGAACTAGTTCACTAGTGACCGGCCTTCTTTGGAAACAATTCTTTCTTACTCGTTCACCGCCTCTTATTTCACCCTCAGAGTGCTTGGTGGGTCACGTCGTTCATAAACAGCTCTTTTCAATCTATCCCAGGCTTGTTCGATAGGGTTAGAAGAAGTACGTGCAGATTCTCTGAACCTATTGGTATTCCAAATACTTGAATGCGGCTGACATTACGTATGCACCATCTTTAAACTTATAATTTATGATGATTTCAACTGCTTTGAATAGGATACAGGGGTAGACGACTGGAATTTCGTGGTTGGTTGATAGCAAATCGCCGAGGAATACCGATAATACTGTTTACTGATGGCGCAACTTTCACTCGTGACGGCAACAGTAACACCCGTAACTCACATATGTGTGCAAGGTGTCAGGCAAATCCAACACCTTACATGAAAACCCTGACACGATAAGCAAATCCAGTAGTATGTCACATAGCTCGGAATAAATCGTGGCATTAAATTAACCAAAGTAATACGAGTAACGAGTGAGCAAATGGAATACCACAGACTAACACAAGAATGCCTAAATGCATGTCGTACCTTCCCACCGTGAGGCAGACGCAGTTCCGAGGGGAGAAGTGAGGACAGAAGCCGAGAGCAGAACCATGTTAAGCTAGAAAAGAGAGGGGCTGGGCACCCACGCCGCGAGCCTACCTGTACAACTATACAACCCGCACGTTTTAGCGTGAGGCTTTTCGCGTCTCAGGTATGTCAAGGACAACCCCCAGCCCATGTTAAAAGCTAGAGCCCTCCAGAAAAGCAGTATAGATCTTACTATAACATAAAAAGGGCCACTACCACCCGCAAGTTTTAGCGTGAGACTTTTTCGCGTGTCTATTACATTAGGACAATCCTCCAGCCCATGTTAAAAGATAGAGCCCTCCAGAAGAACAGTATAGATCTCACGATAACGCTAAAAGGACCACACCACCCGCACGTTTTAGCGTGAGACTTTTTAGCGTCTCCGTTACGTTGCAAACTTTAAAAACATTGCCCCACCACGAAAAGTATAACGTTTCTCATTGGACAGACAGAATTTTTGTAGGCGGAGCTTAAGGTTAACATTGAGACCCTGATTGGTCAGATGAAAACATAGCCAGATAGTTTTTTTAAACTAACTTCGGTAAATTGTAGTAAGGAGAAGTTAGAGTAGAGTTAGTTCCGAGACGGCGGGCTGGATGGCTGCTGCGCCGGCCGCTGCCGCCCTGACGCTGCTTAAACACCGACAAGGCAATGAACGCACGCGATGCCGCATTTTTGAGCGCATAAGGCTTCACTCAGAACTGCAGAAGTCTCATCTGTTACACCCCTTTTTTGCGTAATACTAATGGTGATCGTTAATTAAAACTTATGGTGTTCACATTTGCCACTTGAAGAACAGATCTGAAACGCGATGATTTTTCTTTTATATAGTTATTGAGAAGCTACATCAGCCACTGTAATTTACGACAAGTTAGATAAGTAATTAAAGATAATTGAGGGTCACTGTAGACCATTTTGATAGTTTTCTCTTTTGTGAAACTTAATTTAAACCTAGATTATGGATGTGATGTGGCATAGGTCATCCTTCGATCGATTGTAGAAATTGGAAACCCATTTAGGGAATATTCGTTCACATTTTTGTTGAACGCAGTTGGTTTTCACCATCCTGTATTAAAACATTTCCTTTTATCAATAGTGCAATTTATAAACGATGTTTTGTGATTAGAATAAATTTCCAATGGTAAACTTAACTGCTTTTTCGACGTTATTTTACCAGCTAATTAAAAATAGGAAAGCCTTGAACCCTTTCCACTATATTTAGTTAGAATTAAGATTCTTTTACAGGGAGTGCAGTGGAGCTGACGCTGAGATCATTTAGTATTTGGTTATATCATCGCTAGTCTCACTGAACTCTTCTGAATTCTACATGTCATGTGTGGTCTGGCGTCTCCTTACCCAACAGGTCCCAGGTTCAAACTAGTTAATTCCCTAAAAAACACGCTCAGAGAGTCGTTGCGCGAAAGTGGTAGGGAGACACGATATAGAACAATCAGACACCACCATGAATGCTTAGATGTGGTCCGGCAAAAACCCACGTGCATCTGTGGAGACACTTTCAAGACCACTTCTCAGTAAATGTGTGGTGCGGAGCAATAGACTATCACTTGATTGGAACCTATTGTGTTGCCGCACCGTTTTAAGAGCCGTGTTATCTAGACTCCCTTGCAAATGAGCTTTCAATGTCCCTGGAAAAGATTCTTTGGCTACGAAGTTGGGTACGTACTTCCAGCACGACAAGGCCGAGCACATACTAATCTTTGGATGGCACATCATGTAAACCTGACATTCCATGGAAGACGGATTGGGAGCTATGGTCACGTTTTTTGCCACCTAGGTCTCCGATCCTTACCATTTTAGATTGTAGCTCGGGGGACTGGTTGAAAGGCAAAACCTACAAAGGAAAGGTAAACAAATGAAGTTGTATTGATCGTTCGGATTATGAAAAGTGTTACTCTCATAAAAAATGCCAAGATAACACGAGAAGAGTCGCTCGTGGTGATAGGAGAGTTCTGAAACGCGTTGTAGTCGGATCAGGAATTTATAAAAGTAAATCTTGAACTTAACTATTTAACTTTGATTAACATCTTATGTATTTGTTTGAGATAAATCCTAATATAATATTCTGGTTGATCAGTGTAACTTCAGAAACTGAAGAATTTAAGGAAGACTAATACTTCCTTTGATCATAATTCTTTTAATTGCCAACGGGGTAGCCGCAGATCACCGAAGTTAAGCGCTGTTGGGCTGGGCTAGCACTTGGATGGGTAACCATCCGGTCTGCCGAGCGCTGGTGGCAAGGGGGGTGCACTCAGCCCTTGTGAGAAGCTACTTGATTGGGAAGTAGTGGCTCCGGTCTCGTAAACTGACATACGGGCAGGAGAGCGGTGTGCTGACCACGTGCCCCTCCATATCCGCATCCAGTGACGCCTATGGGCTAAGGATGACACGGCGGCCGGTCGGTACCGTTGGGCCTTCATGGCCTGTTCGGACGGAGTTAATTCTTTAAATTACTTTCGGGAATAGAAGCTGGAAAAGATTCTAATTAAAGTATAAATTCTCCATTACGTTAGTTCCAAATTTCTCCAATCTGTTTCTTACTTTGGTGAAATCAAGCTATTTCTGCAGCTTGTCAGTGCATTATTCTTGTGAATATTGACAATTTTTCGCGCGACGATACCGTTCACCTGGAACTCACCAAGATTTCGCGACCTTTTGCCTGTCGGGTGGCTGGACGTTGCAGATAGCAGAAGCGGAGCGAATACGAATGTAGTTGAGTACAACAGAAACCAAGGCGCCGATACTTGCTCAGTGCGTTTCCAGGTTCCTTCCTTTCCTCTGTAGTTCTACAATAGAGATGAGTCTGAGAACAGTGGTTCTGCGGTCGCTTCCCACTCGTCGACTCATTGCTTCCTACAGAAGAGAACAGGATTGTAAATACACTCGCGATTTAGTACAGAAGTTGCGCGCACGATCTTTCTGTTGTAAATTAGCACTGACTGGACGAAATGAGTGACTGTGGTATCTGATGGCCTCTAACGAACCTGTGATTTGCGAGTCAGTGGAGGATGTAAGAAGAAAGTTAAGTGACGCAGAGTATATGATCGCAAACGTGCTCCATCGGAGCAGATGAAAAACAAAAAACAAAAAAAATTGTAATCTTGTTTATTGCACCTACGCAACATGAAAACATGTGCTCAGCCAATCGAAAGGGGGCAGAGAGCAACGTCACTGTTATGACACTGCGACCAGAAAGCGCTATAATTGTGTGTTCTTTTGGTAATGACAAGTTAAATTTATGAGCTAATAGCGAATTGTGTAGCTTACCATTAATTTGTGTAACTTTTCTGAAGACGACAGTAAATTTCTTTTAGTAATAAATCACCATTTAAAGAATACATTCCATTTTAAAGAATACATTTCTTCTTCATGTCATGTTTTATTGTGCTGTCATTACTGACACGGTACTTTGTCGAAGCGGCAATGCAGCTAGCCCTCCGTTATACTTGCAACCTGGAGTACTCGCTCTTCTTTCTACGGTAGTATATTCACCTGTACCCGAGAACAGATCCTAGTGAACGGGTTTCCCGTTAAATGAACAACAGCAAAGACTGGCAAGGCAAGTCTCCGAGAATACGGGGACGGTGAATCCCGAATGAGGTCATAGTTTCCGAGCTTAAAGGGAGTGTACACAACTCATTTCTGACCTCCACCCCACCTCTCCGATACGCAGTCGTTAGCCGTGCCGCATACGTGACTCGGTACTGTGGATATATGTCCAGTTCGCGGACCTGTCCAGTGCCTGACTGCCGAAGCAGGAACTCAATGAGACAATCTGCGAGCACATCACAAGCCGGGACTTTGCAAGGCCCCACGTACGTGCCCGAACACGGCGCAGTCCGTGCTTAATCGTACAGAGCGAAACCTCCGATCCAGTTCTTCGCGCGCGCCGTTTCCTTGCGATACGAGACATTAGCGACGACTCACTACAGCTGACTCTAGACCCAGTGCTCGCCGTGACACACTTGCCGGCCACACGCACCAGCTCCCAAGTTTGCTGCCCGTGACGGTACAGGAACGGTGGCTTCTTCTTCGTATCTGCAGGTGACTCAAACGTTTACCTCCACCTTACATGGTTATTTCTCTCTCTCTCGCCCACAACACTGTCATTCCAATGGCATAGGTTGGATGAAGGTAAGAAGGTTAGGTTATAACGTCATGTCGAGCAGGGGATTGTGGCGGTTTTCGCGTATCATCAACATGGACAAATGCAATGAATATGGATGAAACGATACTCTATGGTATTCTGCGGTTTGAATTCACTCAGTTTTTTAGCAGTTGCATTTATTTGATTTTATAAATGATACTGACAATATTATACACATGTATAATGCACTATTCATACTACAACTTCTCCAGAACAATTATTTTGTTCAAATTACACAAGAATTCCACCTGACGTACTGTAATAATGTTGACTGTAAGTTGTGCTCATATCAATAAAATTACAGATCGTACATCAGAGCTTTTATAATTTTTGTCTTCGATGGATTTAATTATTCTTAGCAAATTGATCATGAAAAAGAACCACAGAATACCACCCGCACACAACACTGACGTATGCTACCACAAATATTTTTCCCCGTGATTAGTGCGTAGTTAGATTTTGGCCTCATACATCAGCAATGAAATCTTGTTCAACAATAAAAACCATCAGCACTGTTCTTAGAAAATGTAGTCTGATTCGATTATTTTTTTCTTTTATAAATAGAGTTCAATACCACCGGTGCAAATTTATTTGTTACACATCGGAATATTGTTTGCAGTTTCAAGTAACTTAAATTTGCTCCTGTGATAAAAGTTAAGATGGCGGCCAACAAAAGATAGAGGATTTCTTTTTTAATTAAGATTTTCCTTTGCTCAATAAATAATCATTTAAATTGATGTCACACATAAAAAATTATTAAATTGTTTTGCAAATTAGTTTAACACAAACCCATGCTATTTTCAACTAGAAGTACAGACGAAGTTGCTATATAAACGCAACTAACAATGGCTGCGCTTCTTGCAGCTATGATAAGACAATTAATACAAAATTATAATTAAAAGAGGAAGTGATTTTTCAATAATTAATTATAAATAGTTTTAACGCATTTGGCTCTATTTGTTTTTCACCAGCAAATGAGCATAAATGTACAATAATTTTACGTTAAAAGTTTTTCATTCAACAGACCTCAAATCGATTCGCGTCTTGCGTCGGCGACGTACATCAGAAGAAGACGACAAAAGGGTACAAAACAAAAGAAAAGAATGACTTAGACTAACAAAGAATCTGAGACAAAATTGTCTCTGTTTTACATAATTATCATCTTTTTAAGAAATAATTACATAATTGAATGAATATTATTGAGTTGCGTAATTTTCCACACGTTCATATTCCATTCGTAATATATATATATATATATATATATATATATATATATATATATATATATATATATTATCGTGGATGTTATAGGATGCTACAGCTCAATGTGTGTATGTGCGTTTGTGCCTGTGTGTGTGTGTGTGTGTGTGTGTGTGTGTGTGTGTGTGTGTGTGTGTGTGTGGGTGGGTGGGTGGGTGGGTGGGTGGGTGTGTGGAGTTTATTGGCGCTAACGAGGAGGTTATAAGTTCCCTTTTGCTCATTAAAACGAACAAATGTGGAGAAAACCCCTAAAATTATTGCACACAGTGAGGAGGAAATCTACAGGCTGACACTCATGAACTCACTCTCATCTCACTCGAAGTGAGCACACAGTCACTCTATCTCACATGCGCTAAGACAAGGGAGAAAGAGCAAAAGGTGTTACACATGAGATTAAAACGGAAGTAAAACGACAAAGAAACAAGAAAATGTCACTGCTGACCACGTACAAAATACATACGCGAGCCACTCGCACTGTTAGCACATTAAAACCATCTCCCTAATATCTTGGGAAAAATGTTGGACAGTTCACAAAGCTTTAAAACTGTAACCACATTCCTTTGAACGTTAACTAAAATATACGGCAGATCCGTCGGAAAGTCCCCCGCGGCCTGCTGGTCGGAAAATAAAACACAGTCCAACAAAATGTGACGCACAGTGACCTGTACGTACCACACATTGGAGGATCCTCTTGCCGCGAAAGAAGCTAGGCCTCATATAGGTGTGGTCTATATGAAGATGAGTACGGGAGACGTCCCATCGATATAGCTGGAAGGAGGTACTTCAGGGAAGCTTATTGTTCGTCACTTCCAGCCTTTCATCCTCCCACCGACACAAAACTCAGGATCTCAACAGCGAATCTATAGTGTACAGCAGGATGACACGCTGAAATAATTGAGGACCACGACACGCCTCCTTGGCTGCTAGATCTACCCTTTCGTTCCTCGCAATACTCCTGTGCCCTGGTACCCAACAAAACACACTACCTTCCCCAGTCGTTGTAGCTGGCATCCTGAATGTTCTGGACTACTTCATTAGCTGGGTGCGAACGTTGTAGAGAGTGAGGGGCACTCAGGGAATAGGACAAGAAATAGCACTGGAACAAAGTTTCCTCTGCTCTAGTGTCCGCAAGGTCGCATATAATTCTGCATCAAAGGCAGTAAAGTCTTGAGGTAACTGTACCTTGTGGACACAATCCGGGAAAACAACAGAGCAACCAACAGAGTCCACCGTTTAAACCCGTCCGTAAAGACAGCTACTTAGTTTTAGTGCTCATGTAAAAGGTCAGATAACATTGCATTAAAAACGGAAGCAGGAGTGCTATGCAGCACCAAATCTAAAATTACACTGGGCCTCTGCAGCTACCACTTTTACAGGCGATTAAAATCTTGGATTTGGGGTTGGACTGCTACACAACGGGCATACGTTGTACGTAGATCCCAAATAGCATGGTTGCTCTTGGATGATTGGAGAAAAGGCTTTCCAGAGGGAGACGTGCTACATTACGGTATGCGGGTGAAGTCGGTACTCCAAGGATCCTACAAGCCTCATGCACAATGAGGTTCCGCCGCTGGATGGCGAGTGATGCTTCTCCAGCCTCAGCATAGAGGCTGCTTATAGGGGTGATCCAGTAACCACTTGCGGTTACCCTAATCCCCTCTCAGTGGACGGCGTCAGTAATCTTCAGGGAACAAGGCCTCGCTGACCCACACATTGTCCATCCGTAGTCTAGTTGTCAACGCAGAAGAGCCCTATAGAACTGGAGCAGGCGCGCCCTGTCTGTTCCCCAAGACTTGTGGCTATAGTACTTTCTAATATTCAGCACCTTCTGAGCTCTGGCTTTCAGGTCGTCAGGTATGGTAAACAAAATAATTTGGGGTCAAATATCAAACCCAGAAATCTCTAAAATGTAGAATCTTGTCAGAAAAAAGGAATGTACGACGAGAACGATTAAAATGAGCGCACACACACTTATCTGCAGAAAACTGAAAACCAGTCTTTGCAGCCAACTCTAACTTCCCACTGTAAGTTGCAACTGACGGGTTGCAGTTGCGACACTGGAAGAGGAACAGGAAACAGCAAAATCACCCACAAATAAGAAGCACTCTATGGGACTCTGTACCACAGACGTGATACTGTTGACGGCTTGACGGCTATGGCAAAGATGGTAGCACTTAAAACACTGCCCTGAGGAACACCATTCTCCTAATCAAAACGATACGACAGCACGCCGCTAACTCCACACATATAAAAGCGCATACACTGGAAGGACCATATGAAAAAGGGGAGCCTGACTTAAAGTCCCGCTGATGGATTTGCAAGAGAATATTGCGCCTGCAAGTATTGTCGTACGCCTCGCTGATGTCGAACAATGTATGGAGACAGTGATGTTTACGTAGGAAAGCCTGCTGAATAGCCCGTTAGTAGGGTCAAATTCTCAACAGTGCACCGAAGTCTGCAGATCAGCTGAGGAGTTGTCTGGTCTCTAACAACCAGACCAAGCAACGGATCTTTCCTATACAGTTCGTTAAGGCGAATCTCCAGTATCTACTGGGACATGTGCAGTACTTCCTGGTTTGAGAAGAGTTATCAGAACTGCCTCTCTCCACTAGTCGGGGAAGTTACCTGTCTGCCAGGTACGATTAAAACTTTCGATGAGGATGTCCTGGTAACTGTCGAAGCATGCTCTAGCTGATTTGGTCGTGGACAAGTGCAGTGTCATGTCTATTAAACAGTGAATTTCCCAACTACAACATGGAGAAAGGGTGGTTGCAAGACTCAGAATTGATGGACCTGAAGTCCAAATTACCCCTCCCTGCAGTGGCATGGTAGCAGCGAGACACTGAACCCCATCTTGAATTAGCACTAGTCTTTGCAAAATGCTCTGCCATCGTCTGAGCAGCGTCTCCGAGCGTTGTTTGGAGACACTCCGGTTTCTGCGGTGTTGTCGTTGGTAAACGACTGTGTACACCAGAAGATCTCTGGATGGATTCCCATACTTCTCTAGAACAAGTGGAACGGTTGATGGAGTCCAGGAACGCTTACCATGACCTTTTCTTGCTCTCCTTAATCACACATCGAGCCTTGGTTCCCGCGACTCGGAGGGCCGTGAGATTGTCTGCTGTTAGCCGGTATTTAAACTGTTTAAGAGCCTCACCCCTATATCGGGTCGCCGAACGGTACCATCAGTCCACCATCGTGCAGGTAACCTCCTAAGATGGTCTGAAGACTTTGGGATGAATAAGTCAGCGGCTGACGGATCACTCACATGATGTGGTCCACCCGCTCCTGGACGCTATCGCAGTGTTCAAACACAGCCAGGTGGCTAAACAGCGTCCAGTAAGCCCTGCTGACCATCCGTTTATGTGACTTCTGTTCAAGCAGTCCTCCAACCAGGAGAGGAATGCGAAGTGAGAAGTGGTCACTGGAACGAATATCGTCAATGATTGCCCATTGAAGAGACTCTGCGAAGACTGGAGACCAGAAAGAGAGGTCGATGTCTGAGAATGACCTTGAAGCAGCACAGAAAGGAGTGGGAGTGCCTGAGTTGAGATTGAACAACTCGTGAAACGTTAAGAGGCTCTCCAAAACCAGACCCAGAAGCAAACAGATATCGAACCCCAAGATATATGATGGGCACTGAGGTCACTGAGTAGGAAAAATGGTCGGGGTAGTTGTTCAATGACAGCAGATAGAACGTCAGAGTCAATCGCATCGTATGATGGTGAACAAACAGTGATACTCTGACAGACACGAACTGCAATTGGAACCGCTTGGACGTCAGTAGCTAGGGGGAGAGCAATAGAATGTGCACGATATTCACAAACAAAACGACCCATCCCTTGGCTCTTCCCCAGTTGGATCATCCTTGCGATAGTGTGTCTAGCCACTTACGCCAGGGACATCAGACGGTTTAAGATGCGTTTCCTGCAAACAAAAGCACCTGTGCTAGCAGCTTCAGTTCCTCCACATGTTTACTGAACCCACTAATGTTCCACTGTATGATGGGAGCCATCTGTCACGGGGGTAGCAGTTTCATTCTGACGTTCTGCGGAGGGGAGCCAGCAATGGGTGGAGGCTCAGTCCTGTGGCGAGATGATTGTTCAACATTAAAGTCCATAGCCTCAAAAGAAAAATCGAGAGAGAAGTCAGAGAGGATAACGTCGAAATCGTTGGACTGTGGACGTTTTGCTTCTGAGTTTTTGTTCAGGGTAGGCTTCGGAGCCGCAACCATGGCTGTGGTTGTGGCAGCACTAGATGGCGTACCATACTGAACCTTTGGAGGGGCAAGGGGCTCCACAATATTGGCAACATGGCTTTTTCTGAAGATCTGTGGGGAGGGACAGGCTTCTAAATGACTGCAGCAGTACAAGTTTATGGACAAACGCAGGTACTAGCGCTGACACTAACAACATCCGTTTGTGTAGCTGCATTGGATTTCTGCACTAGCTATTTAACAACTGCGGCAAAGGAGGTAGTGACCATTGGGGGCAGCATGGCTTGATAAATCTTTCTGGTTTCTTTATATGGAAAGCGCTTCATAGTCTTAAGCTCTTGTATCTTCCGTTCTTATGGATACACGTTGCATTCCCAACTCCAGACAGGGTGAGCTTCAGAACGAATTCACACTTCAACGGAGACGAACAAGGGACGCCTTCATGGGCGGCCAAGGTACATACCCAAGCGCAGTAGTTATTTTTGTACACCCTGTGTATGTGACCTCGTTGAGCTGTGTTTGCCATCAACATACTTCATATAACAAGGAAAATACTACGAGCTACGTTAGTAGCCTTTGAAGCAACGGCAAATTGCTCTGCTTATTTACGCCCACGATGCTGATGTAGATATGTGGATGATACGTTCGCTGCGTGGCCTCATGGAGAAACGGACATACACATGCCTCACAAATATTTGAATAAAGGTGCAGTCCTCCGCTCGAGGTAGAGAGTAGAAGCATACGGGACAACGGATGGCACACTAGGACATCCGTTATGACAGAAGACTACGCATATGACCAGGTATTTACACGCTCAATCCAACCACCACGCAGTACGGAAGAGCTAAGTTATACGCTCTTTTGCCATCTATGCACAGCGCCTAAGTGACGTTCGATACATAGCACACGAACTCAAAAGGATGCGTGCAACATTCGTGGCCAATGGCTGCAGCCATAATTAGATCCAAACAGCCATTGCAACAAAAATAACGGAGCGAGACAGACAAGAAATCGACCAGACAACAACGAGCTCACCTCACGTGAAAAATATCACTGACCGGATTGATAAATTAGATTGGTATCCAGAGGCTGTCGACCACACAGCCACGAGATCCGAGATGTTCTGGCTTCACGAAGGACAAAGTAGATGCTTTACACAATGCAGATGGAATGTCGTCGCCGAGAAGTATTCATCGATGTGGTTCACTGGGCAATAGCAACACGCAAACGAGAGCATATGCGCTACATTCGTCTGGGGCAACACAGCAAGTCTGCAATGCTGGCTAAGCAGCCGGCCTCGACGACACGCAAGATGAAAGAAACCATAGAAATAACAAAACATCCTAACAACATGAACATGAACGGATACAGGATTGCCCCATCCTGACTGCCAGACCTCGGCGTCCAACAGGCGGCACCAACAACACGTGACGCGAGCGCTACCAGCGAGTGACTGCCGCCTCCGCTAGGCCTGCCTCCAGCAGGAGGCCAACAGGAGACCACGCCCCCTTCACCAATGAGCACTGAACATAGGAAACAATGCTAGAAGCAGCTCGTCACCATCCCCATCGTCTAATCAGGTTCCTGCTCCTTCCGCTCAAGTGACCAATCATAGCGACCACCTTTCCAAAATTGTGGCGTAATGCCACGCTCAGTTAGCAGCAGTGACGTAAGATAAGGGAGCCTACACAGCTAAAAGACACCGGTGGCATCAGAAGATGATCCCTGTAACCTTGGCCGAAACGTTGGTTTCTCCAGTACAGTTTCTTTTCACATTATGATGCGATACGATAGAAACTTTTGGGTCAACTTACTCTGGCCGTGGAAGCCTACGTAGTTATATTACAGAGGATACTAGAAACACAAACTTACAATCAATTCTGCTGTGCAATAGAAACAAGATGGTGGTCAAACATGGCCGTCAAATCATAAATTGTTTCGATTTAGCTATCGATATGTCGATCCTGATGTTTATAGCCATGCAATGTATGATGTTAGGAAGAACTCCGCTCGTAGCTAAAAAATGGCTCTAAGCACTATATCTGAGGTCATCAGTCAAATGACTCCGAGCACGATGGGACTTAACTGCTGAGGTAATCAGTCCCCTAGAACTTAGAACTACTTAAACCTAACTAACCTAAGGACATCACACACATCCATGCTCGAGGCAGGATTCGAAACTGCGACTGTAGCGGTCGCGCGGTTCCAGACTGTAGCGCCTAGAACCGCTCGGCCACTCCGGCCGGCGGTCATCACACCCCTAGACTTAGAACTACTTAAACAGAACTAACCTAAGGACATCACATATATCCATGCATGAAGCAGGATTCGCACCTGCGACCCCAGCAGCAGCGCGGTTCCGGTTTGAAGCATGTAGAGGCGCTCGGCCAAAAAATGGATCAAATGGCTCTGAGCACTATGGGACTTAACTGCTGTGGTGATCAGTCCCCTAGAACTTAGAACTACTTAAACCTAACTAACCTAATGACATCACACACATCCATGCCCAAGGCAGGATTCGAACCTGCGACCGTAGCGGTCACGCGCTCGGCCACAGCGGCCGGCTCCGCTCATAGCTGGTAAAGTTTTTTTTTGCTAAAACTCGACCGGTTTCGCAGCTTTAAGCCGCATCATCAGGTGAAGCTACATGGTAAAAAGGAAAGTACAGTGTCACCACTTTTTTCGGATATTAAAATTAGTAAAGGAATGTCTAAAATATATTCACAATGTTAAAAGATCATAGGCATATCCATCGCTCCTAGTCTAAATTTGCTATTCAGAGAATATCGTCCGCAGCTCGTGGTCTCGCGGTAGTGTATTCGCTTCCCGATAACGGGTTCCAGGGTTCGATTCCCGGCCGGGTCAGGGATTTTCACCTCCCTCCACATAACTGGGTGTTGTGCCGTCTTCATCATCATTCGTCCCTATTTCGGTCAGAGGAAGGAAACGACAAAACCACCTCCACTAGGACCTTGCCTAGTGCTGCGGTGCGGGTCTCTCGCATCGTTCCCCCTTACTCTCTGTCAAGAAAAATGAGCCTTCATTTTCATTGTCAATACTGTGGCGAGCGAAAGGTAAAGAAGAAGTCCTCCTTAGATTTAAAATTTGCCTGCATCTAAAACGAAAAAAAAATGCACTCCTGGAAATTGAAATAAGAACACCGTGAATTCATTGTCCCAGGAAGGGGAAACTTTATTGACACATTCCTGGGGTCAGATACATCACATGATCACACTGACAGAACCACAGGCACATAGACACAGTCAACAGAGCATGCACAATGTCGGCACTAGTACAGTGTATATCCACCTTTCGCAGCAATGCAGGCTGCTATTCTCCCATGGAGACGATCGTAGAGATGCTGGATGTAGTCCTGTGGAACGGCTTGCCATGCCATTTCCACTTGGCGCCTCAGTTGGACCAGCGTTCGTGCTGGAGGTGCAGACCGCCTGAGACAACGCTTCATCTAGTCCCAAACATGCTCAATGGGGGACAGATCCGGAGATCTTGCTGGCCAGAGTAGTTGACTTACACCTTCTAGAGCACGTTGGGTGGCACGGGATACATGCGGACGTGCATTGTCCTGTTGGAACAGCAAGTTCCCTTGCCGGTCTAGGAATGGTAGAACGATGGGTTCTATGACGGTTTGGATGTACCGTGCACTATTCAGTGTCCCCTCGACGATCACCAGAGGTGTACGGCCAGTGTAGGAGATCGCTCCCCACACCATGATGCCGGGTGTTGGCCCTGTGTGACTCGGTCGTATGCAGTCCTGATTGTGGCGCTCACCTGCACGGCTCCAAACACGCATACGACCATCATTGGCACCAAGGCAGAAGCGACTCTCATCGCTGAAGACGACAGGTCTCCATTCGTCCCTCCATTCACGCCTGTCGCGACACCACTGAAGGCGGGCTGCACGATGTTGGGGCGTGAGCGGAAGACGGCCTAATGGTGTGCGGGACCGTAGCCCAGCTTGATGGAGACGGTTGCGAATGGTCCTCGCCGATACCCCAGGAGCTACAGTGTCCCTAATTTGCTGGGAAGTGGCGGTGCGGTCCCCTACGGCACTGCGTAGGATCCTACGGTCTTGACGTGCATCCGTGCGTCGCTGCGGTCCGGCCCCAGGTCGACGGGCACGTGCACCTTCCGCCGACCACTGGCGACAACATCGATGTACTGTGGAGACCTCACGCCCCATGTGTTGAGCAATTCGGCGGTACGTCCACCCGGCCTCGCTCAAAGTCCGTCAACTGCACATACGGTTCACGTTCACGCTGTCGCGGCATGCTACCAGTGTTAAAGACTGCGATGGAGCTCCGTATGCCACGGCAAACTGGCTGACACTGACGGCGGCGGTGCACAAATGCTGCGCAGCTAGCGCCATTCGATGGCCAACACCGCGGTTCCTGGTGTGTCCGCTGTGCCGTGCGTGTGATCATTGCTTGTACAGCCCTCTCGCAGTGTCCGGAGCAAGTATGGTGGGTCTGACACACCGGTGTCAATGTGTTCTTTTTTCCATTTCCAGGAGTGTATTTTATAGTGAGCGGACGATAAAATATTTTTTCAAAAAAAAAAAAAAAAAAAAAGAGGTGGGATTGACAATAATGAATTGTCACTGCTAACATGATCAGTCAGGGCATACGCAAATTAGAGTGTGTGGCAGTGTCTTACCAGCAGGCAAAAAGTGGTGACACGGAGTTTGCTTTTTCCCACGGTTCACCTGATGATCTGGCTTAAAGCGACGAAACCGGTTGTATTTAATAAACAATAGCTTTACCAGCTGTGAGCGGAGTTCTTCCTAACATTATGCCATTCAACAGTTGCAGTTGCCCGGCATACAAAATAGTTCGCAATTGGAATGGCTTCGGCGCTTCTTGCTGTCGCATCTGTCGTGTTGGTCGACGAAATGTGTTGCAATAAGAGAGACTGCGACAATCTGATCTAGAGCTGACAATATAAACATTATTTTAATGAATTATAAAGATATTTCTGGAACATATACATATACTACGTACTTACAATTTCAATAATACTGAATTCAAATTGATGAAAAAACGTGATTCCTTCACCTCTATAATTTCGTTCACGAGTCCCTTTTTTTCACTTTTGGCCATGGACGAATATTTCCATTTCCTCCATGATGTCCATTTTTCTGGCTCTTCTCTAATGTGTGCAGTACTTCAAGATAGTTGACTGTTACAGCTCTCTGTTCTGTTTCGTCTTTGTCTGGCCGTAGTTGATTTGTTAGTGTAACGTTTCTGAAACAATCTATATGTTTTTCAGAACGGGTTTTAAAATTTCATCCCATTTGTTGCCGTGACTTCATTTAACTTTAGAAATTGCTGATTTTTTTCACTTTCTCAGCTGGTTATAACCACTTTAAGTAAATCAGAGAAGCCGCGGAAAACCTACATTAGGATGACTGTTTAGCCCGGTGTATATTATTGCATAAAATGGCACTAGGCCGTTCCAACTCGGTTTTCTAAATGTAACGATTATGAGTGGCACTCGCATTTTTAAATGTGTGGTAGGTTTCCTGTAAGGATTACAGAACTACCGCCATGATATTCCGGTCTTCCCGATTTTCATTAAGATCTCAGTACTGCGATATATCACTTTGTCATGGCAGTGGGAGTTTAATTGAAGGTTTTAGGTCCCGCTGCTAATTTATATTACACCGTCATTCCCCACCCACCGTCCCCAACGAACAACAAGTTCCGCAACGTTCAACAAATGAACACAGTCCAAGGTCGACATGTTTCCTCTCTCGAATAAACGGCGCACACGTTTCTCACTGTGAGATTAAGACAATTGGTTCTAAATCATTTAAGTAATCTATTACCTCTACAGTCGTAAATTAAAGGTATATAACTCAAGGGGTTGCAAAAGCCCGCTAACGAAATGACTCACTTACGGTATCTGACGTTGCTTATCCTTTAGGGCGACACTCTCTCGACGACGAACACTCATGTCCAACGAGCACCACCCACACTAAGAACATGGTGCTCAGCTTGGCAACTGGCTTCGAACGTAATAAATGTAATGCAATGAGCGTAAATCGACTGAGAGACATGATAGCATTTGAGTACACGATCGGCGATTGGTCACTAAGAGAATAGACTCGGCGCGATCTGAGATACAGTGAGCTCATAAATATACTCGTAGGGCAGGCAGAGGCCCCGGTCGTGTGAGGTGGGGCAGTGGTAAGCGTGTGGGACTCGTATTCGGGAAGACACCAGCTATAATGCCCGTGTGTCCATCCAGATTTAGGATTTCCGTGATTTTCCTAAATCGTTTAAGATGAGTGCTGGGATGGTTCCTTTGAACAGATACGCTCGATTTCCTTTCGCGTCTTTCCCATTCCTAAAATACGCTTCATTTCTAATGACACTGTCAAAGGAACGTTAGACCCTGATCTGCCCTCCTTTTTCGCCAGATTACAGTCTGTGTTTCATAGGAGGAATCCTAAGAATATGTAAATCGCTGACGCTAAGAAAACACTCTTTCGACCGAGTGATCAGCATTGTCCGTTGCCCTGGGTTACTTATCAGTGAAGATTAACAAAAACCTTCTTGTACAAATGTTTTCCCTTAAAATTCCGTTTTTTCAGCTCTTAACTGTGGTCTAGTTGGCATGTTACTGTTCCCTTCAGGCGGGGACGTGTGCGAAGTTGCAGTACATAAAAGAACCATTTTAAAGTCAAAAGTGTTCAAGGCGGTGTAACTAAATTTGTCACAGTTTTTAAGCAATGTTAATGTATACAGACAAATGATTTCATGATTATCGAAGTTACAGCTTTTAAAATTACAAACAACTGAAATTTTTTCAACCAGATGAGTGAAAACGTTCTTTTATTGAAAAATCTGTCAGAATGAAGTTAATGATTTTTTTCCATACAAAGTTTTGATATACCTTTATTACAAATATCTGTGGAAAATAATACTGATATCTTCTTTTGCTAGATTTTTGCAGCTCTCCAAATTTCTTATAAAAAATACATCTTAGGGCTTTTCTCTTACGCAAATGCCTCCCTGTGGTAGTGAAGCTAGAAAATATGGAAAGGGAAACGCAAAGGCTCAATCTAGATATAGTAGGGGTCAGTGAAGTGAAGTGGAAAGAAGGCAAGGATTTCTGGCCAAATGAGTATAGGGTAATATCAACAGCTGCAAAAAATGGTATAACGAAAGTGGGATGCCTTATGAATAGGTAGGTAGGGCAAAGAGTGTTTTACTGTCAACAGTTCAGTGACAGGGTTGTTCTTATCACAATCGACAGCAAACCAAAGCCGACAACGATAGTTCAGGTATACATGCCGCCGTCGCAAGCTGATAGAGAAAGTGTATGAGGATATTGAAAGGAAATACAGTATGTAAAGGGATGTGAAAATTTAATAGTCATGGGACACTGGAACGCAGTTGTAGGGGAAGGAGTTGAAAAAAAGGTACAGGAGAATATGGGCTTGGGGCAAGGAATGAGAGAGGAGAAAGACTGAGTTCTGTAACAAGTTTCGGCTAGTAATAGCGAATACTCTGTTCAAGAATCACAAGAGCAGGAGGTGTACCTGGAAAAGGCCGACTGATACGGGAAGATTTCAGTTAGATTACATCATGGTTAGACAGAGATTCCGAAATCAGTTACTGTATTGTAAAACGTACCCAGGAGCAGATATAGACTCACATAAAAAATGGTTCAAATGACTCTGAGCACTATGGGACTTAACTTCTGAGGACGTCAGTCCTCTAGAACTTAGAACTACTTGAACCTAACTAACCTTAGAAGGACACCACACACATCCATGCCCGAGGCAAGATTGGAACCTGCGATCGTAGCGGTCTTGCGGTTCCAGACTGTGGCGCCTAGAACCTCTCGACAACTCCGACCGGCTAGACTCAGATCACAATGTAGTAGTGATGAAGAGTAGGCTGAAGCTTGAGACATAAGTCAGGAAGAATCAATACGCAACGAAAGGGGATACGAAAGTACTAAGGAATGATGAGATACGCTTGCAGTTCTTTAAGGACATAGATACAGCAATAAGGAATTGCTCAGTAGACAGTGCAGTTGAAGAGGAAAGGACATTTCTAAAAAAGGGCAATCACAGAAGTTGGAGAGAAAAACATAGGTAGCTGCGAAGAAACCATGGGTAACGGAAGAAATACATCAGCTGGTCGATGAAAGGAGGAAGTATAAAATGTTCCTGGAAACTCAGGAATAGAGAAATACATGTCGCTGAGGAGTGAAACAAATAGGAAGTACAGGGAAGCAAAGACGAAATGACTGAAGGAAAAATGTGAAAACATCGAAAAAGAAAAGATTGTCGGAAGGACAAACTCAGCTTACAGGAAAGTCATAACAACCTTCTGTGACATTAAAAGCAAGGGTAATACGGTTAAGAGTGCAACTGGAGTTCCATTGTTAAATGCAGAGAAGAGAGCGAATAGGTGGAAAGAATACATTGAAAACCTCTATGAGGGGGGGGGGGGGGGGGGGCGGGGGGTTTAGAATGTATGAATCTGGCGACATACCATCTGACTTTCGGAAAAGCACCGTACATACAATTTCGAAGACGGCAAGAGCTGACAAGTGCGAGAATTACCGCACAATCAGCTTAACAGATCATGCATCCAAGTTGCTTATAGGAATCATATACAGAAGAATGGGAAAGAAAATTGAGGATGGGCTAGATGACGGTCAGTTTGGGTTTAGAAAAGGTAAAGGCACGAGAGACGCAATTCTGACGTTGCGGTTAATAATGGAAGCAAGACTAAAGAAAAATAAAGACACGTTCATAGGATTTGTCGACCTGGAAAAAGCGTGTGACAATGTAAAATGGTGCAAGATGATCGAAATTCTGAGAAAATTTGGGGTAAGCTATAGGTAGAGATGGGTAATATACAACATGTACAAGAGCCAAGAGGGACGGCGAAGAATGAAGTGCTCGTATTAAAAAGGGCGTAACACAAGGCTGTAGCCTTCCGCGATAAATTTAACATCACGATTGATGGTCACGAAGTAGAGGAAGTTAAGGAATTCTGCTACCTAGGCAGTAAAATAACAAGTGACGGGCGGAGCAAGGAGGACACCAAAAGCAGACTAGCACTGGCAAAAAGGGCGTTCCTGGCCAAGAGAACTCTACTAATATCAAATATCGGCCTCATTTTGAGGAAGAAATTTCTGGGAACGTACGTCTGAAGTACGGCAGTGAAACGGGGACTGTGGAAAACTGGAACAGAAGAGAATCGAAGCATTTAAGATGTGGTGCTACAGACGAATGCTGAAAATTAGGTGGACTGTTAAGGTAAGGAATGAAGAGGTTCTGCCCCGAATCGGAGAGAAAAGGAATATGTGGAAAAAACTGATAAGGAGAAGGGACAGAACGATAGGACATTTGTTAAGATATGAGGGAATGACTTCCATGGTACTATAGGGAGCTGTAGAGGGCAAAAAATGTAGAGGAAGAAAAAGTTTGGAATGTATCCAGGAAATATTTGAGGACGTAGGCTGCAAGGAGAGGAATTCGTGGCGGGCTGCAACAAACCAGTCAGAAGACTGATTACAAGAAAAAGGTAGTTAATGAAAATTCCTTCCACAGAATGTTTCACTCTAGTACTGGCTAATTGCGTGCCAATTTTAAGTACTACAATGGCAGTGATTTATGAAAAAAAGGTGAATGAAACTGCGAAAATGTTAGTTATGGGAAACCTGAACCAAAGATTTGACAGTGTATTAGGCCTTACCTTATCTGGATGAACTAGCACAAACCATGTTCATACTCTTCTTCATTCTCAAGACGTCTTTTCTGTGTTTGTCCTCTTGGGCTAACCTGATATTTAAACTGAGTAACAATAATGTCCACTGCATCAGTTCTCATGTTATCGACTTACTTCAATACCGACAGTGTGAAAGCTCTTGGATCAGATCCTAGCCTCTGCAGATTCCGTAGTTTGCCAAGATTAACTGAGTTAAAATCTAAACAATCATCACAAGCTGCAGCTTTTTCTGTAGTTGTGGAAAGAAGTGTTGTCTTGGGGTACGGTTTTCCTACCAGATAGTTATAACTTTTATTAGGATTTTGAGCTGTTACATACACATACATTTTTGGTACGGTCTTCCTACCAGAGGGTTATAACATTTATTAGGATTTTGAGCTGTTATATTAAGATACATTTTTAGAAGTTCTGGCCGGCCGCGGTGGTCTCGCGGTTCTAGGCGCGCAGTCCGGAACCGTGCGACTGCTACGGTCGCAGGTTCGAATCCTGCCTCGGGCATGGATGTGTGTGACGTCCTTAGGTTAGTTAGGTTTAATTAGTTCTAAGTTCTAGGGGACTAATGACCACAGCAGTTGAGTCCCATAGTGCTCAGAGCCATTTGAACCATTTTTTAGAAGTTCTGGATCTGCTAAACAGCGAAACATTCCCCACAAATTTATCTGCATAAAACTGGAAGAAAGCACCTCAGGAATAAATAATATGAGGAAATATAAAACAACGAAAGACGTGGCCGCTTGCCAGGTTTGTTAATATTTTTTATCACACTGAGGAGTGGAACTGGAATGAAATATTCAGGAACTGATATTTCATTACCTTGTAGTGAATGAATAGTCAATAAAAAAATTCACAAATTTGGTCGCCTTCTGATACATCCCCCCTTAAGGTAAATTTGGTTGACAGTCTGTTGGTAGCATTGTGTACAGACAGGAAAACGTAACAGTTCAGCGTAACGAAAAGGTGAGGGGTCTCGCGGATCACAACATTCTATGGAAGTGAGTCTTGGGCTGTGGGAAAAACCAGAAGAAAGGAATCGAAGCGTTTGAGATGTGGTGGTAAAGAAAATTAGTGAAAAGTTGGTGGACTGATAAGAAATGAGGAGGTTCCCCGCAGAATAGGAAGAAGAGACAGGGAGGCAGGACATAACTTCCAGGCTACTGGAGAAAGCTGTGGAGGGTAACAACTGTAGGAGAAGACTTAGACTGGAATATATCCGACAAATATTTGTGGATGTTTGGAGAAATTTCTAATCTGAGACGCCGAGATTTACATAGGATAGGAATTCGTAGCGTGGCGTATCATATCAGTCAAAATACCGATCGAAAAAAGGTTCAAATTTATTGCAGAATACAAGTAATATTTCTCCTCTGCCATTTATACTACCGAGCCTGTGCTTTTTTCGAAAGTCTTCTGTTCCTTTCCCTGCTGTAGTGTCCTAGATATTCATGATGTTTAGATTTTCAGGTCATTTTACTCAAAGTGCAATCTGTTCAGTGCTCTTATAGACTGTCTGCATTGATTCATCTTGATCTTTCGGCGTCTACGAGCATTTGTGAACTATGTGAGACCTAAGTTTCTCCTGCTTATTCAATTATCAAACAACTTATGTGTATTCAGCCAGGTAATATTTTCAACGACCGCCGATATTTCGGCGGGAGTACACCCCGCCATTTTTAAGGCAAACTGCAACGAACAGGCGATGTACAGGTAAATATAAAACCTCGATTCTTAGACTAATGCAGGAAAGATAACACATTGAACAATAGTGCCACCAAAGAGGCCAAAGTCAGAGATATCGATAGTGATACTACCAACTAGCAGGTGAGGTAACATTGACTCTATTCTTCTGTTTTTTGACACAGGAGCAGGATTCCAAAAAGAGTTTAAACAAAATCCTCCATCTCTGTTTACAAGGTTGCTCACTATCAATATCTCTGACTTTGGCCATCTTTGTTGGCACTAGTGTTCAGTGTGTGTTATCTCTCCTGCATCAGTCTAAGAACCGAGGTTTCAAAATTGCCTGTACATAGCCTGTCCGTTGCAGTTCGCCTTGAAAATTGCTGGGTGTACTCCCGCCGAAATATTGGCGGTCGCTGAAAATATTACCTGGCTGAATATCCGTAAGTTGTTTGGAAATTGTATACGCCAGGAGAAAGTCAGGTCTCTCATTGTTTACGGGGAGGAAACGTATCGGTGTTTACCGAAGATGGATAAACTTCTTAGGCGTCGAGTTAGACTGCAATGTGTTTTGTCGTTTTTATTGAAGTGTCGTGATGAAAATCATGTCCCAACATTTGCCAAGGTTGTGCACCATATTAATTCTCCTGCCGCCAAATTTCAGTGCTTGGGAAGGGTTTAAATTTTGCATCCACACCGAAGGATTTTCGGGCAGTTGATTTTATTGGTTCAATTGAACAGGCAGTTTGCAAACTACCTCCTGACGCTACAGAGGAGGTTAGGAGGGAGGCATGCCGTGTGTTGACTAGGGCTCGTCCACCCCAGAGTAATGTAAGAGCAGCAGAGAGGGCTGCTTTACGCTCTCTAAAAGTTGATCCTGATGTTGTTATTTTACCTGCGGACAAGGGTAATGCCACCGTTGTTTTAAACAAACAGGTATATGTACAAAAGATGCAATGTTTACTATCTGACTCAGCGTATCGCAGAGTCGATACGGACCCCATAAAAAGTATTCAGAGAAAGACCAACAGCCTCCTGAAGAAAAGTAGATTATCGCAGGACACTATCAAGATTCTTAACACCTATAGTACTGTTCCCACTAGCTTATATTGCCTTCCGAAGGTACACAAGGAAGGGGTTCTTTTCCGTCCTATAGTGAGTAATATCGGAGCTCCGACACATCATGTAGCCAAGTATCTTGCTTCTCTGTTGAGTCCACAAATTGGTAGGTGTGAACATCATATCAGGAACTAAGCTGATTTTTTTTTACGTCGTTTGGAGGGACTGCAGTTAGATGACTCTGATATTTCAGTAAATTTCGATGTGGTCTCTCTCTTCGCTCGTGTTCCTCTGTCTGATTGGTTGCGGTTAGTTGAGGTTAGGTTTGGTGTTGAATTAACTAAACTCTATCGGCATTTGTTGACATCCACTTACTTATTTTTCATTGACCAGTATTACGAGCAGACAGACGGAGTTGCGATGGGTAGTCCGTTGTCTCATGTTATCTCAAATTTGTTTTTGGAAGACTTCGAGGAACGTACATTGGAGTCGGCGACTTTGAAACCCACCTGTTTCTTTAGATATGTTGACGATACTTTTGTTGTTTGGCCTCATGGTAGGGAGAATCTGAATGCCTTTCTAGAACATCTGAGCTCGATCCACCCGAACATTCGTTTTACGATGGAGGTGGAAGAGGATGGTTGCTTTCCCTTTCTTGACGTGGTGGTTAGGAGGAAGAATGATGGATCATTGGGACATGCAGTTTCCAGGAAATGTACTCAAATCGACTTGTATTTACAGGCTACTAGTTGTCACCAACCGGCTCAGAGTGAGGGGGTACTTCGTACCTTGGTACACAAGACACATGTCGTTTCCGGCGCTGATACTTTGCCAGCTGATCTGTTCCATCTTGAAGTTATGATTCGTCATAATGGTTATAGTGATAGACAGATTGAACGTGCGTTGCGCTGCCGACCAACTGTGCATCGGGTGATGATGATAATTCTGAGTCGACTCCTAAGTCTGCTGCCTTTTTGCCTTACGTAGAAAGCACTTCCAACAATATCGGTCGTATTTTAAGGGAATACGATGTGAAATGTGTTTCCCGACCTAAAATTGGAGTGCTTTTGGATTCTGTTAAGAATGATCTTGGTTTGCGTAAGGCGGGTGTATATCGCATTCCTTGTAGCTGCGGCATGGCATATATTGTTCAAACTATCAGGATCGTTGAGGACCGATGTTCTGAGCACAAACGGCACACACGATTACAGCAGCCATGTAGATCTGCTTTTGCCGAACATTGCTTGGATACTAGTTACCCCGTGCTATATAACAACAGCGAGATATTGGTATGCACGTCCAGCTATTGGAACAGTGTTATTGAGGAGGCAGTTGAGATTAAATTATCGAGCAACCTTGTAAACAGGGATGGACATTTTTGTTTGAATTCTGCTTGGAATTTTGCTCTCGCCCTTGTCAAAAAACAGAGGGACAGAGTCAATGCTACCTCACCTGATAGTTCATAGTCTCACTATCGATATCTTTAACTTTGGTCATCTCTGGTGGCACTGGTGTTCAGTGCGTGTTGTCTTTCCTGTATCAGCCTAAGGACCGAGGTTTTAAATTTGCCTGTACATTGGCTGTCCGTTGCAGTTTGCCTCGAAAATTGCTGGGTGTACTCCCGCCGAAATATCTGCGGTCGCTGAAAATATTAGCTGGCTGAATATCCAAAAGTTGTTTGAAACTTTCTGAACTATTTTTGGTATTGATTTGTTGTCGGTTTTTATGAAAATAAACCTGTCACTGTACCGTTCACAGTAAACCATTCTTTTCCATTATTTCCTCTTCAAAACTAATCCTACGGCGATTATCTGATATCGTTATCGTCTTACCGTTTCACTTTATTGACTTCCACGATAATTTGGTTGAGCCTTTGCAAGCCTATTTTCAGTTTTTTGATCTTCTCTACCACATGCTTCTGATGTTAGAAGCCTATAGGGTATTATTGTTTCGTTGGTTTTTCAGTCTTTTTGTCTTAGTCCCCGCACGTTGGCATTTCTTTCCTGGAGATGTGCGTGGGGGACCAATCCGGAAACTTTCCACCAATAGAAATTACATTATGACCCTTTTCTCTTACTGACACATTTCCTGTTGATACACGTTACCCACCATAAGCTGTTGTTTTCAATGCGTTCTATATCCACATGTCATTGATCACTGCTGATTCTTCCGTCTTCTGGGACAGTTTCCAACCTCAAGAACTACGTCTGGTGTCACACGTATATTCCATAATATCGATGGATTTCCCGAATGATTTCTCAGATACACTACAATTCTAACAACTACATACTATACGGTGTATGCATTTTCTAATTAAACGAAACGGTTTTAAGACACTGAAAGTACTAATGCATTAAAAATACTTGTAGTTATCTATTGATTAGCATTTACGTAAGCGTTCAGGTGCATTCCACTACACTACTGTTCAATTACACTACATTGCAATATTGCCGGCATATCACTGGAGATCATAAATGTCGTAAAAATACCGAGGAGTAACCATTCGACGTACCCAAATTCGAAATGACCAAATAAAACAGTAGGTAGAAAAAAGTATGTGTCAGGCTGAAATTCATTGCAAGAAACTTAAGGACATACGATTCATCCACGAAAAAAGCGACGAACGAAACATTTGTTTGACCAATTAATGATTATTGCTCGTCAGTTTGGGACCTTTACCAGGTTGGATTAATGGTATAGATAGACAAGGAACAAGAAGAGGGTCTCGTTTCGTCGCGGGCTTGTTCAGCCTGTGCGACGGCTTTTCGGAGATGCTCAAACAGCTCCAGTGGTAGAAGCTACTCGATAGGTGTTGTCCACCACGGAGCATTATTAGTGAAATTCTGAGAGCTTACTTTCTGAAAAAAGACGCATAGCGTATTACTTCCGTATACATCCCACCAAAAAGCCACGGCGAGAAAATGTAGAATTTAGAGCTCGTACAGAGATTTTTTGTCAATCATTCTTGCCACGCGCCAGTCGTCAATGGGGAAGGAAATGGGGTAAAAGAAGGTGGTAGCAAAACAAAAAAAAAGCACCTTCCGTCACAAACAATGTTGTGGTTTACGGATTGTACGAGAGTAATCCCAAAAGCAAGATCTCCTATTTTTAAGTACATAGACCTGTTTATTGCTACAATGGTTTACATCAGTTTACAGGTTGAAAATTTAGCTATTTTTCGACTTAATCACCATTTCTGTCGATGCATTTTTGTAACTCTGTGGCCGTTTCTGTATGCCCGTGTCATACGCGCTAGCCGCCATGCTGTTCAGAAAGTTATGAACCCCTTCTTTCACATAGTCGTCGGAGCTGAATCGCTTTCCGGCCAAATGTTCTTTTAACACAGGGAAAAGGTGATTGTCACTTGGCGTCAAGTCGGGACTGTAGGGTGGGTGGGTGATTATGTTCCACTGAAACTGCTGCAGTAGAGCAACGGTTTGCCGAGCGATGAGGGCGAGCGCTGTCATGGAGAATGTGTACGCCGTTGCTCAACATTCCTCTTCTCCATTTCTGAATTGCCCGTTTGAGTTTTTTTCAGAGTCTCACAGTACTCTCAGCGTTAATTTTGGTGCCAGTGGGTAGAAAGTCGAGCAACAATACCCTTTCAGATTTCAAAAAACGGTTGTCATGACTTTACTGGCGGACTGTGTTTGTTTGAATTTCCGCGGCTTTGGTGACGAAGGATACCGCCACTGGCGTGATTGTTGCTTGGTCTCAGGTGTAAATTGGTATGCCCAGGTTTCGTTACCCATGACAATTGAGTCCAGAAAGTTGTCCTGTTCGGCGGCAAGGCGGTGACGAAATGAGTGGGAAGCATCAACTCGTTGCCGCATCTGGTTCTCAGTCAGCATGCGTGGCACCCATCTTAAGCACACCTTCCGGTAGTTGACGGTCTCCCGCTCCTTTGTTCGTTCCTACCAGCTACAAAATCTCTACACAACTTATGAACATTTTTGACATCCATACAATTCCGTCAATTGGCGATGGATTTAAATCGGCGCAGTGCCCTTTGCGTTCATAAACCGAATAACTGCGCGCAATTCGCACTTGGCGGTAACATCCAACGGGAGCTCTATTCTCAACAGCTGCCAAGCCAAGACTGAGAGCCTCAGCGCGGCGTGCGCATATTTACACACTGCACGTGAAGCACTCTTCATAACAGTGTGACCAACTGCCACACAAACATAGTTCTGTACATATAAGAAAATAGGAGACATTACTTTTGGGATTACCCTTGTAGATGTAGCAGTTCAAATTTAGGGAGACAAGGCTGAATTCTTTTCAAGGCTTTATTTAGACAACTAGAGCCCGCCATTTGATAATATTTGTGCGGACCGTTGTGTTCAATTCAGCAAGATTTCATTACCGGGCAGCAAGAATACAGTACGCAGCTGAGACCGTGGGCACGTTGCGCATGCAGCACTCGATGGAAGTGTGCCTTCGTAGCAAAATTATTGTCCCTTATTTTGTCTAATTGCAGCTGTAATTTTTTCTTCTCACTAATTATACATTGAAGAGCCGAAGAAACCGGCACACCTGCCTCATAACGTTTAGAGCTACTGGCGAGCATGCAGAAGTGCCGCAACATGACGTGGCATGGACTCGACTGATATCTGAAGTAGTGCTGGATGGAATTGACACCATGAATCCTGCAGGGTCGTCCATAAATCCGTAAGAGTACGAGTGGGTGGAGATCTCTCCTGAACAGAGGTTGCAAGGCATCCCAAATATGCTCAATAATATTCATGTCTGGGGAATTTCGTGGCCAACGGAAGTGTTTAATCTCTGCAGAGTGTTCCTGGAGCCACTCGGTAACAATTCTGGACGTGTGCTGGAATGCCGCAAGTTCGTCGGATTGCACAATGGACGTGAATGATGCAAGTGATCAAACACTATGATTACGTACGTGTCACCTGTCAAAGCCATATGTAGACGTATCAGGGGTTCCGTATCACTCCCAAGTGCACACGCCCCACACAATTACAGTGTCTACACCAGCTTCGACAGTTCCCTGCTGACATGCAAGAGGCTGTGTCCATATCCGTACACATCCATCCGCTCGATACAATTTGAAACGAGACTTGTCCGACCAGGAATTATGTTTCCAGTCATCAACAGTCCAATGTCGGTTTCGGAGGGCCCACGCGAGGTGTAAAGCTTTGTGTGGTGCAATCATCAAGGGTGCACAAGTGTGCCTTCAGTTCCGAAGTCGATATGGATGATTTTCGTTGAATGGTACGCACGCTGACACTTTTTGATGCCCCAGCATTGAAATTTACAGCAATTTGCGAAGTGTTGCACTTATGTCAAGTTGAAGGATTCTCTTCAGTCGGCGTTGGTGCCGTTCTTGCAGGATATTTTTCCCGCCGCAGCCATGTCGAAGATTTGATATTTTACCAGATTCCTGAAATTCAAAGTACACTCGTGAAATGGTCGTTCGGGAAAATCCCCACTTCACCGCTCACTCGGAAATGCTGTGTTCCATCGCTCGTGATCGGACTATAACACCGTGTTAAAACTCACTTAAATCTTGATAGCCTGCCATTGTAGCAGGAGTAACCGATCTAACAACTGCACCAGACACTTGTTGCCTTATATAGGCAGCGCCGTTTTCTGCCTGTTTACATATCTCTGTATTTGAATACGCTTTCCTATACCAGTTTCTTTGGCGTTTCAGTGTAACACATGAAGTTCTTTGATTTTTAAGAAGAGAAGAAAATAGAAAATAAGTAATATTAGAGTTGAAAATTAGAAAGATTCGAGTTATAAATGCTTGTTCCACAACCGCAATGCTCAGGGAAGAGGTCTGGGACTATGACCTCGAGCCCAGCGTCACTGGAGGGCGCTGCCTCGTTGTTGGTGTCGTACTAGAACAGATTCACGTCTCGGATATAACGAGTCGAAACTTCCTTCGCATATCTATTCCAGTGTCTAAACTATGTGAGCGCTACTTATTCTATGTTTGTTTTGATATGGTAGCCTAATTTTAGTCACGTCAATTCAATCGTAGATCAGTCTATTACAGGTTTGTCGTGGCTCGTGGTACAGTAGACAGCAACTATCTGTTTTTACCATTTGGTATTACAGTTTCTATACACAGTGTTACGTGTCGTTTGTAAAGTGTGTTCTGTTTGTGTTATGCATGACGTACGTGTTTTTCTTCAAGTGTCTCATCACTGATGTTAACCACAGAGTAATCCATTGTGCTGGAGCCTTCTGAGTTAATTCAAACTCAGCAGTCCTGGTATCGTCTGTACCGAACTCATATTGTCTCATTTGTTTGTCAATAATACATTTAATTTTGGAGATTTGATCTGTGTGTTAGTTTAATTGTTTCGATTTGTCAGCATTCCTGAGTGTTTCCTACAGTGTTTTGTTTCTCTGTATGTGGCTGTACCGCCTACAACTCAAGACTATGTGTTCACAGGATCCATATTCTACACATAGGCTTTCAGAACGTGAAACACACCGTAAGTGCACTGGATAAGGGTCCTGACCAATAAGAAATGAGCTATGCCACGGCTGGAGCTCACATGTTTAATCCGTAGCCGCTTCCTGGTGACGGGGAAAATGGATTCTCTCTGTACCTCTTATCTCTTTGACCCTACTCTCGTTGCCAAATACTGACCCGCCAAGTTTCTACTTGACTTTTTCTCCTGCAATATTAATGGGTTTTTCAGGTCTTCCCACCTTTAATCAGCAAGATGGAGCGGATTTTTGATTGACATATCTACATCTACATGACTACTCTGCAATTCACATTTAAGTGCTTGGCAGAGGGTTCATCGAACCACAATCATACTATCTCTCTACTATTCCACTCCCGAACAGCGAGCGGGAAAAACGAACACCTAAACCTTTCTGTTCGAGCTCTGATTTCTCTTATTTTATTTTGATGATCATTCCTACCTATGTAGGTTGGGCTCAACAAAATATTTTCGCATTCGGAAGAGAAAGTTGGTGACTGAAATTTCGTAAAAAGCTCTCGCCGCGACGAAAAACGTCTATGCTGTAATGACTTCCATCCCAACTCGTGTATCATATCTGCCACACTCTCTCCCCTATAACGCGATAATACAAAACGAGCTGCCCTTCTTTGCACCCTCTCGATGTCCTCCGTCAATCCCACCTGGTAAGGATCCCACACCGTGCAGCAATATTCTAACAGAGGACGAACGAGTGTAGTGTAAGCTGTCTCTTTAGTGGACTGGGAGGACATGCAATACCAAACCTAGTGCTGGTACTGACCTGAAACCTGTTGCTCCGCACAGCTTTAGAAGCACAAATAACCGACGACGCCTCTCACTTACCCTGCTTATTATAGGAACAAGTCTCTGTGTCCGTATACTTGCTGCAAAGCATACTACTGATTCATAGTATGGAGGACAGCACCAAACCAGTTAAGAAACCGACAACTTTCTTTAACACCTTGACGCCGACGATGAGAATTGTGTTTCTCATGGTGGGGAGGGGGCTTATTGATGCTCTCTGTCATTTAGCGGCGCTGATTCTCTTGGTTCTCGACATGAGGCGGCAGTCGTATTCAAACGCCTTAGGTTACTTTTCTGATAACTTGGTCATTTATTTTTAAGACGCAGTCTATTTATCTCTCTCTCTCTCTCTCTCTCTCTCTCTCTGTCTCTCTCCCTCTTTTTATATATATATATATATATATATATATATTCACAACAGTTCGGTGCACCTGACTGACAGGCAATACATTACACATTCGTGTATTGCTGGTAGCATAACTGGTTGTGTCGAGCGTGAGTCGCGTGGTGGAAGGACCTAGCTTTAGCCATCGATGCTACACGCCGGCGTGAACGTCTTAAAGTGTATTAGGGAGGTCTGGTGTGCCGTGGTGAATCAGACATGGGCCAGCCGACTGAGGACACCCGGTCCGGTAGTGCGCTTCGGCGATCAGAGCCTTCAGGCCGCGGGTCCGCTGTAGGTGACGAGGTCAGTGCCACTTCAGCCGCGGCGCTCCCTCCTCAGTGCTCCCGACAGACGGAGGTGGACATAGTTGGATGGGAGTCTCGCGCACACCCAAAATAGTGCGAGCGGGCTCCCTTCTCGTGGACGCGGCAGGCCCGGTCGGTCATTAACTGCAGTCGCTTCTGGCGACTCCTGGGCTGGCCTACAGCCAAGACCGCTGAGAGCGTCTCCTTTATGTCGCCGCGGGAGGCGCCGATCGCGTGGTTTGCTAAATATAGCGAGGGATGCCGACGATTCTGTCGGCGACCGTGTTGACTCAGCCGCTAGTAATTTAGTATGCCTAGCGCTAATACGGTACACGCTGCTATCCCACCTACCACAAAAAGCAACTTCAAACCAATTGTTGTGTCGGCTATTGTGGGAGTCAGCACAGACGCAAACGAGGAAGTTGCAGTAGCCGGTGGCAAGAATCCAAAATCTGGTTAAGTCAGTGTTGACAGGGGACGCTGAACTCTGTTTTACTGGCGGTGCGGCGCTGCCCTCTCTTTCCATTGGCGTGCGGGTCAGCAACTACTTGATGTCATTTCGCGTCGCTACGCTCGTCGGTGCGCAGGCGATGCTTTAGGACTGAACACCAATTAGAAGTCTACTTCATCTCTACCAACAATGGAAAGAAGGATACAATTCCTAGAGGCATTAGAATAACGCTTGCCAAGCACTGCTATAGAATTTCGACTACCATCAGTGTAGCGGAAACTACCAGCAACTGTTATAAAATTTCGACTACCAGGAGAATAGCGAAAACTGTGCTTCGTTCCCGATTACTACTATTCAATACGAAATTCAGCAAATGCTGAGAAAGCAAAGGCGGTTGCACTCTTGGTAATAATAATAATAAAAAAAAGCGCAAATGTCGACAGGTAACGACCAGTGGAGATTTGTGCGTGTGTGAAAAGATCTATGCGCGAAGCGTTCAGCAACTACCACCGCCACACGTGAGCAAAAGATCTGGCAGAGAACTCGCGAAAATTCTGGACCTTTGTAAAGTCGCTAAGCGGGTCTAAGGCTACCCTCCAGTCACTCGTTGACTAGTCTGGCGTGGTAGTAAAGAACTAAAGTCTAAGCTTAAAATTAAGCGTTTAAATAATCATTCACGCAAGAAAACTGTATAAACATATCATCGTTTGATCGTCGAACTGACTGCCTTATAGAAGACGTACTAATAATCATTCCTGGCTCTAGGGAGACAACTGAAAGAGCTAAACGCAAACAATTCGCCAGGTCTGGATGGAATCCCATTTCGGTTTCTCAAAGTTTATTCTACGGCATTGGGCCCTTACTTAGCTTGTATTTATTGCTACTCTATCTCCCACTGAAAAGTTCCAGGCTCCTCGAAAAAAGAGCGGATGAGTTCTGTTTATTAGAAAAATAAAAGAAAGGACCAGCAAAATTAGAGACCAATATCCTTAACATTGTTTTGTTGCAGAATCCTTGAACATATTCTCAGTTCTAAAATAGTATTTTTTCTTGAAACAAAGAAGAATATGTCCACGAATAAGCACAGTTTTAGAAAACATCACTCACTTGAAAATCACCTTGACTTTTGTCACATGAATTTGTGCGAATTGTGGATAAAGGGCACCAGGCGTATTCCATATTCCTAGATTTCCAGAAAGGGTTTGATACGGCGCCCCACTGCAAACTTTAACGAGGGTATGAACATATTTAGAAAGGTCTCAGATATGTGAGTGGCTCCAAGACTTCTTAAATAACAGAATCCAGTACTTTGTCTCAGACAGTGAGTGTTCATCAGAGGCAAGTATATAGCCAGGAGTGCCGCAGAGAAATGTGGTGAGACCGGTTACTCTCGATATTGATATCAGCAATCTGATGATTCTGTGGTAGAGGGAAGTGTCGTCGATGAGTGACTGTAGGAGGATACGAGATGATTTGTAGTTCGTGTGATGAATTGCAGCTAACTCTAAATGTAGAAAATTTAGTACAATTCAGAAGAGTTGGAAAAACAATCCCGTAATGTACGAATACAGAATTAGTAGTGGTGCGTGACACTGTCAATCGATGAAATATCTAGAAGTAATGTTGCAAATCAATATGGGATGGAATGAGCGTGTAAGGCTTGTAGTTGGGAAGACGAATGGCCGGCATCGATTTATCGGGAGAATTTTAGGAAAGTGTAATTCATCTATAAAGGATGTATTATTGAGTACTATTCGAGTGTTTGGGATGCTCACCAGGTCACGTTAAAGGAATATATCGAAACAATTCAAGGGAGGGCTGCTAGATTTGTTACTGGAAGATTCGATCAACAAGCAAGTATAACGAAAATGCTTCAGGAGCTCAAATGGCTATGAGAACATTTAGAGAACTGAATTTGAAGCTGATAGCGGAACGATTCTACAGCCGCCATCGTACTTTTGTCGTAAGGACCACGAAAATAGGAGAAATTTGGGATCATACGGGGCGTACCGACAGTCGTTTATCCGACACTCCATTTGCGAGTGAAACAGAAAGGAAATGACTAGTAGTCGTAAAAGGTATCAAAATGGTTCAAAGGGCTCTGAGCACTATGGGACTTAACGCCTGAGGTCATCAGTCCCATAGAACTTAGAACTACTTAAACCTAACTAACCTAAGGACATCACACACATCCATGCCCGAGGCAGGATTCGAAACTGCGACCGTAGCTGTCCCGGGGTTCCAGACTGCAGCGCCTAGAACCGCTCGGCCACTCCGGCCGGCAAAAGGATCCTCAGCCGAGCATCATACGATAGTTTGCGGAATGTTTATGTAGATGTAAGTGTACAATATAAAAGTTCAATACAAGCACAGGTTTTTCTTCCTCTCTACAAATGACGCAAAGAAAAACAAACACACCTCCTAGATACATTAGCATATGCGATATTTAAGGATAACCGAGACATCTGATTGCATATTTTAAATGCACACAAATATATGAATCAATAAGAACACCGTGAATTCATTGTCCCAGGAAGGGGAAACTTTATTGACACATTCCTGGGGTCAGATACATCACTTGATCCCCCTGACAGAACCACAGGCACATAGACACAGGCAACAGAGCTTGCACAATGTCGGCACTAGTACAGTGTATATCCACCTTTCACAGCAATGCAGGCTGCTATTCTCCCATGGAGACGATCGTAGAGATGCTGGATGTAGTGTTGTGGAACGGCTTGCCATGCCATTTCCACCTGGCGCCTCAGTTGGACCAGTATTCATGCTGGACGTGCAGACCGCGTCAGACGACGCTTCATCCAGTCCCAAACATGCTCAATGGGGGACAGATCCGGAGATCTTGCTCGCCAGGGTAGTTGACTTACACCTTCTAGAGCACGTTGGGTGGCACGGTATACATGCGACGTGCATTGTCCTGTTGGAACAGCAAGTTCCCTTGCCGGTCTAGGAATGGTAGAACGATGGGTTCGATGACGGTTTGGATGTACCGTGCACTATTCAGTGTCCCCTCGACGATCACCAGAGGTGTACGGCCAGTGTAGGAGATCGTTCCCCATACCATGATGCCGGGTGTTGGCCCTGTGTGCCTCGGTGGTATGCAGTCCTGATTGTGGCGCTCACCTGCACGGCGCCAAACACGCATACGACCATCATTGGCACCAAGGCAGAAGCGACTCTCATCGCTGAAGACGACAGGTCTCCATTCGTCCCTCCATTCACGCCTGTCGCGACACCACTGGAGGCGGGCTGCACGATGTTAGGACGTGAGCGGAAGACGGCCTAACAGTGTGCGGGACCGTAGCCCAGCTTCATGGAGACGGTTGCGAATGGTCCTCGCCGATACCCCAGGAGCAACAGCGTCCCTAATTTGCTGGGAAGTGGCGGTGCGGTCCCCTATGGCACTGCGTAGGATCCTACGGTCTTGGCGTGCATCCGTGCGTCGCTGCGGTCCGGTCCCAGGTCGACGGGCACGTGCACCTTCCGCCGACCACTGGCGACAACATCGATGTACTGTGGAGACCTCACGCCCCACGTGTTGAGCAATTCGGCGGTACGTCCACCCGGCCTCCCGCATGCCCACTATACGCCCTCGCTCAAAGTCCGTCAACTGCACATACGGTACACGTCCACGCTGTCGCGGCATGCTACCAGTGTTAAAGACTGCGATGGAGCTCCGTATGCCACGGCAAACTGGCTGACACTGACGGCGGCGGTGCACAAATGCTGCGCAGCTAGCGCCATTCGACGGCCAATACCGCGGTTCCTGGTGTGTCCGCTGTGCCGTGCGTGTGATCGTTGCTTGTACAGCCCTCTCGCAGTGTCCGGAGCAAGTATGGTGGGTCTGACACACCGGTGTCAATGTGTTCTTTTTTCCATTTCCCGGAGTGTAGTGACACAGCTAATAACTGTAGTATTTTTAAGGTACAATCGGAGAACTGATGCAACTGAAGTGAATTTTTTATATTCTTCCTGAAATATGACGAAAAGTTGCTGCTAGGGTTGTAGACGAATCGAACTCACCAGCAGACGACGGTCTAGCCTTGAAGTTGCGTATTGAAAGGGCACTTTCAGTTTTTCTACAGCTTTTTATACTAGTTAAACTGGCCTTTACAGAGTTCTTACAAAAATATTCTGTAATAATTAGTTATATGTTCCGCAGACTCTTTGAGTTTATGTCTCTTTGGGACACGGAAGTGGTAACGTATAGACCTCTGGCGAGTTCCAGTTGCTTCCAGCGAATCAGAATGGCAGGTGGTACCGGTTCGTACCGGCGAGTGTATTAGAATGCATACTGTGTTCCGCGGACCTTGAGAGAGAAGTTGTTGCAGTTCAGACGTTCCAGCTGGAGTTGGAGATTAGGTGAGATCGTTTCCATTAATCGCCGTGGTTGTTAACAGTCAGCATTTACAGTCATTTCACTCATATAATGTTCGAAGTCGCACAATTATTGTACCGTCATTTCACATATTACATTTATTATGAATCGCAAATGTGTGACATTACAGAGGATCAGGGATCTCTAGTTTTTCGTAAGTCGCAAACCGATTTCAGTATCGTGTAACATTTATTGAACATGAAGTGTCGCACACTGAATTTTGTCTTTCTCTCCTACTTTCGTTATCCAATACGTTATTGGATCACCGTATTAGGATTCCCAGATGAAATCACCCAATGTTTATTCGTATGAAGTCGAGGTAAAATATCAGTTCATATTTGCTGTTACTTATCTCCGGATTTATGCCATTATTGAATTGTTGTATTTAATTGTAATCCATCATTCGTGTGACACAATCTTTCGCACATTTGTTGTGAGAACCCCATTTTATCTAGTCAACGATTGCCCATAGAGCAGACAATGAAAAAGTTCGACTCATACACATTCTTTCAATGCAATAGTTATAAATGTTCTGCTGTGTTGCGTGTGCGATATTCAGGTTGTGAAACGTAGATTTTGATCGCTTGTTCCAGGATTGCTGTGTGCTGTTCCACATTTTCTACAGTGTATGTGTACGAGTGTCTCTACGAAATAACTTTCACAATGCATGATATTAACGCCATCACCGGTCTTTAGTAGAATATCCAGGGCTTTTCATTCGAATTGCACCGTTGTTCGATTGCTCTGGTAAAGCATACATAACAAATAACCATTTTTAAATTGAGGTGTTATGATAAGTCCATGGGAACCATTCCATAGCAAAGTGTTCGGCTAGAAACTCTGTAGTTTTGATAGGACTTCACTAGTGATTTTTGTATTGTTTGATGTTTGATTATTAAAACTATGCCTGTTATTTTCTGGTTGAGCGATTTCTTCTGTATCTTACTGTGATTATTTCCATATCTTATTTTCGAGGGCATATTGAGCTGCAAATTATTTATTAGGTCAAATACATGTTTGGAACAGGGGATAGCACCAATAAAGCAGGAGTTAGTCGGATTATCTTACTAGACTATTTCGTAACACAATAGGCCACTAGCAAGGTCATCCAAAACATGTCCAACGATTCAGTTCATTCCAAACAACTCAGACAATTAGTCTTTCTTTAATGGTGGATGCTCTGGATCACTATAGTGACTTTCGTCAAATAAGTTCAACGCTTTAGCGCTCTAGCTCATCCCAAACATTTACAATAGTATTGATTTATCCTATGTTCGTCAATCTAGAGCGTCGGCTCTCATGCAAAACATATTCGTCAATTTCAGCAAATCAGCTAATGAATCCCTCTCGGGTGTCTTCTAAATCGAGTGTCTAGATTTTGTGGAATGAGGCATTAGTGTACAATACGAACAATTTCAAATCGTTACCACAATGTGCGAAATTTATCATCGTCTACAGTGTTTTCGTTATCACTCACATTCACTTTATAATTGACTCTAGCTGAAAGTCTCGCCGAAACAAGGATAAACAGGGTCACTCATTCCTCCACATCCTCCACTTGCCAAACACTTTCGGCTCAATTCTTACGATGCCCATACTTGAACTTATGAGAGCCACTTCATGTACCACGAATCATGACTACCATGACTCAGGACTACAGGAAAACGTTTTCCGATGCTCCACAAAACAATGATGGCGGTGTTTGTAGCACTCAATGTCTTCTGGGCATCAGCACAACTACGAAAACACACAGCTGACGCCTCAGGCTGACATCAGTACACAGCAGTAACAGAACTCTTTCCTGACAACAATGTTTGACAATGTATTCAGTGGTTAATTACTTAAGGATAAGGTTCAGTTTTATTCTAGTGTTTTCCTCATGCTCCCATTTTGCAATAATGTGCTCGTAACTGATGTAATATATCTGTAAGAATCACTCAAAATTGTACCCTTCTTTGAAACTCATTGAGCTTCTTCTGTTGACTCATTCTGTCAGGGAACAAGTATATGAAGGTGGAAAATTATACTTGCACTTACATGGTGGTCGATACGTAGCCCGACGGCACACAGTACGCTGAGGGAATTGTAGGTACGTTTGAACCACTTATTATATCTAGGTTTATATTCATGCACAAGGTGAACTTCCAATCAGAAATTGTAATTGGTATCGTTGTTATAAAATATAACTTTCCTCCAAAGATAAAAAAACCACGCTAACTTTACAACATCACTGAGTTGTTGGAGAAAGAGATATCACTGACAAACTGTAAAAAGTGTGAGAACCGAAAGAGGCATCAAGATTAAATGAGAGTCTCTCCTCCGTCCTCCCCCCCCCTCCCAATGTACGTAAAAAATCGAGAGAGATTTGCTCAACTCTGTTTCAATTACACTGCATTTTTATCCATCGTTTTGAGAGCTCCGTGACTGCTTCAGTGAGTCTCATGTTGTCATCATGCGTAAAACTGGCTACTAGAGAACGTCGCCTTAAGTTATAAATCAGTTTGGCTATTCAGATGTCTTGCGTGTCCAAAACTGTTTAGATGCGACTAGGTGTGATACCTAGCCAGTATAAATTTTGTGGGAGAATAAATATCAAAGTGCGACTGCCTCAAGGCAGCAAACACTAAATTTTACTTCTGCAGCATTATAACGCTGATTTGCTAATATTACAACAAAACTATTTGCTGTGCACGTTTCTCGAAGCTGTTAAGGTTGTAAATTCGACAAATTATCTTATATCCTCCGAAAATATTTCTCACAGGAGCATGTGAAACTCTGAACAACAAAATACACCTACGATAGATGCGGCCAGTGTCAAAATAACCAGACGTCACCATAGAGATATTGTCGAACTAGATCCCTTGTTATCGGCATCACAGAATTTTCATTGATAGATGAATATCGTTCATTCATTACTATCTTATGGCCTCCAGTTAATCGCCTTCACTATTCGCATACCCTGACAGCGTACAGTCCTATAATAACCCAGCAATGAACGTGGCTGCAATTCATCTTATTGCCTGAAAGGAAAACGTCAGTGCCTCTAGCCTTTTGTGAGATTAATGCAGTTAATTGAAGACGCCACAATGTGGGCGCTGAGAGCCTCGAGCCCCCCACCAAGCAGGTTCTGTCACCCTGCCAAGGCCGTGTTTCTTTCGAGTACACCGTGCGGCCGCTGTAAACACCGCTCACGTTGGCAAACTGGTTGAATTGTAGCCACAAGCTTGCTTCTGGTCTGAGAGTTTTCTAAACCCGAACAACAGTTCGAAGGGAGGAGCGGAGGTTAAATGCTTAATTGACGTCGCGGCCGTTAGCAATGTATGGCTAACTCAGTTCGAGAAGAATTTAGCTATCTTTTGGATTTAGTAATTATCCACAGAATTACTAATATCTAAGGGAAGTCTGAACCACCTGCTATTTGTAGTGACATGAAAGGTCAATGTTAAAAAATATATCGGCTCAACCACTTGTTTATAGTGTGAAACACTAAGATTGAAGCGTTTCGGAAGTCAAGCTTCCATCATCAGAATAATAAAAAGTAAAAGAACCTGTTAAAACTCGCTAAAATGGAACATGCACCAGGCACAATGAAATTGATAGTAAAACTAAAACATCTTGGCTACTTCCCTTGTTCCAACCGTGTCTTCCAAGGTGCATCTGCACATAATCGTCAAAATATAAAAAAACTCTAAAATGGTATCACCTATGGTGTTCAACGTCTAACCACATGGATCTCTCCTCTATCGGCGTAAACCACCCGTGGGTCATCGTTGATATCACACACCACGTAGCCAAACACGACACTGAAACGCGAGTGAGCTCACGCGCAAGTAAATAAGGAAGTCACAGAGATGTCTATACAAACAGATAACGTATACATGTTCCAAGGACCTCGTGAAATGATGGTATCCTGCCAACAGCTAAAAATGTAGTTACTAGAAGAAACCAGTGAAATGTTTGAAAAAGTTATCTGTATCACCTGTTATCTGCTCATTCAGTGTGTTCTGATTATCCACGCTATGTATCGCAATTTCCAATTGTTCTAGTAGATCCAGCTTTTTGCCTTTGTCCTGTCTATGTAAAATAACGAGATCCTGATCTATTCCCAACATGGGGTGTCCCGTTTCCCAAATATGCGTGGCTACAGCTGAGTTTTCGAAATTATTCAGCCGGAAAGCATCGCTATGTTCTTTGTAACGTACTTTAAAGGACCTACCAGTTTGGCCTACATAGCTTGCCTTGCACGTGTTACACTGAATCTTATAGACACCAGCTCTCTCATATTTATCGCTTTCCTGCTGTAAATTATTTCTTAGTTTAAACCGCAGCGTATTATTGGTCTGAAAAGCGGTATCAACTTCAAAAGGTTTGAAAATGTTAGCCACTTTCTGTGAAATATCACCGAAGTATGGTATTGTGACACTCGTAATATTATTTGTGGGATTCTTCCTTGCATTCGCGCGATGTTTCTGTCGTATTAATTTATTGACAACGTTTTGGTGATACCCGTTAGCTCTGGCTAGTTGTTTCACGGTGTTCAGCTCAGTCATTCTGTCTTCACTCATAGGGAGTCTAAAGGCTCTATGTATCAAAGATCTAAAAGTAGAAACTTTCTGGCTATTAGGATGGCAGGAATTATTTTGTAACAACATATCAGTTGACTTCCTAAATATTTTAAAAACATGCGTACCATTTTGTTTCCTAACACTTCACGCTATAAACAAGTAGTTGAGCCGATATGTTTTTAACATTGACATTCACAACCACTACCTCTCATCAAGTATGGGTAAAATCAAAATGACACGGAAAGATCTGTAGTGGATAGCATTAACAATCTAAGCAGCAAATTTCAACATCACTTCTGAGTACGAAATAACATCTAATTTTCATGCTCACGATACCAAGGCCATACTTTGGTGTTCTCCTTTTATATCTGGGTATGAAAGAAAACTGTATAAATTTTGTCGAAGAGATAAATGTGCTTCATCATTAAATTAAACTCGACATACAGCATAATGTAGAGGGATCGCTTCCATTTTTTGAGTTAAAGATCCCATTACGGAACTCAGCACTTGTATCTGATGTACACTACTGGCCATTAAAATTTCTATACCACGAAGATGACGTGCTACAGACGCGAAATTTAACCGACAGGAAGGAGATGATGTGATATGCAAATGATTAGCTTTTCAGAGCGTTCACATAAGGTTGGCACCGGTGGCAACATCTACAACGTGCTGACACGAGGAACGTTTCCAATCGATTTCTCACACACAAACAGCAGTTGACCAGCGTTGCCTGGTGAAACGTTGTTGTGCTGCCTCGTGTAAGGAGGAGAAATTCGTACCATCACGTTTCCGTCTTTGATAAAGGTCGAATTGTAGCCTATCGCGACTGCGGTTTATCTTATCGCGACATTGCTGCTAGCGTTGGTTGAGATCCAATGACTGTTAGCAGAATATGGAATCGGTGGGTTCAGGAGGGTAACACGGAACGCCGTCCTGGATCCCAACAGCCTCGTATCACTAGCAGTCGAGATGACAGGCATCTTATCCGCATGGCTGAAACGGACCGTGCAGCCACATCTCTATCCCTGAGTCAGCAGATGGGGACGTTTGCAAGAAAACAGCCATCTCCACGAACAGTTCGACGACGTTTGCAACAGCATGGACTATCATCTCGGAGATCATGGGTGCGGTTACCCTTGATGCTGCAACAGACAAGAGCGCCTGCGATGATGTACTGGGTGCACGAATGGCAAAACGTCATTTTTTCGGATGAATCCAGGTTATGTTTACAGCATCATGATAGTCGCATCCGTGTTTGGCGACATTGCGGTGAAGGCACATTGCGTGTATTCATCATTGCCATTATGGAGTATCACCCGGCGTGATGGTATGGGGTGCCATTGGTTACACGTCTCGGTCACCTCTTGTTCGCATTGACGGCACTTTGAACAGTGGACGTTACATTTGAGATGTGTTACGACACGTGGCTCTACCCTTCATTCGATCCCTGTGAAACCCTACATTTCAGCAGGATAATGCACGACCGCGTGTTGCAGCTCCTGTACGAGCCTTTCTGGATACAGAAAATGTTCGACTGCTGCCCTGGACAGCACATTCTACAGATCTCTCACCAATTGAAAACGTCTGGTCAATGGTGGCCGAGCAAGTGGCTCGGCACAATACACCAGTCACTCTCTTGATGAACAGTGGTATCGTGTATGGGCAGCTGTACCTGTAAACACCATCCAAGCTCTGTTTGACTGAATGCCCAGGCGTATCAAGGCCGTTATTACGGCCAGAGGTAGTTGTTCTGGGTACTGATTTCTCACGATCTATGATCCTAAATTGCGTGAACATGTAATTACATGTCAGTTCTAGTATAATATATTTGTCCAATGAATACATGTTTATCATCTGCATTTCTTCTTGGTGTAGCAATTGTAATGGACAGTAGTGTAGTATTTCCAATCATCCTATGACACAATGGTAGAATTCCGTACATCACTTTACAAAATCCACTCGGGCTGGGGCAAATAAAAGTGGCCGTGACGAGTGGATACGGCTGGACGTGAACGTATGCATTAACAGAGGAGGAAAAGACCCACAGTTACTGCCAACCGGATGGAGCAACTGCCTATGCAGTCGGCCAAGCCTTGGAACACATTTACACAATCTTCATTACTACCAGTTGGCGGAAGTCAGTCTCGTCGCCGCCCTAGATGGCCATCCAGGTCACCCGATCCGCCAGTGTGCGATTACTTGCGCGGGGAGGCGTCAAGTCTAAAGGGTATTGCAGCAACCCTAATAGTCTTCAAGAAATGCAGCAAGATATTTCTGATGAGATTGCGACGATTCCAGCAGTCCAGCATCGATACGCGTTCAACAACGTGCTGACCAGGGCCCAAACGTGCCAGGAGATGAATTGTGGTCGCTTTCAACATTTGCTGTAGCCGCGGTAGCACTGTATCTCTTTTCCATTTTTCTACCCTGGAGCTCTGTTCTCCAGGCTACTTTTGTTTGCCCCCGCACTGTATAAAGAAGATTTTGAAAAAGTGTATCGTACTGTTCAGTATATTTCTTACAGCAATGTATATGATTCTGCTTCTGTTAACAACATCAACAAAAATTACGGACGCCCTTCCACAGTAAGAATTCTATCGCAACGATAAGGATGATGGTGCCAGTTATTGTAGGTTCCTGTCCTCTGCAAGATTTCAGATAGGAGCGCCTCTACTTTAAAAATAAAACGTATAACCTTTGCTTTTTTATTCCCAGTAAGGTAGGAGACCTCTGTAGACATAGGGAGACCGCCATAATTTCCAAATTTTCTACTGCTGGCGTGTGCCGAATTTACTGTGACAACTGCCCGATGCAGTACATAGGACAGATCGGCAGGAGTTTCGAGATTACGTTCCGAGAGCACCTAAATTTGACAAATTCCACACCGGCGCTACGTAACCATTTACAAGAGTAAAACCACACCACCACTAATTCGTCAAATAAGTTAAAAATTTTACATCACCAAGACCATCGTCATACTTTAAATACGTTGGGAGAGATTAAGATTCTGTGAAACAGGAGTTTCCATAGAGAATGTATACTACCTAGCAAAAATTAGTTGAAGCATTGTAATATACTCGCCAATTTTCATTGTCTAGAATATAACTAATAGATACTTGTCAACAAAATTCTTCTGGGGTGTTGACCGTATAGTCAATACATAAAACAGTCCGACGTTCCGGCCACTATTTGCTAGTGGCCTTCCTCAGAGTTTTGTGCTGAGCTGAGAAGGCCATTTGCAATAGTGGCCGAAACGTCGGACAATTTTATATATTGACAATGCGGTCAAGAGCCCAGAAGAATTTTATTGACACTGACAACGGCTGCGGAAGCCTATGCTTACATTTAATAAATCCTTGTTGTATTTTATAGTCATTACTGTAATTTTTAAAACATATCTCTATTGCAAGGACGTCTTCCAAAGTTCTTATTCATATTATTTACAATTTCACGCGCCGTCCGTCTCTTCCGGGTAAGCAGCGCCTGCTGTTCACTTTGCAGTCACGCTCAGTATTTATGCTGTCAGCCGCCCGTGTTGGGTCATGTCGACATGTATCAGATATGTTCCGGCGAGATCTGTGTTATTTGCTGTCCATCTCTTCACCCTTCTTCTGTTCATTCTAATTATATTCTATGGCCCCTTTTTTGTACTTTTAAATACGTTTTGTCTTTCCATGGCGATTGCTATTTAACATGGCTGTTCACTTTTAAGTCCCTTTTCGTGGATTTACTAACTTATTGTTTGTTTTCAGGGCTGTCTTGCTTTTTCAGCCGTTTTATTTATTTCGTCTGTTTTGACTGTCGTCACTATTTCGACTTTTTTATAACCTGGCTGGAATCATGAGACGTCGAACACACTCAACGTTTTGATGTAAAAGTTCTGAAAATAAGTAAATTGACTAGTATACTTAAATTTGCTTTTGTCAGTTACGCATGGTATATCATGTTATTTTTCTTCTTCCTAGATATTCTCATTTCTAAGAATTTGATTATAATTTCTGAGTGCCTCATTTCCCAGTCTTGTTTGTTTACACGTACCTGAAGATGCAACTCTAACGTAGTACTATTAAAGGATCATACAACAGCTGTTTCTGTTTATTTTTCAATAAAAATTATCTAAAGCCAGATATGAAAGCATTACTCAATGTATTTTGCAACAGTTTCTTTGAAAAGCAGTCGGAATCAACCGGGTATCACAGCTAATGACAGGCGTTTCATTCCATTAAGAGACGATGTTTTACTTAAAATTAATTAATCACAACACTCATAAAAACTCATCAATAACTTGCAAACAGCTTTGCTATAGAAAATTTTGATCCCATATTCATAATGTATGAATCAAATCAAATCATTTGATATATTTCAGCAAAAGTATTTTTCACTTTTAATTTGACCCTTTTGTAGTGCTTTCGGTTTTGTATGTTTTTAGCCTCTCTATCCACGTATTCATTCAATTAATGACAAAAGTCTTGCGATAGCGATATGCGCATTTACAGATGATGGTAGTATCGCGTACACAAGGTATAAAAGAGCAGCGCACTGACGGATCTGTCATTTACAAATGATTCTTGTGAAAATGTTTCCAACGTGAATTTTACCGCAAGGCAGAATTAACGGACATTGAACGTGGAATGGTAGTTGGAGCTATACCTATGGCACATCCCGTTTAGGAAATCATTAGAGAGGTTAATACCCTGAGAGCCACAGTGTCAAGACTGCCTAGAATACTAAATTTCGGGCATTACCTCTCACAACGGACAACGCACTGACATATAGCCTTCACTAAAGGGACATTGTACGTGAAAATCATCGTAATTTGACGTTTTCTGTTTACTACTCTGTAATGTACTTTGGGCTTTCCTGAATATTTAGGATATAATACATTAAAATCAGGCAATTGTGAGAACTTCAAACAATATATTGAATGTTGACGTGTGACTGTCAAATTTCGCAGCTACGCATACACTACCACAGTTGAGCAGTCATATCTTGGGAACTACACAATCTAGAAGGCTGTGAATTGCTTTGTTTTATGCCTGCTGCTACCTCTCAGAAGTTGGAATTACGAATAAACAACTCAGTCGTATTTTCTGATACTAGTTTTCACTGAAAGTAGTGTGATTTTCGGCTATTTTTGTAGTAAGCTATCTTCTGGAGCTTTTCATACGTAAATAAAATGACTAAGCGTAAAAGTAACTTCAACAGACTCAAATTTGCTGGTAACAGATATGTGAGACCTGCATTTTTTTCTGAAGTACTTGAAAACACGTGTGATAGCAGTGAAGGCTCAAATGGCTCTAAGCGCTATGAGACTTAACATCTGAGGTCATCAGTCCCCTAGACTTAGAATTCTTAAACCTAACTAACCTAAGGACATCAGAAACATCCACGTCCGAGGTAGGATTCGAATCTGCGACCGCGGCAGCAGCGTGGTTCCGGACTGAAGCGCCTAGAACCGCTCGGCCACCACGCCCGGCAGCAGTGAAGGAACCCGCGATAATGTTTCTGAAGTGACAACGCCCGTTAGTGCATCGAAAAGGAAAATAGCTATAGAAACGGGTGACAGTGGTAAAAATAATATTATGAACAACGTCATTATCGATCTGTAAATCCTTGCACACGTTCTTTCTGAAACTGTCTCTTGCTGTCTTTGTGGTAGTGAAGTTAAACTTTATGAGGATATTGGAGCTAGAATATTTGTTGTGTCTAAATTAATTATTAAATGTCGGAAGTGCAAAAATGAAAAAGCATTTCATACTTCATCAGAGTGTTCAGGTAATGAATCGTCTGAAACTAACTGAGACTATTCTATGGCCTTAGATGCATAGGTAATGGTGCAAGGGCTGGTAATGTTCTTTGTATTGTGTTGAATTTGACAAAACCACCTCTTAGGTGTACGAAATATGTAACAGCAGTTGGGACTCTGTAAATGCTGTGGCTGAAGATCCAATGGTAGCCTCTACACCGTAAGCTGTTGAACAAAATGAGGGTGACACAGAAATCAACATTGCTGTGGATGGGTCCTGGAAAAAGCGTGGGTTTAGTTCTAGAAATGGTTTTACATCTGCAATAAGTATTGACACTGGAAAAGTTTTGGTTTTTGAAGGTCTCTGTAACTACTGCCAAGGTTGTAGTGAACGAGAAGAACAGAATACTTAACAAGCAGCAGTTTATAAAACAATTATGATGGCACAAGTGGAGGAATGGAGGTAAAAGGAGCAGTCAACATTTTCCAGAATTCGCAGAAGGAGAGAGGTGTCAAGTATGTGAATTACTTAGGTGTGGAGACAGCAAGGCTTTCATTGCAGTACAAAACAGTAAGCCATATGATGTTCCTATACAAGAACTTGAGTACATAGGACATGTCAAGAAAAGAATTGAAACACGTCTGCCTAACCTAAAAACCAAGCTGGGTCTGATGGCAAGACAATAAAATGTGCTGGGAAACTAACGGACAAAGCAATAGATGAATTACACGAATATTACCCGAAGTCTATTAGGGATAACTGTGACAATTCATAGAATATGAAAAAAGCTGTGTGGAACACTATCTTTCACCGAATACCAACCAATGAAAAGCCATGTCATGCTTTGTATTCACCTCCACCACACACTTGGTGTAGATATAGGCAATCCGAATTTTCTGGCACCGTGCATGAATTTACATATAAACATTCTCTTCCTTTGGAAGTAATGGCGGCAGTCAAACCTTTTTACAGAGATTTGGCAGATCCTGAGCTACTAAAGAAGTGTTTACATGAGAAGATCCAGAATGTGAATGAGTCCATCAATATTGTTGTGTGGTGCCGTGTGCCTAAAAATGTATTTGTTTGACTTATGGCTTTAAAGTTAACAGTGTCTGATGCTGTAATAACTTTTAATGGTGGGAACTATGAAAGATTTAAGGTTCTGGAGAAGTTAAGGGTAAGATTTGGACAGAACACAGCTAAATGACTGCGGGAACTGGATGAGCTTCGTGTACGTGAAGCAGAGTTAGCTGCTCAGAAAATGACAAATGGAGAACATTCTAGACATTTCGTGCAAATAGTTTGACCACTCACGTCGCCCGACATTAATCCCATCTTAAATTTATGGAACATAATCGGGAGGTTACTTGCTGTACAAACTCCTGCACCTGCAACACTTTCGAAATTATCAACTGCTATAGATTCAACATGGCACTCTATTTCAGCAGGAGACTTCCAACGACTTGTGTCCATTCCATGTCGAATTTCTGCACTACGCCGGGCAAAAGGAGATCCAACAATGGTACCCCAACAGTTTTTTGCATCCCGATGTATCAACAACGAGAACCGGAAAATTGTGAGGCTCGCCGTATTTCATTTTGCTCCACTGAATGTTAATGAAACTTGACCTCCAGTTTCACTTCTGAATTGTGCTAATGCTAATGTGATTCGTAAGACATTTCGTAGTCATGACGAAAGTCTTGATGACATAGTCTGCCATGATAAAATAAGCGTCTTCTGTTGTAACTGGATAGTTGTGGACATTTCTGGGGAGTGTTCTGTGAGATAGACCTTTTACAAGTAGAGGGATGGTAGCGACGTTTCACATAAGTCAATTATAATCCATGGTTTCGCGGCAACATAGACGATCTCATATTGAAGTGGAACAATATTTTTATTTTGTGGCAAATAATAATAAACAAACAAATTTTTGATTGTTACTGAAAATCTTAATATGTCAAAAATTTGTATTTTACGACAAAGTTTTAAGCTAAATTTTTATCTATCATGTAGCTAATTTACTTAAACCAACTGTGTATAAATCAGTTTAAATCAATTTTATTTAGAATTATGTACAGATGGTAGACCGAACATCGTTTGCTCGTCCATTCCGACTTGTCTTGCAACGAAAATGTAAGAATACGGCCTAATCTAACCAAAAATGACTTCGAACAGCGCATCGAGAAAGCTTGTCACTCCGTGAAATTTGCAAATTTACATCTCGTCCGCAGGTAGTTGAGAAGTACTTACTAGTTTTGCAGTCAGGAAAAGAAGCACTCGTTTCAGTGTATAACTTAAATGAACATTCCACCAGCGGAATATATATCTGAACGCAGTCAGTGATGTTCAGCATATTGACTGAGCGAAGTGGCGCAGTGGTTAGTGCACTGGACTCGCCGACGGTTCAGACCCGCGTCCGGCCATCCTCATTTACGTTTTCCGTGATTTCCCTAAACCACTTAAACCAAATTCTGGGATGGTTCCTTTGAAAGGGCCTAGCCAACTCCGTACCCCATCCTTTTCTAATGCGATGGGACCGATAACCTTGCTGCTTGGTCCCCTCTCCCGAATCAACCAACAGACCAACAGCTTGTTGTACTCGCTTCTAAAACTTAGGAAATTTGAAGTTACCTAGATAAAATTTATATAAATCATTTCAGTTGATTTAAACAAATTTGGTTTAAATACGTATGCTATGGCATAGTTGTCCATTGACCGGAATGCCATCTTCCCTGCAGACGACGAGCTTCTGGTTGACAGTTTGTATGATATCGTGAATCAGGCGCAGGACGGGGTAATAGCGGTTTGTTGCTTTAATTTTGGACACCAGTGTAATTCGCAGGGTCCCGTAACTGATTTTCCCTCTGAACCCTTTAACCCACCAAGACTGTAGCTTTTAAGTTTACGTGCAGCTGTCATTCCCAGAAAAGCGAATGCGACATCAATAAACTGTTCAACGTTACACGAGTGTGTGTAAACAACTAGATGGCTGCCACGCATTTGGTTTATTAAATACGGGCTCCATTCTGAACTTATGCACGTCTTACATTACGGCTTTCGTTTAGGGCAGGGCCGAAGATAATGTGTCCCGAACGTACGGACGGTCTTTCCTTACAAGACACCCCGTGGGCTTAAACACAGCCCAATCGTCTGCCGTACGTCAGTTCAAACCCTGCACGACAGCAGAAAGCACTGGCGACATAATCTTTCAAGTTCCCAGTTCCTAAAATAACCTCGGCGTTGTCACTGGAATAGCGCTTAATTTAAAACACTAGCCTTCGTTCCAGAAGTGGAAACTTGCAACTATTAAAGCTTTGAAATATTCATGGGCCGCGCGTGTAACAGTGTCCCGCTAATTTGCATATTCGGGCGCCGTCGCCACAACTTGGAATTATAATTGCCCCGATGTTCGCGATTAATGAACTTCGTTCGAGAGGTGGGTACCTCAATGTTTTTGGTGTCGGATAAGATCAGAAGACCTTGGTATTTCGAGTGACCAATTTATGGAGACAAGACCTCAAGTAGCATGTTACACGCAGAAAATTCCCTTGTAAACTGAGACTCGGAGAAATTAGTCTTCTCACATTCGCTGTTACCGTGTTAATGTTGTTCCTGGTCTTAGCTATGTTATGTCCGCCTTAGCTGTAGGCGGGTGTACCGTAACGACTGTTTGTGTCATTTCGCACAACGATTGTGAAATTAAGGAAGACTGATATTCATTAAGATAGAGCACCGCACACACACACACACACAGACACACACACACACACACACACACACACACACACACACACACACACATACACTTACACATACAACGAGAGCGAGTGCCCTAACAAGAAATTTATATTCATAAATTGTACATCGCAGTTTACATCGTTGTAGTTCGAAAACTGGGATCACACGTAATTTATTAAGGCATTTACTTCTGAGGGAAGCACAACGTGACTTATTTATCATGGTTATCACACAAGACAAAAAATTACGCACTCCTGGAGAAATCATTACAAGCATAATTTTAATTTAGTGTAATTCCCTCCTTGGACTTGGTAATCGCCTGGATTCAGTTATGACATGAGTCCACGAGGTAGTGCAGATTCGTCGCATCCCGTCTACGTGAGCCATTGAGGATCTGATTGCGCAGCTTCAATTAATTTCGGGGATACTGATGCCGGCGTTTTACAAGTTACGGATTTCAAGTCAGGTGATTTTTCAGGCCAGTCGAGATGTTCCAGGGTTGGGGAGTATTCAGAAAACTAGTCACATATATTGCAGTTCGGTTAACGTTGCTCTTGTCGTCTTAAAAAATAGGGTTACACAGGCATACTCGTCTTGCTAACGTTGACTGAAATGCAGCACGTGATCATTCAGAATGATTAAATAAACATGCTGATTCACGTTAGCCGTCACCTCAGTGAGCGGGCTGAATTCATGACAAGAAAAATATCCAGGAAACATCAAAGATCCACCTCCAGCTTGCTCCTAACTTCACACACATTCACGATGAAATGCTTCATTTGACCTTTGGTGTATTCGATGACGTGCATCACTTGAGTATAGTCAGAAACGTGATCAGACAAAGCACATTACGTTCCGCAAGTCAGCTCCTGTACATGTTAGATGTTTTGCGCTGCTTACAGTTTCTATCTACATTCTCTCCCTTAAAAGTTAGGATGGATCTTCATACGAAACTTGAAGCAATTTCTGTGTTATTTGGAAGCGTTTTAGATTCACGAGCCGTGAAAAGCGTCTCCGGTCCTTCTCAGTCAGCATCTTTTTCCGCCCACGAGTGTGACGTCGTGTTTCGTGGCCACGTGTGTTACACCACTGTTTGTAGCCACGTTGGACAGTCCTCCGTGAAACAACAACAAATCGAGCAACTTCACGCACTGTATGGCTATGGGCCACTCTGTAACGACCTTACATTTACCCATCTTTACTTGAAAGTTCCGCTTGAAACATACACTGAAGAGCCAAAGAAACTGGTACACCTGCCTAATATCGTGTAGAAGTGCCGCAACACGATGTGGTATGGACTCGACTAATGTCTGAAGTAGTTCTGGAGAGATTTGACACCATTAATGTTGCAGGGCTGCCCACAAATCCGTAAGGTCTCTTCTGAAAGAACGTTGAAAGGCGACCCAGATATGCTCAATAATGTTCATGTTTGGGGAGTTTGGTGGCCATCGGAAGTGTTTGAAATCATAAGTGTGTTCCTGGAGTCGCTCTGTAGCAATTCTGTGCGTGTGGGGTACCCCATTATCCTGCTGGAATTGCCCAAGTCCCTCGGAAAGCACCACGGGCATGATTGGAGGCAGGTGATCAGACGGAATGCTTAAGTACCAGTCACCTCTCAGAGTCGTATCAGTCCAACTGCACACGCCCCACACCATTACAGAGTCTCTAACAGCTTGGACAGTCCACCTGCTGACATGCAGGGTCCGTGGATTCATGAGGTCGTCTTCATACCCGTACACGTCCATTCGCTCTATACAATGTTTAACGAGACTCGTTCGATCACGCAACATGTTTCCAGTCATCAACAGTCCAATGTCAGTGTTGACGGGCCCAGGCGAGGCACAAAGCTTTGTGTCGTGCAGTCATCAAGGGTACACGAGTGAGCCTCTGCTCCGAAAGCCCATATCGATGATCTTCCATTTAATGTTTCGCCCGCTGACACTTGGTGATGGCCCAGCATTGAAATATGCTAGAGTTTGCGGAAGGGTTGCACTTCTGCCAACGTTGAACGATTCTCCTAAGTCGCCGTTGCTCCCGTTCTTGCAGTATCTTTTCCCGGCCGCAGCGATGTTGGAGATTTGATGTTTTACCCGATTCCTGATATTCACGGTGCACTCGTGAAGTAGTCGTAAGGCAAAATCCACATTTCATCGCTGCGTCCAAGATGCTGTGTCCCGTCGCTTGTGCACCTACTATAACTCCAAGTTCAAACTCAGTGAAGACTTGATAACCCACCATTGTAGAGGCAGTAACCGACCTGAAAACTGCGCCAGACACTTCCGTCTTATATAGGCGTTGCCGACCGCAGTGCCGTATTCTGCCTGTTTACAAATCACTGTATTTGAATGCGAGTGCCTATACTAGTTTCTTCGGCGCTTTAGTGTAAATGTCTCACTGACCGCTCCTAAGTTACGTTCACTTCGAGACAGTATTCGAGCGGTTGGGTAGGTGACGCGGTGGCTGCGACATCTGTTAAGGCTTAACGCTGATCTGTGCGTGCGCACTTGGTGACTAATTCTTTTGTCCGTTAAGCTTACTCACGTGTGACATGGTATGTACACAAGGAACCAAGATTTAAAAAATGCTTTCCATAACCCTTGCCATGTAGTTCAAGTCACTCAGTTATGCAACACTAAATACTCTCCTGGAAAGCCCATATGCAGTATGCAGGAAATCTTCTAAAACTACTGGTGTCCTACTCGAAACATGGCTATCAGAAGTTTGAGAGTAAGAACCTGTGTGATAGACAGTGCTTTTCTTGTGACGTCACTCACCCAGTAGAGTTTTATAGGGATTTATCTTTTGTTAATATAACTTAGTAACACAAGTGATACTAACGCATTAAACGAATAAGGCTTTTACAAGTGTCCTCCTTACCGTGTGAACTTAAGTTCCTAAGGATTCATACGATAAATCGAGCTTAGCCTCTGCCTTCTCGCAGCTAGCTTTATGTGGCAGACTTACCTCAAATGGTTCCGGAATAATACTTAACTACACGATGATTCTTATTAACATTTAAAAACTTCGGAAGCGACATAGATGACGCTCGGACAAATAATTTAATATAAAAAAAAACATGAGGCTGCAGACGCCGAGAAATTCCCCAAAATTGGATGAGAAATGTTGAACATGTGGCGTCAGCAGATGACGTACAACTGGAACGCTGGCTAACTCTACGCCGGTTGCAATATTATAGTGGAATACGTTCCGTGCATATGGTAGTCAAAAGTAACATTTCTTCTCATCTCTAGGTCTGTGGCTTCCGCATTCAATTACTTATCGTGGGGAAGTGGGGAGATGCTTTCGACAATGAAAGTGGCTATCTCAGTACTAATTGCCCGCGGCGGGTATTTGTGTTGAAGTCCTAAACTGAATAGCGTCGGAAACTGACGTTAGATGATCTCGTTTCTACTATTCACGAGGTTGAAGCCACGACTTTTTCGGGTGCAATGGAACAACAGAGGTATACGCTGCTAACTTTCCGCCGTTACCCTTGCAACCCGGCATTGAAATACCTGTTGCCAAGCCGTCAGTGTCAGCAGTACAACATAAGAGACATACGCAGGATTGTGAGAAGTCTCATATATCTACTCACCACCTACCCCTCCCTGAAGTAAGTTTGTCCCTTGATGTATCTTGCAGTGCTGAGTCCTGCATTCGAGATCGGGTCGACAGAACGAAAACAGCTACAGCGGTATGTAGTGTTTCTCCTAATATTCTCCCCGCGGTTGAGGTAACTACGCCGGAACCACCCAAGGGTGGGGAAGTCGTTGAACCTTCTGACGCTCCAATGATTCAATAACAACCAGTTGAGAACCTCCTAAAATTAATGGTTTCTTTGATGTTACCCATTCATGTGACATCTCCTGTTACTCCTGTATAGACGATTAGGTTCAAAATGGTTCAACCTAACTAACCTAAGGACATCACACACATTCATGTCCGAGGCAGGATTCGAACCTGTGACCGTAGCAGCAGCGCGGTTCCGGGCTGAAACACCTAGAACCGCTGGGCCACAGCGGCCGGCTGAGACGATTTGGGACCACGAAATTCTACCTATGGATCTAGACGTTGCAATGCTTGATCCCTCTCTTGTGTGTCGATCTGAATTGCAAGGATCGTATTCTACGGAATGGGCGTCTCTGGATCCCAGTTTGTCACCTACTTTGGCTAATGTTCAGGAACCGCTTAAGTCCCCGACTGTCGACTCTATATTTTCCTTCACGCAACATCCGGTACCGAATTCACTTGGACCGTTCTAGATTTTATAAGGAGCAGATGGGTTTTTGTTACGGAAAAGGCGGCAGAATATTTTGATAGGTGTGGTGCCTCCTCTAGATCAGCCTCCAATTTTAATTTCTGTCAGGAATTATAAGCTCTGGTTTGTTCCCTGAAACAGCAAGATGTTTGTATCTGTGAATATCCTACCCTTGTCAAACATACCTAATTTTACTGATGCTTCTAGCAGCAGGCTTGACAGATTTTATTTATCTGATAGGATGTGTGATAGGATTTTGGCTGTAGATGTGAACCTCGCAAGCTTCAGTGACTCTGACTGTTACTTAAAATCATACGCGACAGCCTGTGAAATCGTTTCGATCGCCTTGGATGCTGAATGTGGTGCCAAGCAGTAAAGTGTATTCCAGAAAACGACAAATGACGAAACATGTGGCTCCACCTTCCATGTGTTTTCTTCTTAAAGTTATTCCAATCCTAGTTGTGAGGTATCTTCTGTTCCTGGTGCCTTGGAATTTTTGGATTTTGACAAGGCGTTTAATGACGTCACCCATAGCTTCCTGTTGCAGGTACTGGAAACCACTGGGTTCACAACTGACTCGCGTAGGTTCTTAAATAATTCATTCGTGGGTATACACGCTTATGCGGCTGTCAATGGCTAACTGACGTCCCAGATTATCGTCCGTACATGTTTCCCTCAGGGAAGTATGTTTTCAGTGTTTTTGTTTGTTCTACCGCTTGAGAACCTCCATCAAAGAATGGTCGCTCGGCTGCAAGGATGACACTCTTGGGCACATACACGGTTGATGTGATGGTGCTGTACCGTTCTCCCGCTGAGGTACCATTGCTCAAGGGTATGTTGGATATCTTTTACCTTAGATATGGTTTCTACATCTACATTTATACTCCGCAAGCCACCCAACGGTGTGTGGCGGAGGGCACTTTACGTGCCACTGTCATTACCTCTCTTTCCTGTTCCAGTCTCGTACGGTTCGCGGGAAGAACGACTGTCTGAAAGTCTCCGTGCGCGCTCTAATTTCTCTAATTTTACATTCGTGATCTACTCGGGAGGTATAAATAGGGGGAAGCAATATTTTCGATACCTCATCCAGAAACGCACCCTCTCGAAACCTGGCGAGCAAGCTACACTGCGATGCAGAGCGCCTCTCTTGCAGAGTTTGCCACTTGAGTTTGTTAAACATCTCCGTAACGCTATCACGGTTACCAAATAACCCTGTGACGAAACGCGCCGCTCTTCTTTGGATCTTCTCTATGTCCTCCGTCAACCCGATCTGGTACGGATCCCACACTGATGAGCAATACTCAAGTATAAGTCCAACGAGTGTTTTGTAGGCCACCTCCTTTGTTGATGGACTACATTTTCTAAGGACTCTCCCAATGAATCTCAACCTGGTACCCGCCTTACCAACAATTAATTTTATATGATCATTCCACTTCAAATCGTTCCGCACGTATACTCCCAGATATTTTATAGAAGTAACTGCTACCAGTGTTTGTTCCGCTATCATATAATCATACAATAAAGGATCCTTCTTTCTATGTATTCGCAATACATTACATTTGTCTATGTTAAGGGTCAGTTGCCACTCCCTGCACCAAGCGCCTATCCGCTGCAGATCTTCCTGCATTTCGCTACAATTTTCTAATGCTGCAACTTCTCTGTATACTACAGCATCATCCGCGAAAAGCCGCATGGAACTTCCGACACTATCTACTACGTCATTTATATATATATTGTGAAAAGCAATGGTCCCATAACACTCCCCTGTGGCACACCAGAGGTTACTTTAACGTCTGTAGACGTCTCTCCATTGATAACAACATGCTGTGTTCTGTTTGCTAAAAACTCTTCAATCCATCCACACAGCTGGTCTGATATTCCGTAGGCTTTTACTTTGTTTATCAGGCGACAGTGCGGAACTGTATCGAACGCCTTCCGGAAGTCAAGAAAAATAGCATCTACCTGGGATCCTGTATCTAATATTTTCTGTGTCTCATGCACAAATAAAGCGAGTTGGGTCTCACACGATCGCTATTTCTGGTATCCATGTTGATTCCTACAGAGTAGATTCTGGGTTTCCAAAAACGACATGATACTCGAGCAAAAACCATGTTCTAAAATTCTACAACAGATCGACCTCAGAGGTATACGTCTATAGTTTTGCGCATCTGCTCGACGACCCTTCTTGAAGACTGGGACTACCTGTGCTCTTTTCCAATCATTTGCAACCTTCCTTTCCTCTAGAGACTTGCGGTACACGGCTGTTAGAAGGGGGCCAAGTTCTTTAGCGTACTCTGTGTAGAATCGAATTGGTATCCCGTCAGGTCCAGTGGACTTTCCTCTGTTGAGTGATTCCAGTTGCTTTTCTATTCCTTGGACACTTATTTCGATGTCAGCCATTTTTTAGTTTATGCGAAGATTTAGAGAAGGAACTGCAGTGCGGTCTTCCTCTGTGAAACAGCTTTGGAAAAAGGAATTTAGTATTTCAGCCTTACGCGTGTCATCCTCTGTTTCAATGCCATCATCATCCCGGAGTTTCTGGATATGCTGTTTCGAGCCACTAACTGATTTAACGTAAGACCAGAACTTCCTAGGATTTTCTGTCAAGTCGGTACATAGAATTTTACTTTCGAATTCACTGAACGCTTCACGCATAGCCATCCTTACGGTAACTTTGACATCGTTTAGCTTCTGTTTGTATGAGAGGTTTTGGCTGCGTTTAAACTTGAAGTGAAGCTCTCTTTGCTTTCGTAGTAGTTTCCTAACTTTGTTGTTGTACCACGGTGGGTTTTTCCCGTCCCTCACAGTTTTACTCTGCACGTACCTGTCTAAAACGCATTTTACGATTGCCTTGAACTTTTTCCATAAACACTCAACATTGTCAGTGTCGGAACAGAAATTTTCGTTTTGATCTGTTAGGTAGCCTGAAATCTGCCCTCTATTACTATTGCTAAACAGATAAACCTTCCTCCCTTTTTTTATATTCCTACTAACTTCCATATTCAGGGATGCTGCAATGGCCTTATGATCACTGATTCCCTGTTCTGCACATACAGAGTCTGTTTGTTATCAGTAGGTCCAAGATGTTATCTCCACGAGTCGATTCTCTGTTTAATTGCTCGAGGTAATTTTCGGATAGTGCACTCAGTATAATGGCACTCGATGCTCTGTCCCTACCACCCGTCCTAAACATCTGTGTGTCCCAGTGTATATCTGGTAAATTGAAACCTCTACCTAAGACTATAACATGCTGAGGAAATTTATGTGAAATGTTTCTGTATGTTGATGTCAGTTGATGAAACCTTGGGGCTTTTATAATGCTGTCATTTCGTGGGAGACAGTGGTCGATAGACCTAAATCTTTTGGAGTTATAATTAGCCGTTCTCCACTTCAAGTGGCTCTATTTAGTTGAAAGTCGGTTACAGAGATGCCACAACGTGCAATCCTGAAACATGAACTGCATTCCCGTAGCCTGTTTCAGAAAGTTCAGATTCTGTATACCTATGTGTTGTGGAAAGCGTGTTACTTCGAGTAGATCCTTCCCATTCCCGCGACGATGCCCAGGAAACTAAAACAATTGTCTGCTCCTATTTCATCTGGAAGTATCGCACTTTTCGATTACGATGTGAAGTGGTTGCACGTGCGCGTTGTCTCGGGTGTTTGGGACTTCCTGATATTCAAAGGAAAGCTTCTGTGTTACTTGTTCGGTGCACCGTGCTAACTGTTTCTCACAAAATCCACATGTTCACCCCTCATTTATTTTAATGTCTGTCGCCAGACAGCCTTGATCCCCTGTCGATGTTGATAGAGTGAATTTCCAGTTATAATCCACCTGTGAATTTTACATTGCTGTCAGTTATTTATGGGCTGATAAGCCATTGGGAGAGCCAGAGCTGACAAAACTACCATCTGGTGAGCAAGGTGTATGAGGCAGGCAAAATACCATCAGGCTTCAAGAAGAATATAATAATCCCAATCCCAAAGAAGGCAAGTGTTGACAGATGTGAAAATTACCGAACTATCAGTTTAATAAGTCACAGATGCAAAATACTAACGCGAATTCTTTACAGACGAATGGAAAAAATGGTAGAAACCGACCTGGGGGAAGATCAGTTTGGATTCCGTAGAAATGTTGGAACACGTGACGCAATACTGACCCTACGACTTATCTTAGAAGAAAGATTAAGGAAAGGCAAACCTAAGTTTCTAGCATTTGTAGACTTAGAGAAAGCTTTTGACAATGGTGATTGGAATACTGTTTCAAATTCTGAAGGTGGCAGGGGTAAAATACAGAGAGCGAAAGGCTATTTACAATTAGTGCAGAAAGCAGATGGCAGCTTTAAGAGTCGAGGGGCATGTGAGGGAAGCAGTGGTTGGGAAGGGAGTGAGACAGGGTTGTAGCTTGTCCCCGATGTTATTCATTCTGTATACTGAGCAAGCAGTAAAGGAAACAAAAGAAAAATTTGGAGTAGGAATTAAAATCCACGGAGGAGAAATAAAAACTTTGAGGTTCACCGATGACATTGTAATTCTATCAGGGACAGCAAAGGACTTGGAAGAGCAGTTGAACGGAATGGACAGCGTCTTGAAAGGAGGGTATAAGATAAACATCAACAAAAGCAAAACGAGGATATTGGAATGTAGTCGAATTAAGTCGGGTGATGCTGAGGGAATTAGATTAGGAAATGAGATACTTAAAGTAGTAAAGGAGTTTTACTATTTGGGGAGCAAAATAACTGATGATGGTCGAAGTAGAGAGCATATAAAATGTAGACTGGCAATGGCAAAGAAAGCGTTTCTGAAGAATAAAAATTTGTTAACATCGAGTATTGATTTGAATGTCAGGAAGTCGTTACTGAAAGTATTTTTATGGAGTGTATCCATGTATGGAAGTGAAACATGGACGATAAATAGCGTAGATAAGAAGAGAATAGAAGCTTTAAAATGTGGTGCACCAGAAGAATGCTGGAGATTAGATGGGCAGATCACATAACTAATGAAGAGGTATTGAATAGGATTGGGGAGAAGAGGAGCTTGTGGCACAACTTGACTAGAAGAAGGGATCGGTTCGTAGGACATGTTCTGAGACATAGACGGTTCACCAGTTCAATATTGGAGGGCAGCGTGGAGGGTAAAAATCATAGAGGGAGACCAAGAGATAAATACACCAAGCAGATTCAGAAGGATGTAGGTTGCAGTAGGTACTGGGAGATGAAGAAGCTTGCACAGGATAGAGTGACTTGGAGAGCTGGATCAAACCAGTCTCAGGACTGAATACCACAACAACAACATACCATTTTCGTCAGTGTACGGGAAAGGGATTAACTGTATGGCGCCAGTTGAACGGGCATCACCACAAACTTCTTGGAAGTCGGTGTGGTTTCGTCTTAGCGTTTCTGCTGTACCAAGGGTGGCGGCATCCTTGTGGTATCAAGTGGTACACCGTCTATTATCCACCCATGAGCACCTATTTCGGATAGGACTAAGTGACACAGATCAGTGTAGTCGCTGTTCCGCCATAAGACACGCCACAAAATAGATTTACTTGTCATGGTCACGGAGCGATGTGGTATTGGCTTAGAATATAATTAGCATTTCTAAGCACTCCAGCAGTCCGTGTAATGCAATGCTGTGTCGAACGGGCCTTGTACGCCAGCTGCAGCGTTCTGATTACATCAGGATGGCTGTGCCAGCAGCCGACTCAGTGGCCACCATCCTCGATGTCTCCGTGCTGCTCCGCCGGGAGCCCCCGAGTGGCAAGTTGACAACCGCAAGATGCCCGCGCCGCGCGTCCTTGCCGTTGTGGCCCGAGTCGCTGAGCCAACAAGCATCCCCAATCCGGCGTCCGAATCTGTGGCACTCGCCTAGTGACGTCTCCGGCCTGCGTCAGGAGACAGGACGATTGCCAGCGGTTGCGAGCCAAGGAAGGGCCATCCGCTGGATGGCTGGCTACGGACCCCGCGTCATTCTCAGGGGGGCAAACCAACCACCCGCCGTCGACTCTGACGCTGGCGCCCCATCTGAGGCCTTGTGTAGCCGGCGGTGCGACACGTCACGCCATCCAGGGGAGCTGCCACACATGAATGAATGTCGTTGGAACACAGCACCTATTTATACATGGCTGTGCGCCTCTGTTTTGCTAACACGCCACTTCGCGCCACGTATGCATAACACTCTAGGCTGGCCCGTGGCCCCCTTCTGCCTATGACGTGCGACATGTAAACTGCTGTGTGTGCCTTCACCGGTAGTTCTACGCCCCTGTGGCCTCTATTTGCCTTCAAAACTGCTGGTATGCGTAACTCACGGCAATCGAGCCAGCACCTGGCTGTAGCTTGTGCTCAGAATATGGCACAAAACTAACTTTTCCTATCCTAAAAGGTGGTGCCACTACAATCATCATCATTCATGAAAGTGGCGAGATTGTACTGAGTAAAGATTGGGAGCTTGTACAGGCGCTGATAACTGCGCAGTTGAGCGCCCCACAAACCAAATATCATCATCATCATCATCGATCTGAAACCATCTGTAAGACAAGCCTGAAAAGGCTTTATTGAATAAACAAGTATTAAAAAGGAAGAGTATTTGCTTTTTTCTTTGTGTACACTACTGGCTATTAAAACTGATACACCAAGAAGAAATTCAGATGATAAACGAGTATTCAATGGATAGATATATTATACTGGAACTTACATGTGATTACATTTTCACTCAATTTGGTTGCATAGATCCTGAGAAATCGGTACCCAGAACAACCACCTCTGGATGTAATAACGGCCTTGATACGCCTGGGCATTGAGTCAAACAAAGCTTGGATGGCGTGTACAGATACAGCTGCCGATGCAACTTCAACATGATACCACAGTTCATCAACAGTAGTGACTGGCGTATTGTGACGAGCCAGTTTCTCGGCCACCATTAACCAGACGTTTTCAATTTGTGAGAGATATGGATAATCTGCTGGCCAGGGCAGTAGTCGAACATTTTCTGTATCCAGAAAGGCCCGTACAGGACCTCCAACATGCGGTCATGCATTATCCTACTGAAATGTAGGGTTTTTAGGGATCGAATGAAGGGTAGAGCCACAGTTCGTAACTTACCTCAAATGTAAGGTCCACTGTTCAAAGCGCTGTCAATGCGAACAAGAGGTGACCGAGACCAGTGGCACCCCATACCATCACGCCGGGTGATACGCCAGTATGCGATGAGGAACACACGCTTCCAATCTGCGTTCACCGCGATGTCGACAAACACGGATGCGACCAACATGATGCTGTCTACAGAACCTGGATTCATCCGAAAAAATGACTTTTTGCCATTCGTGCACCCAGGTTCGTCGTTGAGTGCACCATCGCAGGCGCTCCTGTCTGTGATGTAGCGTCAAGGGTAACCGCACCCATGGTCTCCAAGCTGATAGTCCATGCTGCTGCAAACGTCGTCGAACTGTTCGTGCAAATGGTTATCTTACAAACGTCCCCATCTGTTGACTCAGGGATGGAGACGTGGCTGCACGATCCGTTACAGCCATGCGGATAAGATGCCTGTCATCTCGACTGCTGGTTTGATCATCACTATTATTCAGTTATCTGGTTTAAATCTATTTTTTTAAATTTCTGTTCCTTTGTCACATTTTTATAATCGCATGATATTTCCATATATATAATTCTTTTTCTACTTACAACTTTTGTGACCTGAATTTAATTATATTTATCATTACTGTATTTGAAATTTTGAAGCTGTTGTACTATCGGTTGAAAAACAGCACGGCGTTCTGTATTACCCTCCTGAACCCACCGATTCCATATTCTGCTAACAGTCATTGGATCTCGACCAACGCGAGCAACAATGTCACGATACGATAAACCACAATCGCGACAGGCTACAATCCGACCTTTATCAAAGTCGGAAACCTGATGGCACGCATTTCTCCTCCATAGACGAGGCATCACAAGAACGTTTCACCAGGAAACGCCGGTCAACTGCTGTTTGTGTATGAGAAATCGGTTGGAAACTTTCCTGATGTGAGCACGTTGTAGGTGTTGCCACCGACGCCAACCTTGTGTGAATGCCCTGAAAAGCTAATCATTTGCATATCACAGCATCTTCTACTATAATACCATATCTATTTATTTTCTAATTAGTTGCCTAAATCACGGTTGAATGATAAACAAGGGGCATCAAGAATTCAGTGTCATTAATGTCCATTGCCTTTACATTTATTTTCTCAAAAAGTAGTAAAATACCTAATTACAATTGTTATTACCAAAGGAAACTACAATCATCTGACGGCATTTGTAGGGTCTTGGATTGCTCTAGGAGATGACTAATTGTAACTATAACATATAAAATATTAGTTCACTTTATTACATGAATGAATAAAAAGTCTACTTAATATAAGCCCTTACCACAGACCTGTTTGATGATTTAGAATTGTCGTTGACTATTAAAGCATCACTTCATGCATTAACTAACAAACCTTCTCTTGAAGTACAATGTTCTACATTTGGAAAGTATATTTCCATCTGAAACTTCATTAAGACTTTTGTCCTACTCTATGATGTTGATATGATGTTGACGGACTGAGGAGAGCGCTTCCATGCTCGGTTCTGTATTGACTTCTGCACGAGGGTGCTGCTGCGCTGAGAGAGTGTTTCTTCTTCAGACTCCGAATTCAGTCGTAGCGGATTGCAACGAGACATCACTAATGTCTGAGGAATCGATGCGAGTTGCCGACTGTGGTGTGGCAAAGCGATCTTTGGATGATACCACAATAATACCATAATTAATTACAATATCTACATAGACTTGAAGAATCTCAAATCGGTCCAGAAAGAAAGACATATGTTTATGGCAAGTGAAATTGAGCGCTTTCTCTTAGTTCACTTCTCCTTCATTAAAAAGCACTTTCACATGGTTTCCGAAAATATGTGTGAAAAAAGTTTTTATTGTAATGTTTTAGGCTATAGTGGGATCAAGAATAAATTTGTCTTTGAATAAGAAAATGATCTTCAGTTTCTTTTTATTATATATCAGGCGCATCTGAGAATAGTGGTAGTAGTCATGAAATCGATCATGACAATAAAAAAAAATGAAGATATTTTTTGTTCTCACAGGCATACTGGTTTCTAATCTCAACTTATCACATGACAGTGTCTTCGGATTTCATCACTATTTTCTGCTTTAGTATTGCAAAACCAATATCTATTCCATGTGTTGCGTACAAATTGTACATTTATCATTACTTCAAATATCATCTCAGAGAGAAGCATAGAATATACACTGTCTTTAATGGAAACTACAACACCAAGGAGGAAACCCATGAATTAAATGTATTTAATACCACAGGTTAGGTTTATTACAAGTAACAAATGATTACCTTTTCAAATCTGTATATGTCCTCTGAGCCCCAATATTTAGTATGATGTGTGGCCGCCATGCACTGAAATTAGAGGTGCTTCCGCCGTGGCATTGAGTCAGTAAGGTTCTGAATACGTTCCTGAGTGATTTCCCTCCACGCAGTTTGTATCCGAGCCCACAAGTCCGTGACATCAGGTTCTGGTGGACCGTGACGCACCAGGTGCAGACCAACCATACCACAGATATGTTCGGTGGGAGACATGTCTGGCGAACGTGCAGGCCAGGGAAACAATGGTACCCGTCGCTCTTACATTCCTCGAAATTTGTGGCTAGGCATTATCCTGCTGAAATGTGGCCTGTGGAGATGCCTGAAGCAGGGGGAGTACCTCAGGCTCCACAAGCTCCGTTAGGTACTGGTTGCTGTTCAAAGCGCCCGCAATACGTACGAGGCAAGATCGATTGTTGTAACCCTGGCGCCCCAAACCATCACACCTGTTGTTTGTCCGCTATGGCGCTCCGCAATGCAGCCTCCCAGATTGCGCTCACCACAGTACCATCGGACACGTATGCGGCCATCACTGTAGGATACGTTGAAGCGGGACTCATCCGAAAAGATTACATACTGCCACTCAGCACTTCAGTGACGGTGTTCACGTGCCCACTGCAGTCGGAGGAGCTTGTGGTTTCTGGAAAATGGAAACCGACGTCATGGGATGCGTGCAACCAGTCCAGCCTGAAACAGACGATGAAGAACCGTCAGTGCAGACCAGTTCAGACCTGTTGCCGTGCTCCAGCGAAGAGCCAACACTGTGGATGAAGCTGTACGGTCCGTGATGCCCATGTGGACAAGATGACAGTCATCCCGTGCTGTGGTCATGTTCCGTGGTCCAGTTCCCGCTCGTCATTGTGTACGACCTTCCTCTATCCACTGCTTCCACACACGCATCACTGTCGTAGCAGCATGCCCTGTGAGAGCCGAAATGTCACGGTATGACAACCCTGTTTCCCGGAGACTGGTCATTCTGCTCCCTTCTAACTCGCTCACATACCGACATGGCTCCCTTTGACGTCGACGAGGCATACTGGTACTCACTGTATTGATTCCACCTTGTGTGACTGCTCTGCACCGACAACAGTAGGCGCAACGGCGACCCTGTTGGACATACACGAGAGAGCTCTGCCCGTCATACGTGTAACCCAACCCGCTGAAAAAATCACGTATTGCTTGCACACCCATTGCCACTTCCACCACGTGTGGCGCTATTCGGGTAATCCATTCTCGGTGTTGCACTTGCCACAAACGGCAGTGTACATAATGTAACCACAACGCGTTCAATACAGTTACATTTCGAAGATAATTTTCGGCTTCTTCTGAGATTTTTTCACAATACCGCGAAAAAGCAAGGAAGTTGGTGATGAAACCATGCATCTTTATAAATTAAGAACTATATAGACGGAACTGAGGATGGCATCTGTGCCTTTTGCTACAGTGTTCTACCAAGTGAACGGACCCAAATAGTCAAATTAAGCTACCCGAACGTCTATTTTGAGGCATTCCTAAAAGCGAAAAATTACATCCCTCATTCGGAAAAATAACGAACAACCTATAGTATACCCAGAACAAAGTTTCACACTGCAGACAAGTCTGCACTGATTGACAGTTCTTGAGAGATTAAACGTGTGTGCCCGACTGAGACTCATTAGTTGGAACATTTACCTCTAGCGACCGAGCTATCCAGGCTGCTCTCACAGCACCTCTTCCACCACTACCGGTTTTCCTGTTTTCGTGCTCGGATATCTCAGTCTATCGAAGGGTAAAGGTTTCGCGTCCCCGGTCGGCAGACAGTTTTAATCTGCCTGGAAATTTCAGCAATGAGCATTCCATCCCAAACAATACAAAAAATTGAGCCTAAACAGAGCACACAACCATGATTGGCTGAAAAGAGCTTATAATTATTGTCCTAGAACTGTCCACCTACCAAGCTACAAGCGCCTGGTCTTTACCACCCTCAAGGAATACTGACCTGCTGCACTGCCCTGTGTCTGTTTCCGAAACAGGTGCCACTACCTTTTCTTTAAGAAGGTGCTAAATTGTTCTCATGGGGACGAAATAGTGTTTGTTAGTGTTTCCTACATACTATCAAATCAATAGTGACTATTTTCTTTAGACTCAGTCTAGTAATGTGGGTGGAAGCTAGTCGGTCGATAAACGTCTCACAACTTAACTCATAGAACACGGGAGACATAAAAAAAAAGAAACAACAACAAGGAAATAAGAAATGAGAAAATAAAATAGCGATAATAGTACATAACAACAGTTTACTGATTTGTGTATCAGTTAAATATTACATTAAAAGGTTCTTAACTAGTGGGAGGAATTCCTGAACAGCACAAGGAGGCCTTTCAGCTTGTAGTGGAAAATTTGTGATTTACAACTCATAATTTTGGTTCAGCTGGAGACCTACTGAAAACAGAACATGCAGAATAGTAAACACGTTACTATGCAATGATTAAAGAGTATTATCAAGTAGAAATTATTTTTGTGTTTAGTGTTTATTAAGTGAACTACAAATCTCATCGGAGTGTCTAGGTGCGAGGGTGGTTGAATAAGATCTCTGGAACATTTGGACAACGAACTGCACGGATTTTGTGAAGTGATACCGGAGATCCCTATGTCAGTTGCTGGGCGAAGAATACTGCCATTGGTCAACTTAACTACTCTAACGCTACCCTCTGTAACAAAAAAGAGTGTACACGTTACGTTACGTATCGTGTATCCATCGGTAACAGAAGAAACACTTCAATTGATCGATGAAAGGAGGAAGTACATAAATGTTCCAGGAAACTCAGGAATATAGAAACACAAGTAATTGAGGAATGAAATACATAGGAAGTGCAAGGAACCTAAGACGAAATGGCTACAGGAATACCGAGAAGACATCGAAAAAAAAAAAAAATGATTGCAGGAAGGACAGACTCAGCTTACAGGAAAGTCAAAAGAACCTTCGGTGACATTAAAAGCAAGGGTGATAAAATTAAGAGTGTAACTGGAATTCCGCTGTTAAATGCAGCTGAGAGAGCGTATAGGTGGAGAGAATACATTGAAAGCCTCTAAGAGGGAGAAATTTGTCTGATGTGATAGAAGAAGAACTAAGGGTTGATTTAGAAGAGACAGGGGATCCAGTATTAGAATCAGAATTTAAAAGAACTATGGAAGACTTAAGATCAAATAAGGCAGAAGGGATAGATAACATTCCATCAGAATTTCTAAAATCATTGGTGATGTGGGAACAAACGACTATTAACATTGGTGTGTAGAATGTATGAATCTGGTGACTTACCATCCGACTTTGGGAAAAGCATCATCCACACAATTCCGAAGACGGCAAGAGCTGACAAGCGCGAAAATTACCGCACAATCAGCTTAACAGCTCATGCATCCAAGTTGCTTACAGGAATAATTTACAGAGGACTGGAAGAGAAATTTTAGGATGCGCTAGATGACGATCATTTTGGCTTTAGGAAAGGTAAAGGCACGAGAGAGGCAATTCTGACGTTGTGGTTAATAATGGAAGCAAGACTAAAAAAAAGAAAAAAATAATCAAGTCACTTTCATAGGATTTGTCGACCTCAGAAAAGCGTTCGACAATGTAAAATGGTTGAAGATGTTCGAAATTCTCAGAAAAGCGGGGGGAGAGACGCGTCATATACAATATGTACAACAGAGACGGAATAATAAGAGTGGATGACCAAAAACGAAGTGCTCGTATCAAAGAGGGTGTAAGACAAGGATGTAGCCTTTCGCCTCAATTATTCAATCTGTACATCGAAGAAGCAATGATGCAAATAAAAGAAAGGTTCAGGAGTGGAATAAAAATTCAAGGTAAAAGGATATCAATGATACGATTCGCTGATGACACTGCATCCTGAGCGAAAATCAATAGAATTACGTGATCTGCTGAACGGAATGAACAGTCTAATGACTACAGTGTGTGAATTGAGAGTAAATCAAAGAAAGACGAAGGCAATGAGAAGTAGTAGAAATGAGAACAGCGAGAAACTTCCCATCAGGATTGATGGTCACGAAGTAGATGAAGTTAAGGAATTCTGCTGCCTAGGCAGTAAAATAACCAATGACGTACGGAGCAAGGCGGCCAACAAAAGCAATGGCAAAAAGGGCATTCCTGTTTAAGAGAAGACTTCTAATATCAAATATTGGTCTTAATTTGAGGAAGAAATTTCTGAGAATGTGCGTCTTGAATGCAGCATTGTATGGTAGTGAATCATGCACTGTGGGAAAATCGGAACAGAAGAGAATCGAAGCAATTGAGATGTGGTGCTACAGAAAAATTTTGAGAATTAGGTGGATTGATAAGGTAAGGAACGAGGAGGCTCTGCTCGGGATCGGAGAGGAAAGGTATATGTGGAAAACACTGATAAGGAGAAGGGACAGGATGATACAGCATCTGTTAAGACACGAGGGAATGACTTCCATGGTACTAGAGAGAGCTGTACAGGGCAAAGACTGTAGAGGAAGAGATTGGAATACATCCAGCAAATAATTGAGGACGTAGGTAGCAAGTGCTACTTTGAGATGAAGAGGTTAGCACTCGAGGGGAAATCGTGGCGGCCCGCATCAAACCAGTCTGATGCCCCCCCCTTCCCACCCCCACCCTCCAAAAACAGTTGAACTGTTCTCAGAGCTAAATGGCTTGACGACTTTGGCCGGAGCCTTAAGAGAACAACAGAGGAGTGGAAGTCTGAATACGACGATTGACTATTCTGTCGAGACCAGTTATATCAGTGAAAAAAAAAGTTCCAGCCACACTCTCAAATAAGAGTTCTGTGAGTGAAGGCGTACCAAAACGCTCTGCATGGGAACCAGCACTCCTAACCTCCATTTCAAAATGGCGTAGAAGACCTTCACACAGCGCTAGAACTAGGATCGTATTAAAAAGCCTGTTAGTCCCATTTAAAATCATCAAGTAAATTTTTAGTCATTTTCTAAAGTGTACTAAATACGTAGAGTCTTCAAAGCTCATTAATCTTGCCATAGTGGTAGATGGAAACTGCGAGTTCATACGGCAGAGCGAGACTGCTGCTTGCAATTGTCTAGTACATTTGGTACCGAAAAAGGATACTTGCACCTCATAAATGATTAGTTTCAACAGAACAAGAAGGATTATTCTCTGACCTATACTTTCTTCAGGCGGTCCATTGGTGTTCTAGAAATAAGCTGAGCAAGTATTTTTCGCTCCAGTTTAGTTCACAGATGTTACAAGAAAAGCACCTGTCCACAGACTCGCAGTGTTGCACTCATAATCTTTCAGCATCACCCACTCTTCTCCTCCGTCTAGTGCAAGGCTTCTACGCTGCGCCGCCTAGCGCGGATGGGAAACTACAATATGCTTGCGTGTCACACAAATAAGGCCATTATAACTCAAAGCGCCAAGAGTGTTTACGTGGCAGTCAAACGATCGGAAACTGCAAACACATTTACTGGGTAAACACTGCGGTATAGATCACTGCCCGCATGACGCAATAGCGGCCGCGAGAGTAACAGCGCTCGGCCTAGGACGCGACAGGCACCTCCCGGCTGCGTGTCCGGGCAACCGTGCATACGACACGGCCGCGCAGCCGCGATAAACCACAGCGACTTGCTCTGTTCCGTGTTCTGCTACATAAATACAGACGCCCACTATCGCCTCGCGGGTACGAGATCTAGCGTAGCTGCAGCTGGCCATTCCTCGCCGATCAATGAACATTTCCCGGTGTCGTGTGTGTGTGGTTTGGGGATCTTATGGGCGCCCAACGGCCAGGTTAACAGCGCCGTAACATTGATTAACTAAAACGAATGTGGATAAGAACGAAAACTGTCGGACACGTATGCACACGAAATGACGATACAATTAATCTGTCGCACAGGCACTCCCACATCCACTAAAGCCAATGAGGAGGCAAGATAGCTAATCAAGAAATTAAAATAGAGGGCAAACAAAACGCAGAAGAGCTAAAAGAACAACACAGGCAAATGTGACTGGCTCACCACTTACAAAAACTTGAGTGAGCCAGCCATCCTGTTCACACATTAAAAACATCTCCCAAAAATCTTGTTTAAAACGTGGGACAATTCACAAAACTTTAAAACTCAGACCACAGTCGTGTTATCATTTGAGATGTTTAGAAATACGTATATTGTTGACTGCACTACGAGAATGGATTAAACGGCTCTGTGGTATAAGTCTAAAATGTAAAAGAAACGGATATATTAAAAGATCAATAAATATTTTTAAAATTCACAGTAATTTAATTTTAATTTGTGGTAAGTTAGTCTGGGACCAAACTGCTGAGGTCATCGGTCGCTAGGCTTAAACACTACTTAATCTAACTTAAACTAACTTATACTAAGGACAACACACACACCCATGCCGGAGGGAGGACTCGAACCTCCGACGGGGGGAGCCGCGCGAGCCGTGGTAAGGCGCCCAAGACCGCGCGGCTACCCCTCGCGGCATCTACAATATTTACACTGTTACCGACAATACTTTAACATCAGGCAGCTAAAGCCAAAACTTTTTATTTTTCAATTCATCTTTCCCCCACTTCCACTGGCCAGTGGGTTACTTCTTGCAATAAGCAAGCTGTCAGCCTAAAATCATGTAGCAGAAGAATTAAGCAACTTAGCCTCTTCGCTAATAATGAGTTTCTTGGAAGTCTTTAAGTAGATTTTTAACGAAGTGCTAGGTTACTTTCTTTGAATATGTTCTTGTACAGTTTGTTAATGCTTTGAGTACCGTTCAGCTGTGAGTCAGAAAAACTCGAAAAGTTCACCCCCGTAGAGTGCACGAAAGATTTTTATGTCATTTATTCGTAGTCAAGCTGTCTGTTTGCTAGTGTCCTAATTCCACTTAATTTAAGCGCGACTAAGATAAAAGCGATTACCCCCTTTGACATGCCCATGCAGTCAGATATTAGATGACTGACTAGTTGTTGCTTACAAGTTATTCAGTCAGTTGTGATTTCATGCAGCAGGTTGAAATTTTAGCACGTCAAATATTTGCGTACCGTCTTTTATTGCGTGATATTTCCTCGTCTAGCCATGCTACCATCCAACAATTCAAAATGTTGATAAAAGTTTTTCTTACTAGTGAATAATGTGGCAGTCCTATCATACTTCCTTGGCAAATGTCCAAAATTAACTTTGTGATTACGTATGAGTCAGCTTACAGAGGAACGATCCGCATTCCTTCTGTTGAGAGATCTTCAATATACAGGGTGCTCCATTGATCGTGACCGGGCCAAATATCCCACGAAATAAGCGTCAAACGAAAAAACTACAAAGAACGAAACTTGTCTAGCTTGAAGGGGGAAACCAGATGGCGCTATGGTTGGCAAGCTAGATGGCGGTCAAACGGATATCAACTGTTTTTTTAAAAAAATAGGAACCAGCATTTTTTGTTACATTTTCGTGCAGTACGTAAAGAAATGTGAATGTTTTAGTTGGACCACATTTTTCGCTTTGTGATAGATGGCACTGTAATAGTCACAAACATATGGCTCACAATTTTAGATGAACAGTTGGTAACAGGTAGGTTTTTAAATTAAAATACAGAACGGAGGTACGTTTGAACATTTTATTTCGATTATTCCAATATGATAGATGTACCTTTGTGAACTTATCATTTCTGAGAACGCATAGTGTTACAGTGTGATTACCTGTAAATACCACATTAATTAAATAATGCTCAAAATGATGTCCGTCAACATCAATGCATTTGGCAATACGTGTAACGACATTCCTCTCTACAGCGAACAGTTCGACTTCCGTAATGTTCGGACATGCATTGACAAAGCGCTGACGCATGTTGTCAGGCGTTGTCGGTGGATCACGATAGCAAATTTCCTTCACCTTTCCCCACAGAAAGAAATCTGGTGACGTCAAATTCACCTGTCATGCAGTGAAACATCTTGTAGTAACATCGGTAGAACATTGCGTAGGAAATCACCATACATTGCACCATTTCGATTGCCAGCGATAAAATGGGGGCCAATTATCCTTCCTCCCATAGTGCTGCACCATAGATTAACCCGCCAAGTTCGCTGAGGTTCCACTTGTCGCAGTCATCATGGATTTTCCGTTGCCCAATAGTGCATATTATGCCGCTTTACGTTACCGCTGTTGGTGAATGACGCTTCGTCGCTAAACACAACACGTGCAAAAAAATCTGTCATCGTCCCGCAATTTCTCTTGCGCCCAGTGGCAGCACTGTTCACGACGTTAAAGTCGTCGCTATGCAATTCCTGCTGCATAGAAATATGGTTCGGGTGCATACGATGTTGATGTAGCATTCTCAACACCGAAGTTTTTGAGATTTCCGATTCTCGCGCAATTCTTCTGCTAATGATGTGCGGATTAGCCCCGACAGCAGCTAAAACACCTACTTCGGCATCATCACGTTGTTGCAAGTCGTGGTTGACGTTGCACATGGGGCTGAATACTTCTGGTTTCCTTAAATAACGTAACCATCCGGCGAACGGGTCAGACACTTGGGTGATGTCGTCCAGGATACCGAGCAACATACATAGCACACGCCCGTTGGGCATTTTGATCACAATAGCCATACATGAACACAATATCGACCTTTTCCACAATTGGTAAACGGTCCATTTTAACAAGAGTAATGTATCAGGAAGCAAATACCTTGTGCACTGGCTGAATGTTACGTGATACCACGCACTTATACGTTTGTGACTATTACTGTGCCATCTATCACAAAGCGAAAAAAGTGCTCCAACTAAAGCATTCATATTTCTTTACGTACTACACGAATATGTAATGAAAATGGGGGTTCCTTTTTGAAGAAACGCAGTTGAAATCCGTTTGATCTATGGCTGCGCCATCTAGCGGGGCAGCCATAGTGCCATCTGGTTTCCCCCTTCAAGTTTGACGAGTTTCTTTCTTTGCAGATTTTTCATTTGAAACTTATTTCGTGAGATATTTGGCCCGGTCACTATCAATGGACCATCCTGTATTCTCAAAACTACCTCGCTATGAGACACTGTTGTAGATTTTCTATTTGATTTTGCATGAAGTTGTGAATTAAACAATTTTTATTAAGTTTAAAAGTGCCACATCTACCTTGTTACCAACATCACTTAATTGACCCGTAGTTTAAAAAGAAAAAAGCATACTCGGATGGTATCAGCCCCAGCAGTCGATTGCACGGATAAAATTTGGGCCATAATTCTGACAGTAGGCAGTTACGAACTTCTGAATGTACAGCTGTTAAACATTGGCGCACACCGGTTGTCACTCCCTCACCCCTTTACAGCGGCGTAACGCCCGAGCGCGAAGTAATTGTACAGCGGAGCGACAACCGGAGCCCTCCTATCCTCGAAATAGTGAAACCCAGGAAGAATTAGGGGTAATTGGTCAGCTCCGCTCATCATGTTTTGAAACTTTGTTCGAGAACGAGTATTATTTAACCCAAAGCCGAGGTAAGTAAAATTCATAGTAGGCCTCACGCAAACATGTTTAATATTAACAATATTCCCGTATTGATACTAGGCACCACCTTATATTCATAAGCAACTGAAGAATTATTCTGAAATGATGTTAATGATTTTCGATTTACAATTTAACCATCCCGATATCCATAACTAATCGCACTAACATTGCGGGGAGCAGTAGAGTTGACTAACAATTTAAGCATGCCAGTATGACAATAACACTGAACAACAGCACCACTCCTACTAATGCGCAACGCAGCAATAGTGTCAATTTTTCAATCCAAAGAAAACACCGCAAAACAGTGACGTTATTAATTACATAGTGCTACGTTAGATCTCTAATAACACACTCATTTATTTCATTAATTTACACTGCATTTGTGACTGGCTGCATAGCAGTGTTCAACGCAAAGAGGTATCTGGCACCAGCCACAGATTAGAAACAACGCACTTTTACATAGTGAACAAAGCACTATAGCTTGTTGGTTCAACGACATAATGAACACGACCATGTACCACTGTACAGTAGTTAGCGCTCGGACATTAGACTGCTGCAAGTGACAACTTGTGCTCGCGAATATTTAAAAGCTGTACCTTCAGACGCCTTAACTTTTTACTATCGGCATTATGGCCCAAATTTTATCCGTGAAATGGAGTGCTGAACCTGGTAACTTCCTAGTGCGCTTTTTTATTCTTAAAATATGACGTCAAGCTGATGATGTTTCCTTGTTAGTGTATTATGTGTGTAGAGCACGACTTAAAACGTACAACTGTTCACTTTTTTTAAACAGTCACTGCGAACGTGCGGAAGGACTTTTGAAAGAATTACCATTTTAGGTATTTCGTCACGGTACATATCATTCGCATGTCATGTGAGATAGTGAGTACCTGCCATGAGAATCATGTTTTGAACTTGGATTATTTTTCAGTTAAGTTTTACTTGAAAGAACGCAAAAGAAGCAAAATACATATTCGCTGAGCCAATAATGCACCGCCATGCCACATCAATTCTTTCCCATGAAACATGTAGCTTGTTTTAAAGTGTCATGTCAGTAATTATCAAATTGGAATCTCAGGCACCAATTAATGATTACAGCTCTAGTTGACGTTTGGTTGTCAGTAAGCAATCCTCTTAATGCATAGGTTTATCACAAGGAAGTCCAGAAGAGGCCATAAAACAATCACCACATCTGGATTCCTATGGTGTACCCTTCCTGGCTTCTGAAGGCCATATTTTTGTGTATTTGTGCATAATTTTATGCAAAATCTGTGTATTTTTAAACATCTTTTCCTGTTATCCAGGTTCCCTCACAACCACCTAATGCCTTCTTTTGCCTTTTTCCTGTGTCATTTTAGACTTCTCCATGCCATTCCTGCCACTATGAACCCCTGCTCCATCATTCTGCACCAATTCAGAATCGTATCCCCTTCCCTGGCTAAAATCCAGTCCCACATCATATTCTTAAATGTTGCCTAAATTTTGGAATCCCTGAAAGGCCTAATTATACCAATTTCTTTTCTCGATACGACACCTCATTTCACAATGACCATCATCATTTCCGATTCCACCAGTCCCTGTCTCTAACAAACCTTGTACTGCAGAAACAAATCTCCATGGCACAGACATTCCAGAACCACCTCTGCTCCCTCCGCAAGATATGCTACTATGCCGTCCCTAATACATACATCATATCTCTGAAACAAATCCCTTGCTGGAACACTTGGATGAGTATTCTGGACATTACCTTCGTAAGTTAGCCAATCTACTGCCACCCTACTGCCACCTTTCCTCGCCACTATCTAACCCCTATCCTACCCACAGTGATCCTCGTCACCAACACCTCATAGCACCCAGACCCTCTGAACATTTCAGAGCAACTCCAGAACACTTAACTTTTCGATTAAGATCCTCAGCCCCTCAGTAGGTTCAGTCCTATGTAAAGGTCTCGTCTTTAGCCCTACACTCATATTGAACCATGCTGGACTTGTCAATGATCTACTCTCCTCCCCCTTATTCCTGCAATGGGAGCACTTTTTTGATACCAATCTCTCGAACCATAGTCAACCTAATTGAACGTTGAACGTTGAACCCTGACTCTCCTAGTTCATACCCTCTCACTTGCACCTAAACACCCTCTGGTGGTCTTCCAGGAATTTCTTACTTCCAACTTGCCCTCACCACCCTTCCTCAGGTCCCTTCCCAAGATCACCAGCGTTTCAGTAGAACAAAGGACAGCCATACACAGCCTCAAAACAAATACTGACCTAATTATCCTACTTGCAGAGAGTGGTTCTACCACTGTTATGAATGTACAGAAGTACAACATAACCTCCAATCCCAGCTTAATGCCTTAGGCCCTTTCCAGAACCTACCCCTTCAATACATTTCCCTCCTCACCCCTACAACACCTCACACACTCTCCTTCTCATGCTCCCCAAATCCGCAAACCCAACAATTCTGGACACCCCATTCTAGCTGGTCATTGTGCTCCCACTGAAAGAATTTCAGCCCTCACTGACTAACACCTCTACCTATTGCCTGGGATCTAACTTCTCATGTTTAAGATATAAACCATTTTCTTTACCAACTCAACCATCTCTACCCCTTTTCCCCCAAGATCCCTACCCATCCATCCCTTTGTCTCCGTTGGTGTGCGACACGAAGCCTCCCCTATAGCCAGTGCTACGTTTTACAATTTTTATTAGTTCAAACAATTAATCATCTTTACTGCTTCCCACAGTGTCAATGTGACTGGTCGTGGGTACCTTAGAATAATAATGACAAATCCGCAGGCCTGTTTCTTTAATCCGTCTGTTTTATAACTTTCACTTTCATATAGGGCTTCCTTCAAACAAACATCACAAAATTTGTCAACTTTTCACTGAGACATCGATTGTGTTTGCAATATACGGAGGTGCTTATGTGAGACTGTGAGGTGTTGCATATCACAGCACTCTGTTCCCCAGCAACAGTCTACTAGAGAAGAAACGCGGTGTGTCCATGGAAGTGTGTCCCAGTATCAATGGTATATACAACTCATACATCAAAAAGAAAGTAAACTAACGTAGTTTTTCTTACAAATCTTCAATACGTGCACCTTCAGTTGTACACTGAGGTGACAGAATTCATGGGATAGCGATATGCACATATATAGATGGCCCAAGTATCGCGCACACAAGGTATTAAAAGGCAGTCCGTTGGTGGAGCAGTCATTTGCACTCAGGTGATTCACGTGAAAATATTTCCGATGTGATTATGGCCGCATGGGGGAATTAACAGAGTCTAAATGCGGAATGATACTTGGAACTAGTGCTTGGGACATTCCATTTCGGAAATCGTCAGGAAATTCAGTATTCCTAGATCCACAGTGTCAAGAGTTGTAAGTAAGCTGTTTAGGTTTTTTTTATTGGTAACGCCACGTAGCGCTCTGTAAGGAAATCACTGGCTGTGCTGTGTGCAGTCTGTTGCTGGGTGGCATTGTTGTAATATTCGCTATTGTAGTGTTGGGCTCTTGGCTGTTAACAGCGTGTAGCGTTGGATTTTTGAGAGCGGATGATCTGGACGTGTGTCCATCAGAAACAGTACATTTGTAAGAATGGATGTCATGAACTGCTATATATATTATGACTTTTGAACACTATTAAGGTAAATACATTGTTTGCACTCTATCAAAATCATTCATTTGCTAACTATGCCTATCAGTAGTTAGTGCCTTCAGTAGTTAGAATCTTTTATTTAGCTGGCAGTAGTTCAAGTAACGAAGATTTTTGTGAGGTAAGTTATTTGTGAAAGGTATAGTTCAATGTTAGTCAGGGCCATTCATTTGTAGGGATTATTGAAAGTCAGATTGTGTTGCGCTAAAAAATATTGTGTCAGTTTAGTGTTGACTAGAATAGGTAAAGAGCGAAACGTTCAGTTTTGCTCATCTGTTTGAAAATCAAATAATGTAAGAGATTTATCAGCACAGTAATTCAATAATTTTTTTATGAGGACGTTTCAGAGTGTGACGAGTATACCAAATTTCAGGCTTACCTCTCTCGTCGGACAACGCTGTGGCCGACGGCGTTCACTTAGCGACCGAGAGCAGAGGAGTTTGCCTTGTGTTGTCAGTGCTAACAGACAAGCAACACTGCTTGAAACAAGCTCAGAAATCAATGGCGGACGCACGACGAATATATCCGTTGTCAGTGCGGCGAATTTTGGGGTTAATGGGCTATGGCTTCAGGTCACCGACGCAAGTGCCTCTGCAAACAGTATGACATCGCCTGCAGCACCTCTTCTGAGTTCGTGACCATATTTGTTGGACCCTAAAGTAATGGAAAATCGTGGCCTAGTCAGATGAGACACTTATTTAGTTGGTGAGAGCTGATGGTAGTGTTCGAGTGTTCACGCAGACCCCATGAAGCCGTGGTTCCAAGCTGTCAAGGAACTGTGCAAGCTGGCGCTGGCTCCCTAATAGTGTGGGTGGTGTTTATGTTGAATCGACTGGGTCCTTTGGTCCAGGTGAACCGGCCATTGACTGGAAATGGCTACGTTCGGATGCTTGAAGGCCATTTCCTGCTATTCAAGGACTTCATGTTCCCAAAAATGTCACCGGGGCACAACTGTCCCCAACTGGTTTGACGAGCATCCTGCATAATTCAAGGGAATTATTTGGGCACTCAGGTAGCCCGACACGAATCCATCGAGCATTTATGAGACGTAATCTAGAGGCCACTTGGTGTACAAAATCGTACACAGCCAACACTTTCGCGATTGTGGACTATTAAAGACGCAGCATGGCTCAGTATTTCTGCAGGAGATTTCCAATGAATGTTTAATCCATGTCACATCAAGTTGTTACACTACGCTGGACAAAAGGAGGTCTGACCCGATATTAGGAGGTATTGCATGAATTTTGTCACCTCTATGCGTGGCACACAGCCAACCTAAAATGCAATTCTTCCAACCCTTAGGTTAACAATTCCGGAGTACTGGAAGGAATAGCTTCTTCAGTTCTGCATCTCAGCTCTGGGAAATTATTAGGTAATGTCGGCATGTAGACATTATCTGTTACAATGTCCCAATCAGATGAAAAGTTATCTCATTATTCAACACCTCAGGACCAAGAAAGTCCTCTTCGCACTGCAATACCTCACGTGTAATGTTATAACTTACACCATTTCACCTGGCTTTAAAGCATATATCTGTTGTAACCTGTAAGGCTGTGTTGCCTTTGGAAATAGAAATCAAGATTTAATTTCCAAACAGACTTCTTAGAACTACAAAGGTAAGATGCCCTTGCACAGTCATCATCCACTTCTCACACTTCTGGTCGTCCTCTGTTTTATCTTTTGTACATAGGTAATATTTTGTCGTATCGAATTCGCTATACTACCGGCGAATGTTTTGCCGCATGGGGGTCACAAACTTTAAACGAAACGCACATTGAAATGAAGTTAAAGAGTCACTCTTAGCAAACTGCAGAATACAAAACGCTTTACGCCCAGACGTCGCCTTTTGCGTATTTGGCGTTGAAGCGGGAAAACAACAAAGCAATACTTGCGCATGTTCTTACCTAAAACTGTTTGAGTTAACCTTTAACAACGAGCTTGAAAAAACAATTTACAGCTGTTAGAATTCATACTATTAAAACTGATAAATGCAACAGTCTTTTATGAACAACCTATACTTTAATGTAACAATCCATTAACACATCTTGTGTCTCATTTATCCTATACAATTCCCACAAGACTGCGTCTTGAGAGTGACGAGTTAGCAGAGAATCCTTGGTCTTCGAAAGACGGTAAGTATACGGAACGAAGGACTACGTACTGAAATCCTCTCGAAAATTAACATTGGATTAGATGTTGCATTGCCGTGTTGAACCAAAGTACGATGCAATGTTGCTTCGAACATGCATGAACGACCGAAGGAACAAGCGCTGCAGCGACTACAAGCGTTGTGAAATACACGAAATGTGTTCGTAGTTGCGAATTGGACAACCCAGCTCATGATTGTTCATGTAACTTTGGATTCGAACAGTAAAAATTCTGCTGGAAGTGATGTGCCATGAATACCGCTTAGTTAACGCGTTTTGGAGAGACTAAATATATATATTTTACAACAATTATCGGCAGTTATTGACAGTTGATAGTTGTGCATGTAGTGATGCCGGAATTGGGAGCTACGTTAAGTGAGCAAGACGATAATATTGTCAGTAGGTTTTCTCAAGAATTTTCTCTCGATGTCTGCATATGGTAAGATTGCATCTTGTACTTCATTGTCTTACGGACTAGCTAGTAACACCTGTTCCCTGCGAACACTCGTTGTGTGATAATCATTGGTAACAAATAAACAATGTTTCGCTGACGATCTTCCAAATCAGCTTAAGTTCACCTTGACACAAATGATGAATACAGTACACACTCCACGAAAGGAAATGAATTTTATTCTCATTTGTTGCCTGACTTATTCACATTTACACATTGTGTCCTTGGAGGATCAGTCAAGATTCAGGAACATGCTCGGGATGATCATTCGAAGTAAAAGTCTAGTAAAAAAGGGCTCTGAAATGCATACCTGAAGATCTATGAGCAGTTGTTCAGCAGAAGAGATGTGTTTCACAGCAGTGAAAGTGAACAAGTTCTCATAACTCTTTAGAGGCCATGTTTAGTAGACTTCTTTTCTTGTTTTGGCGTATCCCATCGAAATATGGAAAGCAAAGAGTTTGAAGTAGAAGAGATTTGTTTCACAATATGCATTTTACTAGACTTTTTGATGTTGGGGATTATAATGGGACAATGGTGAATGTTTAAATTGAATGATAGGATCCCACGCCGGCACCGGTACTTGAGCAGTAAGTTCTTGCATCCAAAATCTCTATGAAAACACGTGGTGATGACACTGCTTTCGTCATATGGATATCCTCGGTTATAGTAACAGTGTCTTTGGATCGCTAGGCGAGCAGATGTGCTTCGAATGTAGTGGACGTCAACAAGAGGAATTGAGGGTGGAAGGGGGGCGGGGGGGGGGGGGGAGGCTAGTAAAAAACAGTGTCTTTGGATCGCTAGGCGAGCAGATGTGCTTCGAATGTAGTGGACGTCAACAAGAGGAATTGAGGGTGGAAGGGGGGGGGGGGAGGCTAATAAAAATGTGTGAAGACTTGGTGTAGACAATGTGACTAGTTGAGGAAGATGGGTGCAAGCATGGGACAAGTGAGGGTCAAGGACAGGTTAGGGCATCCCGCAGGCTGGAAGACGAAAGTAAAACTGGCGTGAGTGGGCGAGAGGAGCGAGCGAGAGTGGGAAAGCTCAGCAGCAGCGCCAGGTGCGTGGGTTGCCTGTAGGTCACTCACCGGCGCGGTGTTGCGTCGCGAACTTGTCGCTGGGAGACGCGGCGCGGCGCGGCTGAGGCGTCGCAGAGGTGTCGCGTGTTGTTTGGCGAGCTGCAGCGGCCAGACTGCTGGCAGGCTCCGCCCACCACAGCTGGCCCAGCCGCGTCACGCACCGGCCGCGCGTGGGTGCTCCGAGCTGACTACCTCAAGCTGTCCCTCACTGTTTGTCAACACAGCACACACTCGGCATCTTGGCATTATACTTCTGTATTCGTTTATACGCTCTCTGTCATCAGCGGGTGCTTGTTGTCCCCACTTTTTTGTACTCGATAGCTTCTTCTCCAGCTTGTTGTCATGAAGCTAATGAAATGGTTCAAATGGCTCTGAGTACTATGGGAATTAACATCTCAGGTCATCAGTCCCCTAGAACTGAGAACTACTAAAACCTAAGTAACCTAAGGACATCACACACATCCATGCCCGAGGCAGGATCGAACCTGCGACCGTAGCGGTTGCTCGGATCCAGACTGAAGCGCCTAGAACCGCTCGGCCACCAGAGGCCGGCTGAAGCTAATCGCCTGGGATCTGAGTCTTCTTCCATCCTCGTCTTCTTTTACTCTTTACATATTGTTCTTTAACGGTATTAAACATTCTGTCCCACTTCCGGAATAGATACCCAATCGGATTCCTTTATCTATATAAAATAATTGCCCTTTTCTCCCAGTCTCTTCTGTTTCTTAACCACATTAGCCATTTCTTTTTTCAATTGGCACCATGTGTGCATTACGAAAACTTATAACCGTTTTCTACCTTCCCTTCTCGTGGTCAAAGTTTCGGCTCTGTACACAAGGGCAATATCCCAAAAACAGTAGAAAATTATGCAACGGGAGTAGAATAACGATATGAACGGGAAGACTGCGCGAAGAGTGAATATGAACAATGAAATTACGATGAAATCCAGACCTTTAGCTGCTTACAGGCGTTGATAAATATCAACGGTGCGGAAGCACTCACATTCTCCAAACTCTTATTGGAATCGATAGCTTGACTGCCGCGAGTAATGAGTATAGTGGGCAGGGGTACTACAAACGCAGTGTGTGGACAGTGAGTTGGGAATATGGGTCTCAACGGAGCGTGCCCGAGATACGTCCCTGCAGTCGAACTATACTCTGTGTCCTCGGTGGCTCAGACGGATAGCAGAAGATCGCGGGTTCGAGTCCCGGCGGGAGTACGCATTTTCAACTGTCCCCGTTGATATTTGACAACGCCTGTAAGCATCTAAAGTTCTGGATTTCATCATAATTTCATTCTTTGAGAGCTGCAACATCACATGATACCATCCTCATTAGAATATTAATAGTTCAGTGATTGGAGTGTTCACATCACATTCAAACCTTAGACTAATATCTCAGCTAAATACAGAGTGAGTCACTAACTATTGCCACCTAAAATAACTTCGAAAGTATGATAGTAGGTGAAATGTTCGTGGAACAAAAGATTCGTGGGACAACTGGGGCCATAACATGACAGTATTTTGTATTTTGTTGCCAGATGGGGTCGTGTCAGATGTATGAAGGTCAGCTTTTTTTATGGGATGCTATAGTTTGGAACTTATTTCCTGATAGCTGCTATTGAGACGAATCCAGTGATAGGCAACAGTAAGGTCTTTGAAGGTCAACGATGGTCACAAAGGCGGCATGATCGTCTATTTACAGAAGGTGTTCGAAGTGATGACCATTGATATCAATGCAGTGCTGCAATCTTCTTATCATCGACCGAGTGGTATTCCTTATCACATCAGCTCTTCTTGAAACACATGCTATGTCAGTTCTCTCTCGTATATCATGCAAATAGTAAATATTCGCAGAAAACTGCGTATCCATCTAATGTGCCATCGAAATGTAAACACCATTCGATGGTTTTGCAATACAACAGTAATAGGAACGGGAAGACTAGTATCGTCGAATCAGGCGAATGTCAGTGATGTATTCCTCCGAAGAACAAGTTGATATGCTTATCACTTACGGAGAAGGCCAACGAAATTCAGTGTGAGCTAGAGACTTATACGCTGAAAGATATCCTCAACGTACTCACCCTACAAGTTGTACATTTAAATATGTGATGATAAATTGAGAGCAACTGACTGAATCTTTAACGCATTGGAAACATATCCGGCAAAGGAAAGTTACTAACGAGGAATCGGAAATTGGTACTCTTGCCACTGTAGTTAGAGATCATTCTGTTAGTCCGCTCCAAATCGCAAGGGAATCTGGCATGAGCATGAGTAGTGTAGTTCGTGTTGTGCATCGCAATAAATTTCAGTCTTACCATATGTCTCCACCAAGAATTAACTGGTACGGCTTGTATGCATCGATTTGAATTCTGCCAATGCGCTCAACTTCAGATTCAGATGGATGTCACATTTATTAATTTGATTTTATTTACTGATGAGGCAACACTAACGAACCAGGGAAATGTTAATTTGCATAACATGCATTATCTGGCAACTGAAAATCCATGTTGACTGCGGCAAGTTGAACACCAAAACCCATGGTCGGTGAATGAATGGTGAGGGATTCTGGAGGACAGAGTTATAGGCACCTATTTCATCGAAGGAAATTTTAATGGTAGGAAGTACATCACATACCTGAAAGAAACATTAGGTCTGTTATTGGAAGAAATACCCTTAGGAACAAGGAACAGAATGGGATATCAACACGATGGGTGTCCGGCGCATTTTTCGCCGATGGCTAGGAATAAGTTGCAGAGACAATTGCTAAATCGTTGGATTGGATGCGGAGGAGATGTGTCATTGCCGGGTCGTTCGCTAGACTTGATGCCACTGGATTTTTTCTCGTGTGGATTCGTAAAAGACTTGTTTATGAAAACGTTCCAACTACATGTGAAGATATGCGAAAGAAATGTCAGAGCATGTGCTTCGATAAGTGCCGATGTGATAAGGAATACCACTCAATCCGTGATAAGTAGATTGCAGCACTGCATTGATATCAATGGTCGTCACTTCGAACACCTTCTGTAAATGGACCCTCATACCACCGTTGTGACCTTCGTTGGCAGTCAAAGCCCTTACTGTTACACATCACTGAATTCGTCTCGAGAGTCTCTATCAGAAAATAAGTACCAAACTATAGCATCCCATTTTAAAAAACGTAGATCTTCATATCTCTGAATCGACCCCAACTAGAAACAAAAAACCATCGTCATATTATGGCCCTCGATGTTCCATGCAACTTTTGTCCCACAAACTTTTCAGCTGCTATCATACATTCGGAGTTATTCTTGTTGGCAATAGTTAGTGACTCACCCTTGTGAACCGACATCACAAGGCGCGTCTGGATAGCCTAGAGATTTAACCGCTCACTTCCGGGACATGGGAAGGGCGTCAGTCACTGATCGTAGCCGCCCAGCGAGTTGAGAACGAGGGCCGGAGTGATGTCAGTCATGGCCCCCGTTTTTAGGCACTTTTTCGCATCAAACTAGGTGAATACAGGTAGTATCCACGTCCCGCACTAGTTACATGACCACCTCTCACACTTGCAATTTTGATAAAACAGAGACCGATAGGGTACTCATATTCCGTTCCGGGGGAAAGTGTTGATGTCAGGAAGGGCATGCAACCACCTATTACCGCCAACAATATCAAATCCGGAAGAACACGCAATCCCATGGAGACACAGGACAAAAGCCAGGATGGAAAAGAAGGTGTAGAGAGAGGATAAGAAGTCGTTGAACCGGTAATTCGGGGTATAAGGAGAGAGAAAACCTTTTTAATCATGGGTGTTGAAACCGTACATGACTGAGACGTAGGAGATAACGGACTCAGTAATAGGAATCAGAGGGGACGAAGACTTTATAAAGTTCTGCGATAAATTTCAAGAATCGGGAGAGGAGGACGAGTACTTCAAAAAGGCGTGAAGTCATGGGAACGTACCGTCAGAATTATATTACGGCGAATAAGAGATTTCGAAATAAAAAATTGGATTGCAAAGCGTAGCCAGGGCAGATATAGCCTCAGATTAAACTTGAGTATTGATGAAAAATAGGCGAAGTTCAAAGAATCGACAGGAAGATATCAATGTTTAAGGTAGTGTAGCCCTGAACAAACTGGGGAATGATAACGTACTTTTGAAATTCTGTGAGATTGTTGATACTGTGGTAACAAACTTCATAGTGGGAGAAAATATGGGTACAAGGAAGGTAACAACGAAGAGACATTGGGTAACAGAAGAAAAACTTTAGCTTATTGAAGAAAGAAGGAAGCGCAATAATGATAAGGTTCAAAAATGGTTTAAATGGCTCTGAGCACTATGTGACTTAACATCTGAGGTCATCAGTCCCCGAGAACTTAGAACTACTTAAACCTAACTAACCTAAGGACATCACACACAACCATGCCCGAGGCAGGATTCGAACCTCCGACCGTAGAGGTCGCGCGGTTCCAGACTGAAGCGCCTAGAACCGCTTGGCCACTCTGGCCGGTATATTGATAAGGAAAAGCAACGAATAAAACAATGTAAGTGCCCGGGAATGAAAATAAAAAGTGCAGCGAATTTAAACCACAAAAAAGAACTTTTCAGTGAAATTTAAAGCATGGGCGTCAACATAAAGAGTGCAAGAGTACGCTGACTAGCCACCTATCTATAGCCGTTATGTCCACCCTCGTCACGGACAACACCAGCGACGCGTCGTGTCATGGAAGCAATGAGGCCTTGGTAGGTTAACGGAGTGAATTGGCACCACAGTTCCACACCTGATTCCCGTAAATTCCGGGGAGTAGGCGATGAGCTCTAACACCATGTTCAATCGCTCGGGTACAGATCTGGCGACGGGGCGACCAGCACATCAATTGTAACTCGCCACTGTGTTCCTCGAACCACTCAATCACAGCCCTGGTCTTATGACATGGTGCATTGTGTTAATGAAAAACGCCATGGGAAGCATGATCGTCATGAAGCGGAGTACGTCGTCTCCAATCGGTGTACGATACACCTTGGCCGATTTGGTGTCTTGCACGGGCTCTACTGGACTCATTGATGCCCATCTAAATGTTCCACACTCGTACTCTGCCAATCATTAAAGTTTGTGTTAGTTCCGCCACTGTTCGCGCCTGTCCTGTTTTACCAGTCTACCTACTCTACGACGTGAAGACATTCACTACAGCACACCTCATTTTTGTAACACAGACTACGACCAGCTTAGCGACAGTTTCTACAGGACCTGACCATCATTTTTGCAGGATTATGATCAAGCACGTACAGTGCAAGCTGTTACTGATTTGTTTGACTGATGGGGCTGCTAAGTGATGTACCACCTACTATACTCCCCTGACCTAAGCCCTCGTGAGTTGAATTCGATTTCTAAACTGAAGGAAATACTTCACAGCATTCCCTCCAGAAATGCTACAAATGCGTCTGGCAATAGATCGCGCCCCTCTGTCAACACAACTGGCACCGGTAAGAGTATCCTACGACATCCACATCGCTGGCAACGGGTTATACACAATGCTGGTGACTACTTTGAAGGTCAGTAAAACTTTGAAACACGTACCTGTTTTGTACGAACTGTAAATAAATAGTTGCCACTGTTAAAGTTCCAACCCTCGTATATATCTCAATTGCTGTCGATACTTACATACTTACTTAGTGCGTTGGCCACACAAACCTAGGTCGGTCTTTGGCCTCACCGCCCGCCCGCATCTCGTGGTCGTGCGGCAGCGTTCTGCTTCTCACGTCCGGGTTCCCGGGTTCGATTCCCGGCGGGGTCAGGGATGTGCTGTCCTTAGGGTGTTGTGTGCTGTCCTTAGGTTAGTTAGGTTTAAGTAGTTCTAAGTTCTAGGGGACTGCTGACCACAGATGTTAAGTCCCATAGTCCTCAGAGCCATTTTTTTTGGCCTCAACAATAATCCTCCTCCGGTGTCCTCGGTCCATGTATTCTTCTTCAGACGGCTCCAGCGTACTCATATCGTCTCTTACCAGGTCAATCCATCGGTGTCATGGTCTTTCCCGTGGTCTTTTGCCTCTAGTATCTTCCTCCACTACCTGCCTGATGATCTGGCCTTCTCGACGCATTACGTGTCAATACCACTTCAGTCTTCTTTCTTTGATTACTGCCACGAAGTCCATCGACTTGTATAGCTCCTGAAATTCACAGTTATTTCTTTTCCTCCATTCATCTCAATCCATCACTGGCCCAGAAATCTGTCTGAGGATGGCATTCTCAAATGTCAGGAGTTTTCATTCTATCTTTTGGATGATGGTCCAACTCTCTGCTCCATATAAGACTCAAGGTTGTGTTATTGTCTTGTAGGTCTTAGTCTTTGAGGATCTCGGTAGAAGCCGGGACTTTAACAGATTTCCTAGAGCAAACCTTAACCTGTTTCGTGCTTGCATCCATGCGGTAATTTCCTGGTCTGTTTCGTTCCTTTCATTGAGTATAACACCAAGATATTTAAAGTTTTTTGCCCTTTCCAAGACTGTGTCCTCCACCTTCAGGGATCTGTCATAATTTTATCTACCAACTACGAGGTATTTTGTCTTATCCATATTCAACTTCGGGCCTGCTCGCATTGTCTCTTCCATCTTGTCCATCTTCGCATCTGAACCAGGTCTTGCTCTTTCAGTGCTGTTAAAACTACATAATCAGCAAAGGACAGGGTGTTGATTCTCTAGGTTTGCTACCTCTCTCAGGGCTCTCTCCAGTACCAGGTTTAACAGAAACAGGGAGAGGCTTTCTCCTTGTCGCACTCCAGTCCTCACCTTGAACTTTTTTGATATGTTTCCATTTACTTTCACCATGCATGTTGTCTCCTGGGTGCATATCTGAGGCAGTTTTATGAGTTTTCTGGGAACTTGAGCCCTTTCGAGTTCTTGCGATATTGCTTGTCTATTCACACTATCATATGCTTTGTAGAGGTCCACAAAAAAGGCAGAGAACATTTTTGCGGAGTTTCTAGCTCTTTACTAGCACTTGCCGTATTGTATATAAATGGTCTACAGATGACTTTCCCTTTCTGAAACCTGCTTGTTGGAATCCCAGATGGGCTGTGCGGCTAGACCCGGCGGAGGTTCGAGTCCTCCCTCGGGCATGGTTGTGTGTGTGTTCGTCCTTAGGATAATTTAGGTTAAGTAGTGTGTAAGCTTAGGGACTTGACCTTAACAGTTAAGTCCCATAAGATTTCACACACATTTGAACGTTTTTGGAATCCCAGTACTTCCTCGACATGTGGTGTTAGTCGCTTCAGTAACAACATTCTCAGAATCATATAAGCTGTACATAGTAGTGTGATTCCTCTACAGTTGCTACATCTCATTGGGTCGCCTTTCTTTAGTATAGGGCACACGACAGACTCCTTCCATTCTTCTGGGATCCTTTCCTACTTCCAAATCAAGCAAATTAACTGGTATAGCCTCGCTTGTAGAGTGGCTCTTCCCTCCTTCAGCATCTATGCAGGTATGCTATCTATTCCTGGTGCCTTCCCCCTCTTCAGCAGTTTTATGGTCCCTCTTACCTCTTACATGCTTGGTAGTTCATACTCCCCCAATGGTACAGTACCTCTGTTTTCTCTATATGATTCTTCTTCATTTTCTGTTGTAGCACTTATGGTGTTTACATCCACATTCTAGAGGTTTTAAAAGTACTTTTTCCATTCCTAAAAAAATGGTTGACATGGCTCTGAGCAGTCTGAGGTAATCAGTCCCCTAGACTTAGAAATACTTAAACCTAACTAACCTAAGGACATCACACATATCCACGACGGAGGCAGGATTCGAACCTGTGACCGTAGAGGTCGCTCGGCGGCAGACTGTAGCGCCTAGAACCGCTCGGCCACTCCGGCCGGCTTCTCCTGCTGTTACGGCTTTCTATCCTCTCCTGTGTGGTTGTCACCACAAGGTAATGGTCTAGTCTTATTTCTGCACATCTTTCAGATTTTACATTCTGGATAGCATTTCTGTGTCTGGCATCCACAAGTATGTGGTCTATTTGGTTCTGAGTCTCCTGGTCAGCTGACTTCCATGTTATCTTATGGATGTCTTTTCGAGAAGAGTAGGTACTCATATTTCTTAATTTTTTGAAGCTGCTAGATTGACTAATCTCATTCCATTGTTGTTAGTGGTATCAAGCAGACTGTGAAGGCGAGCGAAAGGTATCAAAATAGCTTCTCTTGCTACTTTAGCATCGGCATCACCAAGGAAAATATTCCCATCGTATGATCGTGCATCTTAATACACTGATTCTAGGTCTCCGTAGATTCTGTAGATGCGTGGAATGAAACCAGAGTTCCGTTGTAGAATTTTCCTTTTATTCTTATCCAGCATATTCATCCATTAATAGCCTTGAAGTCCATGATATTTCCCCTTACTCTGTTGGCTACTGCAGAGCCCACTTCAAACTGATGTTTAGCTTCTTTATTTCCTCTGTAGACGTAGCTATACCATTTTTCTTCATGCTTTCCTTCTCCAGGCCATCTCATTTCTTGCAGTGGCCATTATGTCTAGCCTATACCTATTCAGTTCTTCATCAAGGACCTTCACCTTTCTAGGTGAGAATAGTGTTTTTACATTCCAAGTGCCACCCTTCAGTCTGTTTGTTCCGTGATCTCCTGGCAGTAACCTTTGACTTACTGGGGTCGTTTCCCTTGTTCCGTACCGAACCCGAAGCTATTTCTTGGTGTTTCGTAACAATCATCGGTGCAGGGGTGTTGGCCTCACACCCAACCCCCAACCTGGAGGACCAGGGTTTTCCATTTACTCTGGATCTTCACCTTTGACCTACCTGGTATGGGAGACCCTACTAGTAGCAGAGCTACACCCAGCCTAGCTCTCAGGATCATCTGACCACGCAAGCCCCACGACCACGACAAAGTGAAGACACCAAGGGGGTGTTGTCTATGCTATCTCTTTGAAATCATTCCACATCTTTTCTGCACGTACATGATCAGATCGGAAGGAGTGAATACCGCCTTTTAAAAAGGCGTAAGAACATTTTTATCAGCTTTTTTAAACAGATGCGCCTTGCATTTCTTTTTGATGGTTATGGGTATTACGGTATTCAGCCTAGCAGCAACTGCTTTGTGGTCGCTGATCCCTGTATTCGTCACGATACTCACTTTTTGTCCAAGATTATTTGTTGCTAAGAGGTCAAGTATGCGTGCGCAACCATTTACGCTTCGAGTGGGCTCATCAACTAATTAGTCAAAATAATTTTCAGAAAAAGCATTCAGTACAATATCGGATGACGTTTCATGCATGCCGCCGGCTTTGAAATATAATTTTTCAAGCATATCGAAGGTAGATTAAAGCCGCCACCAACTATAGCTGTATGAGGAGCTGCTTCACCATTGTACCCCATTCTTTTTAATTCCGTATGCATAGTCATTGTGCTATTTGGTCTTCTTGTTGCATTTTGAATTTCTGCTGATTTCATGCGAATTTTTACAACTACACTCCGTAATGCTCGACGGTCTTTGTCCGCCAGCAAATGTGACCTGCCTATGTTTAGTTTAGCTGTGGCAGTTACTTCGCGTTTCCTCTCCACAGTGACGTCACCAGTAGTCGACTTGAGTAGCTTTAGAAGGGTTGGAATGTCTCTGATGGAGGGTCCTCCTCTTGTGACGTCTAGTGCTCAACCACGTATTACATACGTGTGTCTGGCTATTCTTGATGAGATGTAGTTTTTACAATTTACTTTTTACGTACTTACAAGAGTATTTTTTGTTTTATTCACGAATTTTATTTATCTGAGAATCGAACAACGAATTATGAAACTTACCATGACGATCATGCGGCCACTCAAATCTAAGAATCACCAAGGAAGAGAGTAGTGCCTCATTGCCACGGAGAGAGATTAGCTCTGTTCTGTTCCAATGGAATTGAATTTCTATCCTTCGATTTGAGAATTCCATGACTGCTTCAGTGAGTCTCATGTTGCCATCAAGCTCGCCATCTACAGCTGGTAAATGAAGCTTCAGTGGAAAATCGCCGTCCAGTTTGTACTGCCTACGTTACCCCAAAGCCTCATAGAAAAATTGTCTCTTAAGGTATTAACATTTTATTTTTTTCCCAGTGCTTGTCACACGGGCTCACTTTGAGAGAATAAATGTTTTGTAATTCTCTCTTTTCAGAAGAAGGAAGTGTAGAGAATGTGTCTGTCGCACAAGGATTTTTAGAGTCATAAGAGCTGCCAATGTGAGCCAGTATAGCTAAGGAAGTAGACGGTGGGCTACTACAGAGTTAGGAACCTAAGGAAAGCCTGAATCAAGATGGCATAATTTGTGTTTCTGAAACACTGCTATTGACTACCAAGCCTGAGTCTTAACCTGTGTGTTGCCTTCCTTAGTAAACAAAGTACCTCTTATAGAATTAAAAAATTCTGACGGAAATATAAACAAAGGGTGATGATGAAATTGACGACTTGCAACATTTAGCTCGACGCAGAAGTGGAAGAGGCGAAAGGTTTCTCCCGCGTAAGAAGCAAGATTACATAAGATGGGAGACCCCAGGAAGATATCAGAATTACATAGGCACAGGCGATGTAAGTTGCCATCAGAAAAGAGTGCTGATGATACCCGATAGTGATATGGAACTTTGGAATTTTCTGAAGGCGAACATCTGGTACACAGCGTTAATTCGAACTGATACGTGAACTGCGGAAATCCGTGAGTCGAACGATGAAAATTAGATGCGCGAGAAACGGACAGTTGAGGAAAGAATTCTGCGTTAGGTCCTTTCCGGAAGTAGTGACAAGTTAGTGGGACATCTATAGCAACCAGGAGTAGTTAACTTGTAATAGGAAGTATGAGTAAAGGGAAATATAGTTAGGGTAGGTAAGGGCTAGAATACACTAAAGAACCTGTACGGTATTTTCTGTTGTAGGCTAAGATGAAAAGAATGGCAGGAAATAGGAAAATATGGAGGACTGAACAAGGAAGCACGACGGTTATTCTATATGTTGTACATTAGTCAAACTGGCGAAATAGTAGAGCTACAAAAAGGTGACACAGTGGAGTGGGGTAGCATGATCCCACGTCTCACTTTGTTGAGGAGTTCATAATGCCTTGTCGATCCGACATTAACAGCTGGGCATCTGAATTTGTCTGTGCTGGAGCTCTCGGCGGACATCGGAATGTAAAACGCAAGCCAGAGGAAAACATCAACAAGGTTGTTCAATTTGAAGACCCTGCAGTTGCACCACGACTCATTGTTTACTGGTCACGAGAGGAAGGATGATTAGGGTTTAACGTCCAGAGGCCATTAGAAACGGAGCACCAGCTCAGACTGTTTCAAGTATTGGTAAGAAATTGGAACCATCTCTCTCTATTTACGTGGAACGATTTAGGGAAAGCAAGGTAAACCTAAGTCTTGATGGCCGGGAGCGGACCTAAGCCTTCAGGCTCCCGATTGCGAGTCCTGTGTACTTTCCATTGCACCACTTCGTTCGGTAGAGCCTCGAAGATGAAGCAGGAAAATGTTCATTAAATACTTTCCGATGGCTGACGAGGAGGAATTATCAACGTGTGTTTACAAACTGAAGTCAGTCTAAGAGTGATTTCTCTAAATTGATTAAGGTGAATAATGGAATTATACTTACGAAGATGTAGCCCCTTTACTTTCTCCGTCCGAATATGTGTTCCGCCCCAAACGAACGGGACGTTGAACCTAATCTTCCTTTCTTCCAGCCAAAGGACATTTCGGCTGCGAACTGATTAACTCTAGAAGTGTACACCAGCGTCGCTCTGACTCTATTTTTTTCTATTAGATGATGGACGTTCGAAGTTGCGGGACACTGTTGTTTGAGTAATTTGATAGAAATATTTTTAAGGGTCACTGTGGCCCTGGAGTACACATCGTGTAATTCTTCTGACGCTGGGTGAGAAGTTCATTTATGTGAAAATGTCAGGTAGGAATGACATTTTACTGACGGGAGATACTATGTTGGAATCATTGTTAAAAGACCTCGATCATAAAAGTGACATAAGCGAGTTTCGTGATGGAAGTGATTCTGAAGCTGGTGCTCCTGCAGCATTTGTGGATCAGTCTTCTAATTTTCAGACAGCGATGAAGATAATACAGTCGTCCAGGGTAAAACTGGTTGTTCTTGTAACACATCTGTCCATTATAATTAACGCCTGCCAACCGACAGTAACATTGTAGTCCATATTCCGAGAGCTTGGAAATAATAAATGAACGAATTTATGAATGATGAAGAACATCCCAAAATATTCATGTAATATTTGCAACTCATTAAATGAATAGCCTCTTCACCTAATTAAACTGCAAATAGATTCTTTCGATCCGCATAACGTTCAGATTTCTTCACTGAAAACATTCCATGATAGTTTTTGCGTAGTCTCGAATTTCGGATTTACTAATACTAATAATGATAAAAAAGTGTTGAGGTGGGTGACATAAAATGAGTTTAGTAAATGAGTCTATTTTCGTTATAGAATATTCTACGCTGAAGAGCCAAAGAAACCGGTTAATATCATTTAGGGCCGCCGTGAGCACCCAGAAGTGCCACAACACGACGTGGCATGAACTCGACTAATGTCTGACGTAGTACGGAGGGAATTGACGCCATGAATCCTGCAGGGCTGTCCATAAATCCGCAAGAGTACGAAGTGGTGGAGATCCCTCCCGAACAGCACTTGCAAGGCACCCAAGATATGCTCAGTAATGTTCATGTCTGGGGAGTTTGGAGGCCAGCGGAAGTGGCGCTCCTGGAGCCACACTATAGCAATTGTGGACATGTGGGGTGCCGCATTCTCCTTCTGGAACTGCCCAAGTGATCATACACGTTGCTTACGTACTTGTCACCTATGAGACTTATCAGGGATGCGATATCACACCAACACACGCCTCCATCAGCTTGAACAGTCCCCTGGTGACATGAAGGGTCCATGTATTCTCGAGGTTGCTTCCATGCCCGTACACATCTATCCGCTCGAAACAGTTTGAAACGAGACTTGTTCGAACAGGCAACAGGCCAATGTCGGTGTTGACGGGCCGGGTGAGGCGTGAAGCTTCGTATCGTGTAGTCATAAAGGGTAGGCTCCGAAAGGCCATATAGGTGATGTTCCGTTGAACGTTTCGCACGCTGACACTTGTTGACGACCCAACATTTAAATCTACAGAAATTTGAGGAAGGGCTGCACTTCCGTCACATTGAACAACTCTCTTCAGTCGTCATTTGGTCCCGTTCTTGCAGGATCTTTCTCCCGCCACAGTGATGTCCGAGATTTGATGTTTCACCAGTTTTCTGATATTCAGGGTACACTAGTGAAAATGTACGGGAAAATCCCCAATTTATCGCTACCTCGAAGATGCTGTGCCCCATCGCTCGTACGCCGACTATAACACCACGTTCGAACACATTTAAACGTTCGATAACCTGCTATTGTAGTAGGAGTAAGCGACGTAAGAAGTGCTCCAAACACTTGTTGTCTTATATAGGCGTTGCCGACCGCAGCGCCGTATTCCGACTGTTTTCGTACCTGTGTATTTGAACACGCATGCCTATATCAGTTTCTTTGATGTTTCAGTATATTATCAGGCAATTTCTCCAGAAAACCGCTGGGGATCACTGTGACCGAGGTGCACACTACTAGGGTTAAAGACACCGTCCTGGCATCATCCTGAAGTGATGTAAACATATACCGAGGTAGTCCTTAATATTGAAACGCTTAATAATTGCCCCGCCCCCCCCCCCCCCCTCTTCACCCCCTTTCCCCTTCCCCGTCGCTCACCGATGTATCATCTTCGAGTCACGTTTTCAGTCTGCTCTTCGCGTTGACGACTCTTTGCTTAAACCCATGTTTACCATTATGGCAGCGACGCTAGCAAGGAGGAAAGATTTACGACTTCCCGTAACGTATGCTGGCAACATGAAAATAAATTCTGAGCTTGTGCTTGACAAGTAGCTCAGTTAAAAAAGGAGAAAGACAATTAACAGAGGGCTTTCAACGCCTCCTCACACCAATTTGTTTTGCTGTTTCATAGCTGCGTCATTTTTAAGTAAGAACCGCAGTTTTGGGTGAAACATGGGTGTACCCGAAACAATGGAGTGAAATACTTATGTGTAACATATTTAATATCTACTTCATACTACGTATGTGTAGTTTACAACATCGGCACAATGAATCAGAAGCTTAAAAAAGAAAATAACACGAGCTTCTTTTACGTAAATGGAGGTGATCTCCACAATTCAAAGGCCGCTGTTTATGTGTGTAATTTTGTTACAGAACTATTACTGACCAAATATATTAAGAAAGTTAGCAAGAGCGTAAATTTGTACCAAAATTTGGTCATATTGAGCCCACAGTTGTTAAATTTTAATGAATAATGAAAACTATCTCAGCAGTATGATTACAGTTTATTATACTACGGCCGATTTAGTTCTTAAAATCAAATGGCTCCAAGCACTGTGGGACTTAACATCTGAGGTCATCAGGCACCTAGACGTAGAACTACTTAAACCTAACTAACCTAAGAATATCACACACAACCATGCCCGAGGTACGATTAGACCCTGCGACGTAGCAGCAGCGCGGTTCCGGACTGAAGCACCTAGAACCGCTCGGCCACAGCGGCCGGCGATTTAGTTCTTAGAACATCTTTATATTGCCAAGTTTGCACTAAAGTCATAAATGGTCTGGTTGTCGTATGTCTACATCTACATCTACATCCATACTCCGCAAGCCACCTGACGGTGTGTAATGTTAAAAGCCAAATCGAGAAACAATGACCACAAATATTCTGCCGACCATTGGCGACTGTGTATCGAGGACGCACGGTATGCTGCGTGCAGTAGTCGCAGTGGTAACCATTTGTATCAGTTCCCTCTGAGCAGCCATAGCGTACGGATCTCCGTGCCGGCACGTTCACAGGAGCACAGTCCGTCAGTTCACCTGACGAAGGCGACATGTATGATCGCCGAAATGTTGCCCCCGTTGGACACTGTAGACCGGCAGTACACCCGTGGATATTTTGATCATTTCTATCATGTCATTAACACAACTCGGCGACGTGAAGATTTTGTAAGAACGCAACCAGCTGTAGAACGATATATGTGTAATTATACAGCTGAGGTAATTGTGATTAATCACTAAAGTTTTCCCAAAAGTTACGTTGTGACAAGTAAAGAACACTTGGAACACAACTAATAATATACAGTCTGTCACCCTATACTACAGAATAATCCAACGAAATTATTGAATTGGTGAAGTCTATGATGAATACGTGCTAAGAGAGACAGACGAAAAGAAAAAAAATTAAATGAAAAGTCGTTCACTGTAGAACGAACGTGTTTATAGTTCATGCGTTATTAAAAAAATATCAAGGGGAAGCAGAGAAAACAAATTGCAAGGTTTGTAAGGAATACAACTATCAACAGTGGTATGATGCAGCCAACAGCATCCCTTACTCATAGCTGATTGAAATATTCCGGCCGGCCGGTGTAGCCGTGCGGTTCTAGGTGCTTCAGTCTGGAACCGCGCGACCGCTACGGTCGCTGGTTCTAAGTTCTAGGGGACTGATGGCCACAGATGTTAAGTCCCATAGTGCTCAGAGCCATTTGATTTTTTTGAAATATTCCGAACTGAGCGCCCCCTTCTGTAGGAAGCATTATCTTGCTGTTTCGTTCAACTGTGCTACCAAAAATGTATGAACCATTGGAAGATGCTGATATGTATAAGTTTATAAACTTTTCTGTCGAATGGTAAGGCGACAGTGAGAGATTAAATGGTTTATTCGTGGAGGGAGGGCGTAATTACAAACGATGCAAGTGGCTAAATCAGCATCATAATTCTTAGTGCGTAGCATTGTTTGCGAGTTAAATCATTATCTGAACAATTATTAAGGGTACCGTGAGTGTTATAGAAATTTTAATTCGGATAAATAGCAGCTGGAATGACAAACATCAGTGTGAAAGTGGACTTTGACTTAACAGTTAATATCAGCGTGATTCTGTCTACCCATTGTGATCAAGTGTGTTACTTAAGAACTAAGCAAATAATATGTACTGTTATCCTTTCGAAAAAACCTTTTTCGCTTAAAACTGAATAACTTTAATATTAGCAAAGAAAAGAGACACTTATACGTTTTATGGAGCACGGTCAGGTTTATTACGGTACTTGTTCTCCGTGTTAACGAACCGATAGCCATGTCCGATCGCCGCAAAAAAGATTGTTTCATTTAAGAGTCAGGAAAATAATGCGGCTGGGAGGTTCAAGTTAAAATATATAAAACGAGGGCTCTGATGTAGTAGACATGCTGAAATGGAAGATTAGCACAGAATAGGAAGAGATGACGGACAGCAACCAAGCAGCCGAGAAACAGGCTGCTCGACGTAAAATGGAAACTCCAAATATTTAAGATATGTGTCAAGATGTAAACATCGGATTTCGCGACAAAATTTCATGAATAAAATGCTTTTGGTTTTCTTACCGCGTTAGGTTCAAAAGATCTCTCAAGGTTTCGATGATTTCCTCCTTCGTCAACATTAGCAGCTAACTATTGTCCTGGTATGAAAATTAATGGGTGCTATGCTTTCAACTACCCACTTACAAAGTCAGTCAGACAATATAGCACTAACGTTTGACAAATAGACGTACACACACACACACACACACACACACACACACACACACACACACACATGCATATAATTCCGTCCAATTTGTGCCTAAAACATGACTGAAAATACTAAAGTAGGCCACCCAATCCTCTTCTCGTGCCTAAACAAAAATGGTTCAAATGTCTCTGAGCACTATGGGACTCAGCATCTGAGGTCATCAGTCCCCTAGAACTTAGAACTACTTAAACCCAACTAACCTAAGGACATCACACACATCCATGCCCGAGGCAGGATTCGAACCTGCGACCGTAGCGACTGAAGCGTCTAGAACTGCTCGGCCACTCCGGCCGGCGTGGCTCAACATGAAGCTAAAAATTAGCATGATAATCAGGCAGGTAAACCTCCTACGGAATATGAGAAAGAGGGTAAAACATACTCCCTATAAATAAATAAATGCCAGTGTTTGCTGATGCAATGTAATTAACGGATTAGAAACATGAGGCTGCTGAAGAGGAGTTTTTCTTCAATTAGTAGGCCGCAAAACTTCAAAATACAAAATAAAACCAACTGTTTAATATTCTGTTGTTACTTCTTGTCAACAACAGATCGCAGTAATTGCAAATGTTGATGCTTTGAGTTATTAAACGAGCTTTGTGTGAGGCGCAACAAACTGTCGAATTAATTGTTTTCCACATCGAAATTGTCTTTTGACGCTTGTCACGTGCCACTGTGGTCCTTCCGCATATAAAACATGCAGAAATACCTCAGAAACACAAAAATTTAATTTTTATATCAACCGTCATGTTGCTAGTTTCCACAACATTATACCGCACTTTGCAAGCACAACGGTCCCTCAAATGAAACATTTTCGTATCTAAAGTGTCTGTATTACGTATTAAAATATATAAGTATCGCTTACTGGCATTATTAAAAAATGTTATACGTTAGTCAATGAGCACAAATCGATTGTTTTGTCCCACACTAAATTCGTAGAATTGCATTAAAATTAGGCATATAACATTGGAAAAAACCCATGGTTACTACTGCTGATCTAACAGACAGCTTAAAGTGCTGTTGTCGACGATAAGCACCAAAGTGAACAATGTTATTCCCACATTTAAATCTGTCAGAAACTCTTCTCTAAAACAGATATGAAAGACGGTCAAACATCATACCTATCCATGCTAGAGTATTAACTTCATATTTGACTATCTTTGAAAGTGGGTAGATGGAGCATTGCAACCCTCACTTTTTTATCTATTTACTTGTATGTGTATTGCTACTGTATTGTAATGTTAACCATCGTCAGCAAGAGACAACAAACATTTCTGCACTCCAAGGTAGCTTTAATATCCTAGTATGAAATCGATATAATGTATGGGTGACTCTGAAAGCACGGGAAATCTCGTTTCTTACCTATATTAATGTGTAACGATGGTGGTCTAGCTGAGAATTTTAGGTTTCTGTGGTGGGAGACAGTACAAAATGACCCGGTTGTCAGGCTAAGATGGTATGACATTACTATGGAAATGAGACTCAGTGTTGGCTATTGGTCTGCTTTTAATCCTACTTCACGTGTTTACATAAATATGGCAGAGACACAGGCTCTCTTTTATGGCTTGAGTCCTGGGACTCACTTATCGTAAGTGTAACACACTTGACGATATTACTAGATGTTTGAACCAGTTAGCAGAACAGACGGCAACACCGTCCTTTACACAGTGATATTCAAGCCATGTATCACGAAACGAGCAGGTTACCTATTGCTGTAATCCAGGGCATTCCTAGCCAAGAGAAGACAACTAGTATCAAACATAGACCTTAATTTGAGGAAAAAATTCCTAAGAATGTATGTTTGGAGCACAGCGTTCTGTGGCAGTGAAACATGGACAGTGGGAAAACCAGAACAGAAGAGAATCGAAGCATTAAAGATGTGGTGCTACAGACGAACGTTGAAAATTAGGTGGACTGTTGGGGTAGGAAATGAGGAGGTTCTGCACAGAATCTGAGGGGGAAGTAATATAAGAAAAAAAGAACAACACCGTCAAGGAGAAGCGACAGGATGACAGAACATCTGTTAAGACATTAGGGAATTACTTCCATGTTACGAGAGGGATCTGTGGTGGGTAAAAAGCGTAGAGGAAGACAGAGACTGGAATACATCCAGTAAATGACTGAGGAAATAGTCTGCAATCGCTACTCTGAGATGAAAAATTTCTCACAGGAGAGATATTCGTCACAGGATACATAAAACCAGTCTTAAAACACTATTAATTTCTTTGTTTGAGTACCCATTCTCTTCGAAGTCCTGTTTCAGATGATTCAGCTCCGTATCCAGATGTTCCGGCATACAAATCCCTTTTGCCCGGTCCACTAAACATTTGATTGCACCTCTTTGTTTCGGAAGAGCACACATACTGATCGATACTTACGTAAGAACTCCAATCATGACCCACAACAAAAAAGAGGTGTAATCAAAAGTTTAGTGGACAGGGCAAAACAAAGACATTAATCGAGTTTTAAGAACTGTTTACAGCAGGCAAAAGGACAAGGATGGTACACAACAATGGAAAAACACGATGTCTTTACCTTTCATTAGTAAGGTTACAGATCGAAACGGCAAAAATTTTCTGAAACATAAAGTGAAACCCGTATTCAAACCTACCAGGAAAATAGGCCACGTACTTCGTTCTGTTAAAGACAGAAGGCCACCATTATCATCTAGCGGTGTGTATAAAATTCCGTGTACCTGTGGAAAGTTCTATTGGTACTACGAAAAGAAGTGTAAATACGAGGGTTGTTGTTGTTGATGTTGTTGTTGTGGTTTTCAGTCCTAAGATTGGTTTGAGGCAGCGCTCCACGCTACCCTATCCTGTGCACTCTTCTTCATCTCCCAGTGCCTACTACAACCTACATCCTTCTGAATCTGCTTAGTGTACTTAACTCTTGGTCTCCCTCTATTACTTTTACCCTCCACGCTGCCCTCCAATACTAAATTGGTGATCGCTTGATGCCTCAGAACACGTCCTACCATCCGATCCCTTCTTCTGGTCAAGTTGTGCCACAAACTTCCCTTCTCCCCAATCCCATTCAATACTTCGTCATTAGTTATGTGATCTAACCATCTAATCTTCAGCATTCTTCTGTAGCACCACATTTCCAAATCTTCTATTCTCTTCTTGTCCAAACTAGTTACCGTCCATGTTTCACTTCCATACATGGCTACACTCCATACAAATACTTTCAGAAATGACTTCCTGACACTTAAATCTATACTCGATGTTAACAAATTTCTATTCTTCAGAAACGATTTCCTTGCCATTGTCAGTCTCCATTTTATATCGTCTCTACTTCGAACATCATCAATTATTTTGCTCCACAAATAGCAAAACTCCTTTACTACTTTAAGTGTCTCATTTCCTAATCTAATTCCCTCAGCATCACCCGACTTAATTTGACTGCATTCCATTATCCTCGTTTTGCTTTTGTTGATGTTCATCTTATATCCTCCTTTCAAGACGCTATCCATTCCATTCAATTGCTCTTCCAAGTCCTTTGCTGTCTCTGACAGAATTACAATGTCATCGGGGAACCTCAAAGTTTTTATTTCTGCTCCATGGATTTTAATACCTACTCCGAATTTTTCTTCTGTTTCCTTTGCTGCTTGCTCAATATGCAGATTGAATAACATCGGGGACAGACTGCAAACCTGTCTTACTCCCTTCCCAACCACTGCTTCCCTTTCATGTCCCTCGACTCTTATACCTGCCATCTGGTTTCTGTACAAATTGTAAATAGCCTTTCGCTTCCTGTATTTTACCCCTGCCTCCTTCAGAATTTGAAACAGAGTATTCCAGTCAACAATGTTAAAAGCTTTCTCTAAGTCTACAAATGCTAGAAACGTAGGTTTGCCCTTCCTTAATCTAGCTTCTAAAACGAGTCGTAGGGTCAGTATTGCCTCACGTGTTCCAATATTTCTACGGAATCCAAACTGATCTTCCCCGAGATCGGCTTCTACTAGTTTTTCCATTCGTCTGTAAAGAATTCGCGTTAATATTTTGCAGCTGTGACTTATTAAACTGACAGTTCGGTAATTTTCACATCTGTCAACACCTGCTTTCTTTGGGATTGGAATTATTATATTCTTCTTGAAGTCTGAGGGAATTTCGCTAGCCCCATACACCTTCCTCACCAGATGGTAGAGTTTTGTCAGGACTGGCTCTCCCAAGGCTTTCAGTAGTTCCAATGGAATGTTGTCTGCTCCGGGGGGCCTTGTTTCGACTCAGGTCTTTCAGTGCTCTGTCAAAGTCTTCACGCAGTGTCGTATCTCCCATTTCATCTTCTTCTACACCCTCTTCCATTTCCATAATATTGTCCTCAAGTACATGGCCCTTGTATAGACCTTCTATATAATCCTTCCACCTTTCTGCTTTCCCTTCTTTGCTTAGAACTGGGTTTCCATCTGGGCTCTTGATGTTCATACAAGTGGTTCTCTTATCTCCAAAGGTCTCACCCCTAGTGAGATAAGCCTCTACATCCTCTCATTTGTCCTCTAGCCATCCCTGCTTAGCCATTTTGCACTTCCTTTCGATCTCATTTTTGAGACGTTTGTATTCCTTCTTGCCTGCTTCATTACCTGCATTTTTATATTTTCTCCTTTCATAAATTAAATTCAATATTTCTTCTGTTACCCAAGGATTTCTACTAGCCCTTGTCTTTTTACCTACTTGATCCTCTGCTGCCTTCACTACTTCATCCCTCAAAGCTAGCCATTCTTTTTCTACTTTATTTCTTTCTCTCATTCCTGTCAATTGCTCCCTTATGCTCTCCCTGAATGTACAATCTCTGGTTCTTTTAGTTTATCCATGTCCTGTCTCCTTAAATTCCCATATTTTTGCAGTTTCTTCAGTTTTAATCTACAGGTCATAACCAATAGATTGTGGTCAGAGTCCACATATGCCCCTGTAAATGTCTTGCAATTTAAAACCTGGTTCCTAAATCTATGTCTTACCACTATATAATCTATCTGAAACCTGTCAGTATCTGCAGGCTTCTTCCATGTATACAGCTTTCTTTCATGATTCTTGAACCAAGTGTTACCTATGATTAAGTTGTGCTCTGTGCAAATTTCTACCAGGCGGCTTCCTCTTTCATTTCTTTGCCCCAGTCCATATTCACCTACTACGTTTCCTTCTCTCCCTTTTCCTACTACCGAATTCCAGTCACCCATGACTATTAAATTTTCATCTCCCTTCACTATCTGAATAGTTTCTTTTATTTAATCATACATTTCTTCAATTTCTTCGTCATCTGCAGAGCTAGTTGGCATATAAACATGTACTACTGTAGTATGTGTGGGCTTCGTATCTATCTTGGCCACAATAATTGGTTCACTATGCTGTTTGTAGTAGCTTACCCGCATTTCTATTTTCCTATTCATTATTAAACTTACTCGTGCATTACCCCTATTTGATTTTGTGTTTATAACCCTATAGTCACCTGACCAGAAGTCTTTTTCCTCCTGCCACGGAACTTCACTAATTCCCACGATATCTAACTTTAACCTATCCATTTCCCTTTTTAATTTTTCTAACCTACCTGCCCGATTAAGGGATCTGACATTCCGCCTCCGATCCGTAGAACGCCAGTTTTCTTTCTCCTGATAACGACATCCTCTCGAGTAGTCCCCGCCCGGAGATCCGAATGGGGGACTATTTTACCTCCGGAATATTTTACCCAAGAGGGCGCCATCATCATTTAATCATACAGTAAAGCTGCATGCCTCGGGAAAAATTACGGCCGTAGTTTCCCCTTGCTTTCAGCCGTTCGCAGTACCAACACAGCAAGGCCGTTTTGGTTATTGTTACAAGGCGAGATCAGTCAATCATCCAGACTGTTGCCCCTGCAACTACTGAAAAGGCTGCTACCCCTCTTCATGAACCACACGTTTATCTGGCCTCTCAACAGATACCCCTCCGTTGTGGTTGCACCTACGGTACGGCTATATGTATCGCTGAGGCACGCAAGCCTCCCCACAAATGGCAAGGTCCATGGTTCATGGCGGGAGGAATACGAGGGTAAACGAGCATAAAAGTCTTTGCCGACTGGGTAAAATAGATAAATCGGCCGTTGCGGAATATGCACTTCAGTCCGGTGACCATGTAGTTAAGTTTTCTGAAACTACAGTTTTAAGTGCTAGCATGAACTATTATCCACGAGTGTATAGGGAGGCTATTGAAATTTATAAACATGAAGGTAATTTTAATAGAAAAGAAGAGCCCTTGAAATTTAGCGAGATGTGGAGAGTGGAGTTAAAGAATCGATAATTGTTTTTTATGTATGACGGGCTATTATCAATAGTTACATTTTATGTTTGACTAGTTTTCTCCCTGCTACTATGTGCAAGCTAGACCACGCCCACTTTCCTCGGTATTTAGGCCGCCGTCCGACAACCGACTCGTCAGTCGGCAGGACTCAACAGGACCGGCCATACCTCTGCGGATGTCGAACGTTGTATTGGACGAAACGTTAGGAATTGAAGTGTTCCATGGACCACGGCCATATAACCCGGAAGAATTATCAACAACAATTGAGACTGCTGTTTTTTTGTGTGTTGTCAGTCTTCTGACTGGTCTGATGCGCCCCGCCACAGATTGCTTTCCTGTGCCAACCTCTTCATCTCAGAATATCACTTTCAACCTACGTCCTGACTTATTTTATGGATGTAGTGTTCTAGTCTCTGTCTTCCTGTACAGTTTTGCCCTCTACAACTCCCTCTAGTACCATGGAAGTCATTCACTGATGTCTTCACAAATATACTATCAACCTGTCCATTCCCCTTGTCAGTGTTTTCCATATATTCCTTTCCTCTTCGATTCTGCGCAGAACCTCCTCATTCCTTACCCTATCAGTAGACGATCTCATTTGGCCATGCAATGTCTCCGGCTAAAGTGCACGACTCGTTATTTCAACCTCACTTTTCTCTCCACTTTTCTCTTTCCAACTCCAACTGCAACTGCTCAATGCTTTGTACCACTACACATTCTTCTATTTCCTAACATTCTGACTACTTTCTCCGACTAATATCGCATAGCCTTTCAACAATACAACCCACTATTTTGAAACTGCATTTTACTGTTTCTTCAGCAATATCCAAAACGTTTCCAAGGCGGTACAACACTTCGTCGTCTGCTCGGTTTTCCCTCTTGTACGTGAATTTGAGTCGTTACCTTTCTCGTGTCCAGCAAAATAATATATTCCACTCTTTAGCCAACAACGCGCCGAATGTCAATTGCCTGTATCAGAAGGAGTGTGTGGACCTAGTGCGTGGCAGACCTACCTTTTTGGTTCTGCGTCTTCGAACTCCAATCGCACCACCCACACCTGTGGAACTTACGTGATCTTACCTACAGGACAGCTAAAAGCATATTTCCCACCAACGCATAAATTCTGAGAACGAATGTGATACGAAAATGCACTCATGCTCATAAATTAAGGATACTTGCAGAATGTGGTGCCACACAACCTGGAACTAATAGCATAAGCACATAGGGAACACACACGACACAGATCTGTAAGTCGACGGTATAGGCGATAAGTTGAGAAAACCGTCCCCAAAACAGATGTGCTACAAAACGCCACTGTTTCCTGGGCATGTACGCCGACATCAGTGTGGGATATGATTACCATGCACACGTACACAGGGTGCACAAGGGGTGGGCATACTCTGGATCAGGTGGTCGAGTAGCTACTGGGGTATAGCCTAACATTCTTACACCAGTGCGTGTCGGAGCTCCTAAATTGCCCCAGGGGCGAGAAGGCGTGCAGCGATACGTCGACTATACCAGGAGTCGCCCGTGAGCATAACCTGCGGCCACTGTTCCAATGACCATGTACTGTGTTCTTGACACCGGGCTCTACGGGCTCTCCTGTGACCAGGGGTCAGAGGAATGCACCTTGTTGCAGCTCTCCGGGCGAATAAACCACGTCTTAAAAGTCGTCTGTAGACTGTGTGTCTGAATACAACTGTAGCAAGGCTACCTGTACTACTCTGCGGCAGTCTGCGGGCACTGGTGAGATATCAGTCTTCTTGTGATCTTGAACACTCTGGACGTCCAGTGCTATAGAGCCTGGACACGTTTCCGGTCTGCTAGAATCGTTCCTACAATCTTGAGATCACACTTTGTGGCACACGGAGGGCCCGTGCTACGATCTGCTGTGTTTGACCAGCCTCCAGTCGCCCTGGTATTCTACTTTACATAACTTCATCAATGTGTGTTCTTTGAGCCATTTTCAATACCCAGTAACCATTAGCACCTCTGAAAACGTCTGCACACTTACTCGCTGCACCGTACTCTGACGTGCACCAACACACCTCTGCGTATGTGGACAGCTGCCAGCGCCACCGCGCAACGACCGCAGGTCAAATGCACCGCATGGTCATACCCCGAGGTGATTTAAACCCGCAAACCGCCCACCAGAGCGTTGTTTCACCATGTATCAGCGTTATCCTTAATTTATGAGCGTGAGTGTAATACTCTGGGGACGTTGTTACACACTTACATAAATCACAGGTAAATCTGGCAGATGCTTAATATATCGTCAAGTTGCAATGTCCTCCAGCTTCGTAGGAGTACAGTCGTTATAGCAATTGCACAAATTTCCAACTGCTTCGATCAGAGTTGACAGTCAGTCGCAAACGGAAATTTTGACTCTTGACCCGACACTGTCAGTGCGCAACAAACTTTCTTACACCAAAACGCACAATAACGATCTCCTACCATTCCGCTCTGTTTGTAAACCGTCCCTGGTACGTGGCTCTTGCTATCACACCTCCAGGGTAGTTTAACAAATGCTGGAACATTATCAACAAACACAAAATAACGAAATTCGCTCCCTAACGCAACCAAACCAAACGGTCATCAGAGACAATAAATTCATAACATTGAGGCAGTACTACACGACTTGTAGTAATGCCATCACGACCGACATAAGCTTTGCGCATTGTCTGACATCGTCTGAGACTGCAAAATTGTCATCAATCAAACAAATTCACTTTCTGCAGATTGGACATGCCAACATATTATTTCGATAACAAATTCACTTCCTGCAGACCTGACTTGCAAATATATTATTTGGGTAATACGTGAAAAGACTAAATGTGATTTGCCATAAATGTGGAGCTGTCTCTCGCAACACATCAGTTTCCTACAGGCTCCAGCTGCGTTCTCTCGAACAATGGTGTGTTCCCCACACTGCAGCCATCGTATTTAAAAATTGTTAATGTTTTCATATTAGAATATCTTTCGCCCATAGCTCCAAGTGCTATCCTTGCAGAATGATTTCTGCAAGTATTTTATCTGTCTCCTATTACAATTGGTAACTCTATAAGCCCTACTTTTCCTCCAAATTTTCTCTTCATTTTCGACTCTTCCACCATTCCAAAAAGAGGTGGCATCTGCTGCTGTAAACTACGCAGTAATTTTGCTTAGGATACTGTGCGTGTAAGTCCACAAGCCTTCCATGCCTTCACTCACGTTCCGAAGACCTGCATTATCTCTGCCAACACTGCCCCATTCTGCCATAGTGTCAGACACCGCTCACTTCTGTTGCTCGTGAATTTAGACCTATTGGCTGAATCAAAACTCGAATATCTTGTGATTCATTACTCGGGTCTCGGCGCAATTATCACCACAATTATTGTAATAAAATTCTACATACAGCTAGATATGCTTATACTTGCTTGTAGTCTACAGAAGTCTACTTCTCGTCTCATCTAAGAGTTAGCCGTTCCTAATGTGGCAGTCTGCTGTGTTTTACAGCCATACACGACATAGTTTTGATTTGTACACGTTTCCTGTATGTAAACATGTAAAAAACTTAATAGATAAATAAAAAATGATACAAAATTAAAAATTAAAAAGTGAGGGAATTATTAGAGGCAAGTCTGAAACGGGTTAGTTCATTTCTTTTTTTAATGGCAGAATTAAAGTAGTGGTGCTGAGTAGGTGTTGATTTGATTTTAAAAAGAAAGAAAAAAAGAAAGATGGTAGAGCACTTACCGGTGAAAAGCAAAGGTCCTAAGTTCGAGACTCGATCCGGCACACAGTTTTAATCTGCCAGAAGGGTTGATTTCTTTTTCTTTGTGGGCTTTTATTCCCACGCCTTCCAACAACATTGGGTGAACTGCGACGGTGGAGAGCAATAACAAAACTGAATGCAGAAGCTCTTCACATGTTTGTGAAAAATACGGGATGGCACTTTGAACACTTTGGAAAGATACATAAAAATTTGATCCTACAAATTGTGACACCACTTAATACCATGGAAATAGGAGGGTGGAGCTCCTGGTTTCAACCGAGAATAGGTAGTGCTGATTCAGATTTCCTTCATTAATCTTGCTCCCTTATATTTCTGCTTTGGAAATTAAAATTGGACAGAAACTTCAAGCCTTGCATTTGGGCCCAATGATGTGCTGATGGCCACCAAACGCAGGGCACGTAGGTAGGAGACGAGGTACTGGCGTAAGTGAAGCTGTGAGGGCAGAGCGTGAGTCGTGCTTGGGTAGCGCATATGGCATGGCTCCACACCGCGAGGCCACGCGAAATCAGTGGCTATATCAGCGCGTTTGTGAGGGTCGCTGTGGGGTAAAGAGTTAGGGGCAGAATCCCGTTCTGTAATAGGAACTTGAATAACTAAACCCCAACCAATAATTTGTGCATCTAGCCATCAGATCTCATCCTTAAAGGAGTAGATCCCTAAAACCATAAAATAACCAGCCTTAAATGGAATGAATAAACAATGACTCAGACAAGTTCTGGAAATCCAAACTTAATATTATAAATCCCCGGTGAAAGCCACGACTAAGAAATTTTAAACATTATAATACCAAAAAACAGTTTTTTTTAAATAATTATTATAAAACCCACTTAAACTTCACTGTCATATGACGCCACGTTCGGAAACATCTTTCAGGAAGTGAAAACTAGAATGCCAGACTTCATTATACAAGGACATCACATTTCACACGGTTGACGCACGTACCACATAGACAGCTACTCACAGAATGAAAATCACCAAACCTGAAGTCAACGACATTAACTTCTACGGTTGCCAGTCTAGTGCTCACTGATTTCACTGTATCCCAGGTACAGCTTTCCTACAACTGCATGGTGTCAATGACAATAATATCACTTAAAAGCAAGGCATTAAGTTCACTTAGTTCTTTTAATTTGCTACTGACGGAGCTAATCGTTTTATTCCTACCGGCACTAGCCGTAGCTTAATTTAGATATTAACACTTGGCGGCGTTTAGCCCCTTGTCACTAAGACACAAAGCGGCGAACACCGTTCTCAGGCTTTATCAGAAGATACAACAACAGCACTCACCTGCAGCGTTTCACATTAGCAGTTAAGGTTGCGTACGAAACTCCTTCTATGCCCCATGTAACGTCTTGTACGTAAGGAAGCAAGGGGAGAGGATGAAACTTCCTGGCAGATTAAAACCGTGTGCCGGACCGAGACTCGAACTCGGGACCTTTGCATTTCGCGGGCAAGTGCTCTACCACCTAAGCTACCGAAGCACGACTCACGTCCCGTCTTCACACCTTTACTTCTGCCAGTACCTCGTCTCCACCCTTCCAAACTTTACAAAAGCTCTGCTGACATCCTTGCAGAACTAGCACTCCCGAAATAAAGAATATTGCCTGGGGGATATTTCCAGAATTAGATTTTCACTCTTCAGCCGAGTGTGCGCTGATATGAAACTTCCTGTCAGATCGTAAAGCATTTGCACGCGAAAGGCGAAGGTCCCGTGTTCGAATCTCGGTCCGGCACACAGTTTTAATCTGCCAGGAAGTTTCATATCAGCGTACACTCCACTGCAGAGTGAAAATATCATTCTGGAAGGGGAGAGGATGTTGTTATGGGTGGCCGGTATCCACTTTCTACAACAGAAAGGCACACGTGGATTAATACGGTTCTTTATTTACATGAACTGTAACTTTTTACCTAACTGAAATAGATGCCATGTATTGTGGTATAAGCTCATCTGTAATAGTCCTCTTGCTATTACAAACTTTAGCCTCTCTAATCTGGTTTCTATGCATTGTCGTGGTACAGTGAGTTATTGAGGCCCTCCGTCAGCAGCGGCGGTCTAGATACTTGCTCTCTCGCGATAGCCGCTCTTGATCCAGCGCCTACTATCGATCTTCGCGCTACGTCTTTCCCAAACGGTGTGGTGCAACAGCTTACGCCAACACACCCTAAAGTAACTGAGGTAACAAAGCCTTGTTTTCCTGTGTCATTCACACTGAAACACAAAGCCACCACGGCACAGATTGACGCAACCATGTTAACAAGCAATCTGGCAGCTCGAGAGTTCAAAACCATTGAAGTAACACAAAATAGAACAATTAATGCAGCTGATATTGCCTCTGGGTGCTCGCTCGGACTCTGTAGCGTCACAGATCACGCCATCGGCCAATATAACCAAAGAGTTTAACTCCAGGACAATGTAACCTTACGACAATGTGAGGCGCCCGGAGTCAAGGGCCAATCTTTCGCAACATAGATGTACCATCCACTTAAAATTTTAATGGGATCAGGCATATTTATTCTGTCCTTTCAGTGTCTGGCTTCAATCCGCAGTGGTTAGCACACTGGACTCGCCCTGGGGAAGACGACGATTCAAATCCACTGCGGTCATCCAGATTTATATTTTCCATGATTTCCCTAAGTTTTTCCAGCTAAATGGCAAGATGGGTCCTTTGAAAGGGCGCGGCCTATTTTCTTTCTCATCATTGACACAATTAGAGTTCCGTCCCTAATGACCTCAATGAAATGAGCTTATGGCATTGTTGGCCGGGAAGCCCCATGCGTGGGAGTTCGGGTGCCGTATTGCTAGTCCTTTTTAGTTGACGCCACTTGCGAGTCAATGATGATGAAGGACACACAACACACAGTTATCTCGAGGCAGAGAAAATCCCTCATCCCGCCCGGAATCGAACCCGAGACCCGGTGCGCGGCGAGCGAGAACACTACCGCAAGATCACGAGCTGCGGACAGTGACCTCAATGTCGCGGGACGTTAGACCCAATCCTCCTCCTTCCTTTCAGTCGCCGTCATTTGACTGTCTGGCTGAATAGTGTCCTCCTCTTACAAGAGAGGCAACCCCTTTCTCGTCGTAATTCAACGAGATCAAATTCAAAAAGCCCACTGACAGAACAGGGTATTAAACCAGTATTCATAATGGCGTGAATTGCACCATCGTTTGAAGCACACAGCGAACAAGCGTCTCCCAACTAGCACAATGTGCTAACGAGGAAAAATTCACACAGGAACAGAATTCATTTTCCCATCCGCGTCATCAATTGTTCGGGAATCGCACACTACCAGCATACCAAATTACGCAAAGTTTAAAAGAACACCATGTGCTTTGTGAATGCGTAAATGTAGCAGCGTCCAATGTAAATATTTAAATGTGTCTACAGTTCTAAAATGTTATTCAGTTTACTGCATTGCCTGGCTGAAATATGACATGAGCTTGAATGTGAACTAAACTGAAGTACACAACGGTTTTCATATGTTGTTTGTAAGGAAGTGTATCTGTTTAAAATTATTCAGTTACTTTCATTGACTACTTTCATACAAACTTAGTTCACTCTTGAATATTACTTCACTTTTATAACACGGAGAAACACAACACTGGAATCGGCAAATTTACTGAAAAGATTTGTGAGCTTTAACTGAGAAAGATTTATGCTCAGACACCAGAAAAGAATGGTAGAAGTTAAAATAGTTTTTCATAGCATAGATTTTGATATACAATCAAGTTACCTTTACGTGGATTCTTTTTACTATGGGAAATATACACGTCTGAATTATTCGGCAGTTTAAACTCGCCGCATAAAGCTTTCATGAAATGGCGGCAGATAACTGAACATCGGTGTATCACAGAATCGATCTCTTCCGATTACATGAAAATAACTGACTGAATTCGATTTGAAAAAAAAAACATTAATCAGCATTAAATAATGGTTCTCAGCATTTTCAGTCTGAAATAAAACTATAACTCCTGCCAGTAAAAATCATATAAATATTTTTCCGATAATGGCGGCGTTGCAGCTCGTCCGCAGCTAAGCAAAGATGAATGCAGAGCATCAAGATTAGTAGTAATATTCTTACAGAAAATATGAGATAAACTTGAGTAACATTATTCTCTATTTTTCTCCAATAATTTACAGTAGGTACTTTACATAATCGTAATAATACCGGACTATATCATAGGCGGCAGATTTAAAGTGCGTATTGATAGCATCATGGCTAATCGAACAAGAAAAAAGAATGCAACATAAAATTAGTGATAATCATAATTATTCTTATAGTTAAAAGATATCAATGTTTTCAGTCTATTTTCTGTGGCTTGTGAAGATACTGTTACACCATCTCTGCACCAGCGTAACTAAGCTGTTTCTTTGACAACGCACTTGTCTCTCACGATATCACATATTAAAAAAATAATAAATGTTTTTATCGACTATAAAATAGAGGTGTGGATGCTATAACCATCGAACGCTTCGAGCCAACGAACTATGCACATCCACCTACACTCCTGGAAATGGAAAAAAACAACACATTGACACCGGTGTGTCAGACCCACCATACTTGCTCCGGACACTGCGAGAGGGCTGTGCAAGCAATGATCACACGCACGGCACAGCGGACACACCAGGAACCGCGGTGTTGGCCGTCGAATGGCGCTAGCTGCGCAGCATTTGTGCACCGCCGCCGTCAGTGTCAGCCAGTTTGCCGTGGCATACGGAGCTCCATCGCAGTCTTTAACACTGGTAGCATGCCGCGACAGCGTGGACGTGAACCGTATGTGCAGTTGACGGACTTTGAGCGAGGGCGTATAGTGGGCATGCGGGAGGCCGGGTGGACGTACCGCCGAATTGCTCAACACGTGGGGCGTGAGGTCTCCACAGTACATCAATGTTGTCGCCAGTGGTCGGCGGAAGGTGCACGTGCCCGTCGACCTGGGACCGGACCGCAGCGACGCACGGATGCACGCCAAGACCGTAGGATCCTACGCAGTGCCGTAGGGGACCGCACCGCCACTTCCCAGCAAATTACGGACACTGTTGCTCCTGGGGTATCGGCGAGGACCATTCGCAACCGTCTCCATGAAGCTGGGCTACGCCCCAACATCGTGCAGCCCGCCTCCAGTGGTGTCGCGACAGGCGTGAATGGAGGGACGAATGGAGACGTGTCGTCTTCAGCGATGAGAGTCGCTTCTGCCTTGGTGCCAATGATGGTCGTATGCGTGTTTGGCGCCGTGCAGGTGAGCGCCACAATCAGGACTGCATACGACCGAGGCACACAGGGCCAACACCCGGCATCATGGTGTGGGGAGCGATCTCCTACACTGGCCGTACACCTCTGGTGATCGTCGAGGGGACACTGAATAGTGCACGGTACATCCAAACCGTCATCGAACCCATCGTTCTACCATTCCTAGACCGGCAAGGGAACTTGCTGTTCCAACAGGACAATGCACGTCCGCACGTATCCCGTGCCACCCAACGTGCTCTAGAAGGTGTAAGTCAACTACCCTGGCCAGCAAGATCTCCGGATCTGTCCCCCATTGAGCATGTTTGGGACTGGATGAAGCGTCGTCTCACGCGGTCTGCACGTCCAGCACGAACGCTGGTCCAACTGAGTCGCCAGGTGGAAATGGCATGGCAAGCCGTTCCACAGGACTACATCCAGCATCTCTACGATCGTCTCCACGGGAGAATAGCAGCCTGCATTGCTGCGAAAGGTGGATATACACTGTACTAGTGCCGACATTGTGCGTGCTCTGTTGCCTGAGTCTATGTGCCTGTGGTTCTGTCAGTGTGATCATGTGATGTATCTGACCCCAGGAATGTGTCAATAAAGTTTCCCCTTCCTGGGACAATGAATTCACGGTGTTCTTATTTCAATATCCAGGAGTGTATTACCAACAGCGTGTTCTACCTCTGCGTACGATGCTCTCCGTCTTCCCTGCACAAGGCACCAAGAAACGTCACACGAACCGCAGCGGCTAGTGCTTCCACTAAACTCAGCACTGCTGGACGCCACAAACAAAAAATACAGAACCATCCGTAACAGCGAGCTACTAGCAACCACACAACTTTGGTGAACACATAGTAACGGAATACCCACAAAATATCAGGTACAAATATAGCAACGAGCAATCAAAATTCCCTTGGCTGACCGCCATTGCCGGACGGAGTGGCCGTGCGGTTCTAGGCGCTACAGTCTGGATCCGCGTGACCGCTACGGTCGCAGGTTCGAATCTTGCCTCGGGCATGGATGTGTGTGATGTCTATTTGAATGCGCAATGGACACGAACAGACTTTGGTGGTCAGACAGGATGGTTACTTACGTGTCACCTGTGTGAGTCGTATCTAGGCGTCTCTAGGCGTATCACTCCAATTCACATGCCCCACGCCATTACAGAGCCTCCACCTGCATTAACGGTCCCCTGCTGAGATGCAGGGTCCATAGATTCATGAGCTTATCTCCTTACCCGTATACGTCCATCCGCTCGATACAGTTTGAAACGAGATTCGTCCGATTAGGCAACATGGTTCCAGTCATCAACAGTCCATTGTCGGTATTGGCGAGCCCAGTTGAGGCCCAAGGCTTTTTTTCGTACTGTCATCAAGGGTACACGAGTGGGCCTTCGCCTCCGAAATCCATATTGATGATGTTTCGTTGAACGGTTCGGCTGTTGACACTTGTTGATGTCCCAGCATTGAAATCTGCAGCAATTTGCGGAAGGGTTGCATTTCCGTCACGTTCTCTTCACTTTTCGTTGGTCCCGTTCTTGCAGGATCTTTTTCCGGCCGCAGCGATGTCGGAGATGTGATGTTTTACCGGATTCCCGATATACACAGTACACTCTTGAAATGGTCGTACGGGAAAACCCCATTTCATCGCTGACTCGGAGATGCTGTATCCCAACGCTCGTGCGCCTACATTAACACCACGTTCAAACTCAATTAAATGTTGACAACCTGGCATTGTAGCAGCAGTAACCGATCTAACACCTGCGCCAGACACTTGTTGTTTCATATAGGTGTTGTCGACCGCAGCGCTGTATTCTGCCTGTTTAAATATATCTGTATTAGAATTGTCGTGCCTGTACCAGTTTCTTTCGAGCTTCAGCGTATTTTATGCTTGTCCGATACGCGAATACGCTAAGTAAGGATGACCATGTGAGGAACAGGGTTCCTTCAGTTAACTCCGCAGTAGTGTAATGGTTGGTCCTGAGCCTTATTGATTGTCATACTAAAAGCGAATTTCACAGGAAATTGTAATGTTTTAAAAGAAAATGGCATATGAGTTGAGATCAGTGCGATTCATGGCATGAACAATGTTTGTCCTTTTTGTTTTTCATTTAACATTAATCCTTCAATAGTACTGTGAAGTAGTTGTTTGACGCACAATCATCTGCCATTACGTAATCTGGGTGAGTTAATATTTCGTAATAATATTAATGACGATTCAATTTTCACTGTCAGGGCACGCAGAGAAGAACCGGAAGGATTTGATGAGCTTAAAAATTGGGTTGGAAAGCTGAAACTTTCTTCTAGATTTGTTATTGTATCTATCGATTTATATCTTGTTTCTGCTCCTGGAATTATCTTCTGTATGTGCTTTTATTTCATCTGCCGGTAATGTTTTTGGAATTACCGGTAAGTTGTATATTGGATGTTGTATGTGAACCGGATACCTAGAAACGACGGAGAGGCTCCGTCCCCGCCGCAGCAGCAGTGGTCCACAACCCCACGACGACTACCGCAGTCCACTTCACCCCTCAGCCGCCCCACACCGAACCCAGGGTTATTGTGCGGTTCGGACCTGGGTGGAACCCCAGGGAACGTCTCATACAAGACGAGTGTAACCCCTATGGTTGCGTGGTGTACACCTACGTGGAGAGCTTGTTAGCGCAGCAATCGCCGACATAGTGTAACTGAGGCGGAATAAGGGGAACCAGCCCACATTCGTCGAGGCAGATGGAAAACCGCCTAAAAACGATATACAGACAGCCCGACTCACCACACCTCGACACAAGTCCGCCGGGTGGATTCGTGCCGGGGCCAGGCGCTCCTTCCCGCTCCAGATACCGGTAAGTTACTTCATCATTTGTAGGAAACGAAGGTGATTGAGGCTAATCAGCACTCTTTGCACATCACTGGAGTGCGTCGATATGTAATTGTGGATCTACAACGTTCCTACGAAAAAATAATCAATTGGTACGAATTTTTAAGAATCAGATGGTGGCAGATAAATACAAAATAATAATTTGAGCTGATAAGGCAGAGATTCCACCACGCTATTTGTGTTGTTAGCGCCGGGTCTCAATTACGTTGGCATTACACTTTTTGCCACCCACAACCACCCATTTCCTCCAACCCCGACCAAACACCATAGTGCACAATGCGAGACCTTAGGCTACCCCCATGCACCGGATCACCCTCCAGGACGGATTATGTATATTCCAGCTGACTGTGTGTAGTGTTATTCACCTAAAAGCGATCGAAAGTTTTCTAAATGTTTGTGACTCGTTTATATGAGGCAGGACTTGGGTACCAGTTTGGTATTCACCTAGTGGGATACCTGAAAGCTCCTAAAACCCCATCCACGCTGCCGGTACATTGACCCTCGTCGTTAATCGGTGGCTGGTGCACCATCATGTTGCAAGAGAGACGCTTTAACACGCACGGCTATCCGGCCAATAATTTCAATATAACTGATGCTGAAGGAATACTCGGAAAAATAAGTCAGACCACCAATTTTTTTTATTTGCTGTTGTCTATTTATTCCATACTTAATACGTGGTCGGCTATTTATCGTTGAAATTTATGGCCCATTCTTGCTGAAGGGTATCAACAGTTTCACGACTTGCGATTTGTAGCTGAGAACAATTACAGTTTACAGCTGGCGGTAATAAGGACTTCATATAAGGAAGCATGCAATTTCTCTGGTACGATACACCATGGCAGACACAGGAACAAAGAAGACACCAACTGCGTCTTGTACTATTGTCTTAAACAATTATGGCTAAGCGAAACGTATCTGATACGGCAAGGCGTGGTTGATGTGTACACCGTTAAATGCAGCTATGCAACTATGGCACTTGTGATGTCAATTGTTCAGGTTAATGTTCCATCTAGTCCACACTCTGCATATTACAATGGACAACCAATGGAAGTGCAGCTAGACTATACTATGGGCTAACATTGGTGATAACAGTTGGTACAGATTATTTGTATTATACCTATAAATAACATCCTCATGGAACGTTTTGAAGGCCAAATTTGCCGCCCACCTGCGGCACATTCCTGGTGCTACACACCAATAGGACAAAGCCCTACCCGTTAACGTCGTGGGAATTCTAGTACTCGTGTTCTTTATATCTCATTAGGCTGCATTTCATCCTTGTAATAACTGTTTGGCAACTATACCACCAATGCGAATGTAGGCCTAACATGTGCGATTGTATCAGCGTCGTAGGCAATGCAAAAAGCATTGAACAGCCAACGAAAGGATAAAATTCTACGTGTCTGGTCGTGGAATGTCAAAAGTTTGAACGTGGTAGAGAAGCTAGAAAATTTGAAAAGGGAAAGTTTAAGGCACAATCTAGATATATTGGGAATCTGTGAAGTGAAGCGGAAAGAAGATAAGTCTGTGATCTGATGAGTATAGGGTAATATCAACAGCAGCATAGAATGGTATAAACGGAGTAGGATTCATTACGAATACGAAATTAGAACACAGAGTGAGTTACTCTCGACAATTCAGTGATAGGGTTGTTCTTATCAAAATCGACAGCAAACCAATACCGGCAATGACAGTTCAGGCATACATCTGAAAAGCGCAAGACGACAAAGAAGAGATAGAGTATCTATTCGCGTATATTGAACGGGCAATTCAGTAAAAGGAAATGAAAATCTAATAGCCATAGTGATTGCAATATGGTTGTAGCGAAAGGAGTAGAAGGAGTGACTGAGAGAATGTGGGCTTGTTGGTAGGAATGAGAAAGGAGAAAGACTAAATGAATTCCGCAATAAATTTCAGCTAGTAACAGCGAATTTTCTGTTCACGAATCACAAGAGGAGGAGGAGGTATTCGTGCAAAAAGTCCCGTAGATACGGGAAGATTACATCATAGTCATGGAGAGATTCCAAAATCAGATACTGGATTGTAAGGTATACCCAGGAGCAGATATAGATTCAGATCACAATTTAGTAGTGATGAAGAGCAGGCTAAAGTTTAAGAGACTAGTCAGGAAGCATCAGTACACAAAAAAGTGGGATACAGAAGTACAAAGGAATGAAGAGATAGGTTTGACGTTCTCTGCGTCTATTAATACTACCTTTAGATAGTTCAATTGAAGAGGAATGGTTATCTCAAAAAAAGATAGAAAGATGGAAAGAAAAAACATAGGTACAAAGATAACCATGGGTAGCAGAAGAAATTCAAGGTGAAAGGGTATCAATCATAAGATTTGCTGATGACGTTGCTATCCTCAGTGAATGTGAATAAGAATTACAGGATCTCCTGAATGGAATGAATAATGAGTACAGATTTTGGATTGAGAGTAAATAGAAGAAAGACCAGAGTAATGAGAAGTAGCATAAATGAGTCGATCAATGAAATAAGGAAGTATAAAAATGTTTAGGAAAATTCAGGAATACAGAAATATAGGTCACTGAGGACTGAAATAAATAGAAAAGGCAAAAAAGATGTGGCGAAATGGCTGCATGAAAAACTTGAATAAATCCAAAATGAAATGATTGTCGGAGTGACTGACTCAGCATGTGAAAAAGTCAAAACAACCTTCAGGGAAATTAAAACAAAGGTGGTAATGTTAAGAGTACAAAGGGAATTCCACTGTTAGACGCAGAAGAGAGAGTATGTAGGTGGTAAGAGTACACTGAAGGCTTCAATGAGTGGGAAGACATGTCTGATAGAAGAAGAGGCAGGAGTCGATCTAGAAGAGATAGGCAATCCAGTAGTAGAATCAGAATTCGTAAAAGCTTTGCGAGACTTAAGATCTAATGAGGCAGAAGGGATAGCTAAATTTCCAACAGAATTTCTAAAATCAATGGGGAAGTGGCAACGAAACGACTGTTCATGTTGGTATGTAGAATGTATGAGACTGGCAATATATATATGTCTTTCGGAAAAATATCAGCCACACATTTCTGAATATTGCAAGAGCGGATAAGTGCGAGAATTATCGTAGAATCAGCTAAACAGCTGGTGCATCCAAATTTCTAACAAGAACAATATACTGAAGAATGGAAGACAAAATTGAGGTGCGTTCGATGGCGATCACTTTGGGTTTAGGAAAGGCAAAGGCATCAGAAGGGCAATTCCAGCGTTGCAGGTGATAATGGAAGCGAGACTAAAAATATCAAGTCACGTCCATAGGATTTGTGGACGTGGGAAAAGTATTCGACAATGTCAAATGGTACAAGCTGTTCGAAATTCTGAGAGAAATGTGGGTAAACTATTGAGAGAGACTGGAGATACACAACATATACAAGAGGTAACAGGGAACAATAAGAGTGGAAGACCAAGAACGAAGCGCTCGGTTTAAGTAGGATGTGGTCGTTGCGGTCTTCAGTCCTGAGACTGGTTTGATGCAGCCCTCCATGCTACTCTAGCCTGTGCAAGCTGCTTTAACTCCCAGTACCTACTGTAACCTACATCCTTCTGAATCTGCTTAGTATATACATCTCTTGGTCTCTCTCTACGATTTTTACCCTCCACGCTGTCCTACAGTACTAAATTGGTGATCCCTTGATGCCCCAGAACATGTCCTACCAACAAATCCCTTCTTCTAGTCAAGTTGTGCCACAAACTCCTCTTCTCCCCAATTCTATTCAATACCACCTCATTAGTTATGTGATCCACTCATCTAATCTTCAGCATTCTTCTATAGCACCACATTTCGAAAGCTTCTATTCTATTCTTGTCTAAATTATTTATCGTCCATGTTTCACTTCCATACATGGCAACACTCCATACAAATACTTTCAGAAATGACTTCCTGACACTTAAATCTATACTCGATGTTAACAAATTTCTCTTCTTCAGAAACGCTTTCCTTGCCATTGCCAGTCTACATTTTATAACCTCTCCACTTCGACCATCATCAGTTATTTTGCTCCCCAAATAGCAAAACTCCTTTACTACTTTAAGTGTCTCATTTCCTAATCTAATTCCCTCAGCATCACCCGACTTAATTTGACTACATTCCATTATCCTCGTTTTGCTTTTGTTGATGTTCATCTTATACCCTCCTTTCAAGACGCTGTCCATTCCGTTCAACTGCTCTTCCAAGTCCTTTGCTGTCTCTGACAGAATTACAATGTCATCGGCGAACCTCAAGATTTTTATTTCTTTTCCATGGATTTTAATACCTACTCCGAACATTTCTTTTGTTTCCTTTACTGCTTGCTCAATATACAGATTGAATAGCATCGGGGAGAGGCTACAACCCTGCCTCACTCCCTTCCCAACCACTGCTTTCCTTTCATAACCCTCGACTCTTATAACTGCCATCTGGTTTCTGCACAAATTGAAAATAGCCTTTCGCTCCCTGTATTTTACCCCTGCCACTTTCAGAATATGAAAGAGAGTATTCCAGTCAACATTGTCAAAAGATTTCTCTAAGTCTACAAATGCTAGAAACGTAGGTTTGGCTTTCCTTAATCTTTCTTCTAAGATACGTCGTAGGGTCAGTATTGCCTCACGGGTTCCAATATTTCTACAGAATCCAAACTGATCTTCCCCGAGGTCGGCTTCTACCAGTTTTTCCATTCGTCTGTAAAGAATTCGCGTTAGTATTTTGCAGCTGTGACTTATTAAACTGAATGTTCTGTAATTTTCACATCTGTCAATACATGCTTTCTTTGGGATTGGAATTATTATATTCTTCTTGAAGTCTGAGGGAATTTCGCCTGTCTCATAAATCTTGCTCACCTGATGGTGGAGTTTTTGTCAGGACTGGCTCTCCCAAGGCTGTCAGTAGTTCTAATGGAATGTTGTCTATCCGGGGGGCCTTGTTTCGACTTAGGTCTTTCAGTGCTTTGTCAAAGTCTTCACGCAGTATCATATCTCCCATTTCATCTTCATCTACATCCTCTTCCATTTCCGTAATATTGTCCTCAAAAACTTCGCCCCTGTATAGAACTTCTATATACTCCTTCCACCTTTCTGCTTTCCCTTCTTTGCATAGAACTGGGTTTCCATCTGAGCTCTTGATATTCATGCAAGTGGTTCTCTTTTCTCCAAAGGTCTTTTTAATTTTCCTGTAGGCAGAATCTATCTTACCCCTAGTGAGATAAGCCACTACATCCTTACATTTGTCCTCTAGCCATACCTGCTTAGCCATTTTGCACTTCCAGATTTCATTTTTGAGACGTTTGTTTTCCTTTTTGCGTACTTCACTTCCTGCATTTTTTTATTTTCGCCTTTCATCAATTAAATGTAATATCTCTTCTGTTAGCCAATGATTTCTATTAGCCCTCGTCTCTTTACCTACTTGATCCTCTGCTGCCTTCACTGCCCCCAGGGCCTCAGCATTCATTTGCTGGGTAAGGGCTTGGCGACCCCGGGGTTCCTGAGCTGGGGACTGGTAAGCGCCGCCAGTCCCCTGTCACCGTAAGCTCTGGGCATACCTCAACGACCACCGTACGGCTCGGCGGTGTAATGTTGTGTGTCTCAGAGAGTGGGGATCTTGGCTTGGCCGCCCGGATCGCGAGGATGGAATAAACCTCTATAAACAACCCCTCAATCTCAAGGTGTGCTGCGCGCTGATAAGATGCTTGGGTGTCGAGGTGGAACAGTCGTTAGCGGGCAACCTCTGGGGAACCTGCCGCGTCTCAGTTCTATAAAACTTACCTAGACAAGCGGGGCTCTGTCTAGGTGGACTCCTAGTTCCCTAGCTGCTCGTGGGGCCGAGATGGGTCCTTCGAAATCCTCTTTTCTTCCTCCCAGCGGAAAGGGTGGGCCGCTGGAAGGTTCTAACACCCAGTCCCTTAAGAGGGCTCGTGCAGTCAGTCTCCCTGACTCCGGCACTTCTTTGACAAGTCCAGTCCTAGGTAACAGAATGCATTCTGGTAATCCCAATGTGTTTCTCATTGTGAAATGGAAGGAGGGTAGTTTCGAGGAGGTTTCGCCCTTCTATATACAAAAGGGATTGGAGGGCATCTGTGGCTCCTTAAAATCGGTGAAGCACTTACGTAATGGGAACTTGCTAGTGGAAACTTCCACTTCCCAGCAAGCAACTAACCTGCAAGCTGCTAAATGCCTTGGGGAGTATGCCATAGACACTGAACTGCGCAGCACCTTGAACTACAGCAAAGGCGTTGTGACATGCCGGGATCTAGTTGACATTCCCAAGGACGAACTGCAACGTGAGTGGGCTCCGGAAGGTATCGTTGATGTCCAACATATCATGAAGAGGGTTGATGGCAATCTTGTCAAATCCGACTCCTTTATTCTGACCTTCAGTAGCACAAAACTTCCTGAACATTTTAAAGCTGGCCTCCTTCGTCTTAGTGTGAGGCCTTATTTCCCGACCCCAATGCGCTGTTTTAAATGCCAGCGTTTTGGGCATACCACCTTGATGTAAAGGCGAAGCGATTTGTGGAAACTGTGGTAAGGCAGCTCATGAAGGAGTTGGTTGCTCGTCTCCGGCCAAATGTATCAATTCCTCTGGGGACCACCCCGTTGGGAGTAGGGACTGCCGAATATTTTTAGAGGAACGCAAAGTCCAGGAAATAAAAACAACCAAGCGTATCCCCTATGGTGAAGCCAAGAAGATCTATAAGTCAATGAAACCTCTCACATTTGCTACATCTTTTGCATCCCTGGTTCAGAAGTCTACTCCAAAAGTCGATGCCTCAACGCAGACCGAGGTGGTGAGTGTTGGCACTAACACCTGCACCTGTCAGTGCACTTGCAACGCAGCTGGTGTTTCAGAGCCAGTAGCCCCTACTCGAACGGCAGACAAAGAAACAGTGGCGAACTTGGGCCAGCCCCTGGTGCCTCCAACAACTGAGGCTGCTCCCAAGCCCAGTGCGCCAATTAGCACTCCTATATCAGCTCCCCCAATGCCCACCAAACCACAGAAAGTTACTGTACAGCAGCAACAGCGGGTCAGATCCCGTGGTAAACCATCTGACCATGCGGATCTTGTTTTAAGTGGCTTCATCTCTTCTCCTGAGTTGATGGAATTCGACGTATGTGTGGGGCAATCATCTCGTCACACGCCTGTCGCTCCACCTGTTGCGGTCTCCCCGCCCCGTCGGAGAGACAGGATGAGGGTGCTACCCCCAATGTAGACGGCTCCCATACTTCAGTGGAACTTGCAAGGGTTCAGGACACATGTGGAGGACCTTCGTCTACTCTCTCAGGGTAGACCAGAGTGTCTATGTCTCCAGAAGACGTATTTCCATCCATCATACTCCCCTGAGATATGAGGCTATACACTCCACAAAAAGGACGACCTGCGTGGAGAGCTAGAGGAGGCTTAGGTATTTTCGTCAGGACGGACTACCACTCCTCGCCTCTCTCACTTACGACGACTTTACAGGCCGTCGTTGTGTCTGTGCAAGTACGTCATCCATTGACTGTATGCTCGCTTTACTTGGCCCCACATGATGCACTAGATGAAGCGGCCCTCACCGATCTTCTTACACAGCTCCCCCAGCCATTCATTATCTGTGGTGATTTTAATGCCCACAATGTGCTTTGGGGCTCTGCAATTACCTGCCCCAGGGGTAGAGAAATTGAGAGGCTTCTCCTGTCATCCTGTGCCTACTTGCTCAATGGAGGACAGAGTACCCATTTCTGCACCGCGACTGGGTCGTTCTCTGTCATTGACCTCTCACTTTGCTCTCCTGCTCTTGCTGCCAGTGCTCACTGGGAAGTGGTCGCTGACTTGCACGGCAGTGATCATTTCCCAAACTGGATTCACCTGCCAGATGGCGTGGCCCCCGAAAAGAGACCACCATGATGGGTGCTCAGTTGAGTTGACTGGACACTTTATAGCCAGTTGGCCCAATTCGAACACTGTGCGAATGTTGAGGTGTGGGTGGATCATATTACCAAAACGGTCCACCACGTCGCTGCAGCATCCGTTCCACAGTCAACAAGCCACCGGAAGAGGCCACCTGTGCCTTGGTGGAGTGCTGAATGCTGCTCTGCAATCAGGACCAGGCGTGCGGCTCTGCGTCGGTTCAAGTGTCGGCCGACTGCTGAGAATCTTGAACCTTTCGGGTGGCGAGGGCAAGATGTCGCCGTATTATTCGTGATAGCAAGAAGAGATCGTGGCAAAAGTTCCTGAACACCATTAACCGTTCCACCAAAAGTTCCATCGTGTGGGAGACCATCAGGAGACTTTCTGGCAGAGGAGGGAGGTGCCCCATATCTGCTGTAATGAATAACGGCACTCTCCACACAGATCTGCAAGACATTGCCCAGACTATGGCAGCGTATTTTGTCACAGTTACTGCAACAACCAGTCAGGATCCAGCGCCATAGTGCCGTTGCTGAGAGATGTAGTCTGGACTTCCAGTCCACCTGTCATGAAGTTTACAACTTCCCATTTTCTATGTGGGAGCTGGATTCTCCATTGTCTGTAGCTCGTGACACATCCCCTGGTCACGACAGGATCCATTGCAGTATGCTATGGCACCTCACAATGCGCAAAAAAGAAATCCTCCTCGCCCTTTTTAATGCCATTTGGGCGTCGAGTCACTTTCCTGACGCGTGGCGTGAGGTAGTTTTAATCCCTTTTTTAAAACCTGGGAAAGACCGCACGAGCCCAAGTAGCTACCGTAGTGTTGCCCTCACTAGTTGCATAGGGAAGACCTTGAAGCGGATGGTCAACTGCCGCCTTGTCTGGATGTAAGAATCCCGGCAACTCCTTAGTCGCTTTCAGTGTGGGTTCAAGAGGTTTCGTTCCACCTTCGATAACCTTGCCCTCCTGGAGGCGGCTATACAACAAGCTTTCCTACGCCGTCATCACCTTCTAGGTGTATTTTTCGACGTCGAGAAGGCCTACGATACTACTTGGAGGCGTCTCATCCTGGAGCTGCTCCACGAATGGGGTTTTCGTGGTTGTCTTCCTCTGTGTATTCAGTCTTTCCTCTCGCCACGATATTTTCTATACCGAATTGGTGACGTCCTGTCTGATCGCTTTGAGCAGGAGAACGGTGTCCCTCAGGGTAGCGTTTTAAGTGTGACTCTTTTTGCCGTCGCTATTAATAGCATTACGTCCATAGTGAAAAGTACTGTCCAGTGTTCATTGTTTGTGGATGATTTCTCTTTGTTTTTCTCTTCTTCAAGCCTTGCAACGACAACTCGTCAGTTGCAACTTACGATTAGGCGTTTGGATGACTGGCCGCGGTGGAGTGGTTTTAAGTTTTCCACCGAGAAGTCGGTATGTGTTCTTTTTAACCGTTCTCATTCGATTTTAACCTTTTCCTGAGTTGCGGATGAGGGGCACTATTCTTACTTTTAAAGACACGGTGAGGTTTCTGGGGCTCATTTTTGACTCGAAGCTCACGTGGTTACCTCAGCTTAAAGACCTGAAGCGGCGGTCACTTAAGGCTTTAAGTATTTTAAAATGTCTTAGCCACAGTACATGGGGAGCTGACAGGACTTGTCTGCTCCAGTTTTACAGGGCGTTTGTGCGATCTCGGCTCGATTATGGGTGCACGGTGTATGGGTCTGCGAGGCCTTCTTACTTAAAGATGTTGGACGTTGTGCACCATGAAGGGCTTCGGTTGGCCACTGGGGCATTCCGAACTAGCCCCAAACCGAGCCTCTGTGCAGAGGCTCGTGAACCGCCACTTCATATGCGGCGACGGCTATTTACAGTGCGCCAGGCGTATAAAACTTTGTCCACACCATACACCCCTGCATACCATACCGTTGCTCAGCCTCCTCTGGCACAGTTATTTCATAACCGGCAACGTGCGACGCAACCCTATGTGTTTCGCGCACAGGATTGCCTCGCTGCGATGTCTATGGCTGGTCTTCGTGTTTTGCGTCGCGGTTGGAGCAGATCTCCACCTTGGCTCCTCCGGAGACCCAAACTTATTTTAGATTTGACTAATTTTAAGAAAGATCGCACACCAGATTTTACATTCCAATCACTGTTTTTTAACATTTTAGATGTGCATTACGGTTTCACTGTCGTTTACACTGATGGCTCCAAACAGGAGAATTTCCTTGGCTGTTCTGTAGTGTTCCCTGATCAAGTTACCCGGATTCGCCTCCCTGCTGAATATACCGTTTTCGCAGCGGAGCTCCACGCGATCCTGAAGGCACTGGAGCAGATGAATCGTGTTCGGGGCGATCGATTTCTTCTCTGCTCCGATTCTCTTAGTGCCTTACAATCACTGCAGAACCTGTACCCGACTGAAGAGATGGTCCAGCTGATACATGACCAACTGTACTTGCTCCAACGGCGGGGTACAGGAGTATCCTTCTGCTGGGTGCCTGGTCATGTCGGGTTATGGGGCAGTGAACAGGCCGATCGGGCTGCCAAGGAGGCCTGCAGAGAGCAGGATGTGGTCCAGTGTCCTATTCCCTTGCAGTCCGTCATCGCTGCACTCCACAGGAAGAGCATGGAGTTGTGTGAGGACGAATGGCTGGCGGTGATGGCCAATAAACTTCGGTTGATAAAGTCAACCACTCGGCCGTGGCGTTCCTCCTGCCGGTTGCTCAGGCGGGAGGAGGTGGCCCTCACACGTCTTCGGATCGGGCACTGTCCTCTCACACATAGCTTTTTATTACGGCGGGAGGATCCTCCGTTTTGTGATGCTTGTGGTGTGCACATCTCTGTCCGGCACATTTTAACAGACTGAATTTTATACCGTGATGCACGGGCAGAAGCACAAGTTGATGGGGATCTGCCTTTTGTTTTAGCTAATGATGAGACGTGTGTGTCTAGGGTTTTAAAGTTTTGTGATGTGTCTTGACTCTGGCCTAAACTTTTAGGCTGAAGATTTCAGTGTATTGCAGAGTGGCTGACGCCTCCCCTTTTTTCCTTGCGGTCAGCCAGCCACTTCCATCTGCTACAATGTTTTAGCTCCCCCTAACATTTTCTTCTTGTGTTGTCCATGTTTTACTGCTGACGCTCTGCTTCATCCCACGCTTTGGTGAGGTTGAGCACATGTTTTTCAACGATTGTTATCCATGTTTTCTGTTTCGTTTTAAATTCCTGTTCTGGGATTTTTCTTGACACCCGTCTCACTAAGTTACTGAACGGGCGCTGAAGACCTTGCTGTCGTGCGCCCAAAGCCCCTCTACTACTACTACTACAGCCTTCACTATTTCATTCCTCAAAGCTACCCATTCTTCCTCTACTGTATTTCTTCCCCCCATTCCTGTCAATTGTTCCCTTATGCTCTCCCTTAAACTCTGTACAACCTCTGGTTCTTTCAGTTTATCCAGGTCTCATCTCCTTAACTTTCCCACCTTTTTGCAGTTTCTTCAGTTTTAATCTACAGTTCTTAAACAATAGATTGTGGTCAGAGTCCGCATCTGCCCCTGGAAATGTCTAACAATTTAAAACCTGGTTCCTAAATCTCTGTCTTACCATTATATAATGCATCTGAAACCTTCTAGTATCTCCAGGGTTCTTCCATGTATACAACCTTCTTTCATGATTCTTGACCACGTTTTAGCTATGATTAAGTTATGCTCTGTGCAAAATTCTACCAGGCGGCTTCCTCTTTCATTTATTAGCCCCAATCCATATTCACCTACTACGTTTCCTTCTCTTCCTCTTCCTACAGTCGAATTCCAGTCGCCCATGACTATTAAATTTTCGTCTCCCTTCACTACCTGCATAATTTCTTTTATCTCATCATACATTTCATCAATGTCTTCTTCATCGGCAGAGCTAGTTGGCGTATAAACTTGTATTACTGTAGTAGGCGTGGGCTTCGTGTCTATCTTGGCCACAATAATGCGTCCACTATGATGTTGGTAGTAGCTTACCCGCATTCCTATGTTTTTATTCATTATTAAACCTACTCCTGCATTACCTCTATTTGACTTTGCAATTAGAACCCTGTATTCGCCTGACCAAAAGTCTTGTTCCTCCTGCCACCGAACTTCACTAATTCCCACTATATCTAACTTTAACCTATCCATTTCCCTTTTTAAATTTTCTAACCTACCTGCCCGATTAAGGGATCTGACATTCCACGCTCCGATCCGTAGAACGCCAAGTTTCTTCCTCCTGATAACGACATCCTCTTGAGAAGTCCACGCCCGGAGATCTGAATGGGGGACTATTTTATCTCCGGAATATTTTACCCAAGAGAACGCCATCATCATTTAATCATACATTAAAGCTGCATGCCATCGGGAAAAATTACGGCTGTAGTTTCCCCTTGCTTTCAGTCGTTCGCAGTGTCACAACAGCAAGGCCGTTCTGGTTAGTGTTACAAGGCCAGATCAGTCAATCATCCAGACTGTTGCCTCTGCAACTAATGAAAAGGCTGCTGCCCCTCTTCAGGAACCGCACGTTTGTCTGGCCTCTCAACAGATACCCCTCCGTTGTGGTTGCACCTACGGTACGGCTACCTGTATCGTTGAGGCACGCAAGCCTCCCCACCAACGGCAAGGTCCATGGTTCATGGGGGGGGATTAAGTAGGATATAAGACAGGAATGTAGTCTTTCGCCCCTACTGTTCGATATATACGGCTGGGAAGCAATGTCGGAAATAAGAAAAAGGTTCAAGAGAGGAATTAAAATTCATGGTGAAAGGGTATTAATGAGAAGATTCGATGATGACGTTGGTAACGTCTGTGAATGTGAATGAGAACTGCAGGACCTCCTGAATGGAATGAACAGTGTAATGAGCACAGAATTGGATTAAAAGTAAATAGAAGATAGACAAAAACAACGAGAAGTAGTTGAAATAAGAACAGCGAGAAACGTAACACTAGGACTGGTCATCACGAAGTAGATAAAGCTAAAGAGTTCTGCTAGCTAGGCTTGCCTAGTACTGGCAAAAAGAGCATTCCTGGCCAGGAGAAGTCTCATAATATCAAACATGGGCCTTAAATAAAGGAAGAAATTTCTGAGATATGTATGTTTAGGGGGACAGCATTGTATGGTAGTGAAACATGGCATGGACTGTGGGAAACCTGGAAAATAAGAAAATTTAAGAATTTGAGATGTGGTGCTACAGAAGAATATTGAAAATTAGGTAAGGGATGAGGAGGTTCTCCGCAGAATCGGCGAGGAAAGGAATACATGGAAAACTGACAAGAAGAACGGACGGGGTGGTAGGACGTCTGTCAAGATATAGCGGAATAACTTCCTTGGGACTAGAGGCAGATGCAGAGGGAAAAAAACTGTAGGCGAAGACAGATTGGAATACATCCAGCAAATAACTGAGGAAGTATGTTGCAAAGTGGAGCGCTTGGAGAGAGTTCGTGGCGGTCTGAGTCAAATCAATCAGAAGACTGATGAGTGAAAAAAATTGTGAAGCACTTGTTTTTAAACAGAAACAAACAAGCATATTATTTATTTTTGTCTGCAACTATGCATTGTAGGTGACATTTGTCCAAGAACAAATTTAAACTAGGTCCGGTACCCAGGTTCTGACCAAGGTTTACGGTCGTTTTCCAAGAGATAATGAAGAGAATGTCAGAACTGCATATTCCTGTCCCAGTACCCTTAACTTGGAAACCCTGTTCCCTACTCCCAGCTAGATGACAGAATAAAAGCATCAAATCCATCTCTTGTGAGACAGACGTTAATGAGATGATAAAAAGTGACCAAGCGCCATTCCTTTTTACAAGCTGATGCTATTTGAAGTGTATACCGAGACTGGAAATTAGGAAACCCTTTTCGCTACTTGTAGCTTACTGATAACAAAAATCTTCATATCAGTTAGTCTTAAGTTTCTTGTAACAGCGACGTTAATGAGACGATAAAAGTTAACCAATCATCGGTCCATTCTACAAACGGACCTTATTTCATTGTGGCTTCTTGCAAACCATACTGCCTTCTCAAAAGACTTCATATCCAAATAAATGAAGGACTAACTGACATAAAGCCAATACTTTCGTTGGAATATACTGCTGTTTTGTCCAATATTCTGAAGTAAATCTTTGCACATCTGTGCAATCAAAAGCTACTTTTTGATAACTTGATTTTTCTCTCCTTGACGTTACACGAGATGCTCTAGACCGCCGGCCGCGGTGGTCTCGCGGTTCTCGGCGCGCAGTCAGGAACCGTGCGACCGCTACGGTCGCAGGTTCGAATCCTGCCTCGGGCATGGATGTGTGTAATGTCCTTAGGTTAGTTAGGTTTAAGTAGCTTTAAGTTCTAGGGGACTGATGACCACAGCAGTCGAGTCCCATTGTGCTCAGAGCCATTTGAACCATTTTTTGCTCTACACCAGTGGTTCTCAACCTTCCTAAGACCATTAGTCCTGCGACTAGATATTAGCTAGCAACGCCACCACCATCATTATATCAACATTAGTGCCTAACTAAACTGTAGAATGAAAAATTATTTTCTTTAACAAGTTTATTTTAAAAATAACGGAAGGTGCATGCTACTTAGTTTTGTAGGTTTCTTTTAACCCACAAAGTAATGAGGCAATGATACAGTTCCCTCTGCTTATTTTTGAAAATCTTTCTTTTCCTTATTTTTTTCCTGGAACGATGATGCAATTCTCAGCACACCGTGACTGCTACCAACAACACTTTCTCAGTAAAGAAACCTATATACATTGAGGGTAGACCCTTGTTACAAAACATGCTTCCTCCTCATCTTCTCCCCCAAGTGACACGCCCTTCACTGACAGCCTGCACCCCCATTTAACATCAACCAACTTAAAATATGTACACTGTACTTACCGCTTACTCATCACTTCACTGCTGGACTTCTTACTTCTGAACTGAAAATAATAACAGTGTGAAGCCCCTACAGCAGTGTAGTAGCTATTACATCATTATTGTTGTACTGTTAATTAGTTCGTTTATTTGATGGGAAATGAATAATGAAGCAATTTTGCTGTCTTCCGGGAAATACCTACAAGTCGACAAAGGCATTTTCAGGACGCGAAGGGGGCGTGGCACGTTTGTGTAGAGTGACACTGAGGACGGGTTTCCGGGAAAGGCAGTGAGTGAAGCAGCGTATACAGCGCAGGTTTGCGGGGCAACGGGCTGGCTGTTTGTTCTACCAACTGTATGACTTCCAAGTTTGTCTGGCTGAACATCTTCCGGACATGAGGTACGTTCACTGGAAACGGGAGTGGGACACTGCATTCCTTTGGCCGAGCAGATTTGGACGCGGGTGGTGGGCCGTCGTCATCCACGCGTCTCTTGGCGGCTCCAAGCTTTTCCACTGCTTGTCACCGCACAGCGGCTTTGGATGCTAGGTGAGCTACGTTTAGTTCGTTGTCTCCAAGCCGAGACCACGTGGCATTCGTAAAGATGACCTTCTTCCCCTTGTGACCGTGGTAATTGTGACTGGTTTGGTTTCTGCGTGTGTTGGTGTCTTGTTGCTTATATGTCAGACTCCGTTCAGCCTCCTGTTATTGTTGGTCCCTGCTCCTGTGTCTGGCTCGTATGTAAACATAATAGCTTCAATTTAGTAAATATACTTGTTGTGATCTCATTGCATGTTTTATATTATTGGGGCTTTAGACTGCTTGGGGTAAGGTGAATTTCTGACTCTCTCTCTCTTTTTCTTTTTCTTTTTTGCGTCTTACGGGGGCAAATGGGCAAATTTTGTTGCATGTATTTAAGTGGATTACATCTCCAAGCCAAGTCTGTGTTTAACATAGGTGCTTGGTAGCTTATGAGGTGTTTAAAATGACAAAAATTCGGGCACACCTCTCAGGTGCAATGGACGAGCTACGTGTGATGTAGTATGGCCGCCCACCCTGAGGGAACTACGTATACCTTCATGTCGGTTGTTCAGGTCCACATCCAGCTTGGAGCAGAGTGTATGGTATACAAGGCAGAAAAAAATCCAAGAGTTAAAGCGAAGAAGATTTACAGATCGCTTCAACCCCCAACGTTTTCCACTTCATTTGGTGCAGCATTCGCGAAGAAACCTGCGACTATGAATCTTTCCACCCAGACGTAACGCATGGATCTTGATACCAAGCAATGCTCTTGCAAATGCTCCTGTTGTAGCGACAATCCAGATGGAACTTGGAACTTTTTCTGTCTCCACGCACAGTCCTATGGCAGACATTGTTTCTTTTCCTGTTGCTGCTGTCTCCGCGTCAACTACAACGGTGACTGCCGCTTCTGCTCCTGCAGCTGATGTTTTTTTGGCGGGACAAGTGTTCTGCATACTGAGTTGGCACAGCCTTCCTCGGTGTCGCCGGATCTGGAACAGAAGACCAAGGTTAAGCAAACTGTCAAGAGGCTGAATCGAAGCAGGTGGCTTGTCAGAGCCAAGAATACTCAAAGGATGACACCTCGGCTATGGACCTAGAACACTGCTTCAATGAACCCTTGCGTTCCACTGAGTTCTTCTCCTTCTGAAGTGGGTTCTCCTACACGCGGAGAGGCAAGGGGAAAACATAAACCTGTGAAATTAATGGCTCCTGAACTACAGTCGAACATGAATGGGTAAAGGACACATGTGGAGGAGCTGAAACAGCAGGTATAGGAAAGACCCGTCTGTCAGTGTCTACAGGAAATGCATTTTTAAACATAGTGATACCCCCGTCCTCAGGGAATATAGCTGTATCGGAAAGATGACCTCATTGTAGACAGGGGTGAAGGTGGAGTGGCTATCGTTGTGAATATACCACTCCACCTCTGTCATCCTCAGAACAGCTATTCAGGCAGTTGCTGCCAGGATGCATATTCCATTTTCTGTTACCGTCTGTAGTGTGTGTCGGTCGCCCAACGAAAGTTTGGATAGGGCGGGGCTTTCTGAGCTTATTTCGCAACTTCATCCCCCATGCAGGAGATTTAAATGCACACAATGTGCTACGGCGATCTTCATCAACTTGCCCCTTGGGTCGGGTTATTGAAAGCTTTATTGGCTCAGAGGAGTTACGTCCTTAAAGCGGGTGGTAGCACACATTTCAGCACTGCCTTGGGGTCATTCTCCGCCATAGACCTTGCTTTCTGTTCTCCTTCCGCTGTGGGTATTGCTCACTAGGAAGTGGTCACTGACTTACATTCCAGTGACCAGTTCCATATCTGGAATCACGTCTCAGAGATATCCCCGAAAGGAAACCTCCATGGTGGATACTTCAAGAGCGAACTGGACACTGTAGAGTGAATTAGCTGTTTTCGTACGTCGAGACAGTGTTCAGAACAGGGTGGATGACATTACTAATGTGATCCACCATGCCGCTGATGCGTCTATCGCCAAGTCTTCAGACTGACTTCAGACGCGATTGCCCTGGGTAAGGATCGAATCTCATACAGTACCTCCACCAGGACGCAAAGGAAATACTCTTTCTGCTATTTAATGCAGTTTGGTTGAGCATGGACTTTCCCGACTAGTAGAGGGAGGCGATTTTAGTGCCCCCTTCTGAAACCAGAGAAGGACCGCATGTTGGCCAGTAGTTACCATAGCGTGGCCCTCACTAGTTGTATAGGAACGCATGATCAGCCGCCGTCTCATTTGGGTCCTAGAATTTTTTGGAGGTATCGTTCAACCCTTGATAGCCTTGATGGCTTGTGAACTTTAAGCTTCGTTTCATGACTTATTGATGGCCTACGGAACCTGTGGCAAATCCAATGCGGATCTACTTTTCTCAAAAACTTGCCGTGTCCTCGTAGGTGGAACAGTGTTGAAATTGTTATTTCACTCATTTATCATTAAATTATAACCACATTTCCACCGCGTTTTTGAAGCAGAAACTCTTCCTTCATTAGAAGAATCTTCACAACAGATTAGAATCACTACTGCAGAATGTCAGATAAGTTCGACTTTTTAGCAGTGCTCTCTGCTGTTTGTTTTAATTGTTACCTGAAAAATATAGAGCACTGTGGTGTTTTTGTCTATACTTATCACAAACAAACAAGATTACCTTCAGGTTTTCAGTGGGCTATGATGCGTAATGACGTTTGGCCCACTCCATATAGATGCAAGCTGTGAATTGCAGATCTTCAGCTCTCTGTCTTAGAAATACACAGCAGAACTGCAATCTAGCATGGTGACATTGTGGTCTGAGAGCTTCCACTCACTGCAACTGATAGAGGTTAAACAGCTGATTGTACAGAATTGGTCTTGTAAGTGCGTCGTTTTTGCCTTCAGCGCCTCCAATTCCTTGCATATTTGTTTCAGGTTGATGTTCTACGTACACGGTGCAATTGTGGTCCCTCAAATCCAGGTTGTTAACTATGCTAGTTCTGCCGCGATCCCTGTACCTCTTTCGTATGAGTTCATGTCGCAAGTCTTTGCAATAACAGACTGAACATTTTTTTTTCAGATGGAATGCGGGGAGAGGATGTCGTTCGAAGCATATGACATTTGCTTGTTGATTAACGGTGTTGGCTAAACCCTAGTAGAATACCACGTTTGCCATTTGGAGCTATAAGTAACAAGAATTTATTTCATTGACTACGTTGATCACTTTTGACACAATCACTGATCTTGCTGTGACGGCAAAACAACTCCAAAACACTATGAATGGAACGGCTGTTATAGGAGGCTGTTGTGTGCTCAACGTCTGACAAGTGTCTCAGCTATGGAACTAGGGACACGGACAGGGACACGGACGAACATCATCAGTTTGAAGTGAACTATGAAGGTCAACAGCAAGACACTTTACTAAGTATTGACCATTCTCTCTAGGCTTTTTTTTTAACAATATTGCCGCTCCTCCCTTACCGTCTAGTCTCTCTGATCTGACTGAATGGATGAAAAGGTTGGTTCAAATGGCTCTGAGCACTATGGGACTCAACTGCTGAGGTCATCAGTCCCCTAGAACTTAGAACTACTTAAACCTAACTAACCTAAGGACATCACACACATCCATGCCCGAGGCAGGATTCGAACCTGCGAGCGTAGCAGTCGCGCGGCTCCGGACTGAGCGCCTAGAACGGATGAAATGGTGTTTGGCGCTTCAACCATATTCCTCGGAGTCTAGCAATACCAATATTGTTATTTAGTTCTATTTTTTTAGGATGCTCTTGTGTGCGATTGCTGACTAAGTATTCCATCTACGAATGAGGAGATACTTCTTATTTGTTTCCTGATATAATCTTAAACTTACGACGTGAAACTTTTTATATGTAACTTCAGTATCTATAACTTTATTCCTTTGCTTTAGCTGTGAAACTTCCTTGGTCTTAACATGTGACCATTCAGATATCAGCTGCTACTAACCTAACACAGACTGGCACAGAGGTCTACCGCACGCGTATGTTCGAGTGCAAGGCGCTTTGGATGAGTTATGGGACTAAGCTAATACCGTAGTGGCAAAGATGTAAACGTAACGAAAATTACAACAAGCGGTAAAAACTTGGTCTCTGCTATCCGTCCTTGAGCATCCAACTACAAAGAGAACAAAATTTTTATTTAAAACAGTACCATCTATATTACCTTTCCTCACTGCTCCATTTAAGTACTGAGGTAGTAGAGGCTGCTGGAAATCACGTTTCCCCCAATCCTTTGGAGTAATATTGATGCTGTAGACCTAATGTAACTTTATGTGGTAAAAGGAACGGGACTATGAGGTTGTTTCTGGATGTTAAGCGACAATACTGTGATCTGTGGGAGAGAAGTGAGGAAAAGGAGTGTGGCTAACTCTTTGTTTCCTCTTGTCACCCCACGATGGTAAGACTGAAGGACCTTGATACTTTGAAGAGGGTAGATCTGTTGCTGACTGTAAGGAAGGAGACATCGTTCTAACTGGTGGCAGATTGTGTTGCTGCATGTCGCCTTCTAAAAATATATTTTGGGCACTGTCTGCCGGTAGCCAAATGGCAGTTTCACAGTTTACACAAACGATTTGGTTTGACTGATATTGTTGTGTGGAATGGGCCCCTTCACACCCTCCACATCTCTGTTCACTCTGACACTGATGATCGATATGCCCATATCTTAGGCAATTGTAGCATTTGGAACATAATTAATAAAACAATTTTTTCTTATATTGTTTATAAGAATGTAAGCTTCTAACTGAAGCTTGTGTAGCTTAGAAACTGACGATCGTTGTTTTGCTAAGACAGGGCTGTCCACTTTAACCTTGATTCTGTTCTTATCAAACTGCAAAGTTTTATCGATTACCAGTGCCTTACAAAACGCTCTTAGCTCATTTGCTATTTAGGCAATGTCTTCAATGTCTGACGATCGTCAGTTTTTCTTGTAATGTACGATTAGCGAGTCGGACACCATTTTACCTTGTAAGTCAGATCTACATTCACCTGACGTCGACCTTGTAGGACACATATCTCGTCACTCATGTCAGTGTTCTCCGTTGTACACAAACCTCAGCTGGCCATTCAAATTAGCAGTCTCCCGAGCTTTGTGTTGGACATTAAGCTACGCCTGGCCTCGCAGTTACTTCATCTAACTTCTGCCCGAATTTTGAAGTGATGAACGCAGCGTATTACTTTGTCCACTAACTAGCATATTCAGACAAGCTTGCTCTGAATTAAAGTAATGGTCTCTGATAGATAGCAAACCGTGTGAACAATAGCTTCTCCTCAGTTACAGAAAGAAACGTTATTTGAGGAAAGAAATGTAAGATACGTTCATCTACGGGTTTCTACTTGGAGGCGTTAGGATTATCAGTTAATTAAGTATGCGGACATATGTGTCGCAGTTAAATGAAAGTCTGACATTTACCTTCAGTGAAAAAGAGCTTTTCTTCTTTTTTAAAGGAAGTAATTTTCATGTATCCTACCAGATATATAATTATCTGATGGCAGACTTTTTGAATTCCAGTTACTTGCTTTCACATTTGGGGAGCAAGAGCTCCTTTTAAATCTGTTCGTAAACAGCTAATAACGAATCTTCAACCCGACCAAGTTGGCGATTGTCCAGGAAACAAATTGCGTGGCATTGACTTAACGAGTTACCCATATAAGCCGCTTGCTTTCCAATAAATTCATGCGTCAACGAATCTGAATAAATTATACAGTATCGCATCCCATATGTCTAACATTTAAGGGAATAAGAGCCATATGCATCGAAAGGTCGTAGATTTCACTGGTATGCGACTGACCGTATAAGGTCTCCGAATGTCATTGTCTGCAGCGCATATGTTCCCGCAGCCGGTACGATAACTTCTTAAATTTAGCACCGACATTGAATTTATGACTGACTGTACTCTAAAAAACATATGATACTAGTGCGGATACCAAAGCATCCTGCAAATTGCTTTATCCCCGTACATGGCGGACCAAGGGTAACAGGGACATCCGCGACATTTTGCTACATAGACTGGAGTCTGCGGTTTCATGTTTCCTTGCCCCTAGTTTATCGACGTTTGCGTGAAATTAGAGAAGCTAGTGGCACACGGAAGACAACAAACACTCAAATAAGACACGTAACAGAAAGCAAGTACTCAAGAGTAAAATACTGCAACTTGTCTCATTTAATGCTGAGAAATTCAAAACAACGTAGTTCAATGTATTTCACCTGTATCTTGCGTTGTCTTTACTTACAAGAACAATCGTAAGGTTACATAAGCTTATTGATTGTTTTATCCTATCTCAAAGGCACTGTGACCAATGCATCAACAATTGTTACGCATTGGTAATTGAACAAACCTGTTCCTTATAATAAATATTGAGTCACATGCTGTAATGCCGATTGGTTCCGCCTCCGAAGTCGGAGTCAGTGATGCCGTCTAGAGTCATTGTGCTGGCAGAAATACTGATCAACACTATTTCGCAGTTGGGGGAAGAGATGGTCGCAAAGTGATCCTGGTCACCAGTTTATGCTCCAGTGTCCTGGAGTCAATGCCAATCCAATCCGCAAAGCCTCATAGATTGAGGGTACCTGACACTATGTATTACATCTGTCCCCAAATCTCACCCACTACCTTCTTTCTTTAAGCTCTAGCAACAAACTCGCCACTGCACTATGCAGTAAAGTACTCGTAAATGTGGATTTCTAGCTGCTATGTGTTTGTTTAAAATCCACGCTTTCAACACATCTATCTTTCGCTCGTAAGTTTTGTCTGTGACTGACGATGGTGTAGCGACTGTGTTACCTGTGACAAATGTACGTTTTACTCAGCAGCAGAGCTGTAATAACGGGATTGTAGCATATCACGGGTGCTGTGAGTCAGGTGTATTACAGTTCGAATAAATGCATGCATGTTTTATTTCTTCTCTCTAAAAGCTAAAGAAGGGATTATACTGCTGATTCTGATATAGATTGTCGAGAAAATAGTTCAGTACTTGGATATTATTTCAGTGCTACGAACCACGAGTGTGTTGAGTCATTTCGGAGCAACAAGATCGAATAAATGCTTTCACAGTGTCTCTTTCTCGTCTCTGAACACCACAGAAGGGATTTCGCTTCGCATTCGGTTAACTGATCAATTTTAGGGTGTTCTCTTTGTGCGAGAAAACGTGTGGATAGTATCACCCCCAGTACAGGGATGATGGCATGCTCTCGAATACTTTAAATTCGAACCCACCGATGAACTGCCTCTGTTTACGTTCCAGTGCAATACCTTTCTTGTACGCTTTCCTATACATGCATTAGTGTAACATGTCGTTCTCTCTGATCAATCTAACGTAATTGAGAAACTCTTCAGATTTTTGTATCTCAATCTTTCCTTGCACTTATGGGCGCTGTGTGATACGTTCATCAGCATTTAAGAGTTTTAAGGACGTCTTTTCAAATTACTATCTTCTCTTATTTGAATATGGTTGCTGTTTTGTGTACTTACTAGAACCAAAGTGTAGTATGTTAATTCCCGTACAATAAATGTCATTAAAACTTCCACTGTTCTGTATGTTACCCAGTATTTATTACACCATCACGAAAATAAACGTGAGTCACTGCTTCTGTTACGCTTGCGTTCAAAAGCGCCATATTAGCTACCCTTTTTGACCTGTTTGTTTGTGACTAAGGCAGAATCAGAGGGGTGAAATAAATGCATATATGGTTTTAGCCCGCAATTTGCATAGCAATCCCCCTTTCCAGGTTTTTATTCACTTACGTTAGTTGGCACCGTACATAACAGTTGCCCTCGTGGGATTTATGAGGGTCATTCCATAAATAATGGCAACTATGGTATATTTTACAATAATGTGAAAACTTTTGAATTCCACGATGTGCATTAAACCGGCACAGCAGTGTGTATTTGTGTACCAACATAAAATAGGATTCCAGTACAGGAGGTCACGGTAAATATTGAATTGAAGCGTACACATTGGAGCTCTGTGTAAATTTTATGTGTACGAGTACAAATGGAACAAAAACGAATCAAAATCAACTACTGTGCTTTACAATAGTCTCACCTGTCGCTGAAATGCCGTGAGGACATTTTAAACAGCGATACGACTGGGAACCGCTCCAGACTGGACTGCACCTGCCGCCAGCACTAAGTCCTTACCGGGATTTGGTGCCAGAGTACGACTGCAGTTGCTGCCGCCAATGCAGAGTTGCTGCCGCATTCCAGCACGCAGCGAGTCGCAGCCCGCGCGCAAACGTCTGCGTGCACCCCTGTTAAACCCTCATTCACAGCTGGTGACTCATCGAAGCAAATTCCAAAATTTATGAAAGTAAGGCAAAGAGGTGGATGGTACTCAATTTTTCCACTGTCTCTTTCGCGTAGAGTGAGGATATAATCAGTTGTACCAAATCCTGCGCGGAGCCCAGGTTGCTCAATGTGTTGAGTCAGACCAAGTGTAGTGCTCAGTCTGGTAGTCAAATTCTACAAAAGACTTTGCATAGTATGGACAGGAGGCTGATAGAGTGATACTTCTTTTTGTCTGTAGTTCAAAAAAATGGCTCTGAGCACTATGGGACTTAACATCTATGGTCATCAGACCCCTAGAACTTGGAACTACTTAAACCTAACGACATCACACAACATCCAGGCATCATGAGGCAGAGAAAATCCCTGACCCCGTCAGGAATCGAACCCGGGAACCCGGGCGCAGGAAGTAAGAACGCTACCGCACGACCACGAGCTGCGGACCTTATCTGAAGTGCTACCTTTCTTATGTATCAGTATAAGTTTGCTTTATTCCAATCTCTTGGGAATTTTCCGCTATACAAACAACTTGCAAATATTTTAGCTAATTGCCTTATTGAACTCTCATACATTAGCTATAGAATATCGACTGACAGGCCATCACTGTCTGGAGGATTTCCTTTTTTCAGCCTGTCTATAGCAATTTTTAATTCTGATGGGAGTGTTTCTGGGATCTGAGAAAAGGAGGCACTCAGTTCGTCTAGGATTAAGGTATCATCATTGACTCTAGTGTACAGGTTGCAATAAAAATTCTCAGTATATTCGGGTATTTCTTTCTTATCTATAATTGATCTTTATTTGTCTGTAACGCTATCAGTTGAATCTTCCTGGAACCGACGACCTCTGCAGTTTGGTCCGTTAGGAATTCATACACACATTAGATTGTCTAGTCATGCGTTTCCGCTAGATTTATTTTCAAGGCTGGCTTTTATCATATCTTCTTCATGTTTCTTGATACCGTCTTTCATGCTCTTTCCTAGGGCCTTGCACAGACCTATATATTCTGTCCTATGTTTCTCTGTCTCCCGTTCATTTTTGTTCTCTTGTCCATCATCCTAATCCTTTTGTTTGTCAGCTTCTTTGGTTCTGTCTCAGAATGAACTATGATAAAACCATGACGACAACAGATGAATGGACATTGGAGGGAAATACACTGAAGAGCTAAATAAACTCATACACCTGCCTAATATTGTGTAGCAGCCCCACGAGCACGCAGAAGTGCCCAACACGACGTGGCATGGATTCGACTGATGTCTGGAGTAGTGATGGAGAGAACTGAGACCATGAATCCTGTTGGGCTGCCCATAAGTCCGTAAAAGTACAAAGGGGTGGAGATCTCTTCTGAACAGCACGCTGCAAGGCATCCCAGATATGTTTAGTAATGTCCATGTCTGGTGAATTGAGTGGCCAGCGGAAGTGTTTAAACACAGAAGAGTGTTCCTGGAGCCGCCATGTAGGAATTCTGAACTTTTGAGGTGTCGCATTGTCCTGCTGGAATTTCTCAAGTTCGTCGGAATGCACACCGGACATGAATGGCTGCAGGTGACCAGACAGGATGCTTATGTATGTGTTCAAAAAATGGCTCGAAGCACAATGGGACTTAACATCTGAATTGATCAGTCCCCTAGACTTAGAACTATTTAACCCTAACTAACCTAAGGACATCTCACACATCCGTGCTCGAGGCAGGATTCGAACCTGCTACAGTAGCAGCAGCGCGGATCCGGACTGAAGCGCCTTCAACCGCTCTGTTACAGCGGCCGGCTTACGTATGTGTCACCTATCGACGTCGTATTTAGACGTATCATTGGACCCAAACCAATCCATCTCCACAAGCTCCACACCGTTACAGAGTCTCCACCAACTTGAACAATACCCTGCTGACATGCAGGGTCCATGGTTTCATGAGATTGTCTCCATATCCGTACACGTCCATCCCTCGATACAATTTGAAACGAGACTCGACCGTCCAGGCAACATGTTTCCAGTCATCAACAGTCCGATGTCGGTGTTGACGGGCGCAGGCGAGGCGTAAGGCTTTGTATCCTGCAGTCATCAAGGGTACACGAGTGGGCCTTCGCTCCGAAAGCCCATATCAATGATGTTTCGTTGAATGGCTCACATCGCTCGTGTGCCGACAATACCACCGCCTTCAAACTCACTTAGATCTTGATAACTTGCCATTGTAGCAGCAGTAGTCGATCCAACAACTTCGCCAGACACTTCTCTTAAACAGGAGTTGCCGACCACATCGCCGTATTCTGCCTATTTCCGTATCTCCGTATTTGAATATTCATGCCTATAGCAGTTTCTTTGGTGCTTGAGTGTATATCTGTCGGAACTACGCAACCAGAAAAAGTCACAGAAAATGCCTCTCTGGATCAACTTGTAAATACACTCCTGGAAATTGAAATAAGAACACCGTGAATTCATTGTCCCAGGAAGGGGAAACTTTATTGACACATTCATGGGGTCAGATACATCACATGATCACACTGACAGAACCACAGGGACACAGACACAGGCAACAGAGCATGCACAATGTCGGCACTAGTACAGTGTATATCCACCTGTCGCAGCAATGCAGGCTGCTATTCTCCCATTGAGACGATCGTAGAGATGCTGGATGTAGTCCTGTGGAACGGCTTGCCATGCCATTTACACCTGGCGCCTCAGTTGGACCAGCGTTCGTGCTGGACGTGCAGACCGCGTGAGACGACGCTTCATCCAGTCCGAAACGTGCTCAATGGGGGACAGATCCGGAGATCTTGCTGGCCAGGGTAGTTGACTTACACCTTCTAGAGCACGTTGGGTGGCACGGGATACATGCGGACGTGCATTGTCCTGTTGGAACAGCAAGTTCCCTTGCCGGTCTAGGAATGGTAGAACGATGGGTTCGATGACAGTTTGGATGTACCGTGCACTATCCAGTGTCCCCTCGACGATTACCAGAGGTGTACGGCCAGTGTAGGAGATCGTTCCCCACACCATGATGCAGGGTGTTGGCCCTGTGTGCCTCGGTCGTATGCAGTCCTGATTGTGGCGCTCACCTGCACGGCGCCAAACACGCATACGACCATCATTGGCACCAAGGCAGAAGCGACTCTCATCGCTGAAGACGACACGTCTCCATTCGTCCCTCCATTCACGCCTGTCGCGACACCACTGGAGGCGGGCTGCACGATGTTGGGTCGTGAGCGGAAGACGGCCTAACGGTGTGCGGGACCGTAGCCCAGCTTCATAGCTTCATGGAGACGGTTGCGAATGGTCTTCGCCGATACCCCAGGAGCAACAGTGTCCCTAATTTGCTGGGAAGTGGCGGTGTGGTCCCCTACTGCACTGCGTAGGATCCTACGGTCTTGGCGTGCATCCGTGTGTCGCTGCGGTCCGGTCCCAGGTCGACGGGCACGTGCACCTTCCGCCGACCACTGGCGACAACATCGATGTACTGTGGAGACCTCACGCCCCACGTGTTGAGCAATTCGGCGGTACGTCCACCCGGCCTCCCGCATGCCCACTATATGCCCTCGCTCAAAGTCCGTCAACTGCACATACGGTTCACGTCCACGCTGTCGCGGCATGCTACCAGTGTTAAAGACTGCGATGGAGCTCCGTATGCCACGGCAAACTGGCTGACACTGACGGCGGCGGTGCACAAATGCTGCGCAGCTAGCGCCATTCGACGGCCAACACCGCGGTTCCTGGTGTGTCCGCTGGGCCGTGCGTGTGATCATTACTTGTACAGCGCTCTCGCAGTGTCCGGAGCAAGTATGGTGGGTCTGACACACCGGTGTCAATGTGTTCTTTTTTCCATTTCCAGGAGTGTATGAAAGGAGACTGTGGTGGGTGACACCGCTAGACACCACACTTGCTAGGTGGTGGCCTTTAAATCGGCCGCGGTCCGCTAGTATACGTCGGACTCGCGTGTCGCCACTATCAGTGATTGCAAACCGAGCGCCGCCACACGGCAGGTCTAGTCTAGAGAGACTCCCAAGCACTCACCCCAGTTGGACAGCCGACTTTGCTAGCGATGGTTCACTGTCTACATACGCTCTCATTTGCCGAGACGACAGTTTAGCATAGCCTTCAGCTACGTCATTTTCTACGACCTAGCAAGGCGCCATATTCAGTTACTACTCTGAAAAGATAATATTGTGAATCATGTACCGTCAAAAGCGACGCTCATCATTAATGGATTAAAGTTAAGTAATCAAACTAATTACGTCCGCTTTCTTAATTCTAATTCCTTGTCATGTTTCAGACCTCACGTCAGTAGAGTCCTTCCCTCCTCACGCCAGCCTGCGTGAGTTAAAACGCGTGCATTTGGCCCCCCCCCACTAGTAACACGGTGTTGGCTCTTCTGCCAACGCAACAGAGACCTAAAACCTGAAGTATTTCGACGTGTTAAATTAGTCTGGCAAGGTTTTGGAAGATACTCTTCAGTTTTGAAGTCTAAGATGTCGTCCGAACAGAAAAAAATTAGGTTTTGACCTCTGTATACTGTAGTTAATAACTTATGATTGTAAGACATGAATATTAAATGAATCCATTGTTAGAAAACTAATAGTAGCCTAAAGAGAAAATTAAAGATCAATGCTGGGGTACATAAGGAAAGACAAAAAGAAAGCAGACACACAACTGAAGTCAGTAAAATAACGGAATGAGTGAAAACCTCGAAATGACAGTGGGTCTGACATGTCACTAGAAGAAGAGATGGCAAGTGGTCACAGAAAGTACTAAACTGGAGCCCAGTTGACTTAAAGAGACAGTGGGAAAGACAACCAGACAGATGGTACCGAGACTTAGGGCAGCCGGGTTCAAGTGGGATAGGGAAGCTCTAGATCAGTACAAATGTGAGACCCTGTTGGTATCCTATGTTGCACGCCTACTCTGGGGAAGCTGCCGCACATCAGTTGTACAAGGCGTACTCAGACAAGCGGGGTTCTGTCTGGGTGGCCGTCCGTTCTCTAGCTGCTCGTGGGACGACAATGAGGCTCCCAGCGTATGGTGTAGGCCACTGGTGAGCACTCTTACCCATCCCAACATGAGAAGCCGTAGGGTACCTCTCCTAAGCATATTCCTCAAAAGTGTACAATCATTTACTGTAACAAGTTACAGTTGTGTCCAAATGTTTTTGTGGTAGTTAAAAGAGCCAAGGGGAACTCTGCTAAGGTGTTCCCATTCTACATTCAGAAAGGTATAGATGGTATCATGAGTGGTTTGAAGACAATAAAAAGACTTCGTAATGGTACATTGTTGATTGAAACGGACACTTCAGGGCAAGTACAGAAACTTCAGAAAGCAATAGCATTAGGCAAATACCCTGTTACTGTTGAATTGCATAAAATCCTAAATTTCTGCCGCAGAGTGGTAACATGTGAAGACCTCGTAGATGAGGAGGTCTGTGTTTTATAGCAGGAATGAGCAGACGAAGGCGCTACAGACGTTCAAAATGTGAAGAAGAGAGTGAATGGGAAGCTTGAAACAACTACTACACTTGTTGTAACTTTCAGTACGCAAGATCTGCCCAACCACATTAGGGCAGGTTTCTTACTCTTGACAGTCCTCCCTCTTTTCCAAATCCCATGAGGTGTTTCAAGTGTCAAAGATTTGGTCACACTTTCTTTGCATAGAAAGGGGACTGTGGTCAAGACGCTCATGATCTGGGTATGGAATAGCCAGCCGGGCTAACCGAGCGGTTCTAGGCGCTACAATCTGGAACTGCCCGACCGCTACGGTCGCAGGTTCGAATCCTTCCTCGGGCATGGATGTGTGTCGAGTCCTTAGTTAGGTTTAAGTAGTTCTAAGTTCTAGGGGACTAATGACCTCAGCAGTTAAGTCCCTCAGAGCCATTTGAACCATTTTTTAGATATGGAATATAGCTATCCACCAGTGTGTGTTAATTGATATAACATCCAGTCTGGAGTAGAGAGAGTACCATCTACAGGGACGAAAAGAAAATTCAAGAACTTAAAGTTACACTTTTGCGTGTCACATGCAGAAGCCATAAATCTGTTTTAAATCCATGAAAAACCCATCATTCGTTACCTAATTTGCATCAGCTGTGAAACAACCCACAGTTAATGGTAGTGTGACGACACAAATGGAAGTAGCAACTGCCGCTGCCTACACGTGATCGTGTTGCTGCACGTGCCAAGAGACAGGCTCTTGTAACATTGCGCTTGTCCGAGACTGTCACTCAAGCTTCTCAAACTGACAATGTGCAGCCATAGCCCCCCCAGCAGCCAGTGTCCTACCAGCACCTTCCATGTGTTTCAGCCTAAAAAGGGCAAGTCGCCACACAGATCAAGTCATATTCCAATGGGAAAGGACCTAAGGCATCAGCAGTGATATCGGCTGCTACTGCTGCTATTGATGATATTGCTCTGGATATGGTCCCAATCAGCGACCCACCAAGCCCTACTAGCCCACCACCAATAACCTTGCGCTCCCCGCCAAGATACAAAGAAAAAGGAAAGACAAAAATTCCAAACAGGTGATGGACTTTCTGCAATGGAAATTAAATGGCTTCAGAGTTCGTGTGGGTGAACTGGAGTTCCCAGCACAGACCAGACCAGTGTGTACCTGTCTTCAGGGAACACATTGGAACACGTTTTACTGATTCCGCTTCCCCTGTGTTTAAAGGTTTTAGTCTGTATCGAAAAGATTACTTGCATGGCGACAGAGCTCATGGAGTATTGGCAGTGTTAATCTATGACTCTCTTTGCTCCTCACCTGCAACCCTAATAACTACACTAGAGGAACTGAGCATTTTGTGTCCTTTCAGGTAATATTACGCTCTCTTTACTTTCCATCATAAGAACCAAAGGCGCTTTCCGAGCTGATCGACTCATCTTCTGGACATTAATTCACATAATACTCTACAGGATAGTCTCTAAGCGTGCCCAAACGGACGAGTGGTTGGAGGTGTATTACGATCTGAGGCCAGGTGTCTGCTGAATACGGGCGCAATGACTCATTTTTACACAGCAACAGGAACATTCGCCGCAATTGATTTGGCAGTTTGCTCTCATGCTCCCGCAGACTCTGTCATACAGAAGGTGGCACTCGATCTCAACTCAAGTGACCATTTTCCTATTACTGTCCGCCTTTTACAAAGAACGGAGCTTGAAGGAAACCACCCAGTTTGATGCTATCCAAGGCGAACTGGACGTTATATAGTCAGTTGGCTGTGTTGAGCACAGGGACAGGGCTTCCACGAGTGTGTAGGTCACATCACCGATGTAAACCACGCTGCCGCTGGTGCATTTATACGTAAATCGTCAGACAGTCACGGACGGCAACTTACTTCTTGGTGGAACCATCAGTGTTGTTGCACTGTACGGGACATGCGGACAGCGCTGCGCAGGTTCAAGCTCAGTCCAACTGCAGAGAACCTTCGAGCTTCTCGGTTAGCAAGAGCAAAAGCCAGACAGTGAAGGAGAGGAGGACGGCGGTTCAAACCCGCGTCTGGACATATCGAATAAGGTTTTCCGTGATTTCCCTCAACCGCTTTCATGCAAATGCCGGGATGGTTCTTTCAAATGGGAACGGCTGGCACCCTTCCCTATCCTTCACTAATCCGATGGGACCGATGACCTCGCTGTTTGGTCCCCTCCCACCAAATAAACCAACCAACCAACAAAGCAAGAATCAATCAAGACACGGATCTCTGAAGTCCATTAATCGGTCAGCTTCCCCTACTGCAGTACGGGAATCTGTAAGGAAGATATTTGGGAAAGGTTTTCATGTCCATTAGCTGCCATACGGGACATTGGAGTCCTGAAAGTCCGCAGGTACCGGTAACACCACGGCGAGGTACTTTTACTATGCAACATTGTCCATGAGGCTGGTTCCAGGTTTCCATGCCTATCGCGAAGTTCGAGGCCTGTAACCTCCATCCGCGATGGATTAGCCGAACGGTCTGGGGCACTACAGTCATGGACTGCACGGCTGGTTCCGGCGGAGGTTCAAGTCCTCCCTCCGGCATGGGTGTGTGTGTTTGTCCTTAGGATAATTTATGTTAAGTAGTGTGTAAGCTTAGGGACTGATGACCTTAGCAGTTAAGTCTCATAAGATTTCACATACAGCTGAACATTTTTTGTAACCTCCCGTTCTCCATGCAGGAACTGGACACAGCATTACTTGCAACTCGTGAGACCGCTTCCGGGCCAGACTTGGTATATTGTGGTATGCCATGGCACCATAACCCAAAATCTAAAGAAAATTTTACTTGCTTTCTTTAATATATGGAGAGATAGGGAATATTCTGTACCTTGGACGGATTCTTGAACCAGGGAAGCACTGCACACTCCCAAGTAACTATCCGAGTGTCGCTCTTGCCAGCTGTGTAGGGAAGACTAGAGTGGATGATCAGCTCCCAACTAGTCTCGACTGGAAACTCGAAAGCTCCTCAGTCGTTCTAGTTTGAGTTTCGAAGATGTCTTCCCACTCTTGATAATCTCACTATACTGAAGGTAGCTATTACAGGAGGCACTCCTGTGAAAGCAGCATGTAATACCCATCTTTTTTGCAATTTAAAAGGCATGTGACACTACTTGGAGACACAATGTACACTACTGGCCATTAAAATTGTAACACCAAGAAGAAATGCAGATGATAAACGAGTATTAATTGGACAAATGTATTATACTAGAACTGACATGTGATTACATTTTCACGCAATTTGGGTGCATAGATCCTGAGAAATCAGTGCCCAGAACAACCACCTCTGGCCATAATAACGGCCTTGATACGCCTGGGCATTGAGTCAAACAGAGCTCGGATGGCTGCCCATGCAGCTTCAACACGATACCACAGTTCATCAAGATTAGTGACTGCCGTATTGTGACGAACCAGTTGCTCGGCCACCATTGACCAGACGTTTTCAATCGGTGAGAGATTTGGAAAACGTGCTGGCCAGGGCAGCAGTCGAACATTTTCTGTATCCAGAAACGCCAGTGTAGGACCTGCAACATGCGGTCGTGCATTATCCTGCTGAAATGTAGGGTTTCGCAGGGATCGAATGAAGGGTAGAGCCACGGGTCCTAACACATCTGAAATGTAACGTCCACTGTTCAATGTGCCGTCAATGCGAACAACAGCTGACCGAGACGTGTAACCAATGGCACCCCATACCATCATGTCGGGTGATACGCCAGTATGGCGATGACGAATACACGCTTCCAATGTGACTACACCGCAATGTCGCCAAACACGGATGCGACCATCATGATGCTGTAAACAGAACCTGGATTCATCCGAAAAAATTACGTTTTTCCAGGTTCGTCGTTACTCACACCATCGCAGGCGCTCCTGTCTGTGATGCAGCGTCAAGGGTAACCGCAAACCATGGTCTCCGAGCTGATAGTCCATGCTGCTGCAATCGTTGTCAAACTGTTCGTACAGATGGCTGTTGTCTTGCAAACGTCCCCATATGTTGACTCAGGGATCGAGACGGGGGTGCACGATCCGTTACAGCCATGCGGATAAGATGCCTGCCATTTCGACTGCTAGTGATACGAGGCCTTTGGGATCCAGTACGGCGTTCCATATTACCGCCCTGAGCCCACAGTTCCATATTCTGCTAACAGTAGTTGGATCTCGACCAACGCGATCAGCAATGTCACGATACGATTAACCGCAATCGCGATAGGCTACAATCCGACCTTTATCAAAGTCGGAAACGTGATGGTACGCATTCCTCCTCCTTACACGAGGCACCACAAGAACCTTTCACCAGGCAACGCCGGTCAACTGCTCTTTGTGAATGAGTAATCGGTTGGAAACTTTCCTCATGTTAGCACGTTGTAGGTGTCGCCACCGGCGTCAACCTTATGTGAACGCTCTGAAAAGCTAATCATTTGTATATCACAGCATCTTCTTCCTGTCGGTTAAATTTAGCATCTGTTGCACGTCATCTTCGTGGTGTAGCAATTTTAATGGCCAGTAGTGTACTTTGTCAACTACATGAATGAAGGTTTCATGGCCACCTTCCCATTTTTCTGCGGTCTTTTCTTGCTGGAGGCTATTTTAGGTACAAAGTTAGGAATATTCCTTCCGAATGATTTCCTCAAGTTTATGTATCCCAAATGGGAGAGTTTTAAGCGTTGCGATTAATGGCATATCGTCTGCAGTGAGTAGTCCTGTGCAGTGCTCACTGTTTGTGGCTGATTTTTCTAGTTTCTGTTTCACTTCTAGTCCCACATCTTCCTCTCGCCAGTTGCAGTTGACACTTAAGAGACTTGAAGAACGATCTGCTCGAACAAGTTTTATTCTACCCCGAGAAAACAATATGTATCGATTTAAACAGTGATCGTTAATCTTCGGAAGTTAGACACCACACTTGAACAAACACGTGAAGATTTAACTACTGAGTTACATAACATTGAATCGAAATGTCAAAAAATCTGCAATGACGTAAAAACACAAATTTGTGAGCATTTTCAACCAATTTTTTCGCGGCATGAAAATGCATTACAGAACCACGAAGCAGTCATAAAAGAACTGCAAACTATTGTTCGTGAAAATCACGACAGATTGCAAGCTAAAAGTGACTCAGTTGCATCCACCGATTCGGTTACGCAACTTGCAAGAACTCAGGAAAACTTAAAGGACACAGTAGATTCGATTTCAACACAAATGGACACGCTGAAACTTGGTTCAGAAAAACACACTGAGGAAATGTGTTCATTATCGGAGAAAGTAGCCGAACTTTCGGATCAATTCACTAACTTATCTACAAAGGTAGATGATGATCTGAATGACACAAGACCCGTAGCCTTCACTGACACAGAAGAGTATGAACAAATTAGAAAATTCAAACAAAATCAAAATCAAATCAATATACAGTACAAAAGAGAAATCCGGGAACTACAAGATCAGTTGACGCAGGTAATACAAAAATTACATATTTCAGAGGACACTCGCGCTCCAACACGGGAAGAGGGACTTAGAAATACGGAAAAGCCACAAAATAATAACACAGGGCATTTCGGAAATTATGAAAGAAATTGGCAAGGTGCACCGAATTTTGAGATGGAACCGCCGACACGACGTAACAATGACAGATATGAGACTCGCCGACACGATGATTTTGAATATAAGCTGTTCATTACTACACGTAAATTCAAAACATTTAATAATTCTGACAACGACATTCATCCACAAGCATGGCTTCATCAATTCTCTCATGGTTTTCCTCCCAACTGGTCATTGGAGCACATGTTAGAATTTATGTGTGGCTACTTGGAGAATGAACCAGCTGTAAGAATGCGATCGGTCATTCACGATTGTCACAGTGAAGGAGAATTTTATCATGCCTTCCTCTCAGCGTATTAGTCTCAAGCTACACAAGACCGAGTAAAACATAGCATCATAATGGTGAAACGTTTCGAACAATCTGAATTTTCCAGTCTTGTGAAATATTTTGAAGACATGTTGCACAAGAATCAGTACATGTCAAACCCATACAGCCCCTCAGAACTAAATTACCTGAATATTTACGACATATTATTTTGGCAGGACCTTGCAAAGATGACATTGAAGCTTTTCAGGGACTGTTACAAGAACTGGAAATTGACATTGACAATCGCGGAACACGAAAACAGGAAAACAATCACTACAGGTCACATCCGTCACAATTCCGTGACGACAGAAACAATAACTGGACACGATACGTCTATTCTTACAACGCAAATCGTGACCAAAACAGACACCACCCATATGACAACTACTGGCAGAGTAATAATAGTTACAGAGAAAGATCGCATTTCCGTAGTAATGAATATGACAGAGATAACCATAGAAACAGACAATATGGGAACAAAAACAATTATTATCAAGGGAGACAGAATAACCTCAGACGCAACGGTCCAGCGCGCAGTTAGGATTCACCTCATAACCGACAAACAAGGAACTATGTAAACTACCGACAAAACGACAGACCTGAATTCCATAAGAACTCACGAGCTTCAAACAGGGCAGGGCCTTCTCGTCAAGGTGAATTTGTAGAAGTAAGGCCTCCTAATCCCAATAACGGCGCTCGCCAACAAAGAGACAGACAATGACTCGCACCGCAGGCAGCCGCGTGCGCCGGCTGGCTCAGAGAAAAATAACATAGACGCTAACCTTGAGAAAAATTCCAGTATTCTTAAGCGACGTATACCGCATGATAATTGCGTTCAAGTTAACTCTGTGCACTAGGAAGAATAAAGGATTGTACTACATTTCACATGTAAAACCGTTTATTGAAAGATAATCTGCTTTTTAACTTTGTCTTTGCCATAAAACATTTCGCTTTCACGTTACTAGTATGCTTTGTCAGACTTAAGAAACTGTTACTATGCAACAATGTTTGAAGTTCGCTATCCAGTCTAGAACCTAGGGAACATATTTAAACAGTAATTACAAATGCATTGTTACAGTGAACAGACGACACAGTGTTATGGTGTGTGTACATTCTTGGTTGTTAGTTGCACGATTACGTAACGACTATAAGACTTACAAACTTAGAACATATACTTTTAATGAGATTTTAATGCAACATTTTGGTTTAGTTGTAAATACATTCTTTATTTGAAGTAATTTCTGTGATATTAAAGATGACTTAGCATTTGGTTTATTTGATAGCTACACGATTATATCACGACGCTACTAATGTGTGACACGATTTACATTGTGCTTTTGCGGTGTATCTGTTTTATATCTGCACAGTTTTTCTGAATTATTCTGGAAAGTAAAACATGTTTTACTAGTAACTTTTGTGGTATAGCTACAATGAGACAGCCTTTTCCATAGCACAACAATACGTTACAGCACAGTACTTACTTCATCACGGCAGTAAGGATAATAACTAAGATATCTATACGCAAAGCATTTCACTTTTGTTTGTCATGAGGTACGTACACTGACTTCTGCAAAACTTAGCTTTTGGAGGACGAAAACTATCACACTTCCACAGAGATTATCTTACAAGAAGACGCACAGTTTAGCGCTACAGTACACATATTTGAGTGATTAATTTTGCTCTCAAAACATTTATTTTTAAAGATTTTTGAATTACAATGATACAAAGGTTTTCCGTGATACATTTCACTCCATTGCTGTAATATGTAACACCTGAGGGTATAATTACATTAATCCTCAGGGGGGTACACGCTTACTTCGTGTACCATGTGTTTGGCAAGCACAAGGAGCCCTAGCTAATATGGTATTTGCTTATACAACTTTACACATCGGTATCATATTTCTCTAACACAGAATTACACAGCTGTCTGATCATTTAACTGAGAGAGACAAATATTTATTTTTACTACATCAGTAACACATGTTTACGCAATTACACAGTTGGATAACTTCACACTTATGAAATTGTATTTTGTCTGTACTTTGTGAAAAGTTCATATTTTTTTGTAACCATTGTGATACTATGAGAGCTTTGAATGATGTATTTGGTATGGGATGATGATTTTTAAAGTACGTTTGAGGTAGATGACATTTTTGACATGAGCACAGAATGTTTTTTAGGTTTTGAAATTATTGAAGGAAGCCACGACGATTTTGAGATTCGGCTGAGGTTTTATGATGTTATGATGACGGTGAGTATTACGCTGTTGTGGTATGTTTATGGTCAATAAGCTGATGCTATATGAGTTATTTGATTATGCTACGTATTTATTATGATGAAATATTGAAGAAGTTTATATGAATATGTATATGTATCATAAGGTAAGGAATAATGAGTAGTGGTTAGGGACTCTGGTTTGTAAAAAAGGATGTTGGAAACCGAGAATCGTACTTTAAGAGTTATGAAATGTATGTAAATACGTGAATGTATTACAATGCCGACGAAAATTTTTTGGACACTGTTATATCAACAGGATTTTGTGTTTACAGATTTGTAACGCAAATTCTTGACCTGTGAAATATTTTTATATGAGACTGTCACTGTAGTGGAAAGTGCTGTCGTAAATATTTCGGTAAGAAAGTTAAGTGACCACCTGCACGTAATGGATCGTGGGCACCCAGCTGCGCGACAGACGCCTTGAAAAAAAGCCATTAGTGTGTGCCTGTCAGAGGCACAGGTGGAGAGAAAAGAAAAAGAGGCCATTATCCTCGCTATTGACATTCCTTTGTAGAAACCATCGCAAATACGACACGCTCAAACTTGAGAACATACGATTACACTGTGAAGCTCTTAATTTATGATATTTACTAAAATGCCTAATGAAATGATGAGAAACATTTTACATCTATTGTCTTTCTAGCTGAGATAATTTTTTTGCCTTTGGAGACGCCATTTGCCTAGTGAATGACATTTCATATGTTGCTTTATATATATATATATATATATATATATATATATATATATATATATATATATATATATATATATGCTCATTTTCTTTAATATCTAGTTTCTAGATGCACTGCAGCATTGGTTAAAATAAAATTTAATAGATGTACTAATATAGTTATTTTATGTCTACAGATCCAGTAAAAAAATTATGATCTACTTCCAAGAAAACGAGGAAAGATAGACATTTCCCTTCACAGTAACTGCATAAAAAACTTTTTTTACAATTTAGTAACTTGTCTGCTAGAGTAATTCTCATGATGCATCACCCTAGTGTTAAGATGTGATGTAGGTATTAAACATGGCCATTTTTACTGTAATATTTTTTCTGCTTGAGCTTTGTCGTGTTTAGATATAAGTTATTGCATTTACTGCTGCTGTTTGCGAGGCATAGTGCTACTAAATTTCACTTTGTATTACTCTGTTAAGCTAGTTTTACTACTGATTGTTGCTGCACATTGGCTCATATTAGTTGTAATGTTGCATTGCTTGGTAATTTTGAGTTACTGTAGCTTGCTTTGCCAATTTCCATTTTTTTTGTCATTGCTGTTTGTGTTATTTGTTTTGTGCTGCTGCATTGCCTCGTCCCTTAGTTTATGCATCTGAGCTAAGTAGATTTAAGCTTAAGAGGGAGTAGCCTATATAAGAGAATGAGTTGCGATGAATTTGAAGAAATGCACTGAGAGGTTATACGAGAAAAGTACAGAAAGCAGGTGTAGATAAGACTTTTTGGAAATAATGAAGAACGAAAGGAGATCTTCGAGAAGTAAAGAAAGTTTTGTTTTCAAAATACTGCAGTAAAACAAACCCTGTCCTTTCCTTGTGTTATCCCACTATGTGTTTGTGTACCCTTGTGTGTTTGTGTTCTTTCTGTCTTTATATGTTTATCTAATAAGATTTATGTTGTAGAATTTTTCTCATAATATGTTATTTACTTTGTAAAGATGTTTAGACATTATTTGTTCTGTTTTGTTTTAATGTTCACATGTGAAGTTGATGTTTCGAATGTTATTCGGACCTTTTATGTATTTACTTATGTCATAATTCCTGTAACACTGATGTATATGTTTATTTCTATTCTTTTGTAAAGTCTGTATTATTACAAATGTCATCTGAACTGTTATGTTCTTTAATGATGTATTTTGTACCTTTGTTATTGTATTCTTATGTTATAAAATTGTAATTGACGCCAGTTCATCAAATTAAGTAACTTGTAAGTTACATTTCACTGCACACATTTCTGTTTGTCATAGTATATGGACAATATGTGAGAAGTAGGGATTCATAGTGTTTGCACATGTGTTAATAATTCAGCAAGGGACTGGATAACAGCATCGCTGGTTCTAAGGACATTTCAATAAAAAAAATTGTGAGAGCACAAGAGGTAGTTCATGGACTTGCTATATTCCCCACAAGACTCTTCGATGGTGATTGTGCACCTGCACAGTCGCAACAGATGGCTGCTGGCCGTCTCTACTACAGTGGGTCTGCATCTTTGATGATCCACCAATACCATTATTTCTACAAGGACTGCACTGGGTCTGCATCTCTGGTGGCCCACCAATACTGTAATCTCTACCAGGACTACAGTGGGTCTCCTCTGTGATGTCCTACCTACCAGTATTCTTCAAAACTTCGACTAACTCTGCTTTGGGTTTGCTCTGTTGTGGCCCCATTAACTGGCTGCATGTCAAGAGTCAGCACTGTCTTTCCGTTGGAAGGACAACACTACTTCTTCAAGACTGCATGGAAATCCACTGCTTCCGTGTGCATTTTCTTTTACTGCTCAGACTTTGAGAAAAACACTGCAATCTTACTGTGATGAACGATCAGGACTGTCTTTATGGACTGTGAGAAAATTTTAGCTTCTGACCAACTTTGTATCAATAAGTGTGTGTATTTGATATCTTTGTTATAGTAATTATGAAAAATTTTATCAAATCATTATTGGCCACTGCCCAAAACAATTTGTAAATTTTTTGTGGGGAGCATGGGAGCTATGTAAGTACGCCTGTTTAGGTTTTTTATTGGTAACGCTATGTGGCGCTCTGAAAATCACTGGCTGTGGTGTGTGCAGTCTGTGGCTGGTTTGCATTGTTGTCTGCCATTGTAGTGTTGGGCAGCGGCAGCTGGATGTTAACAGCGCGTAGCGTTGATCAGTTGGAGGTGAGCCGCCAGCAGTGGTGGACGTGGGGAGAGAGATGGCGGAGTTTTGAAATTTGTAAGACTGGATGTCATGAACTGTTATATATATTATGACTATTAAGGTAAATACATTGTTTGTTATCTATCAAAATCTTTCATTTGCTAACTATACCTATCAGTAGTTAGTGCCTTCAGTAGTTTGAATCTGTTATTTAGTTGGCAGTCTTGGAGCTCGCTGTATTGCAGTAGTTCGAGTAACGAAGATTTTTGGTGAGGTAAGTGACTTGTGAAAGGTATAGGTTAATGTTAGTCAGGGCCATTCTTTTTTAGGGATTGCGTTGCGCTAAAAATATTGTGTGTCAGTTTAAGCACAGTCATGTATAATTTTTCTAAGGGGACGTTTCAACTGTTATGGGATGCTGTTTTAAATTTTTAGGAGACGGTGTGGTTTTCAGGTCTCTTATTTGGTAGGAAACTTACTTGGCTGCCACATCTCAAGGAGCTCAAAGTAAGACCAATTAAAGCGCTAGGTATCGTGAAGTGCTTGAATGGGAAGAAGTGGGGTGCAGATAGACCCTAGTTGCTGCAGTTCTATAAGGATTTTGTGCGATCACGTCTTGATTTGGATTTAATTTTAATTTGTGGTAAGTTCCAATGGGACCAAACTGCTGCGGTCATCGGTCCCTAGGCTTACGCACTACGTAATCTGACTTAAACTAACTTAACACTAAAGACAACACACACACCCATGCCGGAGGGGGATCTAGAACCTCCGACGGGGGGAGCCGCACCCACCACGGCAAGGTGCCTTGGACCGCACGGCTACCCTGCGCTGCTCTTGATTATGGTTGTGCGGTGTAGGATTTGTCATGACTAACATATGCTGTACTCCGTACACCACGAGGGTATCACACTGTCACAGGAGCCTATAAGACGAGCCCTATACTGAACTTGATGAGGCAGGGGAGTCGCAATTAGTTGATCGGCGACGGTTCTTTGATTCTAAACAGGCGCTCAACGTCCGTTAGTCTCCGACTTCGCTGAGAATTCTTTAACCGTTCGATATAAGTGCAAAGTAGCATTTATTGGATTTAGGAATGTCTGCGTCAAACACAAAGAGGGTGCCTTGGTGTAAAGCGCAGCCCGGGTTGTTATTGAAACCTACAATAATTTTAGATTTGACAGGGTGTAATAAACTGTTCACTCTAGCAACATTTTTAAGAATACATTTATTACCATTTTAAATGTGTACCAGGACTCTAACGTGGGTGCAAGCAGCAGGTTACTATCGGTAGTTCTGTCATATTTTCTGCCTCTGTTTTCAGGTTCCGTACGCTTAGTGCGTTTACTATCTTCGACACAGAACCCTATGCGATTCTGATAGCTGTGGAAGAGATGAAACGTGAACGTAGGTCCCAATTTCTCATCTCCTCTGAATCGCTTAATGCTCTGTAGGCAATCCAGTCTATGTACTCAGCATACAGAACTATCCAGAACATCCACGAGATACCATCCTGCACTTGCAAGACAAATAAAGGAGGTCTCATTTTCCTGAGTACACATGGGTACTGGGTACCTGTGGGAATGTCTTAGCCGATGCCACGACCAAGATGCATGCACCCTCCCAAAGTAAACGGGTGCCATATCCCTCTGCGGGCCGCGCTGTCATTGCTGCGAAGGTCTGTCATGCGTCTTTGGAAGTATGGCCGGGCGTGACGGAAAAAAGCTGCGATCAATAAAAGAGACTGTGAGGGATGGCGCACGTCTTTCCTGCCAGTTAGAACTGGTGAAGTCTGCTTAACGCCACTTAGAATGCGACACAGCCCCCTGACCCATGGCTTCCGTTTCAGACGTGAAGAACCACCTATTTGTGATCCATACGGTGTGCTGATTACAGTTCACCACATTTTAGCCGACTGTATTTTATATAATTACGAAAGGGTATAAGCTAGTTCGGTTTTGGTGTGGTTGTTATGGCAGAGGTGGCATTCCATATCTAGGTAAGCTATCAGACAAGATAGCCAAAATACTGAAATCCCAAAACTATGATACATCGTTTCATGTAAGAGGCACTACAGCTAATCTGCTATTCAACAGTAAGGACAAAAGAGGTAAACTAAGCAACAGTGGGGTCTACAAAATAACCTGCACTGACTGAAATAAACTGTACATTGGTCAAAGAGTACGGGCCTTATCAACAAGGCTAACTGAACACGAATGCAGCTGGAGATTAAATAAATTAGACTCCACCTTTGCTGAACATGTGCTCAAAGAAGGACACAAATATCTAACACACACCGAAGTGCTACATATAGCCAACAAAGGCAGAAAACTCAGCCTACTAGAAGCACTTGAAATTAACAAACACTCAGCCCTAAATCCCCAGCTGGTTCTAAATGACCAATTGCAACTGAGCACATCACCACTCTTAAACTTTACTTAACAGTAAACCTGCTGCTAACCACAAAGTGTCACAATAGTAAACAAAGTCACACTCCAATATCATGTAATATCCTTTATGAGTTTACGTTCCTAACTGTAACTCAACTGTAAAGATGTAATATTTGGTATTTATCAATGCACAATTTTTCTAACAACAAAATGTAACCCACAGAGAAAACATCACTGTTGTACAACCAACAATCTGTGTCCAGTGCAACTGTTTACAACAAATACAAAAAAATTGTAATTTTGTAAAAATGTATATTCTAAATAATTCTAATTGTTGTCATACATGGTAGAGACAAACCATAAAATGTGATTTATTATGTTAAAGAACAGTTTTACAGAACAAAAAGTCAAAAGACCCGTTTGACAATTACAAAGGCAATACCACAAGTAAAGACCGTATGTAAGTACGTTGTATCTTAGTCCAGAATGTTTCGTTCGTAAGAACAAAAGCTCCTTGTAAACAAAAGCCAGTAGTTATCTGAAGATGGCCTAATAAGCCGAAAACTAGTTCATACAAATAAAAATCAGTAGAACAAGAGCCGGCCGTAGTGGCCGTGCGGTTCTAGGCGCTACAGCCTGGAGCCGAGCGACCGCTACGGTCGCGGGTTCGAATCCTGCCTCGAACATGGATGTGTGTGATGTCCTTAGGTTAGTTAGGTTTAATTAGTTCTAAATTCTAGGCCACTGATGACCTCCGAAGTTAAGTCGCATAGTGGTCAGAGCCAGCCAGTAGAACAAGAAACTCTCAATATGGAAATGTTCTATCAAGAAGCAGCGGAAGGAACCATAAATATGGTTTATAACTGACAGCTTAATTTTTAACTGCTGTCACCATCAACACTGACACATGAAGCTACGTACGGGCTGATAAAGTTCTCCAGTTGAGCTAAATTTGCTGTACATTTGATTACTGGTATAGGTGATTTATATGTGAAAGAACCAATTTATTCTGCCTATATCCAAAAAAACAGGCTATATTGGCCGGTGTGAATATCCCTGCTAATTTTTGTTATCAGGAAATTAGGTCGAGGTACAAGGGATATTATTGTGTCTAACGTTTCGTATTCTTAGGCTGGAGACATCGTTGTAGTAGTTATTGTAAAACTTTTTTTGCTCAAGAGCCAATACTGAATTTTTGGGGCGTATGTAGCTACTGTAATAATAATTTGTAACCTACATAAATCAGTAGGATATGAACCCCCAAGAGACTAATTATGTATAGTAAGGGTGCGGCCCCTCAAGTAGTGATCGTTAAAAGTCGCACCATTTCTCCTGCGCCACCATTTTCGAATCAAACCAGAACTTGCACCCTGTGTCCGAAATTTTTTGCTACATGTATCTCAGTCTCTGTCTTCCCCTAAAGATTTTTCTCTCTACAGCTCCCTCTAGTTACAGCACTAAGGAGGATATTCGCTGATGCTTTAACACGTCTTCTGTCATCCTGTTCCTTCTTCTTGTCACTGTTTGCCATATGTTCCTTTCCACGCCGATTCTACAGAAAACCTCCTCATTCCTTTTGTTATTAGTCTAGCTGATTCTCAACGTTCTTCTGTAAGACCTTACCTCAAGCAGTTTGACTCTATTCTGTTCCGGTTTTCACTGTGTTTTGTTGACCCCATAGTTGTGATGCTGTAATAACCTGACGAAGTGTTGTTGTGCTCTCTGTGTGAGCAGATGATTAATTGAGTAATAGAGTAATTGCACTTTAAACACATTATACAGTACGAGACACGATCACATTTTTTTGCAAAATGTTTTGAATATATTTTTCCTTCCACTTATTGTGTTGTATCACAACAGCCCTAATTTAATTCCATATTGTTTGGTCAAAATATGTACCCCACCTCTATAACGCGCATTAACGAATCCTCGTTAGTTCCGTGACAAAGTTTATACCAAAACCGCTGACAGGCGTGAATAGTGCACGTCTGTGAGTTGTCAGTACCGTAAGATAAAAAATACAGCATTCCCCTTTTACATCTTCTAACTGCACAACGTTCCCTTTACTTACCCTTCTGCCCCTGACTCAAGTGGGCAACAGTACATACATACATTATGTGATCAAAAGCATCCCGACACCTGGCTGAAAATGACTTACGAGTTTGTGGTGCCCTCCATCGGTAATGCTGGAATTCAGTATGGTGTTGGCCCACTCTTAGGCATGATGACAGCTTCCACCCTCGCGGGCATACGTTCAGTCAGGTGCTGGAAGGTTTCCTGGGGAGTGGCAATCCATTCTTCACGGAGTGCTGCACTGAGGAGTGGTACCAATGAGGTCAGTGAGGTCTGGCACAAAGTCGGCGTTCCAAACCGTCCCAAAGGTGTTCTATATCATTCAGGCCAGGGCTCTGTGCAGGCCAGTTCATTACAGGGATTTTATTGTCGTGCAACTACTCAGCCACAGGGCGTGCATTATGAACAGGTGCTCGATGGTGTGGAAAGATGCAGTCGCCACCCCCGAATTGCTCTTCAACAGTGGGAAGCAAGAAGGTGCTTAAAACATCCATGTAGGCCTGTGCTGTGATAGTGCCACGCAAAACAACAAGGGGTGCAACCCCCCTCCATGAAAAACACGACCACACCGTAACACCAACGACTCCGAATTTTACTGTTGGCATTACACATGCTGACAGATGACGTTCACCATGCATTCGCCATACCCACAGCCTGCCATCAGATCACCACATTGTGTACCGTGATTCGTCACTCCACATAACGTTTTTCCACTGTTCAATCGTCCAATGTTTACGATCCTTACACCAAGCAAAGCGTCGTTCTTCATTTACCGGTATGATGTGTGGCTTATGAGCAGCCACTCGACCCTGCAATCCAAGTTTCCTTTCCTCCCACCTAACAGTCATAGTACTTGCAGTGGATCCGGATGCAGTTTGGAAGTCCAGTGTGATGGTCTGGATAGATGTCTGCCTCTTACACATTACGACCCTCTTCAAACACCGTCGGTCTCTGTCAGTCAAGAGACGAGGTTGGCCTGTATGCTTTTGTGCTGTACGTGTACCTTCACGTTTCCACTTCGCCATCGCATTGGAAACCGTGGCCCTAGGGATGTTTAGAAGTGTGTAAATCTCTGGTACAGATGTATGACACAAGTGACACCCAATCACCTGACTACATTCCAAGTCTGTGAGTTCCGCGGGGCGCCCCGTTCTGCTCTCACACGATGTCTAATCACTACTGAGGTCGCTGATATGGAGTACCTGGCAGTAGGTGGCAGCACTATGCACTTAATATGAAAAACGTATGTTTTTGGGGGTGTCCGGATACTTTTGATCACATAGTATAGCTCACCTCCGAGTTCATCGCCATAATTTTAAATTAAATAGTTATTACTGTCCCTGTAAGCATTTTCATTTGTTATTGTACAAGAAAACAACAAAGAAGCCTTTAATGTTGAATGACTTGTGCGAGTCGTCAGTTGCTAGAAGCACACTATCATAAAACGTACTGCTTGTGGGCGACAGTTTGACGAACAATGCTTTAGAATCACAAAAATGCAGTTAGTTAACTCATGCTAGCAAACAGCGGCCTACTTCTAAAAAACGACATACGCAAAAATACTTGAACTGTGAATAAGTACACGATATTTAGCGCCTAAGAATATTAAAATAAGGGTTTCTAGAAAAGGGGTGAATTTCGATCAAAAAGGAATTCAAAAACAGTGGTTTGCTATGTGGCGAAGTGATAAGACACTGACAAACGATTTTATGCCGTCAGTGAATGTATTGTGTGTTTCTAAGCTCAAATCTCGGCCCTCTCCGTTTATTTGTAGCACACTACACGTGGTCTAAAGGATAGCCGGCACGGTAGCTCAGCGTGTTCGGTCAGAGGGTTAGCTGCCCTCTGTAATAAAAAAAACTGAGTGACTGGATCAGTAACGAACTTCAATGGGCGTCAGGTGACGTCCTCCACAAACATTGAAACGAACAATAACGAACAAAATGAGATTACAAAAAAAAAAAAAAAAAAAAAAAAAAAAAAAAAAAAAAAAAAACGGGTAGCGTCTTTGATTCATAATCGAAACGTCTTCGGTCCCGGGTTCGATCCCCGCCACTGCCTAAATTTTGATAAATTATCAGCACTGACGGCCGAAGACTTCCGGCATAAGAAGTCAGCGTCATTCTGCCAGCGGCCTTGTCAAAGGGGGCGGAGGAGCGGATAGAGGTTCAGGGCACTCTCTTGTCCTAGGGGTGGGAAATTGCCCCTAAAGGCGGAAGAATCAGCAATGATCAACGACATGAGGATGCAGAAGGCAATGGAAACCATTGCATTAAAGATACGTAACGTGTATCCACAGGACATGTGGCCTGTACTTGAAGAAGTGTCATGATGATCTCTCCATTGGCAAAAGATTCCGGAATAGTCCCCCATTCGGATCTCCGGGAGGGGACTGCCAAGGGGAAGATTACCATGAGAAAAAGATTGAATAATCAACGAAAGCATAACGTTCTACGCGTCGGGGCGTGGAATGTCAGAAGCTTGAACGTGGTAGGGAAACTAGAAAATCTGAAAAGGGAAATGCAAAGGCTCAATCTAGATATGGTACGGGTCAGTGAAGTGGAGTGGAAGGAAGACTAGGATTTCTGGTCAGATGAGTATCAGGTAATATCAACAGCAGCAGAAAATGGTATAACAGGTGTAGGATTCGTTATGAATAGGAAGGTAGGGCAGAGGGTGTGTTACTGTGAACAGTTCAGTGAATGGGTTGATCTAATCAGAATCGACAGCAGACCAACGATAGTTCAGTTATACATGCCGACGTCGCAAGCTGAAGATGAACAGATAGAGAAAGTGTATGAGGATATTGAAAGGGTAATGCAGTATGTAAAGGGGGACAAAAATCTAATAGTCATGGGCGACTGGAATGCAGTTGTAGGGAAAGGAGTAGAAGAAAATGTTACAGGAGAATATGGGCTTGGGACAAGGAATGAAAGAGCAGAAAGACTAATTGATTTCTGTAGCAAGTTTCAGCTAGTAATAGCGAATACCCTGTTCAAGAATCACAAGAGGAGGAGGTATACTTGGAAAAGGCCGGGAGATACGGGAAGATTTCCATTAGATTACATCATGGTCAGACAGAGATTCTGAAATCAGATATTGGATTGTAAGGCATACCCAGGAGTAGATATAGACTCAGATCACAATATAGTAGTGATGAAGAGTAGGCTGAAGTTCAAGACTTTAGTCAGGAAGAATCAATACGCAAAGAAGTGGGATACGGAAGTTCTCTAACTCTATAGATACAGCAATAAGGAATAGTGCAGTAGGCAGTACAGTTGAAGAGGAATGGACAACTCTAAAAAGGGCCATCACAGAAGTTGGGAAGGAAAACATAGGTACAAAGAAAGTAGCTGCGAAGAAACCATGGGTAACAGAAGAAATACTTCAGTTGATCTATGAAAGGAGGAAGTACAAACAAGTTCCAGGACAATCAGGAATACAGAATTACAGGTCGCTGAGGAATAAAATAAAAAGGAACTGCAGGGAAGCTAAGACGAAATGGCTGCAGGAAAAATGTGAAGACATCGAAAAAGATATGATTGTAGGAAGGACAGACTCAGCATACAGGAAAGTCAAAACAACCTTTGGTGACATTAAGAGCAACGGTGGTAACTTTAAGAGTGCAACGGGAATTCCACTGTTAAATGCAGAGGAGAGAGCAGATAGGTGGAAAGAATACACTGAAAGCCTCTCTGAGGGTGAAGATTTGTCTGATGTGATAGAAGAAGAAACAGGAGTCGATTTAGAAGAGATAGGGGATCCAGTATTAGAATCGGAATTTAAAAGAGCTATGGAGGACTTACGGTCAAATAAGGCAGAAGGGATAGATAACATTCCTTCAGAATTTCTAAAATCATTAGGGTAAGTGGAAACAAAACGACTATTCACGTTGGTGTGTAGAATATATGAGTCTGGCGACATACCATCTGACTTTCGGAAAAGCATCATCCACACAATTCCGAAGACGGCAAGAGCTGACAAGTGCTAGAATTATCGCACAATCAGCTTAACAGCTCATGCATCGAAGCTGCTTACAAGAATAATATACAGAAGAATGGAAAAGAAAATTGAGAATGCGGTAGGTGGCGATCAGTTTGGCTTTAGGAAAAGTAATGGCACGAGAGAGGCAATTCTGACGTTACGGCTAATAATGGAAGTAAGGCTAAAGAAAAGTCAAGACACTTTCATAGGATTTGTCAACCTGGAAAAAGCGTTCGACAATATAAAATGGTGCAAGCTGTTCGAAATACTGATAAAGTAGGGGTAAGCTATAGGGAGAGACGGGTCATATACAATATGCACAACAACCAAGAGGGAATAATAAGAGTGGACGATCAAGAAATAAGTGCTCGTATTAAGAAGGGGGTAAGACAAGGCTGTAGCCTTTCGCCCCTACTCTTCAATCTGTACATCGAGGAAGCAATGATGTAAATAAAAGAAAGGTTCAGGAGTGGAATTAAAATACACGGTGAAAGTATATCAATAATACGATTCACTGATGACATTGCTATCCTGAGTGAAAGTGAAGAAGAATTAAATGATCTGCTGAACGGAATGAACAGTCTAATGAGTACACAGTATGGTTTGAGAGTAAATCGGAGAAAGACGAAGGTAATGGGAAGTAGTAGAAATGAGAACAGCGAGAAACTTAACATAAGGATTGATGGTCACGAAGTCAATGAAGTTACGGAATTCTGCTACCTAGGCAGTAAAATAACCAATGACGGACGGAGCAAGGAGGACATCAAAAGCATACTCGCTATGGCAAAAAAGGCATTTCTGGCCAAGAGAAGTCTACTAATATCAAATACCGGCCTTAATTTGAGGAAGAAATTTCTGAGGATGTACATGTGGAGTACAGCATTGTATGGTAGTGAAACATGGACTGTGGGAAAACCGGAACAGAAGAGAATCAAAGCATTTAAGATGTGGTGCTATAGACGAATGTTGGAAATTAGGTGAACTGATAAGGTAAGGAATGAGGAGGTTCTACGCAGAATCGGAGAGGAAAGGAATATGTGAAAAAACTGATAAGGAGAAGGGACAGGATGATAGGACATCTGCTAAGACATGAGGGGAATGACATCCATGGTACTAGAGGGAGCTGTAGAGGGCAAAAACTGTAGAGGAAGACAGAGATTGGAATACGTGAAGCAAATAATTGAGGACGTAGGTTGCAAGTGCTACTCTGGGATGAAGAGGTTAGCACAGGAAAGGAATTCGTGGCGGGCGGCATCAAACCAGTCAGTAGACAGATGAAAAAAAGAAAAGAAAAAGAAAAAAAAGGAAACCTAAATAGAGAATCGACACATAAGCGACCGTTGTGAATCGCATTTTGAACTTCGTCCACTATGACGTCTATGATTCTTATCATATTTCCTGTAAGTACCCATTAGTATATAGCGACACAAAAAGGAAATATACCGATGAGCCAAAGCACTATGGCCACCTTTTTCATAGAGTGTTGCTCCACTATGCACAAATCCTTGACAGGACTTCAGAAGAATGTGGCACAAGTTGTCTATGCGCAGGCGAAGCAATTCCCACAAATGATGGGATGGCGCTTCACTGGCACGCAGCTGGGGCTGGATATGTGTTCTGATGAGTACAGGTCAGGCACGTTTTCACGTCAAGACATCAATGTGAGTTCGATATGACACTTATACCACTGCAGCACGATTCTGACCTTGCAGCTAGGACAGTTATCTTGGTGGAAGAAGTTATCACCTTAGGGGGAGACTTCAAGCGTGAAGCGATGCAAGTGGTCCGCAATAATGTTCACGTAGTCCACTGCTGTCTTGATGCCTTCCATTATCACCACAGATCTCATGGAAGCCCAACTCAATGTGTCCCATAACATAATTCTGCCCTCACGGCCTGCAACTTTGGTGCGGTTCACGTTTCAGAAATCTGGTTTCGCAGGACAGAGTGGATCAGGTTATAGTTGTGGAAAGGGGCAAAAACCATTTACTGTCAGTTGCACAAAACATACAAACTTTATTTTCCTAAAACACCTAATCACACATGCCCCTGAAAGCATTTAAAAGCAATACAGCTGAATGCCCGAACACAAGTTATTAAAATTGACTTAAGAGGTACACACAGCTGAAGGCCTTAGTTACAATATTGTACATAAAAACTGGGATGAAGTCCACATGTTGAACATAGAACAACTCAAAGGCTTAAGGCCTGGATAATAATAAGGTTTTCCAACGGGCAAAATCCCCACCCCCCCCTTTTTTTTCAAAAAAAAGGAAGTTTACGCAAGAATATTAAAAGTTTTAATTTAAGACTGCTGAAGGCCTTATCTTAACATTAAAACAAACTAAATTAATAGACGGCTGAAGGCCTCGCACAGAACTTGAGACTAGAAGAAAATCACAATCTTAAACAATAGAACAGTGGAGCTCAGAAGTGCTCCAAGGGTCGGCCTCAGGAGGTAACCCTAACATAAGTTTATGTGAGACAGGCAGCCAAGAGTTGAAGTTAGTTAATCGGATGGCAACCCAAACTAGGGACGGCCTAATGGACAACTAACAATTTAACCAATTCCCTTCCGTCCGAACAACGACACAACGATGGAAAATACTGGCCGTGGGCGAGAATACGAAAAGCACTACGCCTCCACATATTGGCGTATAAAAACAGCTAGGGCTACAATAACCACTCTAAGCAAATATGAACCAAACAATTAAAAGTCTGCCGAACTATACGCTGTTCCGGACAGCATCAACACCACGAGGAAAAGGCACACTGCCTACAAACTATGCAAACGACCAAGGCAGGTAACTGGAGCATTAATGGCCGCGGGGCAGGAAATACCGCTGGTGTACTTCACTGATAAGTAACAGTCAATTTAATAATTAATCACAACACATGAAGACGGATGCAAGATTTCGCCGACTCCAACACATCATACAATGCTACTATATTGAACGGCCAAGGGGGCAACAACCCACAAATGAACGAAGAGAAGTCACAAATGAACGAAGAGATGTCACAGTAGTTGAGGTTTCATAACAGATTAATTGATGACTCCACTTCAGCGTCCAGGTGCAGTGGGCAACGAACTTGTCGCTCAAGCAGCTAGCGCCTCACGATGCGACAACACGTGCACGCTGTCAGCGCCACGGGCACTAGCTTGCTGCTCGTTCCCAACAGACTAACTCGCACGCAGACAGCATTAAAATAAGTGCTCAGTCAAACCACACAAGCCACTCACGGTTCCGCGAAAACACTGCAACAAACAACTCGAACAATACTAAAACCAGTCACTGTGGAACAACAAGAACGAATCAAACTCGACACACACGGGGAACCCAGAAGCCGTTGGCGACCAAATACACGTCGCCCGATGAAATGACCGACCGAACGACCAAACGACGGTCGTCCCCGCTCAAGTCTCCTTCTGTCGAACAGCACATGTGTGTCGCCAGTGGTTGAACGAGTAGTGGCTGTGCAGACCTCTTCCAACTGCACTCACGACACACGACGACCCGAAAATACTAGCTCTCGCTCCAACGATAATACGACAGTGCTCTTATCGATAAGCGCTGCTGCTGCCACTCACGGGCAGGCAAGCCGGTAACTTAGGGACGCCAGTAAATCGAATGCGAAACAAGGCGACAGAACGGTAAAGACATGATGATAAGCAGTAAACGGCATGAACATTAGCAGCGCAAGGCTCGGTTTCGTGCAGCCATTCACGTGGATAACGGCGTGGAAGCAGCCAACCACCGACCTGGTGTAACAAGAAACGCGATTCATTCGACGGGCGATACGCTTCTATTTACCCACGGTGGAAACTCAGTAATGCTGAGACCACTGCAGTCATAACCGACGATGTCGTTAGGTCAACACAGGTACACGCAGGGGTTGTGTGATGTAGAGCTCCAACAACAATCTTTGAACGGTGTGCTCCGAAACACTTGTGCCTACACCAGCGTTGCTCTCTGTCGTTGGATCTGCCACAGATCGCTGCCTATCCTGGATTACATAGTGGGGGATCCTCCAGCCTCTACATTTTGCGATGAGACGTGGTCGTCCAATGTCATACGGCCTACTCATTATTTCATCATCCTTCAACCCCTTTCCCTAGGTACTCATGACAGTACTATGCCAACAGGCGACCAGTTCCGTCGTTTCGGAGATTCTCGGTTCCAGCTGTAGCGCCACAACAATGTGCCCTTTCTCAAAAACACTTAGTAACGCCACTATGAGGAGGCACATCAGGTTTGCTTTAAATACAGTAGCCGGCCTGAGTGGCCGAGCGGTTCTAGGCGCTACAGTCTGGAGCCATGCGACCGCTACGGTCGCAGGTTCGAATCCTGCCTCGGGCATGGATGTATGTGATGTCCTTAGGTTACTTAGGTTTAAGTAGTTCTAAGTTCTAGGGGACTGATGACTTCAGAAGTTAAGTCCCATAGTGCTCAGAGCCATTTGAACCGTTCAAATACAATATGTAACAGCCGTGAGTGTTAGTTACCTTTGACAGTGGACATGGTGAGTTGATGTTAATCCAGAATACGTTCAAGGCAACAAAGACGCCGTTATCAACAGTTCACTGAGTTTGAAGGAGATCATGTAATAATGCCAAGAGAAGTTTGAAGGAGATCGTGTAATAATGGCAAGAGAAGCTGGATGTTTCTTCTGTGATACTGCAGAAAGACTAGAGAAGATGGTGGCAGTGGCATGCACATGTATGTACGGTCGCAAGAAGACCGGCTTTCGGAACATAGCGTTGCACTACCGAGAGGGAAGACCATCATGTTCGGCGTATGGGTCCGGCACATCGTACTGGATCTGCAGCAGCAGTTTGACCAGCAGTTGCCTTCACAATGACACAAACCACTGTTACAAGCCGGTCACTTCAAGGACAGCTCTGAGCCATACGCCCTGCAGCGTGCACTCCACTGACCCCAAACCACCGCTTTTTGTGACTTCAGTGACATCAAGCGGGAGTTCATTAGAGGGCAGAGTGGAGATGTGTTGTGTTTTCCGATGAAAACTGATTCTGCGTCGGGACCTGTTATGGGTGTTGGTTTGAAGGCGGTCAGTTGATGGCCTGCAGCCAATCAATCTGTCTGCGTCCTAGACACAGTGGACTTACGCCTGGAGTTATGGTCTGGTTGCGGTTTCGTATAAAAACAGGAGCACTCTCATGGTTAAATCACGCGCTTTAACTCGGTCTGGTAAATCGATCTATTGTGCTTCCTTTCAGGAATAGCATTCCAGGGGGTGTTTTCCAACAGCATAACGTTCGCCCACGTACCACTGTTGTAACCCGACATGCTCTACAGAGTGTCGACAGTTGCCTTGGCCTGCTCGATCACCAGATCTGCCTCCAATCGAACACATACGAGACATCACCAGGTGGTAACAGAAGCACCGTGAACAAACAGCATTAACCGTCCCTGTGTTGACCAACCAAGTTCAAATGGTTCAAAGGGCTCTGAGCACTATGTGACTTAACTTCTGAGGTCATCAGTCCCCTAGAACTTAGAATCTTTTAAACGTAACTAACCTAAGGACATCACACACGTCCACGCCCGAGGCAGGATTCGAACCTGCTACAGTAGCGGTCGCAGGGCTCCAGACTGTAGCGCCTAGAACCGCTCGGTTACTGCGGCCGGCACCAAGCAAGTGCAACTGGCATGGAACTCCATCCCACAATCTGGCATCCGGCACCTGTACAACACAATGCATGCACGTTTGCAAGCTTGCATTCGACATTATGGCGGTTACATCTGTTATTAATGTACTTGCATTTCACATTTGGAGTGGCTTCTCTCGCGTTTACGTTAACTTGTGATCTTGCAATGTTAATCACTTAAATATGTACCTAGAAAAATGTATTCTCGACAGTTCATTTAAATTTAGATTTTTTTCCGTCAGTGTAATAACACGTTACTCCTGCAGTAAATCTTGTCAAACAGGTCGAAAGTATATACTTAGCACTGGTTTGATGCTTACATTTATTTTTATTGCGTTCATTCGCACTCTCAAGAAATTCTGTCAGTTGAAACGTTGAGAGTGTAAAGAGAATGGTGTGTGTACAATGTTTCGTGCTGTGCTTTGAACGGTAGCGTTCAGCGTCAAGTCACCCGCGCGCTACTGCGTATTACTCACTGCTTCCCTCTCAGGCACATCTGTCACAGTCTCGTCTGCGCGAACACCCACGCATGACGCCCTCTGTGTAATTAAGCAATATTTCAATCCGGACGTGCTGTCCTTTGTCGACCGGACCGGAGATGCTGTTACGCACAAAGCCGCACGACTCTTACCGCCCACGGGAGCGGTGTGCAACTGCCGTAAGGCCGTATTTTTAGCCGCGTGTGGAAGATAGAAGACAGGGCTCCGTCGCGCAGCGCTCTTTCCCCCTTGTCCTCCCAGACGTATCTGCAAACTAATGCAGTCGCTTAGAAAGTCGCGTAAAGTTTCCCCCGTCCTCGGTTCCATTCGCTGGCGTAGATTACCGCTTTTTCCCCCGCCCGAGAAAAGACGCAGTTTCTCCTTGACTTGTCTGCGAGCTCTTCGTAACAGACTGTAAACTGCTCTTTACATTCGAATTTAAAGAGTTTGTTTTCAACAGTGCGGCTGTAGATAATCCGCAGCGTTAACTAATTTCCATACTGAAGTCGCTGACATTGAATACTCGTGCAGAGTCGTACCTGCGAGCTGTGAAATACGCTGTCGTTATAGGTGTTACCATTATGAATGCAGATTTTATGCTCATGTTATAACAGTCAGTTAGATTAATGCGAGGTAATGAGAAACAGAAATTCTTAAGACACAGACAACAGAGGTGCTCCAGTTAACCCACCTTCTCTGCACATTCGTTGAAAGTCGCACCCCCCCCCCCCTCCTGAACAAAGTACCATTTCACGAAACTGATCTTGTAATAATGATTGGTGAATACGATTTATACTTTTTTTTCTTCCTTTATTGAGTTTCGATTCCCCCCGAAGGGGGCAGGCGGGCAGCAGCTTAGTTTGCCGCTCTTCAGCCTACAGAATTTTTAAAACATAAGAAGAAGATAATAAACAATAACAACAGACGATAAAATTGGAGACTTAAATTGTAAAATGGTGGAAAATCGTGGAAGTTAAAACTTAAAACAAAGAGTTGGCGAAGTTAATAAAATACACAGGAAGCAGACAGGTAAAATAGAGGCCAGACAATTAAAAAGACATGGTGACAGTCCGGTTTCTGTTCGGAAGAGATATAAAAATCACACCCAGCGACAGTTTGATTTCCGCTCGCAACACTTCGGAAAACACACACGCTTGAAACACTGCGCTAAAAAGTTGGCACATAGATGACACACCACAGCCAAGGGCAGATGGGGGGGGGGGGGGTGACCTGGAAAGGTGAGGGGAAAAAGGGGGAGGAGGGGAAAAACGAAGTAAGGGAGGAACCGACGGTGGGAGGGGGCAGATGCTAGAGAGAGTGGGGAAAGGCAGAGGAGGGGAATGCAAAAGGACTCAGGGGGGAGAAGGGAGGCAGAGAGGGGATAGGTGTGGAAAAAACTGGTTGGAAGGGGGGGACAGGGAGCCTGGGAAAATGACAGAGGAAGGGAGGGGGAGGTGAGGATCAGAGTTGATAGGAGGGATAAATGGAGGGGGAGAGGACATCATCTGGAAGGGCGGGGGGTTGGCGGAAGCCACCTTGAGAAAGGAGATAAAGGGTGTAGAGGTGGAGGGTAGGAGGGACACAACGGTGAAGGCATGGCAGACGGTGGGGATTGGAGAGAAGAGGAGCAACCAGGGGATGAGGGGGATCAAGGCAGCGGGAGGTGTAGAGGATGCAGATATGTTCGAGGAATAGGAGCAGATGGGAGAAAGGAATCAATTTGTAGAGGATCCGCGTGGGGGATGTGAGGCACATATGGAAGGTGAGGTGTAGTGAATGGCGCTCCAGGAGCTGGAGGGAATTATAGAATTTGGGAGGGGGGGCGTTGGACATCCAAGTGGGAATGGTGTAACAGAGGATGGGTCGGATTAGGGATTTGTAGGTGTTTAGGATTGTAGAGGGGCTCAACCCCCATGTCCGGCCAGAGAGGTGTTTGAGGAGTCGAAGGCAGTTGTGGGCTTTGGACTGGATAGAGTGGAGATGAGGGATCCAGGTGAGGTGACGGTCAATGGTGAGGCCAAGGTAGGTGAGGTTTGGGGGAGAGGTGGACAGGACGGGTGCAGATGGTAAGGGGGAAATCAAGGAGCCAGAAGGAGCGAGTGGTACGACTTAAACTTTACACATAATGTAATTATGGATGTTATTGCCACAAAACCATAATGCACGAAACTCCAACGAACTGCAATCTAGAGTCAAATGTTGGAAAGGCTGCATAGAATGAATTGCGGAAGACTTGCTGAAAGGTAATATCCCAGAAGTTTTATTCCGTTGTCAATATCGACCGACACGTTACAAGTCATCCAAATTTCTCAGTCGGCTTTCCCGTGTCGCTGATGCAAGTTGCAGCGTGTAACATGGCAGGCCTGTAACGAAACTATGGGAGATACAGCGTGCTGTTATCAAATGTCTCATTCCAAGACTTCCTCCACACATGGATTACGCTCTCCTTCAGCATGAAAATGCCACTGAACCTGAGCGTTGCGACATCTGCCACAATCTGACGCCTTGGGTTCACTGTCAGTGTCCAGTACGAGTCAAACAGAATATTAGTGTGACATAATCGAGAGGTCACTTCATGGACAAAAGCCTGCGCCGGCAACACTTTCGCAAATATGGACGGCTGTACAGGCAGCATGGCTCAGTTTTCTGCAGTGTACTTCCAATGGTTCGTTGAGTCAATGCCAAGTCGAGTTGCTCCACTAAGCCGGGCAAAAGGAGGTATCGCCTGACTTTTGTCACCTCAGTGTATACAACAATGAAAAATAAGGAATCGTTCCTTGTTGTAAGAAAACAACAACAGAATACACAATAAGGAAAAACTGGAAGAGAGCGCTCTCCCGGTGGAACAAACAAAAAGGCCGCACACTGCGTTAGTTACAACTACTTCGGCTATCTGTGCACGCTCCCCGGACAGATCCTTATTTCCACATGTCATATTGTCTACGTCCTTCTGTCATAGTCCCCTAAATTCATCACCTAATGCTAGCAACATTAGTTGGATACCCGCAAGAGAGCGAATGAGGGCGACGTGGAATCGAGACCAATGCTGTTATCGTCGTGTGTCCTGCATAGGCTTGTAATACTTCCATACATATTTCGCAGAACTGTGGATCATCGACAGTGTCTGTTCTTCTAGAGATGTATGTAACATTTTTTAATTTCAAGGCCACGAGGAGCAATTTTCTTTTCGTGTGCTTTAGGGAGTTACAACATATATTCAGTTCACCTTAAGTTCCAAGGTAGAATCAGTAACTGTTGAAAGGCAGGTTTAGCATACAAAGTTTCACATGTTAAAAACCACGGAATAGTTTTACAATTCAAGTTTCAACATAATATGTTCCAAGATATGTTCTATTAAAATAATTGTAAATGTAGTGCGACTAGGGCCTCCCGTCGGGTAGACCGTTCGGCGGGTAAAAGTCTTTCGATTTGACGCCACTTCGGCGACTTGTGCGTCGATGGGGATGAAACGATGATGATTAGGACAACAGAAATCCCATCTCTGAGCGGAGAATATCTCCGACCCAGCCGGGAATCGAACCCGGACCCTGGGGATTGGTATTCTGCAACGATGGCCACTCTTTTTTTTGTGGATTGACAACCTGTCGCGCTGACCACTTTTTTTTATTGAACACACGGATAGTACATATGTATATATACACAAAGCAACAGTTCTTCAAGGTACCAGTTAAACATATACAAATGAGTGTCAGGTAAACAAATTATTAGAATAACATTAAATACAACAAAATACAACATCCTTTTTTTGTTCCCTTTTTTTGTAATAATTTGTATTGCAGAAACTAAAAGTACATATATATTCACTATGCAAGAGTTCTTCAAGGTACCATTCCATTTAAACATATACAAATGACTGTTAGTTAAGCAAAAAAATAAATAAATACATTAAAAAGAAAAAAAACATTAAATACAACAAAGTATAACATATTCTGTCTTCTTGCTTGGTTTTTTTTTTGTCGATGCATGGGAACGTGGATAAGGGTGTTGCATCATGTGACAGGTATGCATGGTACACCCCAGCTTTGAGGGGGGTCAAGGAAGACGCTGCGGAGATAACCGGCAAAAGTTTGTCGGTAAGATGGTTTTCGGGTGAGGGTGCTATGCGAGGTCACAACTTTGTACCAGAAGTCAAGGACTGTATGCGGACCATTTTGAAAGAGGTATTCTAAAGCCAGTCCTCGAAACCAGATGAGAGTATGGTGCTTAGCAAGAGGGTAGTGAAATGTCTGGGGCAACAACAGGAAATCCGGGGTTACCGTCGCTGGCGGGGCACGGAGGTAAAAGCCCACGATTCGTTGGATGAGGAGCCATACGTTTTGTTTCAGGGGGCACGTAAGACGGTGCTCGTCGGTGTCTTCGAGCTGACAGTCAGGGCAGAGTGGGGAGGTGGCCAGTCCTATGCGATAAAGTCGACTGTTAGTCGGAAACTTTCCATAAACTAAAACATACCAGAGTGCAGACACAGACGACGGTAAAAAGGGTGCATGCACACACCCCCAAACCGTGCGCCAGTTAATGTCAGGATGCCGTAGCACCATGGGGTCGCAAGGGTTGGACAGCATAAACAAACGATAATAATCTTTTGTACGGGGAGGACGGGCGACTGGAAGATCGGCCCGAACGTAGCTGAGTTCTATGAAACAATTGGCGACGTGGTACAATAATGGAGAAATAGGTGCCACATTGATCGGTGGATCGAGAGAAGCTGGTCGGAGGATATCTAAGAGACTACGTGTTAAGGACGGAACCGTCCCCTGCCAGTGCCGCAACAGAGTGTGGACAAAGAGTGCAGAAGATCGTGCCCGCACGTTGACGAGTCCCAGGCCACCTTTTGCAGGAGGCAATGTTAAAGTGCTGTAGCGGACTTTGAAAAGTGACCCTGCTGACACGAAATATCCAAAGGCTGATTGGATGCGGCGGCCAAGGAGTAACGGCATTGGGAGGATCTGGGCGACGTGTACCAGTTTGGGGGCTACATACATGTTGACATAGGACACACGCTGGAGTTGGTTTAAGTTACGGTGCACTTGACCGCGGACATGGTGCCGAATCGACTGCAAAAGCCGCCGGTATGCCAGGGCCACTGTGCGGTGTGTGGAGCTCGTAAATTCGATACCACAGCCGGGAGGCCAGGCCCAATGTGCATCATAGTCGATTTACGGACATTAAGAATGCTACCAGAAAGACATCCATACTGGTGGATCCATTGGATGGCGTCATTGAGTTCCGTGGAGGAGCAGGTCAGAAAGAGGAGATCGTCCGCATAAGCATTACAGTGAAAAGTGTAGTCACGCAAAGTGAGGCCCTGCAGTCTAGAGGTAAGTCCAGTGATGAGGGGCTCAAATGCAATGGCATATAGTAAAGTAGACATAGGGCATCCTTGACGTACAGAGCGGCGTATAGGAATCGGTCCTACAAGCCTCCCATTGACTTGTACCATCGAGACGGCGGGAAGTAGTAACCGGCGAATGGCATCGACAAAAAGTAATGGGAACCCCATACGTGTCGCCACCATGAGGAGGAATGGGTGTCGAACGCGATCAAAGGCACTCGTGAAATCGACGGATACCAGTGCTGCACGAAGGCGTCAAACCGACGCCAGTGCAATGAGGTCACGGCATTCTCCTAGGGCTGTTTGTAAGGTGGCCCCACAACCACGTGCAGTCTGCTCAGGTGAAAGGACCGTAGGTAAGACGGTGCGCATGCGCGCTGCTAAGAGGCGTGCATAGATTTTATAGTCTGCATTCAGTAGTGTAAGGGGGCGATATGCAGAGACATGAGGCCCTCTCTTCGGTTTAGGCACAGGTAGAAGAATGCCAGTGACGAATTCAGGTGGAATTGGGAAGGATGGAGTTAAGAGTTCCTGAATCATTTCCGTCCAGCGAGGAAGCATCAACGTGGTGAACGCCCGATAAAACTCCACTGGGAGACCATCTGGTCCTGGTGATTTGTTCTTGGTCCCTCTGTTGATCGCATCTACTACCTCTTCTGCGGTGATTGCAGACATCATGGACGTTGACTCCGCTACGGTGAGGGTCCGGTCAGGGGAAGGACGGAGATCATCAGGAATGGCCGTCGCCATCTGTTCATCATCATAAAATTGGCGATAATGTTCAGCAAAGGCAGACACCACCGCCGCCTGTGTTGTGTGGTGAACACCATCGGAGGTCTTGATGTGGGAGACGAAGAGTCGACGTCGACGACTGTGGTCGGATGCGGCATGGATTGTGGATGGGGTTTCGTCGTGGAGGAGGTCTTGTCGTCGGGAACGCACCACGACACCATGCAGTCGTGCACGTTGAAGAGAGAGGAGACGAGCTTTGGTACGTTGTCGTTCCCTATGGGTGTCAGGTGATGGAGGGAGCGCATCGAGCTCACGGAGGACGGCGTAGTAAAAGTTTGTGGTGTCTCGATGCCATGCTGCTGCTTCCTTGCCACATTGTATGAAGGCCTTTCTGATCGCAGGTTTGGCACATTTGAGCCACCAATGGAATGTGGATGTGCACTGCGGAAGGCGTCTTTCGCAAGACGCCCACGTAGTGGCAATACATTGTCGGCAGTGTGGATCATTAAGGAGGGAGATATTAAGCTTCCAGTAACCTCTGCTGCGCCACACTGACTGAGGTGGCAGAGCCAGGGAGCAAATGACGGCGCAGTGGTCCGAAAATGCAAGATGCAAGGGGCCACCGTTCAGCTTGGGCGACGTCATTGCCAAGGTGGGCAGAGACATATAACCGGTCCAGTGGGGTGAAACCGGGGGTATTGCCATGAATTTTCTCCCAAACGTCCACTAGGTGAAAATCTTCGATTAAGGTGAGAAGCGCCGGGCATGGCGAATAACCAGGCATTTGGTCCTGCGGATGGAGGACACAGTTGAAATCGCCTCCCACGATAAGGCGATCATAGCGTCCAGAAAACAGGGGCGCCACGTAATGTCCGAAGAAAGTGGACCGCTGCCGACGGTTCGTGGAGCCAGACGGAGCGTAGATATTGATGACGCGCGTGTCGAAGATGGTAACAGCCATGCCTCTTCCACAGGAAAGGATTCTCGTGTCCTTGAGTGGGATTCCTTCGCGTATGTAGAAAGCCACTCCACGCCCTGATTGATCACATGTGGACGTGTATGAGTCGTAGCCGTAGACTGGTGGTAGTGTGGCAACGCGTACCTCCTGAAGAAGGGCGACGTCGACGTCAGAGGCCCGAAGCATGTCACATAGGAGATGCAGCTTGGGTACAGTGCCGATCATGTTGATGTTCAGCGTGGCAAACCGATACGTTTGTTTCAGTGGTGGTGGACGCGCATCTACCATCACCAAGGGAAGTAAGAGGAGAGAACCGACAGGAAGTCCCGTCCCATCAGCTGCAGGGCCTCGCTTTGATGTTAACAGGCAGCCTTGTCCGGCGGAGGCAACTCATCCGGAGGAGGGGGCCTATCTTCCTCAATCTCGTCGGCCCATGCTCCTGTGCCATGGATCCGTCCAATGTCCATGGGAATTGCGTCGTGGTGAGAGAGATCTGGAGTTGTCGGCGGGGAGATAGGCGTCTCAACCGGCGCACCGATCGTTACGTTGTGCTTGGCGACCTCCATAGTGGCCTCGTCCTGCGAAATGTCTTGATCATCGTGAAAGTCGTCCGCCGACCTCTGCATGGAAATGTCGGTTGGTTGGGTGTCGTCTTCGTCGTCGCGGGTGGCGACGCTTTGAGAGCCCGTGGGTGAACGGCGACGGCGTTTGCGCCTACGTGGCGAGCGTTGTTTGCGCACGTGTTCCTCAGTGTCGGACGACAGCAAGGAAGAGCGTCGACCTGGTTCGAATGCGTCGGTGGGTACAATGAAATTGTCAAACAGGTGTTGTGAAGAAGTACTGTTCTCCTCAGCGTCCGGTGCGGGAGCCTGTTCGGCGGCAAGGTTGTCAGGTGGGACGTCCGCACCGTCCATAGGTGACTGGGACGGTGGGACGTGCCGATCGGAAGGACCGGGCGACGGACTGGACGAAACTGTAGACGTGGCAAGAGCCGCTGCGTAAGTGACCGGTAGGGATGTCATCGTGGGTGTGACGGACGCTTCCGACAACGGGAGCTGCGCGACACGTCGTTGAATGCATTCAGACCGTAGGTGACCTCCTTTCCCGCAACCGGAAGAGGTTCGAGGTTGGCCGTCGTACATTATAATGGCACGGCAGCCTCCGATACGTAGATAAGAAGGCACGTGTTTCTGCAACTCGATGCGGACCTGTCTAACACCGTTTAAAACGGGATAGGTCTGAAATTGTACCCATCGTTCGGCAACATGTTCCAGAACGTTGCCATAGGGACGGAGCGCCTCGATGACGACGTCTGCAGGTAGTTCGAACGGCAGTTCGAAGATCCCTATCGTCCGTGTGCCGAGACCTGCGTGATCGACGGTAACGGGTCCGACGTTGCCGTCGGAATGGCAGAAGCGCTGTTCACGTTTTGCCTCTTGAAGCACCTTGTCGCACGCCGCATCGTTGATCATTTTGACGTAGACGGTACTGCTAACTATCGACAAGTGGATACCAATTAGATCCGTTGGTGGTATCTTAACTTCATCGCGAATAAATCGTTCTACCTCCAGGGCCTTGGGTCGGGCAAAGTCGGAACAAAAGTTGAAACGTAATGTCTTCTTCAGATAGTTGTGCGCCATGGTGGTCTAGAAGGGAAAACGGCACTTACAGCGGCCGAAGTAACCACAAACACACCGTGCGCGCCTCGCCCGCAGCGCTCCGGCGCGGGACCGCCTCGCAGCACTGCCGGCGGCAGACTGCCACTCAGCTACCGGGGGCGGCCGGTCGCTCTAGTGTGTGGTAAGGAAGAATCAACAGAGCTGTTGAAAGTAATGGACTGCAGATTCATCACCTACTTAAGGATAAACAAAGCAATGTGAAGTAATGAAGAGTAGCAGAGAGCAGCGTAACAACTTTCTTAACACCCAAACTGGAAACTACACGTAGTGGAAGAATTCCCCTGTCTACCAAGCAAGGCAGAAATCATAAATAGACTGGCACAGAGCTCTACTGGCATCAGATATTAAAGTGGGACAGAGAACGAAATTCCTGGAAGATTAAGTCTGGTGCATAGACTGTATAGGAGTGAAACGTCTTCAGCTGAAAATCGGGATAAGAACAAGCTGGAAGGATTTGAAATTAGGTGCTTTCAAATATTGTTAAACACTATAGGCTGTTCAGAATTACTTTCGCACTGACAGCACATGGAGGGCGGAGTTGTCACGACGCCATCACTCGGAACTCACGCGTAATCTTACGTTGCATTTTACTTATTCAGATTCGCAAACCATTCTGGCAGCAGTGCGACCTGGAAGATTTCCACTATGCTTCCATTTTAGTTTTATTTATGGCACCAAATGGCAAGTAAGTTGCTATGTTACATTGTGTTTCTTACAATTACTGCTCGAATTTAAAACTTAACATGCTGTCGTTACGCAGTAATAGGTGAAAATTTATAAGTTTAACATAACAAATGTATTAAAGTAAGAAACTGTATATTTGTCGTGAGACAGAGTAACTTACGGCGCGAAAATAGCCCAGAGTGTACTCATCCAGCATTTGAGAACTTTATGCATAATTGCAAACCTACTCGAAACTTCTTTCTTACTGTCACACCTACCACGAAATGATTAAAATAAAAATTAAATAGCTTACTACATTTCACTGTTCGCATAGTAATCTACAGCAGCAGGCTTGAGGTTTTAATTTATTAATTCTTTACTATTTACTCTATTCGCAGCACATTTTGCACACAGTGAAACCCGCAGACTTCTCTGGGACTTACGAATCATATGGAGAAGTCTCGGCAGTTGTCCATTCCAGTTCTCTTACAAAGAAAGAGAGTTGAATTAAGTTAAAATCATGTCTCCAATCACAGACTGTGTAACGTAGCTACAACAAATATGCCTATGTTTGTCTGTGAAAATAGACACGATAAGTAACCTGAGCTATCAGTAAACTGAATCTAACCTGCATAACACTGTTTGTGTGTTGCACGAGTGTCAGTTTCACAGTCATTTAAGCCCTCAACAGATCGTTACATGAAAAACTTAAAACTAACACTTGGATAAGCTATCTGACTGCGTATTTGAAAATGAAAAACTACAGGAACAAATGAGCATGTAACAATGAATACCTAAGCTATCTGCGTTTTTGAACAAGAATTTACAACTGATACAGAATCTGGCTTGTGCAACGGAACTTATTGGATTAGAGTACATGACACGTTGTGGTCCGTCAGTGTTTCTGTTTTGGCCCTAAGCTTTGCACTCACCTCTTTAGATGATTCCTTTTTCCACGTGGTTTACAGCAATTTGCAGCAGCATGCAGCAGCCAGCAGCGGGTAATGCTTATAGTTACTAAGATTGGATTTAATAAAAAGGAGGTTGCTTGGGTACTGTTAACTGGTAAATAACTTTTGAGAAGGGATTTCATAGATTAAGTCTATTTAAAAACTCCAGAATCATCATAACCCATAACCAATAATAGACAATGTCAATTACAATCACATACGTATCAATAATGGCTGAGTGCTAGATTAACAAATTATTTCAATTACAAAGTTACATTAACATTTAATAACAACAGTATATTTATTGTTTGGATGTTAAGAATAATAATTATTATTTGTAGGATAAGGAGGCTTCTTTAACAGACAAGCAAAACATGGGATTATTGCAAACACGAACTGACAATCACGAGCCTAACCCTGCAATTGCTTTTGCGCTTTGCTTACGAATTTGACCTTGACTTCCAACTTCAGAAGTAGTTAAGCCATCTAAATCTATAATACAAATGAAGTAAGGCCTTGAGTGTAGTAAAATCTTCCTTCACCGACATGAGGGCAGCATGACCCGTCTTCTGTCTCCGAGCTCTCGACCGACACTACTATTTCCACTCTCGAAGACAAACCTCATTTCACAACAATGCTTAGAATCGCGCTCCTACCTTTCGCTCTCAAATTGTTACTATCAATATCTGAGCGCTTACACAATGCAAAGAATAGTGTTAATTTGGCTATATTGTTTTAAGTGTAATTGAGAGTTCTGACACACTCCTTACAACTGGTATTGCTTAGGTAATTACGAGCTCAGTGACAGTAGACACAGTCTTACAAATCAGTTACGGAAAAAGGTGTTAAACTTAGTCAATTTACGCATTGAAACCAATTTTCCCCCTGACAAATGAAACCACCGATGGTTTTGCCTGAATATAGTACTTTCAAATGGTGGGGTGCGGAGCAGTTTTCATGTTCACCAATCAATTTGCTCTGAAAATTCGCAAGATGGAGAAAGTCTGTAGAATTTCTGGGCTGTTATTCTCAAATTCAAGCTGCAACCACACCGACGCGTAAGGACACTAGCCCCGCCCGTGTTCGGAGAACTGGAACAGTTTGCATTGCCAACCCCGCTCAGGTTGGCTACAGGGATGTTTTTTTATCGGAGGAAGCACGCTGTTGTGCTGTACTCGAGCTTATTAAACTATGGATGGATGCTGTCCCAGGCCCATCATGTTGCAGTTCTTGGTCAGTTTTGATTTGTCTGCGGAAGTCGCCGCCATTTCCGTTGTACAAATTTTGGCTTCCATCTCTTTGGAAGAAACGAAGTGCAGATCCAATCCACTGTAGTCACAACGTTTTGCAGTAGAACGCTCGTGATAGGTTCGGCTGTGATCAAGATGCGAATATGCTGTTTCCACCCGAGGCAATGGACATTCCCATCCCTTCGATGTTAAGGTCGTAAGATTTGTCGCTCTGCTCGTGTTTGTATTACATGGCTCTTCACGGCTACCTATTTCGTAAATCGCGATTCCCAAAATTCAGCCGTTTTTCAGATTATCATTCTCTATGTAGAGAGGTATTCAGTATAATCACCATTCTTGCTTACGACAGCTTCCCAACATGTTGAAACTTCTGTATTGCGGATAGGAGCCTTCATCGTTGAGCTGTCTGATTACTCGGGTCTTCTCACTCGAAGCTTCGTTATTTGTATTCAAACGTTTCCCACAGTGTCGTTTCTTCAGTTTGGGAAACAAATGAAAGTCTGGTGGAGTCATACCAAGTCAGAGTGGTGGGATGGCGAAACATTTCCCATCCATATTTGTCAAGTGTTTCTCTACTGGTAGAACAATATGCGATTTTGTTTTAGCGTCAAAACCAGGACACCAGCTGCAAATATGTCAGGCATTCTTTGACGAATTGTTGGGCACAATACATTTTTCAGAAACAGGTTGTAGCACGCTGCACTTACAGAAGTCCTTTGTGCCTATGACCCCATTAGCCTCACACGCAAGGACTACAATCAGTTTCATATTTGATTGTTGGCGGCAAAATTTTTTCGGGCATGGGGAGTCACAATTTTTACGTTGTGGTTACTGAGACTTAAGTTCCGGCTCAAACTCTCGTAACCATGTTTTATAAAGTGCAACAGTCCTTTGCAGAAACTGTTCTCACATCTGTTCGATAACGATGAAGCAATTTTTCTGCGATTCTTTTGCGACCTGCTTTCTGCTCTTCACTCAAATCATGCAGAACCCATCTGGCAGAATCTTCCCTCATCTTTAAATTTTCAGTTATTATTCTGTAAACTGAAGTGACAGACATTCTGGCTCATACACAATTTCCTCATATCTTTTTCATCGGGCCTCTCTCAAAATGTGACTAAAAAATAATCTGAAAGGTGTAGTCCATTACACTTGATGGCATTCCGCTTCTTGGGTTGTGCTTACCGGACCTTTACTGAAACGAGCAGACCATCATGATACTATGCGTTCCACTACACTATTCCTAGACATTTCTGTCAATTCCGTCGCGTTAATTCCACACAGTGATTCAATTTTGATGTATAATCGTTGGTCACTAGGTGTAATCTGATCTGACTCGGTTTTGACTTCCATTTTAAAAATCAATTACTCACGACAGAGCCATACTTACTAGTAAACAGATATACGACCGTCACGCCTTATGTCTCATCCATACATGATACGAATTTCAGCTTCTTGACCCCAACGTAACGGTCGTGTATGCGCAGTGTGTAAGACTTTTGAAATGATCCTCGTATATGCAATTTGTCCTACGGCAAGTCGTCGGTTCACGGCGTAGCAATTATGTTTTGTCACCAATATATGTGACTTAATTACAGTTCACTGTTTGTTACTGGTCTGTAGTTTGCCGCTGTTACCTTAATTAATTAAGTCATTTATGTACGCAACAGAATTCCTTGCAGCATGTGGTGAATGCTGGTGTCTCCATGGCCCATGGAACAGAAGATTAGGTGAGTATTTTTCATCTGCTGATAGGGAGACGGTGAAAAATATTTGAAATGGCTCTTAGCACTATGAGACTTAAATTCTGAGGTCATCCGTCCCCTAGAACTTAGAACTACTTAAACCTAACTAACCTAAGGACATCACACACGTCCCTGCCCAAGGCAGGATTCGAACCTGTCGCCGTAGTAGTCACGCGGTTCCACACTGTAGTACCTAGAACCGCTCGGCCACCTCGGCCGGCGAGACGGTGACAGGCAGTACTTCTCAATTGCATCCCTCCAACCAAAGGACGGCATCTGAAACAGTATACCCCCGAATGTACCTGCAAAATTAATATCATTCTGCCGACAAATAGTTCAGGTGATGTGACGTCATAAATAATGAGATGCTTGAAGAACGCCTTCTGCATAAAACGGTACACAAATTTCCCAGATTATATGCATTGACTGTTTGATAATGACAGCACTCTGCGACTTCCTACACATTTTAAACGTAATTTCAAATATTTTCTTAACTTTTTCTGGCTTACGTGCATGACAAAAAATATATAACACATTGGAACTCAATTGTAAAGTAATGTCAAGTTTGAAGCTGTATGTACCAGATCCACTGGTATACCACTAATCAGTGAACTGTAGCTCTCCTGCTGTTTTCAAAATACTTTCAGATCTGACCGCAGGACTAGAAAACGTGCAGTGCGAACAGTTACATCGTTGTTTCGAACTGGTTTTTAGTCTTTCCCGCCAATAATCTCCTCTTCAACCAACTAAACTATCCTCTGATCCGAAACGTGGTTAAAACCGCACGTATCCTCTGTATCTATTCATCTCCCAGGGTACACATTTCTTAGGGCAGACAGATCAAAAAAGCGAGGTGGCAGGGTCGGCGCGTATATACGAACAGATGTCAAAGCGAAATTCTTATGTACGTCAAACCCTGCTGAAGAAAAGGAGGCTGAATTCATGTTCACTGAAATAAATATACAAAGTCGGGAGTTCTTGACTGGCGTCGTGTACAAGTCGCCAAAAATAAGCTCAATGAGTTCCTTCCAGTCGAAATTACATTCACTTCAATGTCAATACGAACATGTCATTGTAATGGGTGACTTGAACATAGACCTGCTAAGAGACACTCCCTCCGCAATAAACCTAAGAAGATTGTTTAGTTGTAATAGCATGAACATTCTTGTATTACAACCTACACACCATACGGCGCACAGTCATACTCTTATAGACGTAATCGCAACGAAACAGACTGACTAAGTAAGAGATGTTGGTCAAACATCGGCCCCTGGCCTCTCAGCACATGATGTAATTTTCCTGGCCTACTCTGTGCAGCCCCCAAGGATCAACTCGCGTTACATAACTTGTAGGAACATGAAACGTATTGACCTCGACGCTCTAACAACCGATTGCTCAGAAATCTCATGGCATCAAATAATCAGAGAACCTACAATCGACGGCAAAATTAATGAACTTGGTGATAAACTCACTGCCCTCTACGACAAACATGCACCTGTACGCACAATCCGTGTAAGAAAATCCCCTGCTCCATGGCTGACAGCTGAATTACGTAAAATGATGACTAATGGGGATGCTGCCCACAGGCGTTTCAAGTCAGATCCGAAACTCGAGCGTTTCGAAGAATATAGAAAGCTACGGAACAGAGTGAAACAATGCATTCGCAATGCTAAAATCAGGCACGCTCGCTCCCTTGTATGCAGCGATCTGACGCCCACGACTCTATGGAAGAATCTCCGTAGCTTGGGGGTAGGAAAGGCGAAATCGGAAACTACTTTTCATGTCTCAGCTAACGAATTAAATGAATTCTTCTCTGCACCTCTGAATACCCGCACGGCTGATAATTACCGTCCACAAGAATCCCCAAACAGGATAACTAACAACGATCCCTTCCATCTAAAACATGTAACAACAAATACGGCAAGAAAAGCAATAATGAGAATCTCTTCTGATGCAATAGGCAACGACAGTATCGGTATAACCATGATTAAGAATGTTACCGATATCTTAGTACCTGTCTTAACTGACATATTTAATTTTTCCCTCGTGAACGGAGTATACCCTACTGCATGGAAAAGAAGCATAATTCGACCCGTCCCTAAGATCTAAAACCCGCAACTGCCTAGTGATTACCGACCAATTAGCATACTGCCTGTTGTTCATGACCAAATCACTGAACACTTGCATGAATTCAGCCTATATGACAAATTTCAATCCGGTTTCCGTAAACATCACAGCACAAACACTGCTCTAATTAAAGTAACTGATGACCTGAAATATGCCATCGACAATCGAAAGGCAACAATATTGACGCTACTGGACATGAGCAAAGTTTTTGACACTGTTAACTTTGACAAATTGCGCAGAAAAATGCAACAGCGTAATTTCTCAGATAGTGCAATGAGATGGTTTGAAAGCTACTTAAAAGACAGACAGCAATGTGTTGTCTGCTTAAATGAAAAATCTTCCTGGAAACATGTTTCTTCGGGAGTGCCACAAGGATCAGTCTTGGGACCACTTTTGTTTTCTTTATACGTCAACGATATTTCGTCGGTTCTGTCCTCCTGTAAATATCATTTCTATGCCGACGACCTCCAGCTCTACCTAAGCGTCAGACCTGAAGATGTAAATACTGCAATCGCTCAGATGAATGATGATCTGTCTTCAGTAGTGACATGGGCGAAAATCCTGGGGCTTAAACTAAATGCAAAAAAGACGCAAGTAATCTTAATAGCCCATCAGAAATTAATAAGTTCAGATTTTCGCGAACGACTATCTCCTATTCTTCTCGACCACATTAGAAAACAGTTAAGAACTTGGGTGTAACTTTGGATGAGCATCTCAACTGGGCGGAGAATACAGTCGCAGTGTGCCGAAAGACGTCTGCTTGTCTCTATGCTCTCAAAAAGTTTCGGAACCAATTTCCACAGGACTTGAAACGCCAGATCGTGCAAGCACTCGTTCTACCGAACCTCCACTATTGTGATGTGATTCAACAAGGCATGAATAGTGAAAACAAAAGACAGCTAGAACTAACCATGAATTCCTGTGAGCGTTACACCTGCAACATTCGCCGATATGATCATGTTAGTGCTTCATACTCCGAGCTACGGTGGCTGCGCCCGGACAAGTTGCGTGACTACCACACTCTATGTCTACTTCACCTAGTCGCGCAAGCACCCCAGTACCTAGCTTCAGAGATTAAAAACCTGTCATGCCATCATAATCGAAACACGATGTCACTCCTATTTGGTATCCTAGCTGTGCCCACTCACAAAACAAAAACTTTTGCACACTCTTTCTCAGCTGCCGCTGTCCACCTCTGGAACAAACTGCTCCTTACCTTGCGCAAAATTCAATCTCCTGCTGCTTTTAAGAAGAAGTTGAAGCATTTCCTACTATCATTCTCATAACGTTCTCCCTGTCAAATAGCAAAGCTAGAGTCTCCTATCTTGCTCCTGAGATGCCTTCCTCTTCATCTATCTCTATTAGCTACGCTATCTTCTTTTCCTTTATTTTTCCTTAATTATGTTTCATCATGTCTCTCTAATCTTCTCCTCCCTTCACCATAAGTCTCCCTCATACTCCCTGCTGCTAGCACCCCTATCTAATATAAACTCTATATGTATGCATTTTTCCACATGTGCCTTTCTAATTGTTTATTTCACTTTTTGTACTAGATGTAATTCAACATGCCTGCTAAATCATATGAATGTAAAATAAGTAGAATGCCTGGTTAGATGTAAGAGAGGTCCTGATGGCCCCAACCTTGCCAGGTTAAATAAATGAATAAATAAAATAAATAAATAAATAAAATAAATAAATAAATAATCTCCTCACAAAACTGAATAAAGCAGAAGGACACACTCAGGAACAAAACACTTATATTTTCATATACACTACTGGCCATTAAAATTCCTACACCACGAAGATGATGTGCTACAGACGCGAAATGTAACCGACAGGAAGAAAATGCTGTGATATGCAAATGATTAGCTTTTCAGAGCATTCACACAAGGTTGGCGCCGGTGGAGACACGTACAACGTGCTGACATGGAGAAAGTTTCCAACCGATTTCTCATAGACTAACAGCAGTTCACCGGCGTTGCCTGGTGAAACGTTGTTGTGATGCCTCGTGTAAGGAGCAGAAATACGTACCACCACGTTTCCGGCTTAGATAAAGGTTCGATTGTAGCCTATCGCGATTTCGGTTTATCGTATCGCGACATTTGTGCTCGCGTTGCTCGAGATCCAATGACTGTTAGCAGAATATGGAATCGGTGAGTTCAGGAGGGTAATACGGAAAGCCGTGTGGATCCCAACGGCCTCGTATCACTAGCAATCAAGATGACAGGTATCTTATCCGCACGGCTGTAACGGATCGTGCACCCACGTCACGATCCCTGAGTCAACAGATGGGGACGTTTGCGAGACATCAACCATCTGCGCGAACAGTTCGACGACGTTTGCAGCAGCGTGGACTATCAGCTCGGAGACCATGTCTGCAGTTACCCTTGACAATGCATCACAGACAGGAGCGCCTGCGATGGTGTACTCAACGACGATCCTAGGTGCACCAATTGCTAAACGTCATTTTTTCGGATGAATCCAGGTTCTGTTTACAGCATCATGATGGTCGAATCCGTGTTTGGCGACATCGTGGTGAACGCACACTGGAAGCGTGTATTCGTCATCACCATACTGGCGTATTACCAGGCATGGTGGTATGGGGTGCCATTCGTTACACGTCACGTTTAGCTCTTGTCACATTGGCGGCACTTTGAACAGTGGACGTTACATTTCAGATGTGTTACGACCCGTGGCTGTACCCTTCATTCGATCCCTGCGAAACCCTACATTTCAGCAGGATAATGCACGACCGCATGTTGCAGGTCCTGTACGGGCCTCTCTGGATACAGAAAATGTTGAATGTTGCCCTGCTCAGCACATTACCAGATCTCACACCAATTGAAAACATCTGGTCAATGGTGGCCGAGCATCTGGGTCGTCACAATACGCCAGTCACTACTCTTGATGAACTGTGGTATCGTGTTGAAGCTGTACGGGCAGCTGTACCTGTACACGCCATCCAAGCTCAGTTTGTCTTAATGCCCAGGCATATCAAGGCCGTTATTACGGCCAGAGGTGGGTTTTTTGGGTACTGATTTCTCAGGATCTATGCACCCAAATTGCATGTCAGTTGTAGTATAAAATATTTGTCCAATGAATACCCGTTTATCATCTGCATTTCTTCTTGGTGTAGCAATTTTAATGGCCAGTAGCGTATTTCCATGGAAGCTAATATAATTCCATGGATTCTAAGAACACATTTTCAAGTCTGTCTTGTCCCTTGAAACATTTTCGTTGCTCTCCAATTTCATCTGAGGTCTCTGCTTATTCACACTCGCTAAAAATGGCAACTCTCACCAATTTTGTTTTCTGTAATCTTTTGATTAAGAAATGAAATGTCGTGTGGCTAGGGCCTTCCGTCGGATAGACCGATCGCCTGGCACTTCGGCGACTTGCGCGTCGATGAGGATAAAGTGATGATGAAGACAACGCAACACGTAGTCCCTGAGCCGATAAAATCCCCGATCCAGCTGGGAATCGAACCCGGGCCCCTTAGCATGAGAGTCCGTCGCACTGACCACTCAACTATCGGGGCAGACCTGTTGATCATGAAGCAGTTTTAAATACACTACGAAAACATCACCTTGTGCCACAGAGGGCACACGACTTATACAACCCACGAGGACTGCCGCCGGAGATACATTTCGCCAGGTCGAAACCTGCTTCAAGAAATTATTTTAACATTCAGGCCTTCCGACCATAACTCTCCAGGGCAGAATGGGGAACTTAATTTGACCATTCCATGCTAACGCACGTAAACTGTTCACACTCATTAACGTCACAGACTCACCATATTCGACTTCAACGTACAATAACCACTCACTGACGCCAGGTGGCTGCACTAGCAGTGGAGGGTATATAAAGCTTGTAGTGGGGATGCGGAACAGCACAGTCGATTTTGTAATGGCGATATGGAGCAATTTATGTGACGTCCAAAAGGGCATGATCATTGGATTTCGGGCCAAGGGTGGAAGCTCATCTGAATCGGCAAACTTTGTAAACTGTTTACGTGCCACTGTGGTTTAAGTATGCTGTGGAAGGTAAAGTGCCACTATCCAAAACCGGCATCGAGGCAACTGTGGCGTACAACAGGCCACACGTGATGGGAGTGATCGACGGTTGCAGAGATGTTTGGGGGCGAATAGACCTGCAACTGTTGATTGACTGACCGCCCGGATGAACCAAGGGGCTCCGAACAGTGTCTGCTCAACGATCGTTCAGCCAACGTTGCTCGGTATATGCCTATTCAGCAGAAACCAGTTCAAGCACCCACGCTGACTGCTGTTCATCGGTGACAAAGTCCGCCCCAGTAGCTGAATGGTCAGTGTGGAGGACTGCCGTCCTAAGGGGCCTGGGTTCTATTCCCTGCTGGGTCGGGGATTTTCTTCGCTCAGGGACTGGGTGTTGTGTTCTCTCATTTCATCTCCATCCGGCGCCCAGGTCGCCGAATGTGGCGTCGAATTTACTGAGACCTGCACCAAGGCGGCCGGACCTGCCCCATAAGGGGCCAAACGCTCATTTCTATTTCCATAGATGACAAAGTCTGGAATTTGCACGCCGGTAGCCAACTGGACGTCCACTGAGTGGCCTTTTCAGATAAATCAGGTTTTATGCTCCATCGGACAGATGGCCGTTGGCATGTATGTCTGAAAGTAAAACCTGCAGCAATCGTCGGAAGGGTCCAGAACGGAAAGCTTCACCTGGGTGATCTCGTCATTCTGGAAGACACAAGTAATCAACGTAAGTATGCATCATTCCCTGGGGACCATGTACACGAACACATTTAGTGCGTTTTCCCTCGGCACTGTGGCGTCTACAAGCATCACACGGCTCACAGTGTACATGCGTGGTGCAAAGAGCACCAAGTTGAAATCACCGCACTCCTCTGACCACGAAACTCCTTGAATGTAAACCCAATCGATAATATGTGGGACCATGAAAATCTGCATGCTCATCCCACGGCTCGTCATCAGAGAAACCCAGCGCAGCTGGCCGCATCACTGGAGTAGGGAAGGCTCCACGTCTCTGTAGGTGGCTTCCAGAACATCACTGATGCTCTTCCTACAAATCTTGCAGCGCTTCTGCGCTGCAAAGTGTGATTACACAGGCTTTTGATATTTGTTCACATTAATATGGCTTGACAGTGAGGTACGTACTATAAAGTGGTACTTCCTGTCATGAATTTGAGAAGGTTCTTCCCAGTGAGTGTTAGGAAACGCTGATTGTCCTGTCTACATCACTCCCTCTCGAAAAGAGCAGGTTCGGCCACCACCGGTTTCTCCGGGTCAAGGGAAGTCCGGCCCATTATTTCCAGCTTGAAAATAGTCATCGGCACCCCTGAACCAGAAACAGCAAAATGGAAGAAAGCAACCAGCAATAACCAACAGTCGCGATCATTAAATGGTATGCCACAATCTTCATGCAGGGAACTTGTATTTGGAGTGAGGCTGCCGCAATGACACCGTCCCTCGCGCTGCCGGGAAGGAGGCTGGCCGCGAGGCTGTGGAGCGACTTCCACGTCAGCCGCAGTGACAGCGCCGCCACCGCCTCGAGTCGCAGAGCGGACAGGTCAGCTGCACAGTGGCGGCGGAGAGCTCGCAAATCTACCTGCTGTCACAGCAATGACAAGGCCTGCAACTCTGCCGCGCTGAGGTCAGCCCCTGTCTCCGCAGACTCGCCCAAGCCGGTGACGGATTACAGCTAAGCACAGTTACTGCACTAGCTGCAGTCAACAACCACGCAGCTAGACGCAAATTCTGACTGTCTTTCACAGCGTAGTTGCTATTTAAATACAAGAAGCCTAAGTCTCCGATACTTCATCATCACGTTGGTTCACATGTACCTTCTCCCATCGGCTAATAACAGAGAATATATACTCACATGATAATATACGCACACGTACTATTCAGTTTCGACGCATTATTTTCGAAGGTTCGTATTCCTATTCTTATCCCAGAAATGATATGAATCGTGTCTTACTGGTGCGAATAGTGCGTAGTGAAGTAAAGCAGTAGAGAGAAAAGTCCCATGCCATCAAGAATTGGTAACAGGATCCCAGTGTTTTTTCCCTTTATAGAGGGTGATCATAAACAGTATAAAAGCCGTTAAGGGTGACGCAGGGGAGGTTGTGCTGAGAAATAACTGTTAAGAAAAAAATTCGATACGTTGCGCCGTTTCCGAGTTATTTAGCATTGAATTTTGCCAGTCAGGTCGTTGCGTGCGCCGATTTAAGTACCTGGACGCGCTAAAATATGGTAATGCACAGATATCTATGGGTCTGTGACTTACCTCTTGTTGAAATTCTCATTACCAGTTAAACTGGAAGAGATATATTTAAGCTACATTTGAGGTAACCAAACGAAGAACAGTTTGGCAACACAACCTCTGGTAAGCTGCTTGGATCTCCGTGCGTGGTGACGTTATTTTGTTTAACAATTATCTGTTAGCTCAACCTCTCCTGTAACACCATTACAAGCTTTCCAGACTGCTGCGATTAACCTGTACTTACTACATACCTCGTTTTTATTATCTCCCGACATCATTGCTGGCAACTTCTAAAACATGGAGTCCGAACACAGAACATGTTTGATCAAATATTTTCTACTCAGACCGGATAGATGTCAAGAGTATTCTTCTCAATGAATGTCATAAGAATGAAAGAGGAGATACCAACTACCAGTTGGTTTTCTGTAGCTTTTTTCGAAACACAGCAGGAAAGATATACCAGCCGATATTGAACCACAGAGTAATATCACTACTTGTGTATGCATTTTCAAGGCTAAAAATATGACTGATAGCATATTTTAAGCAACATTACTAAAGTGTCTCCCAAGTGCTGGATGTACTTGTTACTATATTAATATAGACTACACTGATAACCTAGTAATTATTAACAGCAACTTAGAAAAGGCCAAGTGTTGTGCCAATATGATGACTTAGCTGACTGTGCCTATAATGATTTAAAAAAAGAAAACCATATCGCAATAGAAACGGTCTCGTTTCTGCGTTGTAAATATTGGCAAGGACAAAAAGTGTTGTGGTTGGCAGGAGAGCCAACCGTGTTTTTCTAAAGGAGGCCGAAATGCACGCGTTTTAGCTCACGCAGGCTGGCGTGAGGTCTGGAACATGACAAGGGAATTAGAATTGAGAAGAACGGACGTAGCTGGTGGAATACTTAACTTTAATCCATTAATGACGAACCTCGCTCTTTACGGTACATGATTCACAATATCAATAGTACGGATACTGGCGCCTTGCTAGGTCGTAGCAAATAACGTAGCTGAAGGCTATGCTAACTATCGTCTCGGCAAATAAGAGCGTAGGAGTCAGTGAACCATCGCTAGCAAAGTCGGCTGTACAACTGGGCTGAGTGCTAGGAAGTCTCTTTAGACCTGCCGTGTGGCGGCGCTCGGTCTGCAATCATTGATAGTGGCGACACGCGGGTCCGACGTATACTACCGGACCGCGGCCGATTTAAAGGCTACCACCTAGCAAGTGTGGTGTCTGGCGGTGACACCACAAAAAGAACCTCCACAAACCACCTTAGATGGTTGCTACTGTGTCAAAACAACAAAGAAACTCTAGAAAAATCTCTTTTTTATGGACTAAGGGAACTGCCGGGTTCTTATGGAATAATGAGGTCAACCAAATGGCAAACAAAGCGTCAAAGAATAAAATACAAAAGACATGCCCTCCAAAGATGTGCAGAGGGTACCTCCTACAGACAAAGCCACCCACACATAACAAGAACACAATGATACGCTGAAAAGTAATATATGAAAGGAAGATCCACTGCCAAAGAGGACAAGAGATGGTTCATAACGAGCACTCTCAGACTGAACTCCAGTCACGGCTATTACCAGCAGCTCTGTCACCACACTGCGATTGTGCTGAGATTCAAGACATCAAACAAACGAGTGTTTAGAAATTTGTTCCATTATCAGTTACTGCCCTCGACACAGAAAAGAACTGCCTGGTTACTTCCGTAGCCTCAGAAAATGACTGATTACTTATGTAGCTGGTTAAAAAGAAACAACAACTTCTGTCAAATGTCTCAATACTCATGACAACAGTGTATTGTAATTGCTGGTTGAATTATAATTAGAAGCTGGAATTAAAACTTAGTCGATCAGTTTGGTGTGTGTTTGTTTTGATATACAGGGTGAATTGCCTAAAACCTGCACTGCAGATACTGCGGAGATGGAACGTGCAGTTGCTGTGCGGTTTCCGCCGAATGGATTGGCAGTGACGGGCTTGTATTGTTAGCCAATAAACAGATTGTAATAATACTTAGAAAGCGTATTTTTTGTGTGGACATACACTGTTTTAAAAGTAAGGGACAGTGTATATTGGCATTAACAAACAAAAAGTAGTGTACATTAGAATGTCAGTGGTGTTTGTTGCGGGATTCTAGTGCGACTCATATAGGAGATATTATATTTTGGAAAGTTCCCACAACGACACTTCTTTGTGCCATTCAACCCGATGTTCATACGTTTGCTTACAGTTTGCTTGTGTGTTCCTTGAGTGCACTGCAGCTTGCTATTCAGCTAGAGTGTGACAATCCAGTAAGTAGGTCGTGAGTGGTCGATGGGATTTACCAAAGCAGAAAAAGTCGACATGCTCATGGTGTGTGGAGAGAGTAGGGAGAATGCATTTGTTCTTGTATGGTGTATGCGGCAAGATATCCCAATAGAAATCAACCGTTTAGGCAAATATTTATCACAATTATTTATCAACAACAACTAGTTACGTGAAAGTGGTAGAGTAATACCTAGACAATGTGGCAGAAGATGGAAAAATTAATGTTCCTGCTAACTGTTACAGTTGATTCAAACGTTAGATCCCTCACAATCGCACGAGAAAGTGGCACGAGACAGGCATGTGTCCCACGCTTTCTCCATCGACGTAGGTTCCCTACCTATTACATCTCTCTCCATCAAGAGCTTCATGGGCATTTTAAGACAGTATGCTCCAGATGTATCATGTATCTTGAAACTTCCTGCTAGATTAAAACAGTGTGCCGGACCGAGACTCGAACTCGGGACCTTTGCCTTTCACGGGCAAGTGCTTCCGAGTTCGAGTCTCGGTCCGGCACACAGGTTTAATCTTCCAGGAAGTTTGAATCAGCGCACACTACGCTGAAGAGTGAAAATTTCGTATAATGTATCTTGTTTAGTGATGAAGCCACATTTACCAATCGTGGCCAGGAAAACCGCCGCAACATGCACTATCGGTCTGTTGACAGTCCCCTTTGGATCCGTCATGTGGAAGGTCAGCATCCATAGAATGTAAAAGCATCGTGTGGGATAGTGAACAGTCAGCTCATAAGCCCGTTTTTCGCAGACGGAAGGCGCACAAGTATCGCAGAGTCCTAACAGACTATCTTCCATGGATTAAAGGCGATGTTACTCTGCAGACTAGGAGGAACATGTGATCCCAAAATCATGACTGTCTAGCCATTAGTTGCCGAATTTTTGCAGCATATCTTCTCAAATTGTTTTCAAATCGTTAGTTTGGACGCAGAGGACCTATACCTTGGCTGGCCCGTTCCCCGGATTTGGCGTCTGTAGCCTTTTCTCTGTAGGAAAATATGAAAGACGCTGTCTACACTCCTGAAAATTGAAATAAGAACACCGTGAATTCATTGTCCCAGGAAGGGGAAACTTTATTGACACATTCCTGGGGTCAGATACATCACATGATCACACTGACAGAACCACAGGCACATAGACACAGGCAACAGAGCATGCACAATGTCGGCACTAGTACAGTGTATATCCACCTTTCGCAGCAATGCAGGCTGCTATTCTCCCATGGAGACGATCGTAGAGATGCTGGATGTAGTCCTGTGGAACGGCTTGCCATGACATTTCCACCTGGCGCCTCAGTTGGACCAGCGTTCGTGCTGGACGTGCAGACCGCGTGAGACGACGCTTCATCCAGTACCAAACATGCTCAATGGGGGACAGATCCGGAGATCTTGCTGGCCAGGGTAGTTGACTTACACCTTCTAGAGGACGTTGGGTGGCACGGGATACATGCGGACGTGCATTGTCCTGTTGGAACAGCAAGTTCCCTTGCCGGTCTAGGAATGCTAGAACGATGGGTTCGATGACGGTTTGGATGTACCGTGCACTATTCAGTGTCCCCTCGACGATCACCAGAGGTGTACGGCCAGTGTAGGAGATCGCTCCCCACACCATGATGCCGGGTGTTGGCCCTGTGTGCCTCGGTCGTATGCAGTCCTGATTGTGGCGCTCACGTGCATGGCGTCAAACACGCATACGACCATCATTGGCACCAAGGCAGAAGCGACTCTCATCGTTGAAGACGACACGTCTCCATTCGTCCCTCCATTCACGCCTGTCGCGACACCACTGGAGGCGGGCTGCACGATGTTGGGGCGTGAGCGGAAGACGGCCTAACGGTGTGCGGGACCGTAGCCCAGCTTCATGGAGACGGTTGCGAATGGTCCTCGCCGATACCCCAGGAGCAACAGTGTCCCTAATTTGCTGGGAAGTGGCGGTACGGTCCCCTACGGCACTACGTAGGATCCTACGGTCTTGGCGTGCATCCGTGCGTCGCTGCGGTCCGGTCCCAGGTCGACGGGCACGTGCACCTTCCGCCGACCACTGGCGACAACATCGATGTACTGTGGAGACCTCACGCCCCACGTGTTGAGCAATGCGGCGGTACGTCCACCCGGCCTCCCGCATGCCCACTATATGCCCTCGCTCAAAGTCCGTCAACTGCACATACGGTTCACGTCCACGCTGTCGCGGCATGCTACCAGTGTTAAAGACTGCGTTGGAGCTCCGTATGCCACGGCAAACTGGCTGACACTGACGGCGGCGATGCACAAATGGTGCGCAGCCAGCGCCATTCGACGGCCAACACCGCGGTTGCTGGTGTGTCCGCTGTGCCGTGCGTGTGATCATTGCTTGTACAGCCCTCTCGCAGTGTCCGGAGCAAGTATGGTGGGTCTGACACACCGGTGTCAATGTGTTCTTTTTTCCATTTCCAGGAGTGTATAAGGACTTTCGAACAACACCTGATGACAAGTAACGACATATTATTGCCGCCTATTCGGACATCTCCGCTGAAACACTAGGCCTGTGACTGGAAGCGTGTATTTCCGTTGCCGTTCATCGTTTTGAATGCAACTTGTGATGGTCAGGTGTCTCCTTGCTAATCAGAATCCACATAACTAGTGTACGCACTTGTGTTGTTCTTGAGTGTATACTACCAGAGGTATTGTACAAATATCAGTGTGGGAACTTTTCAAAATAATTAAACGACTCGCACCAGAGTCCTGTAACAAACATCAATGGCATTCTAATTAAGTCTGCCTTGAGTTTGTTAATGTCAGTAGGCACTGTTCCAACATTTTCTAAGTGTTATTACAATCAGTTTATTGGCTAACAGTACGTGTTCCTGACTATCAATCCATTCTTTGAAAGCCGCACTCTTTGTGGTTCAAGTTTTTGGTATAAACAAATTTTTTAACCAAATATGCAAATAATTTTCGTCTGCTGTGGTAATTTAAGTGTTATCGTAAATGTCAATTACATTTGTGTTTAAATTGCTCAACAACTTTTGGGAAGATATTCTATAAGTTTAAACTGGCTGTTTTGTCGTACATAAGGGTCAATAAAATAAAAATTTGATCGTGAAGATGACAGGACCACTCCCAAGAAACGTGCTAATCTTTGTTACTGTTTCATGACATCCCAGTCTATTGTTGTACCTCAAGAGTACCCCATCGGACACTAAAAATTCGACCAAGTTCTACTTTGGCAGCTCCCGAAAGGTGAACCGCCTATGTCAATGACCAGTAGAATGTCATCTAGGGGGAAACACTGAGCAAACTGCGACAAACACGGGAGCTATCGCAGTACGAGGGAACGATGGAGCGCTCTAGTCTGCAAGCAAAACACAATGACATGGAAGCAGAGACGTACCGTTGCATTAGTGACAAGGAAGAGTGTCGTAAGCAACGGTACGTGCACCGCAACAATAAGTATTCAAGTGTCGACTCGGGGAATGGGCCTTTTATTGTCCTCATCATTTCATCATCATTCAGAAAAAATGGCGAGACTGGACAGGGAAAAGATTGGGACTTTGATAACCGCAACTTTGAGTGCCTCACAAACTGAAATCATCAATATTATCAGGTGCAGAAAAGTGCCTCTTGGAGGTGAAGTTGTGAAAGTCTGAATTCTGTAGGAGAGCCGACAGCGAGGGAACACCGGGACACAAGATGTCACAGCCGTCGCCTGCAGAGAGCACTGTGAGTGCCAACACAAATACCCCACCCCTCTCGACAAATGCCTGATTGGTGAGTGCTGATTGCCGACTATCCAGTGCATAGTCTCAGCCTTTGTGTCTGTGGGAGGGGAGGCTATGGAGGTCGATCCTAGGTACACCTAGCTCTCTTCGATTGTGTATGGAACGACTAGTCTGGCTGGAAGGAGGCTGCTGTGCCAGGTACAGTGCCAACTTCCGAGGCAAATTCGATGGGTTGTGGAAGTCGCAATCACTCTGTAGGCCTGCTGGAGGACTGACCTAACTGATCTGGACACTGTCCATCAGCCGCCTTCGAGAGGGGGTGGGAGCACTGCAGCTGCTCACCCCGTTCCTCTGTCAGATACCGATGCTGTGTTCTAAATGCTGCGTCTTCCGAACAAGATACAGTGAAGGCAAAAGCACTACAGGCCGCCATTGCCATAGAGACACGCAACTTGCGCGAGTTCCACCAGCGCCACGGGCGACGCTGAGGATGAAGACATCGACTTCGGCTGGGACAATTGCCGGCCGAGTACAATCCGCCAATGACCGGACGACAACGGACTGAAGCCTACTAGGAAGACAGAAGACAAGCTCTCGCCCACTTGGTTATAAATCATCGTCCAGGGCTGACTTCGACAGGGAACTTGTTTGGTGAACTCTTAGTTTCGAGCAGACAGATTTTGTAAATTGCGTTTGCTATCTACTGTGAATTTTACCTGAGATTATTTGCGCTTAGCCATTGAGGGACTTTCTTGTATTATATTGCGTGCAGTATTGCAGACCTCAATATCCGACAAGTCAGAAATATAAGTAAAGCTTTTTAACTCATTTGTGTGGCTTTGTTACTAATTTGTTGTGTTTAGAACCTTCGTTCTCCTATCCTGTTATCTGGCCATGGGGCGTAACTTTGTAATAGTGACAGGGAGAAATTGTCTTAGCAGAGTACTGCACCAGAAGCCGTTTCACGAACCTACAAGCTCGGCTTACCGTAACAGCGGCACTAAGCGACGAGGCTTTACGCGACGACGGCTTACAAAACTAAACGCGAACGGAGGGCAAACATCTGTGAGCGAAATGGACAACTAAATTCATTCATTCAAAAGACTAATAACGACAATAATGTAGAATAGAAATATTAGAAGTAGAAAATTAAACCTCTACTGGATGGTGTTGCCATTTGGCAATAAACTGTACATTTACGTATAATTGCTGTCTGGCAACACCCATAGTTTGGCTGCATCGCGCTAGTCTGTGTTTAGCGTCGTGATGTTCAAAGGAATAGTTGAAAACCGACAATATTTGATGAAGGTCGAAACTCTATACACACGTGCGAAAGCAGTTGAAAGAGTTAATTATTTCCGCCACTTAGATAACTTCTAGTTAGATTTTTGAAGGTTGTAAAATAATGCTTCATGATATCATACATTGGTTTCATGTCTCTGTATTAACCCCATAGTTGCTGGCCTAACTGAAGAAACCTGTAATTATTTGTGACATACATAAGAAATAGTTACTTGAACTATACATTTGGAAATACTCGTAAAAATTACTAATCCACTGCTGTACATTTAGTTATAGAAACGGACGAGATAAGGAATAAAGAAATCCAGACGGAAAGATTACAAGCCAAAAACAACCTCCACTGTGTATTGAACACAAGTTGTGAAGATTTTGGTTGTTACCTTGAGCTTTGCAGTACTAAATTCTGCATTGAGAAGTACGAGGCTTATTCCGAAAGCAAGGTCTGATAGGTCGCGAAATGGAGACCACAGTGAAAATGCGATAAAGCTTTTCATAGGTGTATTGGACAGTGTTTGTAGCACGCCCGTTTATCGCATCACGTTTGTCTTTTCAGTTCTGAGCGCACAGTGAGAACGTGAAGATACCTAGAAAACAGTGTATGATTGCCCGTGAGAGATTCTACCTAATTTGATGCAGACCACGCAACATAACTGTCATGAATTTCCTTGTTCATGACAATTCTCGGCTGCACTCTGTAGGGGTAATGAGGACGTCCCTGCAGCGTTTTCAGTGGGAAATGTTTGATCGCCTTCCATCCAGACCGGACTTTGCTCCCTCTGATTTTCATCTCTGCTGACTTGAACCGCCGTCTATGAAGTCAACGTCTTGGCACCGACAACGAACTGCAGATCAGCGAAGAGAATCGCCGAAAAGTGCAGGTCGCTACCATCTATGACGAAAGTATTGGAAAGTTGGTACAACGCTACAAAAAATATCGCAGACGGAGGGGCGACTCTGTAGAGACATTTCTGGAGGGTGTGGCTAACTACTGCAAATAAAACACTTTTGATTTTCACTGTGGTGTCCATTTCCTGAGCGATCAACCCATACTTTCGGAATACGCCTCGTACATGCAGAAGTTTCATTCCAGCAGAGTCGGCAAATAACAGTAGTAACACCGTGCAGAATTTAGTTAGCAGTAGAAAGATAAACATTTTAGTGATCTTTCGTGATCATAATTATGTACGCAATTCCAATGTTCCATTGCTCGCTGCGAGATTGTTTCTGTAGTTTGATTAGCCATTGTTGTATATAATTATCATTTAAGTAAAACTTACTTCCATTCAATTGAAATAGATGAATGATATGAATTAGAAGAATTATATTTAATTTTTATAATTTGAATCGTATTCTGTTAGGAAACGGATTTTCTTAGACGAGCTGAATTCAGGTCGGAAGATGAGGAAGCTTGGGTTATAGAAACCTGCAACCATACATCAAAGTGCTATAGTGCAAAACATTCTAGACAGGATGCAAGATAAGTTTAATACATTAGAATTGGTAGGTGTTGTTACCTCAGTGATTAATGAACAAAACTGAACGAACAAAAAACAAAACCGGATTGTAGAAAAAGTAAATACAATAGATACATTTGCAAACATAACAAAAACTAATATCTTAAAAAATAGAAGAGATTGGTCATAGCTCAGCAAAATAGCTTAGCTAGTGAGCAAGTTTCAATTAATCAAACCATTGTAGATCTAACTTGTCGAATTACATGGGGTACAGTTCAGAAAACACACACACACATCGATGGAAAATTTTACAAACCAATCTCCGCGATGAGAGAAGAGATGTCCAATTAGATCGAGCGGAATAATAAAGAAATATTTGAAATAATCGATTAGAAAGTATCCAGCAGTGATCAAATACAAAACGAACAGAGTTCAAAGTACACTAATGGAAAAAATATCTCAGCGCAAGAAGGGGTTGTGCGTCATAAACAAAAGTTGGTAGGCATGCTGCTACATCTGAAAGATGGCATCTTTTCAAATTTCGCTCCCGTAGCGTAAGAGTAGTTCTAGTAGCGCGACTATGAGGATGTAAATCAGTTTTGCTTTAAATACACGGTCCAAAGGTCGCGAGCGTTAGTTACCTTCCAGATTGGACGTAGTGAGTTGATGTTAGTCAAGAATGCCTTTAAGGCGACAAAGACGCCATTATCAACAGCCACTGAGTTTGAATGAGGTCGTGTAACAACTGCTACATTGCAGGGATGGAAGACCATCGCGTAGGTGTAAGGCTCTGGCGCATCGTACTGCATCTGCAGGAGCAATTTGAGCAGCAGTTGGCACCACAGTGACACAACTTCAAGGACAGCTTTGAGTCAGACGCCCTTTAGCGTTTATTTGACTGACCCTAAACCACAACCATTTGCGACTACAGTGGTGCCAAGAGAGTGCTCACTGGAGGGCTAGTTGGAGGTCTGTTCTGTTTTCCTATGAACGCTGGTTCTGCTTTGGTGCCAGTGATGGCCGTGTGTTGGTTAGGAGGAGGTGAGCTGAGGACCTGCGACCAGTCTACCTGCGTGCTAGGCCCACTGGACCTACATCTGGAGTTATGGTGTGGTGTGGAATTTCGTATGACAGCAGGAGCACTCTCGTGATTATCGCACGCAGCCTGACAGTGAATCTGTACCTCAGTCTTATTCGATCCGTTGCGCTGCCGTTCATGAATGGTATTTAAGGGCATGTTTTCCAACATGATAACATTCGTCCATGTACCGCTGTTATAAACCACATTATCTACAGAGTGTCGACATGTTGCCTTGGCCTAATCAATCACCAGATCTGCCTCCAATGGAGCGCTTATGGGAGGGACATCATCGGACGACAACTCCATGCACAACCAGCATAACCGTCCCTATATTGGCCGACAAAGTGCAACAGGCATGGAACTCCACCCCACAAATTGGCATTCGACACCTGTACGATACAATGCATGCACGTTTGGCTACTTGCATTCAATATTCTGGTGGTTATTAGTGTACCAGAATTTCACACTTTAGTGGCTTATCTCGCGCTTACAATAACCTGTAATCTTGCAGCGTTAATCACTTAAATATGTAACCTAGAAAACTATTTTCCCTAAATTTCAATATACTAAATTAATTTACCATCATGTTAAAATCACTACCAATCTATGCAAATTCACAGCGAAGTCGGAACGGTGCTCCGAAATGATTTGCGAGCTACAGAAGTACGCGTCTGCGATATCGTGACGAAACTGTTAAACGAAGTTGATATTCGTTATGACGACCATTTAGCAAGCTTCAGCAAAGAACTGAAGTTCGTACACCATGAGACATGAGATTTAATTAATTAATTATACATTTTATTTCTTGTAATATTTCTGTGAATGTGCTTTTAAATCTGTCGTAAGTTTATGGCGGTATGGTTCTAACTGCTGCACGGAACTCGCTAGTCGCTGTAGTAGGGAAGTTGTTTCTTGTGTTTGTAGAGGACAATGGATGATGATTCGTGATTAGTGGTCTTTATCACTTCCATTTTAGTCAAATAAGTCGAGGAAAGGCATTCTAACAAGTAACCTTACATTCGATGTTAACAATTCTTATCTTTCAGAAATGACTTTATTGTTACTGCCACTCTGCATTTAATACCCTTTCTACTTCTGTCACAATCAGCTATTTTTGTGACTAAATAGCGACTCGTATACTATTCTGAGTGTTTCATTTCCTAATATAATGCTCTCAGCATTTCCTTATTTAATTCGACTGCATTGCATTATCCTTGCTTTGCTTCTTTGATGTTCAACTAATTACGCCGCTTCGACCCACTATTCTTTAGATCAGCTGCTCTTCCACGCCCTTTCGGTGCTTGACAGACTTAGAATGTCGTCAGTAAATCTCACAGTTTTCAATTCTTCTCCCAGATACTTAATTTCCTTTCTAAATTTCTCCTTGGCTTTCTTTCCTCTCACTCAGTTATTGAAGAACGTTCGGAATATGCTACAACACAGCCCTTCGACTCTTATAACTGCCGTCTGTTTTCTGTGTAACTTTTAAATTACCTTTGCTTCCTGTACTTTATCCCTGCTACGTTCAAAATTCCGAATAATGTAGTCTAAAAGGCTTTTCGCAGTGTACCAGAACCATAAACGTTGATTTACCTTTGTTCAACTTAGCCACCACGATACGTCGTATGGTCAGCATTGTCTCGTGTGTTTCTAAATTTCTCCAGAATCCAAACTGATTTGCCCCGAGGTCGGCTCCAGTTAGTTTTTCCATTCTGCTGTACCAATACCCACGATATACCCCACTCTTAGCTTCTGAATTGTTATTAGTCGTTAACAACACCTGTTAACAACAAACTCATTAAGCAAACGTAAATGTCATATGACATCAATGACTGGGATATCAGATAGTGTTGGTTTAGCCGGGAGGGTTAGGGTGGTCTACCTCCGCGTTCACTGGCAACTTTCCTCGCGGATTGTAAGAGCTGTGCCACGCATGTATATGTATTTGTAGAGTGTAGGTGAGTGTAATGGGTGCGTGTGAACTGTAGTGTTACGTTTGTGTTCTGTGGTGGTGATAATAAAGAAGGGACAGGCTTAAACCCGGTCCTGGTACAAGCCCTAGTCCTCTCGAAAAGCACCAAGGGGATCGCCAATCGTAACTTTCCCATTCAATGGACGGATATCGACAGTGAAACATGCCTACACTTGAAAACGCTGCGGAGAGGTTCGAAATTTAATTCAGAATATTGGCGTAAATTATTGAGATCAGTTACGCCATCAGCTCTTCTCGCCATGACTGTCAAAGACTGGCATCGAAAATTTAACCCACCACCAGGATAGAACTAGCTTATGTCCGAGTGGAGCGCCTTCACATAAGTGTGCGTTAGCGTTTGGCTATGAAGGCGGGTGCTCATTTTGTGATACAATAACTGTACTGGCCGGCCGCGTTGGCCGAGCGGTTCTAGGCGTATCAGTCCGGAACCGCGCGACTGCTACGGTCGCAGGTTCGAATCCTGCCTCGGGCATGGATGTGTGCGATGTCCTTAAGTTAGTTAAGTTTAAGTGGTTCTAAGTTCTAGGGGGACTGATGACCTCAGATGTTAAGTCCCATAGCGCTCGGAGCCAGTAACTCTACTGTGTTATAATCTGCCCTATAATGAAGTATTTACTTACTATACGCTGATGAGACAAAACATTACGACCACTACACAGCGCGACGTTGGATGCCACCTAGTGGCATTGTGGGCACGTGACACCCTAGGAAACGTACGTAAGCGGAGCATCTACATCTACATCTACATCCATACTCCGCAAGCCACCTGCCGGTGTGTGGCGGAGGGTACCCTGAGTACCTCTATCGGTTCTCCCTTCTATTCCAGTCTCGTATTGTACGTGGAAAGAAGGATTGTCGGTATGCTTCTGTGTGGGCTCTAATCTCTCTGATTTTATCCTCATGGTCTCTTCGCGAGATATACGTAGGAGGGAGCAATATACTGCTTGACTCTTCGGTGAAGGTATGTTCTCGAAACTTTAACAAAAGCCCGTACCGAGCTACTGAGCGTCTCTTCTGCAGAGTCTTCCACTGGAGTTTATCTATCATCTCCGTAACGCTTTCGCAATTACTAAATGATCCTGTAACGAAGCGCGCTGCTCTCCGTTGGATCTTCTCTGTCTCTTCTATCAACCCTACCTGGTGCGGATCCCACACTGCTGAGCAGTATTCAAGCATTGGGCGAACAAGCGTACGGTAACCTACTTCCTTTGTTGTCGGATTGCATTTCCTTAGGATTCTTCCAATGAATCTCAGTCTGGCATCTGCTTTACCGACGATCAACTTTATATGATCATTCCATTTTAAATCACTCCTAATGAGTACTCCCAGATAATTTATGGAATTAACTGCTTCCAGTTGCTGACCTGCTATTTTGTAACTAAATGATAAGGGACCTATCTTTCTATGTATTCGCATCACATTACACTTATCTACATTGAGATTCAATTGCCATTCCGTGCACCATGCGTCAATTCGCTGCAGATCCTCCTGCATTTCAGTACAATTTTCCATTGTTGCAACCTCTCGATACACCACAGCATCATCTGCAAAAAGCCTCAGTGAACTTCCGATGTCATCCACCAGGTCATTTATGTATATTGTGAATAGCAACGGTCCTATGACACTCCCCTGCGGCACACCTGAAATCACTCTTACTTCGGAAGACTTCTCTCCATTGAGAATGACATGCTGCGTTCTGTTATCTAGGAACTCCTCAATCCAATCACACAATTGATCTGATAGTCCGTATGCTCTTACTTTGTTCACTAAACGACTGTGGGGAACTGTGTCAAACGCCTTGCGGAAGTCAAGAAACACGGCATCTACCTGTGAGATACACGGAGGGGTATCACCCTAGCGCAGATATGGGGTGCAAATGGAGAAGTACATTGAGACAAGCGACTTTGACAAAGAGCAGATTATTGTTACAAAGAGCCTGTGAACGTGTATCTCGAAAACGGCGAAGTCGCTCGAATGTTCATGTGTTAGTGTTGAGAGCATCTACGGAAAGATGTCGAATGAATGAAACTACCACTAGACGTTTAATCGTTGGGCGACTCTTCACAGACCGTGGGGACGGACGATTGTCTGCTCTGTAAGGTAGTATATATGGTGATCTGTGACATCTCTTCCGAAAGAGAACAATGCTGGTGCATACAAAAGGGTTTCGGAGCACACTTTGTTGGAGCTCCGCAACAGACCACCCCTGCTACTTCAATTGTTGACCCAATGACAACGTCAGTTACGATTTCAGTGGGCACGGGACCATCGGGATTCAACGGTCGGTCAATGGAAACATGTCGGTTCTTCGGCTGAATGATATTTTTGCAAACTTACACAAACGCCGTGTAAGGGTGAACGGTGGCTCGAAACGAGCGGCGCCCCACGGACGGAGGCTGCTGGGGGCAGTATTACGCTATGGGAGGCATCCTTCTGCGCTCGCATGGGACCTTCGATAGTAATCGAAGACACACTGACGGCTTGTAGAAAACTCACGTTGATGTCTCGGCGACCAAATTCACTCGATGTAAATCTTGTGGAAGCCATCTGGGTCGCTATCGGGCGCCATCACCGCTTACGCATATCAGCGGCCCTTTATTTATGCGAATTACAAGGCCTGTGCGTAGACATCTAGTGCCGCATATCTCCACAAATCTATCAACTACCCGTCGGACCGTGATACGCAGAATCGGTGGTAATGTATTTCGTCCCAAAGATGGTCATAATGTTTTACACATCAGTTTACGTATTTCATCCCCGTCTATTAAAACGTAAAAAAAAAAGAAATAAAAAAGAGCTATCTGTGCAGCTTCTCAATCTCATCAAATCTCTATATAGTACTAAACTGCAACATGGTTTATTACTTAACGACTTACAGTTATTTTACCATTCTCCTCCGTCGTTTCCAGTCTTATTCTGCATGCAGAGCTGCAGAGTCGTAGCATATTTTAAAGAAATGTATCTCTACCCTGTAAAAAGCTGCTGCTTGGATAATTTACTTTTATTGACAAGCAGTTGCATATTAAATGCAGAAAAGAAGGTAATTTTATATAAGTGTGGTGTATGCCAGACTATGTATGATAATAAGTAAATCTTAACCTGTGCTACATACGAAATACTTTGTAAACAGGAAACTTACTGTGCGAAATTTCAAAGTTACAGTTCTTTTCCGCAAGCGTATGAATATTCAGACAAGCATTGCAGAAAAGTTGTCAGAGTAAAGTAATATCAACTGGACCTACATTAATGTTAATTGCAGACGTTAATCAAGTGAGCCCACGTTCGATGCGAGAGACGTATATTGATCGAGGTCAGGTTTGGTGCTGACAGGAAACTCAGCTGATGTCTGTCTCTAATGGTCAGCATAAATGTGATATTCGTTACAGAATAAAACAGTTAATACATAGATATAATCGATCTTTTCTGTCAATCATACACATTTATTAAAACACTACTGGCCATTACACAAAGATGACGTGCTACAGACGCGAACTTTAACCGACAGGAAGAACATGCTGTGATATGCAAATGATTAGCTTTTCAGAGCATTCACACAAGGTTGACGCCGGTGGCGACACGTACAACGTACTACATGAGGAAAGTTTCCAACTGATTTCTCATACACAAACACCAGTTGACCGGCGTTGCCTGGTGAAATGTTGTTGTGATGCCTCGTGTAGGGAGGAGAAATGCGTACCATCACGTTTCCGACTTTGATAAAGATAGGATTGTAGCATGTAGTGATTGCGGTTTATCGTATCGCGACATTACTGATCGCGTTGTTCGAGATCCAATGACTGTTAGCAGAATATGGAATCGGTGGGTCGAGGAGGGCAAACGGAACGCCGTGCTGGATCCCAACGGTCTCGTATCACTAGCAGTCGAGATGACAGGCATCTTATCGGCATGGCACTAACGGATCGTGCAGTCAACAGATGCGGGCGTTTGGAAGACAACAACCATCTGCACGAACATTTCGACGACGTATAAGCTCAATGAGTTCCTTCCAGTCGAAATTACATTCACTTCAATGTCAATACGAACATGTCATTGTAATGGGTGACTTGAACATAGACCTGCTAAGAGACACTCCCTCCGCAATAAACCTAAGAAGATTGTTTAGTTGTAATAGCATGAACATTCTTGTATTACAACCTACACACCATACGGCGCACAGTCATACTCTTATAGACGTAATCGCAACGAAACAGACTGACTAAGTAAGAGATGTTGGTCAAACATCGGCCCCTGGCCTCTCAGCACATGATGTAATTTTCCTGGCCTACTCTGTGCAGCCCCCAAGGATCAACTCGCGTTACATAACTTGTAGGAACATGAAACGTATTGACCTCGACGCTCTAACAACCGATTGCTCAGAAATCTCATGGCATCAAATAATCAGAGAACCTACAATCGACGGCAAAATTAATGAACTTGGTGATAAACTCACTGCCCTCTACGACAAACATGCACCTGTACGCACAATCCGTGTAAGAAAATCCCCTGCTCCATGGCTGACAGCTGAATTACGTAAAATGATGACTAATGGGGATGCTGCCCACAGGCGTTTCAAGTCAGATCCGAAACTCGAGCGTTTCGAAGAATATAGAAAGCTACGGAACAGAGTGAAACAATGCATTCGCAATGCTAAAATCAGGCACGCTCGCTCCCTTGTATGCAGCGATCTGACGCCCACGACTCTATGGAAGAATCTCCGTAGCTTGGGGGTAGGAAAGGCGAAATCGGAAACTACTTTTCATGTCTCAGCTAACGAATTAAATGAATTCTTCTCTGCACCTCTGAATACCCGCACGGCTGATAATTACCGTCCACAAGAATCCCCAAACAGGATAACTAACAACGATCCCTTCCATCTAAAACATGTAACAACAAATACGGCAAGAAAAGCAATAATGAGAATCTCTTCTGATGCAATAGGCAACGACAGTATCGGTATAACCATGATTAAGAATGTTACCGATATCTTAGTACCTGTCTTAACTGACATATTTAATTTTTCCCTCGTGAACGGAGTATACCCTACTGCATGGAAAAGAAGCATAATTCGACCCGTCCCTAAGATCTAAAACCCGCAACTGCCTAGTGATTACCGACCAATTAGCATACTGCCTGTTGTTCATGACCAAATCACTGAACACTTGCATGAATTCAGCCTATATGACAAATTTCAATCCGGTTTCCGTAAACATCACAGCACAAACACTGCTCTAATTAAAGTAACTGATGACCTGAAATATGCCATCGACAATCGAAAGGCAACAATATTGACGCTACTGGACATGAGCAAAGTTTTTGACACTGTTAACTTTGACAAATTGCGCAGAAAAATGCAACAGCGTAATTTCTCAGATAGTGCAATGAGATGGTTTGAAAGCTACTTAAAAGACAGACAGCAATGTGTTGTCTGCTTAAATGAAAAATCTTCCTGGAAACATGTTTCTTCGGGAGTGCCACAAGGATCAGTCTTAGGACCACTTTTGTTTTCTTTATACGTCAACGATATTTCGTCGGTTCTGTCCTCCTGTAAATATCATTTCTATGCCGACGACCTCCAGCTCTACCTAAGCGTCAGACCTGAAGATGTAAATACTGCAATCGCTCAGATGAATGATGATCTGTCTTCAGTAGTGACATGGGCGAAAATCCTGGGGCTTAAACTAAATGCAAAAAAGACGCAAGTAATCTTAATAGCCCATCAGAAATTAATAAGTTCAGATTTTCGCGAACGACTATCTCCTATTCTTCTCGACCACATTAGAAAACAGTTAAGAACTTGGGTGTAACTTTGGATGAGCATCTCAACTGGGCGGAGAATACAGTCGCAGTGTGCCGAAAGACGTCTGCTTGTCTCTATGCTCTCAAAAAGTTTCGGAACCAATTTCCACAGGACTTGAAACGCCAGATCGTGCAAGCACTCGTTCTACCGAACCTCCACTATTGTGATGTGATTCAACAAGGCATGAATAGTGAAAACAAAAGACAGCTAGAACTAACCATGAATTCCTGTGAGCGTTACACCTGCAACATTCGCCGATATGATCATGTTAGTGCTTCATACTCCGAGCTACGGTGGCTGCGCCCGGACAAGTTGCGTGACTACCACACTCTATGTCTACTTCACCTAGTCGCGCAAGCACCCCAGTACCTAGCTTCAGAGATTAAAAACCTGTCATGCCATCATAATCGAAACACGATGTCACTCCTATTTGGTATCCTAGCTGTGCCCACTCACAAAACAAAAACTTTTGCACACTCTTTCTCAGCTGCCGCTGTCCACCTCTGGAACAAACTGCTCCTTACCTTGCGCAAAATTCAATCTCCTGCTGCTTTTAAGAAGAAGTTGAAGCATTTCCTACTATCATTCTCATAACGTTCTCCCTGTCAAATAGCAAAGCTAGAGTCTCCTATCTTGCTCCTGAGATGCCTTCCTCTTCATCTATCTCTATTAGCTACGCTATCTTCTTTTCCTTTATTTTTCCTTAATTATGTTTCATCATGTCTCTCTAATCTTCTCCTCCCTTCACCATAAGTCTCCCTCATACTCCCTGCTGCTAGCACCCCTATCTAATATAAACTCTATATGTATGCATTTTTCCACATGTGCCTTTCTAATTGTTTATTTCACTTTTTGTACTAGATGTAATTCAACATGCCTGCTAAATCATATGAATGTAAAATAAGTAGAATGCCTGGTTAGATGTAAGAGAGGTCCTGATGGCCCCAACCTTGCCAGGTTAAATAAATGAATAAATAAAATAAATAAATAAATAAAATAAATAAATAAATAATCTCCTCACAAAACTGAATAAAGCAGAAGGACACACTCAGGAACAAAACACTTATATTTTCATATACACTACTGGCCATTAAAATTCCTACACCACGAAGATGATGTGCTACAGACGCGAAATGTAACCGACAGGAAGAAAATGCTGTGATATGCAAATGATTAGCTTTTCAGAGCATTCACACAAGGTTGGCGCCGGTGGAGACACGTACAACGTGCTGACATGGAGAAAGTTTCCAACCGATTTCTCATAGACTAACAGCAGTTCACCGGCGTTGCCTGGTGAAACGTTGTTGTGATGCCTCGTGTAAGGAGCAGAAATACGTACCACCACGTTTCCGGCTTAGATAAAGGTTCGATTGTAGCCTATCGCGATTTCGGTTTATCGTATCGCGACATTTGTGCTCGCGTTGCTCGAGATCCAATGACTGTTAGCAGAATATGGAATCGGTGAGTTCAGGAGGGTAATACGGAAAGCCGTGTGGATCCCAACGGCCTCGTATCACTAGCAATCAAGATGACAGGTATCTTATCCGCACGGCTGTAACGGATCGTGCACCCACGTCACGATCCCTGAGTCAACAGATGGGGACGTTTGCGAGACATCAACCATCTGCGCGAACAGTTCGACGACGTTTGCAGCAGCGTGGACTATCAGCTCGGAGACCATGTCTGCAGTTACCCTTGACAATGCATCACAGACAGGAGCGCCTGCGATGGTGTACTCAACGACGAACCTAGGTGCACCAATTGCTAAACGTCATTTTTTCGGATGAATCCAGGTTTCGTTTATAGCATCATGATGGTCGCATCCATGTTTGGCGAAATCGCGGTGAACGCACATTTGAAGCGCGTATTCACTACCGCCATACTGCCGAATTACCCGACGTGGTGGTATGGGGTGCCATTGGTTACACGCCTCAGTCACCTCTTGTTCGCATTGATGGCACTTTAAACAGTGGACGTTACATTCAGATGTGTTACGACCCGTGGCTCTACCCTTCATTCGATGCCTGTGAAACCTTTCATTTCAGCAGGATGATGCACGACCGCATGTTGCAGGTCCTGTAGGGCCTTTCTGGATACAGAAAATGTTCGACTGCTGCCCTGGCCAGCACATTCTCCAGATCTCTCACCAATTGAAAACGTCTGGTAATGGTTGCCGAGAAACTGGCTAATCACAATACGCCAGTCACTACTCTTCACGAACTGTGGCATCGTGTTGAAGGTGCATGAGCAGCTGTACGTGTACACACCATCCAAGCTCTGTTTGACTCAATGCCCAGGCGTATCAAGGCCGTAATTACGGCCAGAGGTGGTTGTTTTGGTTAATGATTTCTCAGGATCTATGCACCCAAATTGCGTGAAAATGTAATCACAAATCAGTTCTAGTATAATATATTTGTCCAATGAATACCCGTTTATCAAATGCTTCAAATGGCTCTGAACACTATGGGACTTAACGTCTGAGGTCATCAGTCTCCTAGAACTTAGAACTACTTAAACCTAACTAACCCGAGGCAGGATTCGAACCTGCGACCGTAGAGATCACGCGGTTCCAGACTGTAGAGCCTAGAACCGCTCTGCCACTCCAGTCGGCCCCGTTTATCATCTGTATTTCTTCTTGGTGTAGCAATTTTAATGGCCAGTAGTGTATGTAGGAGAGGACTTGAGCTGCTGTCTTTTTATGAGATTGCGGAAGTTACTCCAGAAGCGTAACTTTGTCATGTATCTAGGAACAAATATTCCACGCAAGTTTAAAAGTGTTGCAATCGAGGATGTCTTGTCAATATTGCTTTTTTGAGAGTCTGTGTTCTACACTGTAGCACCAAAGGGACTGGTATACGCATGCGCATTCATATACAGAGATATATAAACATGTAGCATACAGCGTTGTGATTGGCAAAGCCTACATAAAACAAGTGTCTGGCGCAGTTGTTAGATCGGTTACTGTTGCTACAATGGCACATTATCAAGATGTAAATGACTTTGAACGTGGTGTTATAGTCGGCACACGAGAGGTGGAACACAGCATCTCTGAAGTGACGATGAAGTGGGGATTTTCCCCTTCGACCATTTCACGAGTGTACCATGAATATCAGGAATACGGTATAAGATCAAATCTCCGACATGGCTGTGACGGGAAAAAGATCTTGCAAGAAGAGGACCAACGACGAGTAAAGAGAATCGTCCAACACGACAGAAGTGCCACACTTCCGCAAAGTGCTGCGGATTTCATTGCTGGGCCATCAACAAGCGTCAGTGTGTGAACCATTCAACGGACGTCGCTGATGTTGGCTTTCGGAGCCGAATGCCCGTTCGTGTACCCTTGACGATTGCACGACTCAAAAATTTACACCTCACCTGGGCCCGTCAACATCGACATAGGACTGTTGATGACTGGAAACAAGTTGCCTGGTTGGACGAGTCTCGTTTAAATTTCTATTCATCGAATGGACGTGTATCGGTACGGGGACTACCTCATGAATACGTGGACCCAGCATGTCAGCAGGGGACTGTTCAAGCTGGTGGAGGCTGTGTAACGGTGTCTGATCACCTGCATCCAATCATGTCCATAGTGCATTTCGACAGACTTGAGAAATTCCAGCAGGACAATGCGACGCCCTACGTGTCCAGAATTGCTACACAGTGGCTCCAGGAACACACTTCTGAGTTTAAAGACTTCCGCTGGCCACCAAAGTCCCCAGACATGAACATTATTCTACACCTACATCTCCATTTATACTGCGCAAGCCACCCAACGGTGTGTGGCGGAGGGCACTTTACGTGCCACTGTCGTTACCTCCCTTTTCTGTTCCAGTCGCGTATGGTTCGCGGGAAGAACGACTGCCGGAAACCCTCCGTGCGCGCTCGAATCTCTCTTTTTACATTCGTGATCTCCTCGGGAGGTATAAGTAGGGGGAAGCAATATATTCGATACCTCATCCAGAAACGCACCCTCTCGAAACCTGGTGAGCAAGCTACACCGCGATGCAGAGCGCCTCTCTTGCAGAGTCTGCCACTTGAGTTTGCTAAACATCTCCGTAACGCTATCGAGCTTACGAAATGACACTGTGACGAAACGCGCCGCTCTTCTTTGGCTCTTCTCTATTTTCTCTGTCAACCCGACCTGGTACGGATCCCACACTGAGGAGCAATACTCAAGTATAGGTCGAACGAGTGTTTTGTAAGCCACCTCCTTTGATGATGGACTACATTTTCTAAGAACTCTCCCAATGAATCTCAACCTGGTACCCGCCTTACCAACAATTAATTTTATGTGATCATTCCACTTCAAATCGTTCCGCACGCATACTCCCAGATATTTTACAGAAGTAACTGTTACCAGTGTTTGTTCCGCTATCATAAAATCATACAATAAATGATCCTTCTTTCTATGTATTCGCAACACATTACATTTGTCTATATTAAGGGTCAGTTGCCACTCCCTGCGCCAAGTGCCTATACGCTGCAGATCTTTCTGCATTTCGCTACAATTTTCTAATGCTGCAACTTCTCTGTATACTACAGCATCATCCGCGAAAAGCCGCATGGAACATCCGAAACTATCTACTAGGTCATTTATATATATTGTGAAAAGCAATGGTCCCATAACACTCCCCCGTGGCACGCCAGAGGTTACTTTAACGTCTGTAGACGTATCTCCATTGATAACAACGTGCTGTGTTCTGTTTGCTAAAAACTCTTCAATCCAGCCACACAGCTGGTCTGATATTCCGTAGGCTCTTACTTTGTTTATCAGGCGACAGTGCGGAACTGTATCGAACGCCTTCCGGAAGTCAAGGAAAATAGCGTCTACCTGGGTCTCATGAACAAATAAAGCGATTTGGGTCTCACACGATCGCTGTTTCCGGAATCCATGTTGATTCCTACAGAGTAGATTCTGGGTTTCCCAAAACGACATGATACTCGAGCAAAAAAAAAAGTTCTAAAATTCTGCAACAGATCGACGTCAGAGATATAGGTCTATAGTTTTGCGCATCTGTTCGACGACCCTTCTTGAAGACTGGGACTATCTGTGCTCTTTTCCAATCATTTGGAACCTTCCGTTCCTCTAGAGACTTGCGGTACACGTCTGTTAGAAGGGGGGCTAGTTCTTTCGCGTACTCTGTGTAAAAACGAATTGGTATCCCGTCAGGTCCAGTGGACTTTCCTCTGCTGAGTGATTCCAGTTGCTTTTCTATTCCTTGGACACTTATTTCGATGTCAGCCATTTTTTCGTTTGTGCGTTGAATTAGAGAAGGAACTGCAGTGCGGTCTTCCTCTGTGAAACAGCTTTGGAAAAAGGAATTTATTATTTCAGCTGAACGCGTGTCATCCTCTGTTTCAATGCCATCATCATCCCGAAGTGTCTGGATATGCTGTTTCGAGCCACTTACTGATTTAACGTAAGACCAGAACTTCCTAGGATTTTCTGTCAAGTTTGTACATAGAATTTTACTTTCGAATTCACTGAACGCTTCACGCATAGCCCTCCTTACGGTAACTTTGACATCGTTTAGCTTCTGTTTGTATGAGAGGTTTTGGCTGCGTTTAAACTTGAAGTGAAGCTCTCTTTGCTTTCGTAGTAGTTTCCTAACTTTGTTGTTGAACCACGGTGGGTTTTTCCTGTCCCTCACAGTTTTACTCGGCACGTACCTATCTAAAACGCATTTTACAATTGCCTTAAACTTTTTCCATAAACACTCAACATTGACAGTGTCGCAACAGAAATTTTCGTTTTGATCTGTTAGGTAGTCTGAAATCTGCCTTCTATTACTCTTGCTAAACAGATAAACCTTCCTCCCTTTTTTTATATTCCTATTAACTTCCATATTCATGGATTCTGCAACGGCCTTATGATCACTGATTCCCTGTTCTGCACTTGCAGAATCGAAAAGTTCGGGTCTGTTTGTTATCAGTAGGTCCAAGATGTGTATATTGATTGTGTATATCTGGGATGCCTTGCAACTTTCTGTTCAGAAGAGATCTGCCCTAGTACTTTTACGGATGTATGGACAGCACTGCAGGATTAATGGTGTCAATTCCCTCCAGCACTGCTTCAGACATTAGTCGAGTCCACGCCACGTCGTGTTGCGGCACTTCTGCGTGCTCGCGGGGACCCTACACGATATTTGGCAGGTGTACCAGTCTCTTTGGTTCTTCGGTATATTATTACTTTGGTGAACAGGAATAACCAGAAAGTAAAATCAAATTTAGAAGCAATATAAGAACATTACAAGTAAAAAATATTTTCAGAAGCCATTGGCAACTAACAGAAATTTCCAGTTTCAAAACTGGGAAAATTGTTAAGACGTTAAAGAAACGCAGTTCATTTGCAAATATGACGTGGTCCACGCTCGAAGATCTCCTTCCGTTTCAAGGTACAGGCATGTGCACGACTGCATGACATGTAACTTGTCTACATGTTACGTAACTCGTACTAGAATTGTGCAGAATTTTACTCACCACACAACTCTGTAAACGAAGAATTAACAGCATCCACGAAACAGCTTTAATATAGTATACGGCTCTTAATACGTACAACTCGTAATATTTAAAAACGCAGCACAAAACACGGTCTCATATCTCACAGCAAAAACGAAACAGATGAAAACACCGGAATCCTTATTGCGGTTTCTAGTGAGCATTCCCTCATGTGATTGTAAAACCAGTCGCTAGATTAACGACCAGAAAACGTCGTACGCTCTCTTTCAGGTATACTGTCTCACCTACGGAGTGGTATAATAGTCCAGTAGAAGAAGAATAAATAGGTCGATTACGGAAAACATTGTGTAGCCGGAAATTTTTGCACAGTGCTAGCAGGAATTGCCCTGAACGACATACTAACAGTCATGACCAGTGGGTTTTGAGCGATGAGGTGAAGGTGGATATAAAGGTCACTTTTTTAGAATTTTCTCGAATAACTAGAAAGCCGCAGATTGTAGCGAAATTGTTCATCGATACAAAACTAAATTACACTAATTTTCCTAAAAAAAGGATCCTCTTCATATTTCTTCTAGGACCAATAGTTTCCGTGTTGCAGTGGATAGGAAAATTGCAATGATTGAAAATATTTTTATAATGGTGTAAAATAAATGTTTATCTTTAAATGAAGTGGGTTATAAACAAACAGTAAATGTGCTTGACACATTTATGTGCAGGAGAACTGCTTCTTGGAATAAACTGTGTTACGAGGATGTAAGAGGATGTGAGGGGGAGACATGATGGGGAGATGTGAGGGATAGGGGCGCGAGGGAAGGTACGTTGCCGGTTTGTATTCATGCACTTCCCTCCTTCACAGGTCTGCAAACTGATCAACGAGTAGGTGATTCCCCACTGTCTGCCCCACTGTCTACCCTACTACGTCACAAGAGCAACTATAGGGTGTTTCACAAAGATATAAAGGAACGTCCACAGAAAACCTTACTACTGGCGAAACAGTGCGCAGATACGCCCGCAGAGTGCTTATTTTACACAAAATGCGTTAACATCACACGGAATGCAGATACGAATTACTAATGACGCTAATACACGTACTGTGTATGGACGGAATCTACGTAAATCCACGCGCATCATTCTAAACTGCTAGGGCAGAAAACGATTTTTAGTCATCCTGTACGGCAGATGCAGCACTCTTCCGGCGAAGACGACTTCTCCCACCAAAGGCGCTGCTCGCTTTTCAGTTTGCAGACAGGCTATACTTCCCCAGCATTTACTGTCCAGTTTAGACAAAATAGATTCACCGTTTTTGTGCGGTGGGGCTATTTTCAGTTCATTAAGTGAGTACTTATTTGCAGTTAAGTATTTGTATAATTTGTAAGTGTGATGTTGTCAGTAACTCTTGTAGTGGCGCTGAGAAATGGGTTGGATTGGTAATGTGGTACCTTCGTGTTGTCTTTTGTTGGCAGTGTATTTTAAAGCCATGTAATTGTGTTTTAGTCACTTGGTGGTGAATTAATGAATGATTAAAAAGTTTCTGCACTTCTCTCACCTTTAACTGTTAATGGTAGACTGCATAAATCTTTTTCCATGCAAGAATTGCTGGTGCGTGTGGAATGGGCTACACCGAGTGGAACCACTTGCTTAAATATACACAGTATAACTTCGAAAACGGTTGTGAATAAGTTCAGCGGAACGGGACTCATCATACGATAATGAAGTAGGCTGATGCAATGAATTGAAACTTGTATCATTGTGGCCCTGTACGATCTACCCTAGTACGTCTCCCTTCCCGATACTTATTCCAACTCACGCCTCATCCCACTGCTATTCCCCTCCTAAACTCTCATCAGTATAGCCAAGGCACTAATGTATTCGAGTAACACCTTAGCGCTGAGAGAAATGGGGTGAATCCTGCCTGTATCTCAGGTATAGGTGAGAAATTAATCACATAGAACTGACGGTCCCGAGACGTATTGAGTCTCACCTTTATCTACCATAATGACGTAGGCTGAAACAACTCCTTCAGCTTGCGCCATTATTGCAAATAAAAGTGGATCTCAATATGTCTCAGGAACATCAATTGCATATGATTACTAAGGACTGATCAATTGTAGAACAATAACCTGCTGTAATTCACTGATTCACTTACATTAAAATACACTCCTGGAAATTGAAATAAGAACACCGTGAATTCATTGTCCCAGGAAGGGGAAACTTTATTGACACATTCCTAGGGTCAGATACATCACATGATCACACTGACAGAACCACAGGCACATAGACACAGGCAACAGAGCATGCTCAATGTCGGCACTTGTACAGTGTATATCCACCTTTCGCAGCTGTGCAGGCTGCTATTCTCCCATGGAGACGATCGTAGAGATGCTGGATGTAGTCCTGTGGAACGGCTTGCCATGCCATTTCCACCTGGCGCCTCAGTTGGACCAGCGTTCGTGCTGCACGTGCAGACCGCGTGAGACGACGCTTCATCCAGTCACAAACATGCTCAATGGGGGACAGATCCGGAGATCTTGCTGGCCAGGGTAGTTGACTTACACCTTCTAAAGCACGTTGGGTGGCACGGGATACATGCGGACGTGCATTGTCCTGTTGGAACAGCAAGTTCCCTTGCCGGTCTAGGAATGGTAGAACGATAGGTTCGATGACGGTTTGGATGTACCGTCCTCTATTCAGTGTCCCCTCGACGATCACCAGAGGTGTACGGCCAGTGTAGGAGATCACTCCCCACACCATGTTGGCCCTGTGTGCCTCGGTCGTATGCAGTCCTGATTGTGGCGCTCACCTGCACGACGCCAAACACGCATACGACCATCATTGGCACCAAGGCAGAAGCGACTCTCAGCGCTGAAGACGACACGTCTCCATTCGTCCCTCCATTCACGCCTGTCGCGACACCACTGGAGGCGGGCTGCACGATGTTGGGGCGTGAGCGGAAGACGGCCTAACGGTGTGCGGGACCGTATCCCAGCTTCATGGAGACGGTTGCTAATGGTCCTCGCCGATACCCCAGGAGCAACAGTGTCCCTAATTTGCTGGGAAGTGTCGGTGCGGTCCCCTACGGCACTGCGTAGGATCCTACGGTCTTGGCGTGCATCCGTGCGTCGCTGCGGTCCGGTCCCAGGTCGACGGGCACGTGCACCTTCCGCCGACCACTGGCGACAACATCGATGTACTGTGGAGACCTCACGCCCCACGTGTTGAGCAATTCGGCGGTACGTCCACCCGGCCTCCCGCATGCCCACTATACGCCCTCGCTCAAAGTCCGTCAACTGCACATACGGTTCACGTCCACGCTGTCGCGGCATGCTACCAGTGTTAAAGACTGCGATGGAGCTGCGTATGCCACGGCAAACTGGCTGACACTGACGGCGGCGGTGCACAAATGCTGCGCAGCTAGCGCCATTCGACGGCCTACACCGCGGTTCCTGGTGTGTCCGCTGTGCCGTGCGTGTGATCATTGCTTGTACAGCCCTCTCGCAGTGTCCGGAGCAAGTATGGTGGGTCTGACACACCTGTGACAATGTGTTCTTTTTTCCATTTCCAGGAGTGTATGTTCAATAGCATTTAGGTGACCTGCTTCTGTTGTAGAGGGAAGCTCTTTAGGACTCTGGACCCCTTCAGATTTCGAGGGAGTTTAGGCTCGGGTGAGCGTTTGATATGCCTCAGGCTGTGAAAAGTATTCCAGACAGAGGTACTTGGGACACTGACATCAACATTGTCGAATACACATTGACAGAATGTTATAATTTGGACGGGCTCCTAGATCCATCTTACGAAACTTCTTTCTAGCAGCACGGGGTTCGAGTTGTTTTGCTTTGTTTGGTCCTTCGCTTATGTGACTATTTCTTTTTGGTACTCTAGTGGAAAACTGTGAAATACGAACGTCTACATTAGTCGAAATATTGGTCATGCTGACATAATCGCTTAATACTATCATCTGCAGACTCGAAAGCTGTAATTTACAACTACTCAATAATTGCGCCTGTGCATATGATGTCGTCCAAATTATGTTATGCCCACTGTACTTCATAAAATACTTTTATGAGATAAGGGTTCAGTGATGGCCATCATCGAGTCTCTTAAACTTAGCTCTTCACATCAACAAGTTATCAGCATAGTGAGATGGACATAAGGCATCACCTCCAGAGCAGACATTTTAACGTTGCAGTCGGTCCCAAGCGTAAAGAAAGGAGGTCATGGTCCGCCGCAGGGAGCAGCGAAACAAGCTGCTCCTACCTACATCCGTGATTTGCGCGTCTGTGAAAGCGGACCTGACTTCCGGTCATAATGGAGCCAGATATCTATCGGCATCTTACACAAGCACAATAATCGCCGCCTCCCCCCCCCCCCCCCTACACCATCACCACCACCACCACCACCACCACCACCACCACCACCACCTTACATCTAAAACTGCCATTATAAAGCGTAGCACTGTGCAGGGAACTGCAGTGTAAGTAAGTGGTCAGAAGTGAGTACTCTGGTGATATGCGAAATGATAGTGCGCTGATGAAAGATAAGATAGTTTTTAGGTAGGATGTAAAAGGCAATTGAGAACCAATAAATTGAAAGAAATATAAATAATCTGCAACGTTACGTCGAAGACTGTGACTGCCTGATGTGAAACGTTGTCATAAAAATCATGATTGAACTGAAACGAACAAATGAAAGTAGGAACAAAGGGTTGGTAATCTTATACTCTTAACTAGGCCATGAAACTTGAATTAATAACCACCCTTATGGCACTGAAGCTAGTTAAAGTTAAAAATAAATATTAAATTTCTAGTAAACACCAACATTTAATCCGCAAGGATAGTTACGAATTTTCTTTTCTGTTTTCTTATCTTTTTCTACGGACACGTTGACGATCTGATTACCATAGACAGAAGCGAGACTCATCGCCGAATGTCACGTGATCATTCATATTTTTCTCGTTTCCTTCTTCTTTTTCTCTTCCCAAAATCTCATCATTCTTTCGATGTGTTCCTGTTTTCTTTGCACTGTCCTTATTTTTCCTGAATTTTTCCTTCCTTTTACTTCAAATTTCATGTTTTGTTTCTGAATTTGTCCCTATCATTTATCGTTTCAGTACTGATCCCTGCTTGTTTTAGGTCTTATTCTGGTTCCTGAAATCAATTGTTTTTTTTATTGAACTGTTTACTACATCAAAAAATCCTCATTGTGAGTCTGTTGTAGTTCATCTATGTATGTATCCACAAAATGTTTGTCGGCTTTTCTGATCATGTCCGCGAGCTGTCCCTGTGTTGATATAATTCCGTGGCTGATCTTTCCATCCATATGCAATCTCTGTGTACTGCTCCAGAAAATTTTCTGAGGATTTTTCGTTCTATTTGTTCTGTCTCTGTGGTACCTGATGGTAAAGTTGTGGTCGTTTCTGAGGTGTTGTGCTTCTCGTAGTACAACTGCACTGTATTGCCTGAGTTTAGCTTCTCTTGAAAAATTTCTTTGATTGTAGTGCGATAGTGTCGGTTTGTATGCTTTCTAGAGTTTTTTTATTCTTTGTATGTTGAATGCCTTGTCTGATCCTCCTATTTGTGTATATTCCCCAAGTCATTTGAATTTTTTCACTTGCTGGTAAATTAATTTAACTTTTTTTAATGGAAAAAAGACGATAGACGCATAATAATTTTCAGACGTTTGATATCAAACAAATCGGGCAGCATATGTTGGTTTTCTAATTATAATCAACTTCGTTAGGGTTACCACCACGATTTGTAGTATGCTATACATTATTACGGAAGGTACGTTAAGATCTGACGTTGTGCGTCTTGTAACCATCGAAATTAGCATGTCCGAACCATAAATCTCTCACTGTTATTCCCTGCATTTATTAAAATGTTTAGCAGCACCGCAGTACGAAATTGCTAACCCACTGCTCTGCAGTTTGCATTAACAGATGCCATGTTATTGTAGATTTTTCGTTATTTAATTAGCAAACAATGCCTCATAGCTAAAACGCCCTCGGTCGCTGCGAGTACAACAAACACTTCATCAAAAGTAAACATAATTTCTACAAAACTCATATTGCTTATTAAGATAACGACGATGTAGTTCATAAACAATAACAGATCTGAACAAGTTACAGTGTCTCGAGCAAGTAATACCGCACCTTTCTAAATCCTTATGACAAAGGTACCCGAACAAGCCCATGAATTTCCAGGCTCGTTACTTGATACCGTAGTATTCGAGAAATTTCCGATTCCTTTTTGCAAGTGTTTAAACGTAAATCCTAAATAAAAAATATGGATGTGGTCGACATGCAGACAAAAATTTAGCTAAAAAATCTTACAACACAGACGGTAAACTGAAAATATATCAGTCTTAGATGAAGAGATAATAACCTTATATCACAGCTGTCAAATTTTGCTACACAGAATGAGCAAAGTGTATTTGAAACACAAAAAATGTATTAACCTAAATGAAACAGACAATGCAAAGTCAAATGTATTGTGGTGCAAGAAGGGATTTTTGGGTCGAGAATAGAATAATTCTCGGAAAATAAACAGGTAGTGGCCTTAGCGCGCGGGAAACATTCGGAAATTAAACTCCCTAATGGTAAATGCAGTGAACCTTATAAAAGGGCAGTGCAAACTCATCAAGGGCATAAACGATCCGACAGTGTGTTATAGATACATTGCAGTGAATAAAGTACTCTTACTGCAAGATAGTCATTGTAGGAATTGTGCCAATATACCGAATGAAATTTTAGCTACCAGCTATAAATGTACATCAGCTGTAAGGTCGAATACCATATACAATGAGCCAGGTTACCCAATCTGGTGAATAATGACTACGTCGTTACCTTATCAGGGTAGAGTGCACTGAATGAAGTCATACTCAATTAATATTGCATACAGTACCATCGAGGTACAAATTCGCAAGATACTACTTACCGTAATTAGTCTCATGAAGCAATTACGTCAAAATACTTTTAAGTTCCTACAATTGCAGGATTTCACTAGACATGCCCTTCACATGACGAAAAGTGGTAAAACGATGCTTTCCGTAAATCTACTGGCAGTGATGAGAATTTCACTGACACAAACTTGCACTATTTAGAGCCTCTCCTCATTAACAGTTTAATTGTCATGTAAGCACGACTTGGAAGAACAGCTAAAAGAAACAGTTCAAAATTGAGCTGAAGCAAAGGATTCAACAGTATTTGTGGCAAAATCAGCACATTCCGAAGAAAACAACAACAGTATTGACCCACCACTTTTATCCCATAATAATGTTATATTAAATGATTAAAATCAGCCTTACATAAGTCTTGTTGAATGTGAAACAAAAAATTCTTTCATCCAAGTCTCAAACTGGCGAAAACAAAAGAGTCGACACAAAGGAATGATTTTTTATGGTCTACAACAAGCAAGTGCAATTAAAACTACAAGGCAAGCGATCTGTAAAACCCAACAACGAAGAAAAGTCTCTACACTGCCGTAAGGACTATACATTTACGTCTTTAAGATGAAAACTCTACGTTGGAACTGCATTTGAACCAGCTGACGTACTTCTGCCAACACTAAACTTTTTCGTACATACCACTCTCTTGATAAGGACAGTGAATAATTCATGCAGTATTTAGAAAAAGCTGTCTCAATGTAGAAAAAAATGCTACGTACAAGATAAGAGTTTTTGGTTGTTTAAACTTTGACGTAAGAAACATTGACATGTTAAGATCCTCTAATCTCTTCTGTGTCAATTATCCCTCCCTTGATAATATTCTTACATGTGTGTAGAAAAATTAACTTTGAGCAGTGGCTATTTAAGTTATCTATCTAGCAGATCACAAAGTTATATTCATAAAACTAAAGACTGGAGGTCAAGAGAAAAATTACGAATAAATCCGGAATGATAGATGCCTAAATAATCATATTAACAGAATTAGAGATACGCTGAGGTTGCGAGACGGTAATAATTTTGCAAAATCTATCAATAATCTCTCCAGGTGGCAAGACGGTAATACTTTCACAAAATCTACCAGTAATCTCTCCAGAACAGTGATTAAAAAACATAATGAAACTAAAGTTATTAGCTGTGGGCACAAAGACTTTGCCCAACTCACACCTAATTTCTAGGAATTAGGACTGTAAGCTGCTACCTGTCTGATGAGGCTGAAACGCATAGTAGAGATAAAGCAGCTTACATTTGAATGAAAGGACAAAGGGACCACAAGTTAGGTTAGCCAGATGTTGGATGAATGATGACTACATTTAAGACTCTCATAAATACAAGGCTGGTTAGGGTATCATCAAAATAGACTTGCGTTGTAGTGGAGATTGTCCAAGAGCAACAAACGATGTCAATATTATTATAATTGAATTTAGTCTCTTTCTAATTAACGCCACTAAACTCAGCTTGTGGTAACCAGAAATGTCAACCTAATTCTAGATTTGCTTATGCTTACAAATTTCTGGAAAACTGTAAGGCAATGACATGTTGAACCTGTTAAGATGTTAAAGCACATGTTTTTAAGGAATAGGAAAACTAAGCTGTGTCAGGAGAATTTTATGGATTGAAAAATTTGACGATTAAAACTATTGCCCCATCTTCTGTGTATGTCAATAAATTGTACTTAAGTTAATGATTATTTTTCAAAAGTAAAAAGAAACGATGTACGTTTCACTATATAAAAATGGAAACTAATCCTTTACTAATAATACTGAAAACAAAATAAAATCTCTCTGCATTTGTCAAATAATAATATTTTGACTATATCTCAGTGTGATTTCACATCCCGTAACCCGATAGTCAGAGTACTTGAAAATATTAATTTCTGTCTTGCTCGCCAGTTTTGAATCAGAATTTTTTGCTGAAGCCACGCCATTGTAAGGTACTTGATTCCACAAACTATAATACACTGAGGTGACATGTCATGGGATAGCGATGTGCAGAATCGATAACACATCAAGCCAACAATAACAGTTCTGGTATACATGACGACGTCACAAGAATAAGATAGAGAATGTTGAAGTGATATGGCGATATAATTGAAAGCTTAATGTGTAAATTTAAACTAGTGTTTGTAATTTCAAGTTAGTATCTTAGAAATATGTAAAATTTCTTTTGATGTCAAAGTTCGTAAATCTCAGTCCAGTGCAACAGAACTATGTGAAAATTTAATTTTGAACGGAAATATGTGGTGTTCACGCCAAACGATGGGAAATTCAGGCTATCCGCTACATCAAACAACTTGTCTGCGAGAAAACAATCCGTTTTCAATGAAATTTACATGTGCTACCTCAATGCAAAATAAATGTCTAAGATTAAAACGTTGACCTTGAATATAGCTAATCTTTATCTTAGTCTCGTAAACAATCACTGTACCAGAACTGTTACTGTAATTACAAAGCAAATGAACATAAAAATAGGCGCATCTGACTCTCTGATAAAACTGCTTGAAAGTTCACAAGACACCACTTCACTGAAACCTTTTACTGGTATCAAGCCTCTGAACTGATATGATCTTATTTTTACAAATACACTCTGACAGTCACTGTACCTTAGAGTGAATATGAACTTAGATCGTAATTAAATTTGTTGGCTGCCTGTGTGCACGGAACGCTCGTCTGCTTTGCGACCTTAAGAATAATGACATGACTGTCGAAAATCAAATTTTATTTGCCGTACTTGTCATGTGCAATTCAAGACGATCTCTTACCACATTTCATAAAATGCCTCTCATTACACAACTCGCGATGTGCAACGCGAATGTGTAAGCAGAGACATGAGAGTAAAAATGAAACCGTTGAACTGATCTTGACTGAGAAATGAGAACAAAGACTATAAGTATAGTAATGCTTCATTAAGCCATGTCAACAACACACTTTTTCATAAAGTTCCTACAATTAGACAAGTTAGCAAAACTATTTAGTAATAACTCCCTCGTATACAGTTGCCTTCCTTGGCACATTGTTTCAACTATCAGACAACTCCATGTGCTTCACTATAAAATTTCTACAGCAGGCATTAACCACACAGAATGGTCTAATAATAAGAAACTACAAAGTTACAAATATAAAAAACTGGATACCTTAAAATCTGGCTTTCATCATTCTTCCATTAATATAATGCCATTAATATCTTTCCCAAAAACATATTATTACAAACTCCTTTTCAAATAATGCTCCCTCCACTACACGGCAGGACAGCTTCCATCCTCCTCAAACCAGTTACATATACGGATTGTTCAACACACCAAAATTTTGCTCCTCTCTGACTCACTCTCACGAACATCTCTGGTTTCAAACACAGTCCTACAAAGAATATGGTTATATCATTACTATAGAGGTTGAGTACATTTATCACATTCGCAACTTCATTCTCATTTATGGCCAGAAGTTCCTGAAAAACATCATGGCAAAAATCACAGTCACTTTTCATACTAACCGTGGAAGTTTGAAACGAGTAGTACACTCCTGGAAATGGAAAAAAGAACACATTGACACCGGTGTGTCAGACCCACCATACTTGCTCCGGACACTGCGAGAGGGCTGTACAAGCAATGATCACACGCACGGCACAGCGGACACACCAGGAACCGCGCTGTAGGCCGTCGAATGGCGCTAGCTGCGCAGCATTTGTGCACCGCCGCCGTCAGTGTCAGCCAGTTTGCCGTGGCATACGGAGCTCCATCGCAGTCTTTCACACTGGTAGCATGCCGCGACAGCGTGGACGTGAACCTTATGTTCAGTTGACGGACTTTGAGCGAGGGCGTATAGTGGGCATGCGGGAGGCCGGGTGGACGTACCGCCGAATTGCTCAACACGTGGGGCGTGAGGTCTCCACAATACATCGATGTTGTCGCCAGTGGTCGGCGGAAGGTGCACGTGCCCGTCGACCTGGGACCGGACCGCAGCGACCCACGGATGCACGCCCAGACCGTAGGATCCCACGCAGTGCCGTAGGGGACCGCACCGCCACTTCCCAGCAAATTAGGGACACTGTTGCTCCTGGGGTATCGGCGAGGACCATTCGCAACCGTCTCCATGAAGCTGGGCTACGGTCCCGCACACCGTTAGGCCGTCTTCCGCTCACGCCCCAACATCGTGCAGCCCGCCACAATCAGGACTGCATACGACCGAGGCACACAGGGCCAACACCCGGCATCATGGTGTGGGGAGCGATCTCCTACACTGGCCGTACACCTCTGGTGATCGTTGAGAGGACACTGAATAGTGGACGGTACATCCAAACCGTCATCGAACCCATCGTTCCATTCCTAGACCGGCAAGGGAACTTGCTGTTCCAACAGGACAATGCACTTCCGCATGTATCCCGTGCCACCCAACGTGCTCTAGAAGGTGTAGGTCAACTACCCTGGCCAGCAAGATCTCCGGATCTGTCCCCCATTGAGCATGTTTGGGACTGGATGAAGCGTCGTCTCACGCGGTCTGCACGTCTAGCACGAACGCTGGTCCAACAGAGGCGCCAGGTGGAAATGGCATGGCAAGCCGTTCCACAGGACTACATCCAGCATCTCTACGATCGTCTCCATGGGAGAATAGCAGCCTGCATTGCTGCGAAAGGTGGATATACACTGTACTAGTGCCGATATTGTGCATGCTCTGTTGCCTGTGTCTATGTGCCTGTGGTTCTGTCAGTGTGATCATGTGATGTATCTGACCCCAAGAATGTGTCAATAAAGTTTCCCCTTCCTGGGACAATGAATTCAAGGTGTTCTTATTTCAATTTCCAGGAGTGTAGTAGGAGGATTAAAAGACAGATTTACGAGATAGTATGTGCTTGTTAGAACGAGTCAGAGAAGAGGAGGACTAAATAGGTTCTACAATAACTTTCAGTCGGTAATAGCAAATACACTGCAAAAATCACAGGAGAAGGAGGTGTATTCGGAAAACCCCTGGGAAGACGGGAACATTGCACCTGGGTTATATCATCATCAGACAGTGTCCGAAATCAGATACTGGAAAAGATGTAGACTACTAAGGCCGCACTTTAGTAATGATGAAGAGCAGGCTGAAGGGTAACAGAATCGTTAGAAAGAAAGTACGTGAAACGAAGTGGGATTCGAAGTAATGAAAAATGATTAAGTGTCTTTGAAGTTCTCTAAAGCTATAGCTATTGCGATATCACAGGAAGAAACTCAGATGTAGAGAAGCGTACATCTCTAAAAGAGGAATCACAGAACTTTGACAAACCAAGGTACAAGGGAGGTAACTGCGAAGAAACCTTGGGCAACAGAAGAAATAGTTCAGCAGATCGACTAATGACGGAAATAAGACAAAGCTCTGGGAAATTCGGGAATACAGAAATGTGAGACACTTAGGAATGAAATATAGGATTTACAGGGAAGCCAAGGCGAAAAAAATGCCAAGAATTCGAAAAAGAAGTGAAAAGCAAAACATGGGCCCCAAACCTTAAGAGTGCACTGGGAATCCACTATTAATAACAGACGAGAGGGTGGAGCGGTGGAAAGAGCATGCTGAAGGCATCTATGAAAGGAAAGAACTATCTGAAGATGTAATAGAAGAAGAAATACGAATCGATACGGAGGATATAATGGATCCAGCATTAGAGTTTAACAACGCTTTGGAAGACACGATCGAATAAGGCAGATGGCATGTATAACATTCCCTTGCCATTTTTAAAACTATAGGGGGATGTGGCAACCGAAAGACTGTTCAGATTGGTCTTTAAAATCGATAGGAATGGAGATATACCATCAGACTTGGCGACTTGGTGAAGATAGCAAGGGCAGATAAGTGTAGGAATTACCGCAAAATCAGTCTAATACCCGATTCCCCAAGATACTGGTAAGAGTATTATACAAAAGAATGGAAAAGAAAACTGAGGATTTTTTAGGTGACAATGGTTTCGGCACGAAGGGATGGCACCAGATAGCGACTTCTTACATTGAGCTTGATAACGGAAGCAAAGCTTAAGAAAAATCAGGACACATTCGTTGGAATTGTCGACCTTGTAAAACAAGGTAAAATGAAAAGCTGTGCTGTATGATCAAAAGTTACAAAAAAATGTTTGAATTACGGGATAAGACGAGTAATATTCAGTGCCAAGTACCAAGAATGAACAATAAGAATGGAAGACCAAGAAAGAAGTGTTCCGATTAAATCGGGTGCAAGACAGGAATGTAGTCCCTCTATCCTGAAAATGACTGAAACAAAACAGAGTTTCAGGTCTGGAATTGTCCGCCCCAGTAGCTGAGTGGTCAGTCTGCTTTCGCCTGCGGTGGGGCGAGGACGTCCGCTGCGCCCCGCCGTGCGCGACCGTGAACGCTTGCTTGTGTTTACCTTCTCGCTGCGCGAGTTGTATTAGTTCCAAGTTCAGTGCGACTATGGCACACACATGGCGCCACGATACGATCAAAATTACTTTCCAACTAGATCACGCGCGTCCTCGAGCTCATGAAATACAACAGTTCATACGCGACGATCTACGTTTAGATCCGGCGACTGTCGTCGCAATTCATTTTTCTATAACGGCGAGCGTGGTTTACGTTAAAATGACCAGTGCAGAGGTCTGCGCGACAGTGGTGTCTAAATACTCGAACTCTCTCAGATTCAAACATTCTGACGGTCATATCGGTGCAGTGACGGTGGATCATGTAGGCATGGGCCTAAGGACTGTGAGGGTTTTTGAGCTCCCTTTCGAGGTCCCAGAGGAAGTTGTCAAGGACGCCTTCCGACCATATGGCAATGTTATCAGCCACGTTGCAGAAAAGTGGCAAACTTTCTCGACGTATAAGGTCTACAATGGTGTGCGCCAAATTAAACTAGAGCTCAAGAAACATGTGCCGTCCTATTTGAACATCGGCGGCTGTCGTGCAATCATCATGTACGACGGTCAGCCGCGTACCTGTTCCGGATGTGGGCAGGAAGGCCATGTTCGATCGAGCTGCTTACAACGTCGAATTGCGCAGCTACCAGTGGGAGCCTCCGTTTCCCCGACGGGGACGACAATCCTGCCCCTCACGTACGCTCAGACGACGATGCGCACCATAGTTTAGGACGAAACGGGCGATCAGACACACCCATCGACGCCAGAAGTACCAAGGGAGGAAGAAGAAGAACCCCCGAAGCCAACCCATATGTCCCCCCCTCCACAGCAACAACAGCAGCAACAGTCCCACGAAATCCAGACTCAACATGACATTCAGGACGAGATGGACGTGGACGCGAACATTGTCCCGACCTCGGCTTTCCTAGCAGGAGGTGATACGACGCTGGATTGCGTCCCACATTCGGATACGGATGTCCACGTTCGAAAGCAACGTTCACCTCGACGACGGAAGCGACGCAGGAACACATTGCCCCCTTACGCTTCAGTGATACTGTCCGCTGCTTGGGCTTAGAGTTCATGAACGACATGCGACGCGCGACGACGCTCAATTATCGACGCCTTCTTCACCAAATTAGGGCCGGAATTGCAAATCAGCGCTTGCGATCCATCAACATCGTTCAGCGGGCGTATTATGCCAATGTATACCTTGCGTCCCGCATACCGCCTGTCGCCCAAACACTACCCATTCCGAAACCCTTGGGTCGTAGCATTATGGCAGCGCTGGGATACTTTGTCACCGCTGGTATGTTACTGAAGGTCAGATACGTATCTCTTACCTTCCCCAAGGGAAAAGGTGGTCTCGGCCTAGTCAACGTCCATGATAGGGCCATTGCCCTCTATGTTAGTTCACATTTATGTCTGCTGCGCCGTTGTCCTATGAGCCTCACGAGTCTGCTTCTGACGGCGCTACGACCTGCTTCACTAAGAGCGCCGGTGCCACTCAAGGACATCCCAGCGCCCCTCTTATATATAGGACGTTTCTATTTAGAACAAAGTTATTGCAGTGTAGCGCTCACGACACCACAAATGGCCACGACTCGACGCCTATATCACGACATGATGCAACGCCGCCCCCTAAATGTGGTCGAACTAAAATATCCTGACGTACGGTGGTGCGTGGTGTGGAAGACTGTACACGATGCCATGCTTGATTCAGACGTTGTTTCCCAATGGTACGTAGTAGTTAATGGGAAGCTGGTGACGCAAGAACGTCTCTACAATATCCACATGGCAGAATCTCCCAATTGTGTGGGTTGTAACACAGTAGATTCTGACGAGCACCGCATCAGCTGTGGAGAGGCGGAATCGGTTTGGTACCTAGTGCGGCAGATGCTGGCTTATCTCTTGCGAGTTAGGCCGGAGCATATATCTGCACGCACGTTATTGTTTTCGGATGAGACATTTTACCCCAAGACTCGAACCAACTCCGTCACCTGGATACGTGGACATGCCGTCCATTACCTCTGTCGTGACGGACACCAGAATTTCCTTGACTTCTGGCTCTATTTGCAATAAAGACATCATGCTATTTCCGGTCATACCAGATATCTACAGTGCTTTGCAAACTACCTATGGAGTGCCTTTCACAGCCCGCCGCGCATCTGGAATGTTCCAGGCAGCGGCAGATGAGGTCAGAACGAACTGCAAACGAGTATATATTGAACAATCTTTATCAGTGGGCGCAGTCGCTGGAAAGCCTAACTACGACGTGGTAGCTTTCTTTTCATGTTATTTACGTTTAATATCTTCGATGGTGTCTTCATTCTGGTTTAGGTTTTCCAGGCTTGATTAACTATGACTGTTTGCACATTGATACCTATATAAATAAATAAAAAGATAAAAAAAAGTGGGCAGGAGATTTGCGTTTTAAATCCAAATAAATACACAAGAACAAACTAAGAACAAAATGAACAACAAATAAAATATAATAAAGTATTATACCCTTTTCCTTTCTCCTTTTATTATTTTTTTATAAAAAGTTCAGAGGCATATTTAATTTTTGTTGCGTTGGCGAAACCTGAAGTGGTGGCGAACGGCCGTCCTAGTTAGCTTTAGGATGAAAGTGGCGGTGGCACTAGCTTTGTTTTTGTTTTAGGCTTTTAAAAAAAGGGGTAGAAAAAAAACAAAAAAGAAAAAACTGAAAAAAATATTAAAAAAACAAAAATAAAAAAGGTGGTCAGCGCGACAGACTGTCAATCCAAAGGGCCCGGGTTCGATTCCCGGCTGGGTCGGAGATTTTCTCCACTCAGGGACTGGGTATTGTGTTATCCTAATCATCATCATTTCATCCCCATCGACGCGCAAGTCGCCGAAGTGGCGTCAAATCGAAAGACTTGCACCAGGCGAACGGTCTACCCGACGGGAGGCCCTCGTCACACGACATTTCATTTTCATTTCATTTCAGGTCTGGAATTAAAATTGAGAGTCAAAGAATGTCAATGATGAGATTCCCTGATGAAGCGACTATCCTCTGTGCAAATGCGTGAGAACTGCAGGGCATACTGAATGAAATCTACCGCGCACAGAACGAGGACCGAGAGTAAACTGAAGAAACACGAAACAAATGAGGAGTAGCAGAAATGAAATTATGTCAACTTATGAAAATTGATAACCACGAAATAGACAAAGTTAAGGAATTGCGCAACCTTTGTAGCAAAGTAACTCGTGACTGATCAGCGAGGAGAACATAAAAAGCAGACTGGCACAGACAAGGAGGCCATTCCTTGCCAGAATAAATCTACTAGTATCAAATTCCGCCATAATTTGAGATAATGTAAGTTTGGAGCTCAGCATTGTGTAGGCTTGAAACATGGGCTATGGGAAGAAAATCGTTACTCTGGAAATGTAGTGCTGTACGAAACTGTTGAAAGTTAAGTTGATTGATAAAACAAGACATTAAGAGATTTCCCGCAAGAATGGCGAGGGATGTAATATGTAAATGTAAATGTGTGTGAGTTCCTAAAGGACCAAACTGCTGAGGGCATCGGTCCCTAGACATACACACTACTTAAACTAACTTATGCTAAGAACAACACATACACCTATCACAGAGAGAGGAATCGAACCTCCGGCGGGAGGGGCCGCGCAATCTGTGACATGGCGCCTCTAACAGCGTGGTCACTTCTCTAGGCATAGGAATATGTGGAGTACACTGAGAATAAGAAGGGACAATATGAAAGGACATACGTGAAGACGTAGAGTGTCCTGCAGGGTGTAAACTTGAATGATAAAATGAAGATCGGAATATATCCAACAAATAGTCGAGGATGTTGTGCGCAAGTGCTACGCTGAGATACAGAAGTTGACACAGGAATGGAAATCATGGCGAACCGCTTCGAACCAGTCAGAAGACTGATGGAAAAAATTGCACTCACTTCGTGACTCATCTTTGGTAGTGGTATTTTTCCGATAGTGAAGACAGCCACACATTGTCCAGCAAAATGGTTCAAATGGCTCTGAGCACTATGGGGCTTAACATCTGAGGTCATCAGTCCCCTAGAACTTAGAACTACTTAAACCTATCTGACCTAGGGACATCACACACATCCATGCCCGAGGAAGCATTCGAACCTGCGACCGTAGCAGTCACGCGGTTCCAGACTGAAGCGCCTAGAACCGTTCGGCCACACCGGCCGGCCATTGTTCAACACCCTACGTAGCTGTTGACACAGTGGTTCCACATTGTGACGACGTGGGCTACAGAGAAGGTAGTACTCCAGGTTGAAACACATTCACAGACTGACACCTGTGGAGAGATATTTCTGTGGTGCGTGGCGCTCTTGCTGGAATGAGTCGCTTTCCGGAGGTGACATAGCGGCACACTAAGTAAATGTTACCTGTTTAATAGTGTAGCACAGGATTTAGGTTTAATGTATGATGAAAGGATGAAAAACTGCGACCAGTCAATTTTACGGTAACACTCGTATATTTTTGCGTCAATAATTTCAGACTGTTTTGGTTATTTCAGACCAGATCTGGGTTAGGTTGTAAAGCGACAGTTTGCGGTGAGAATGCGAAGCCAAATAATGTGAAAGCAAAAAATCATCTAAAGTTAGGAACGGGACGGTGAGGCGCGACGACTAGAGCCCACTGAGAATTTCTAGAGCTTTTAGTTCTCAAGCGCTTACCGAGAAGCTCACAGGGAACGGTGCGGTGGAGCGTGTCGCTGCGCGCTAGTTGACTGCGTCAACATGAGCCGCTGTTGGTATTTGGAGTGAATGCTCGCACCACAGCTTGGCAAACAGGCTCGCAGCTCTGCTCTCTGTGCCCCTAAATCGTGTCTTAGATCACAAAACAAATGAAGCTGTGTTTCAGAACAGTATAGATTTACGAAAACGAAAGTCGCAGGGCTGGCAATACTTTGCGGAGGCTGCAGGTAACGTTTGTTGTTACATTTATTTTAATAACCTCCGCAATGTTTCAAAAAATACAACGAGCATGAAACACATCTTAAATAATACAGTACATCGAGCGATGAAGCACCGACGTCCATGTATATGGAGGTTGATTCTTCTAATAATGCGAGCCGGATAAAATACCCTGGTATGCTTCGTATTCATAGAAAGACAATTCCGTGCCAAAAGTCAGATAGTCACCGAAGCCGTCCACCAAGTCAGATTTTTCAGTCTGACTCCGGTAACATACAACCTACTCCAAAATTAAAGCTATCCAAGCTTTCGAACTGTTCGATATGTAATTTTACTGGACCATTTCTGAAACAAAACCTATCTCCTTGCAGGAGCATTGATCTAAATCTTAGTTTTCGCTTCATAGAAGGTAGTAAACGGCAACAAGAACGAGATGCAGCACTAGTGACCATGATAAAAGACGATTTTCAACCACTCTCCATCGCAAAGGACACTTGTTTTAGACGTTTTGTTATAGTGTTTGACCCAAAATATTCGATACCAAATCAAAAAAATGAAGAAAATTATCAGAAAGAGAAAGGGACTGAAACCTGGAAGTGGAAAACTCTACCTTTGTTTCTTACAAAAATGTTCAAATGTGTGTGAAATCTTATGGGACTTAACTGCTAAGGTCATCAGTCCCTAAGCTTACACACTACTTAACCTAAATTATCCTAAGGACAAAGACACACATCCATGCCCGAGGGAGGACTCGAACCTCCGCCGGGACCAGCCGCACAGTCCAGGACTGCACCGCCTGAGATCGCTCGGCTAATCCCGTGCGGCTGTGTTTCTTTAACGGCCGATATTTGGACCCCGCTCATTTGGGAGGCATATGTATTAGTTAGATAACGTGGTTCCAAAATGGAACACCGAAAACAAGGTTGTACGCATCACAACTGCCATTGCCAGTAACATGGCGATAGCCGTATAGTCTCATCACTGTGGGAGGATAGATACGCGCCGGCCGTGGTGACAGATCGGTTCTAGGCGCTTCAGTCCGGAACCGCGCGACTGCTAAGGTCGCAGGTTCGAATCGTGCCTCGGGCATGGATGTGTGTGATGTCCTTAGGTTAGTTAGGTTTAACTAGTTCTAAGTTCAAGGGGACTGATGAACTCAGATGTTAAGTCCCATAGTGCTCAGAGCCATTTTTGATACATACACCACAGGTGTCTTGTTTAGCACACACTATGAATTTAGTTCTGAAAAGTTATTTTGACGGCAGCGGCGAGCTTTTAATTATGCTACAAAAGGAAAGAAAAGAAGATGCAATGCTAATGAAAAACTCCATGAAATTCAGGATCTATTGGTAAGACGTGTACACAAGTTAATTCAGGAAACCGAAACCCGATCTAACGGTACGACTTACACTGAAGTTACAAAAGTTATTGGATACCTTCTGATATCTTGTCGAGCGTCTTTTTTACCCAACGTAATGCAGGAAATCGACGTGGCATGGACTCAACAAGTCGCTGGAAGCTCGCTGCAGTAATATGGAACCATGCTGCCTCTATAGTCGTCTGTAATAGCGAAAGTGTTGCGGGTGCACGACTTAGTGCACGAACTGACCTCTTGATTATGTTCCATAAATGTTCGATGGGATTCATGTCGGGCGATGTGGATGGCCAAATCATTCGCGAACAACTGTGGACCGGTGACATGGCGCATTTTCATGCATAAAAATTCCATCGTTGTTTGGAAATATGAAGGGCTGTAGATGGTCTTCAAGGAACCGATCATAAACATTTCCAGTCAATGATCGGTTCAATTGGCACAGAAAATTTCATGTAACACAGCCCTCACCAATATCGAGCCAGCACCAGCTTGCACAGAACCTTGTTAATAACTTGGGTCCATCGTTTCACAGGTTCTGCCCCAAACTCGAACCCTACCATCTACTCTTGCCAACTGAAATCGGGACTCATCTGACCAGACCAAGGTTTTCCAGTCGTCCAGGATCCAACCGATGTGGTTACGAGCCCTGGAGAGGCGCTGCATGCGATGTCCTGCTATTAACAAAAGCACTAGGATCAGTCGCCTGCTTCCATAGTCCATAAATGTCAGATTTCACCGCACTATCCTAACGGATACGTTCGTCGTACGTTCCACATTGATTTCTGCAGTTATTCCACACAGTGTTTCTTGTGTGTTGGCACTGCTAACTCTACGTAAACTGGCTGCTCTCGGTCGTTAAGTGAAGGCCATCGCCCACAAATGCCTGAAATTTGGTATTATGGGTCCGCTCTTAACACTGTGGATCTCGGAATATTGAATTTTTTAACCAAATCCGAAATGGAATGTCCGAAGCTTCTAGATCCAACTACCATTATGCACTCAAAGTCTCTTAATTGCCGTCCTGTGGCCATAATCACATCGGAAACGTTTTCACATGAACCATCTGAATGCAAATGACTGCTGCGACAACGCTCTGTCCTTTTATACCTTATGTTCGCGATACTACCGCCGTCAGTATGTATGCATATCGCTGTCTAATGACATTTATCACCTCATTGTATATGCTACAACGACTACCAGAGTAAATGGAACGCGTTGCAACTTGTTCATCATCTTTGTATTTAGGTGTTCAGACTCTCAAGCTGACGAGTGGTGAATTTTGAACGTATGTTTAAATGTACTGGTGCCTTAATTGGTAACAAGTGATATCTCAACTGAAAACGATACCTCTCTTTTGTAATGACCGTACTGCAACACTTACACAACTCACTAATTGCCAGACTACGATTAACAGAGGCCAGCAGAGTAGATGTGGTTGCTACTACGCTCGACCCAAACTTCGAAAAGTTAACGTTTACAAACACCCTTAAATTTAAACAATGCCGTTGAATGCCTAATTGTTGATAGAGACCTTAAAATTTACTATTTACTAACGATACTAGCCACGAGTGCCATTTCAAACAATAACTCTTGTAGTTCCTTATCGACTCCTTTCGACGAAGAAGTTTCTAGTAAAAATCTCGTGAAAAACGGCCCTGATAGTCTAGACCCGGAGATCTACCTACAACGCACGGAGGATCTTACACAGTTCTGGAAGGAAAATGAAATTGACGGCATTGATAACAGGAACTAAAAATGTATTCTGATTGATGAGAATTGTTTTCTTTTCTTTTCTTCTTTTTTTTTTTGGCTTTCTACAGAAAGTAAATGTACATAACTACTTTCTGCTTATAATCCATTACAGTATTTTCCTTTTATTAAAATAAACATATGCGCAAAATCTTTTTAAAGGATTACAGTCTTTTTCGTGCAAGATCTGTCTTTCTTTAAATAATAATTCTCCGATTTTAGTCTTCTGCCAAGGGAAAATCACCACCACGTCATCTTCAGCGGCAAGATGGCCCAGTGGCAAGGCAATGATTTACATCATCGGGCAAACGTGAATAGCTACTGCCTCATCGTTACATGGCTCCGATGTTGGATTACGAACCAGGAGGTCCATGTTCAAATGTCCCTGATGCACACTTGTTTTAGACAAAATTATGACCTGTCCGTTTAGTCAGTGAAGTGTCACTTTAAATTTGTATCTGTGTCGTGGTGTAACGTCCATTTGCAACAGCGAGGTGTAAGGAAGGGATTATAGACGTACCTTCCTTCTGTTTGTTCTACACAAGTACCTACGTTACAACTAAATTGCTTTGTTGTAACATAGTTAACGTTTGATTATTTCTTGTTTTCATTTCTGTGAGAGGTATATACGACATCTGGGCTGCTCTCACTATTCATCACATTAACTTGTGACGCTAAAATATTCTTACCACATGACTCATATTCTATAACCAAAGTACAGTATGGCCATAGCAAGACTATAGAAGGAGAAAGACACGTCAGTAACCGGACGGAAAGTTCATAATTTTGAAGGAAAGAAATGGGTCACGAGGGAGATATGTACACAGATCTCTCACTTTTGCAGTCCAACACCGTGACCACAAAAACACGACACTGTGATTCTTGCAGTGCGCTCGATGTTGCATTTCTTGAGCTTGGACCGATCAATTTTCTATTTTGCTTCTGTTTTCATAGTTCAGTACACCTTCTTCCTGTTTTCATGCTTGACCTGCATTCAGTTTTTGATGTTCTATACATTGGGCTATTTACGACTAAATCTGGGGGAGGGACGGGGTGCTAAGGGGAGATAACAGCAACCAGCCACTTTTTATAAGGCTTTTTATTTATTTAAATGGCACCTTTACCGGTTTCGAACCGACAGGTTCATCTCCAGAATGCTAATTCACTTTAAGATAACACTTTACATTAGCTTTCGGCTATTGTTTTCCCAACTGCTGAAATTTCCTTGCACTGGTGGTGTCGTACAACCAAAACAAGATGTGAGACAATGTCTTTTTAAGTGTAACTGTGTCTCACAACGATTTTAAGTGATGTTGTAAACAAATTATTAAAGGGAAGATGTTTCGGTTACTTACGGTGAAAATTCGCGCCGTTACATTCCAGTGCGGACTACTTATGATCTTGCAACAGCAAATACTGTATGGTGGACTTTTATACGTATATGTTGCTGCAAGCTCATAAGTAGTCCTCACTGGAATGTAACGGCGGGGACTCTTCATCGTAAGTAATCGAAACATCTTCACTTTAATAATTTGTTTACACCACTTAAAATCCTTGTGAGATACAATTTCATTTAAATAGAAAATATTCCACATCTTGTTTTGGTTGTAGGACACCACCACCGCTAGGAAATTTCATAATTTGGGAAAATAAAAGGCGAAAGGTAATGTAAAATGTATCTTAGCGCGAACTAGCATTCCGAAGATGAACCTGTCGGTTCTAAACGGGCCGTGCGGTTCTAGGCGCTACAGTCTGGAACCGAGCGACCGCTACGGTCGCAGGTTCAAATCCTGCCTCGGGCATGGATGTGTGTGATGTCCTTAGGTTAGTTAGGTTCAAGTAGTTCTGAGTTCTAGGCGACTGATGACATCAGAAGTTAAGTCGCATAGTGCTCAGAGCCATTTGAACCATTTGGTTCTAAACCGATAACGGCGGTATTTAAACAAATAAACAGCATCATAAAAAAGGTGACTGGTTGCTGTTATGTTCTATGTAGGCGTCAACCTCTATTTTGTACAGAGTCACGGCCTAAAAATATAAGTTTTTGACAAAATAGCATAAAAAAGTTAATAAAGGTAATGCAATTGATACCAATGTAAAGAGTGCAATTTCAAATTCTTCAATGCACGTATTACGGAAGAAAACGATCACGGCTGTTGCACTCAGTGCTTCTTTTGGAAAGCAACTTCGTGCAGTCTGTCACAGAGCGCAGCACCATCAACAAACTCTCGAGAGCAGCCGAGAAATTGTCGAGAATTTGCCTTAGTAGCCTGCGTTTCTCGAGCACGGTTATAGCTAGGGTGACCAGACGTCCGGATTAATCCGGACATGTCCTCCTTTTTAGCTCTTTGTCCGGGCACCGGTCGGATTTTTACAGTGTCCGGTTTTTTCGCAAAGTTGACCGTAATACAGTTAAATTTGCAATTCGTTCCGTTCTATTGCTCTTTTCTTAAATACTTTAACTATTGGCACAGCCTTCGTGATAAACACGCACGAAGGTGGTGTGAGTAGCTGGCACGAGGATCTGCGATGTTATCGTTGATCGACCTGTAAGCGATTGCAGATATCGATTATTTTAAATTTTCGTTTCGTATCTTCGCTTTGTATTGGCCTGGCTTCCTGCAGTGCACGTGTAATTTTTAACCGAGTGGGTTACGTAAAATATTTGGCTATGTCTAAACGAAAATGTACATTTTCTTATGTCCTTTCCTGCAAATATCCGGCTTTCAGGAAACAGGGAAATGAATATGAAGTGGAATGTAAGATATGTGGAGCTGGAACGTACGTCTCAGTGGCCAATGAAGGTAAGAAATAGCTCGACAGATTAACTGTCATGGTTTTATTTCATTGTTTCATAGTCATTCAGTTTATTTGTAGAAGTATCAATAATTGTTAAGAAATGTATGTATGTTACGTCGATAAATAATAAACTCATTTAATAAAAACTGAACGTTTGTTTGCTGGGGAATATTGCACATGAGGATACCACCCGCCAGCTTTGGACAAGTCACTTGAAAGTAGCCAATCAGGAGTGACGTTTAGGCAGCTGTCTTTGTTAAATCTTAAAACTACGCGTAAATATAAAAACACTGTCACCACAATGAATGTTTTTTTAATTTAAAGTAAAAAATGTTGCTCTGGGAATCACCACCCGACCACCAGTAACAATTGACTACTAGTTTTACCGGTAATTCCCGGCAATCACGTGACTTGTCCAAAGCTGACGAGTGGTATCCTAAACAGCAATTGACCCGTTTGATGTGTCCTCTTTTTTGAAGCTGTCTGTCCTTCTTTTTAAACAATTGCATCTGGTCACCCTAATTATAGCCCATCCCTATCCGAAATGTGTTGGGCTCCGCAGACACATTCAATCTGCGTAAAAATGTCACAAACTCGAAATGTACCTGCTCAAAAGAGGAAAATTATCGTACGTTTCATGAAAGCCATAAAGTAAGGCTTCTTTTACCGAACGCAGAAAAGTGTGCTGAAAGGAACGTAGAGTTTCGAGGATGCCTTGGCTTCTGCAAGAGACGAGATCGAACCTGTCGAAGTTCCCGGGCGCTCTAGTGGCGCCGCTAGTGTGTGGACGGAGCACTCACTGGGCCGTCGCACGCGTCCTCTCTGCGGGTCGCGCCGGGTCAGCCACCGCCATCGCACCCACTCTCGTTAGCCGGCAACGCGGCTGCTGCCTAATGAGAGATTGCAGATATTATGTGGCTTTTAATACGGAGGCTAGCGCCTGCGAGGCGGCAGGCAAATCACAGCGCCGCAAAATGCTTCGACACGGTCGCCCCGGACACCAGCAAGTAATTACACGTTACGAGTAATGGACAAGCGCTTGCGTGAGCGCTCCGGACGCAGAGTGTTGGTTATTTTAATCTCATCAGGAATCACTCGGATGCCACGTGTAATTGGTACTCGAGGCGGAGCACAGGCCCTTCACGGAACTGCGTATCATGTGTACATGCTCGCATGCGGGTATTACGTCCCAGCACGGAAGCCAGCTCCTGTGGGATTTTCGTTCCACAGTAAGTACGGGGATCGTACGAGTGCAGGCTTTTCGGTTGAATTACATACGGGCTGAAAGAATCCAGCCTGTAACGGGCACGACGCTCTGCTCTCCACATTCGTAAAATGTCATAGATTTAGAACGTATTTTACATGAGTGTCTGAAAGAGCAGACACTGTCGACGATACACAGATGCACGAAATATTTCGAAATCAATTAGCTGACTCTAAATTCATTCACATCAACTGTAATCAAAAATGGCTCAGAGCTCTATGGGACTTAAGTTCTGAGGACATCAGTCCCCTAGAACTCAGAACTACTTAAACCTAACTAACCTAAGGACGTCACACACATCCATGCCCGAGGCGAGATTTGAACCTACGACCGGTCAATTGTATTGGGTATAGATCCCAATAGTGACATATGGAAATTGGTGCCAGGCCGAGACTCGAACCCGGTTTTCCTAACTATCGCGAGCGGTCGCCTTAAACACTTCGACTATCCATGGACGCTCTCTGAACTGTAGGGATGGGGAAAACCGATTTCTTAAAACCTATATCGGTATTTTGGTTCTGAATTTCTCGGCATGTGTTTGGTCCCGGTTTAACAGGTTTCTTCTTGTTTCTTACTAATACCCGACTAAAAACCGGAATATCAATTTGTCTTAGCAGCCGTGCTAAAATGTTTCCTTTTTTAATAAAACTTAAAAAAATGAGTCCTTTTTATTCGTAGAATTTATATTGGTTTGAAATATTGCGCTGCTAGGAAAATTGTAAAGGTGGTCAGCGCTTCTTCTGACAACAGTCCCGACAGAATCGAACATAACAACTGATACAGCATCACTGAGAAATGATGTCCTGTAGGAGTCGCCAGCAGAACATCCGTAGACGCACAGTGAAGGAGAGCAATATTCTATGGCGGTGCGCACAAGGGACCGGTTGTTCATTCTTTGATTATGTATAATAGTTCTGTTGTTATTGATTCAATATTAATATGAGCTTTTTGTTGCAATAAAAAAATAAAATATTATAGCCTAACTACGTCGTGAGTCTTTCTGAAGATTGTAATAAGTAGTATGTGGCTAAAGTGGTGACTCCGTATAAGGAATTTCGTTATAGACGAACAAATGCAGCCCAGTTGAATTTCGTCTACCAGGAGATCGGCGAGATCGCGCGGCACACAGAGTGTTACGGATCGGCGCGACGTTTTGCTAAAGAAATTGAGAAATTACGACGCGACATTGAAGAACAAGAAAATGCTGTGTTGAGTTTTAGTGCGCCATCAAGTAACGGCCTTTGGACAGCAACATGAAATTACGCCCACCGCAGTTCATACCTGATAAACCTGAACTGTGGCTTGCAATGGTTGATCTGACTTTCCAACATCATGGTATTGTAAACGAAGAGACAAAATTTATGATCGTCGTTAGTGCGCTTGACAATAACACAGCAGCGATCAGCGCAGATATAATACTTCAGCCGCCCGCCGCGCAAAAGTATACGCGTTTTAAGCAGTTACTCATTGAGCGACTAAATCGGCCGGTGGAACAACGTATCGAGCAAGTATTGGACGGTGAAAAGAGAGGAGATTAGTCACCTTCGGAATTTTGGCTGCACCTGCGAAGTTTAGTCAACGACACCGAGTTGTCAGATATGACACTGCAACATGTATGGCGTGTGCAGTTGCCAGAGGCAGTTAGAACGGCTGTGGCGCTCTCAACGCACAAGATATCTCGTCGTTGATCTCATTAGCCGATAAGGTCTACACCTCGTTAGACGCAGCGCATACGTCGACGGTGATGTTCGGCCACAACAGTACAGACTCACAGGAAACGGCCGCGATACAACGACGCCAACAGCCGGGCGTTTCTCAACAACTGGATGACCTACGAAAACAATTTGACGGATTGAAGCAGCAGATATCGACGTTACTCGGAGGCAAGACAGGCACAAACAAGAAAAGCAAGGAAGATGACATTGTGTCTAAGGAGCGTATCTGCTGGTACCATCGACGACGCGCTGCACATAACCCTGCAATCACCCAAATGGCAATAGCGGCCCGCGTTGGATGCCGCCGGTCGAGAGTTCCAGCACCAGCGCCTACTGTTATGAGGTGAGATCGACGAGGGGCAGCTACTGGTGAGTAACCTTTCTTCTTTACCTTCACTGTCCCATCGGCTGTTTGTTACAGACGTTAAGTCCGGCCGTGCTTATCTAGCCGTCTCAGATTCGGACGTTAGTGCATTGCCTGTTAGAAACTGTGATGTCAGGCTCCCTCCATCTCAGTCGAAACTCACAGCAGCAAACCAGCCGTCGATAGCGACTTATGGAAAACGTCATAAAGAGGCAGACCTCGGGTTACATGAAAGTTTACCATGGACTTTCGTAACTGCCGATGTGTCAGACACAATATTGGGTGCAGTTTTCTTGTTTCATTATGCACTTGAGGTATCTATTAGCTCAGTGGGCATTCGACGGGCGATACACTGCATTAGAGGCACCCTAGGACGAACTCCTATGTCCACGTCTGATTGCAGACAGGTAGCAAACTGCGAATCCATGTTTGGTGGGCAGACAATAAAGCCCAATACGGTACATCACATCAGAGCTACACCCGGTCACCCAGTGTCTCAACTCTCACGCCGGTTAGCTCCGGATCGTTTTGCTACAGCGGAGGCAGAGTTCGAAGAATTATTACGATCGGGAATCGTCCGACAGTCCGTGGTCATCGCCACTTCACCTCGTAAAGAAGAAAGATGGGACTTGGAGACTATGCGGCAGGGCACTAAATACTCGTATCATCCCCGATCGTTATCCGATACCACATATCAGGGATTTTAAGCACGCACTTGCAGGCGCTACCATTTTTAGTGTCATTGAATCCAAAAATGCGTATCACCATATACCGGTCGCACCTGCAGATATACCGAAGACGGCTGTCACGACATCATTCGGTTTATTCGAATACCTCCGTATGCCGTTCGGGTTAAAAAATGCGGCACAAACTTGGCAGCGTTTCATTGACGAAGCCCTCAAAGGTTTACCATATTGCTTCGCGTACCTCGACGACACCTTGACTTTTTCGTTGTCTGAGGAACTGCACGAATTACATATAAGGACTTTTTACCAACGTATTGAGGCATATGGCATTTCGGTCAATGAATCAAAGTGTTTACTTCGACGACGTCAGGTGCCATTCTTGGGCTACTCAGTGACAGCAGCCGGTATCAGCCCACTGCAAGACAAGCTCGACCTTATCGAAGAGATGACTCGCCCCATCGACTATCGCCAACTACGCCGGTTTCTTGGAGCAGTTAACTTCTACAGACAACATCTGCCTAATGCGGCGGCCATTCAAGCACCTTTGACGTCGGCAGTATGCAAACGACCTTTACAGAGGACGTCAGAGATGCAGATGGATGGCATTCGACAAGATCAAAACCGGCCTACTTCAGGCAATAATGTTGGCACATCCGGTTCCTCAAGCTCGAATGGCAATTGTTGTGGATGCGAGCCAGCAGTTGGTTCAGTTGGCTCTGAGCACTATGGGATTTAACTTCTTAGGTCATCAGTCCCCTAGAGCTTAGAACTACTTAAACCTAACTAACCTAAGGACATCACACACATCCATGCCCGAGGCAGGATTCGAACCTGCGACCGTAGCGGTCACGCGGTTCCAGGCTGTAGCGCCTAGAAGCGCTCGGCCACCCGGGCCGGCAGCAGGCAATAGGTGCAGCTCTACACCAGAAGGTGGGAAACAGTTGGCAGCCCCTAGGTTTCTTCTCCTGCAAACTTACATCATCACAAGTAAAATGGAGTGGTAATGATAGGGAGCTACTGGCAATTTATGAAGCCACCAGACATTTCCGACCGCAAGTAGAAGGCAAACCGTTCACTGTTTTCACAGACCACAAGCCAATTACCGTCACCTTCAGTAAGAACAAGGATGGCTGTAACCTCCCCACAGTTAAATTATATAAATAATTATATCATTCACGTTTTAGTGTAACCCCCCCACAGTTAAAATAATAAGAATAACATTCACATTTAGAGTAACCTCACAACAGTAAAAGTACCGAAACCTCCCAACAGTAAAAAATATAACTATAATATTGACATTTAGCGTAACCTCCCGAAAAATAAATTGCGTAACCTATCAATAATAAAATGTGACTAATCTCTCAATAAAAAACTGTGGCTCACTTATAACCTTTCAATAATTGGCTGTGAAATTAAACTGGTAAATTTTGGACGTCAGCAGTGCTGCGTCAAGGCCCTGAAAGATCATACTGAATAAATTGAAAATTCTTACCTCAATAAGGTCGCCGGATAAAGTGTATATATCTGCTCCTATAAGATATTTTTCTGGCACTGCTCAGTGCAATGCTTTCCGATAGGTTTGTCATGTATAAAAAGAAACAACTGATTTTTCTTTACAATAATCAGGATGACCAAGGATTGGAGAAATTAGTAAAATCTTTAAATAGAGTTGAATGATTGCCAAAAGTTAATTTTTATAAGAAAGATTATTATTAAGAGATTTCTTTTTAAAATCATTTACATGGGACTTGATATAACAATAGTAGATATGCGCTAGACTGCTTTTACGTTATACTACAACGCTCAGGCTCCGCCATCGCTCCCCACGACCAGGCCCAGCCAACTCGACGCACACGACTGCTCGCTAGCAACTACTTACTCCAACTGACACACAGTTCCTACTGCATACAACACTGCTCTCTGGTCTGAGATTCTCTTATACCTTACATATCGCAGGCAGCGCGTGAGCAATCCATCGAAATTACATCTGATCGAGTGCGCTAGCAACAATCATGGACCTCTTACATGATTGCTCACCACGACTCCAGTTTATCGCCCAGTTTTACGACAGACCTGCAGCACGTAAAAGGAGCTGAGAACGTCGCGGCAGATTTCCTATCGTGGTTGGAAACAATCTCTCAGACTATTAACTACAAGGAAATAACTGCAGCAACTTGCTAAATTCTCTCGTGATAGTACGTCTGGGTTACGCTTGCAACAAATAGAACCTACGGGTGAACACTTCCGAGTTTGGTGTGACGTATCGCAAGGAAAACCGAGACCGTTCGTACCTGAGAGATTGCGACGACAATTATTTGATATCATCCATGGACTGGCTCATCCGGGAATAAACGCCAGCGTCAAACTAATGACAGACAGATTGGGGTGGCCCGGTATAAATAGAGACTGGCGTAATTGGGCAAAAACGTGCCTGGACTGTCAGAGGGCCAAGGTGGGACGACACGTGCACAAAGTGGAAGGAAACTTCCCACTTACCACACAACGTTTCACACACGCGCACCTGGACATCGTGGGACCGCTTTTGCCGTCGGAAGGATACCGTTATCTCCTCACTGCGGTGGACCGCCTCACCAGGTGGGCAGAGGCGATTCCGTTATCGGATATTTCAGCAGAAACGGTGGCACACATATTTCTTTCATCTTGGATCGCACGTTTCGGCTGCCCTTTACATGTCACCACAGACCAGGGTCGTCACTTTGAATCGACTTTGTTCTCAGAATTGGCCAACCTCTGCGGGTCCCAACATAACCGCACCACAGCGTACCACCCAGCAAGCAATGGGATGGTGGAACGCTTTCATAGAACATTAAAAGCTCCATTACTGTGTCATGCACAATCTTGGTCGTCAGCGTTACCGTTAGTTTCGCTGGACCTACGCCCAGCATTGAAGACGGATTTAGGAGCACCCACCTCAGAATTGGTTTATGGTGAACCCTTACGACTGCCTGCAGAATTCTTCACCAATAAAGAAGGGGTACGACAGACCGAATTGCCATTTACATTGCAAAAGGTACGCGAGCATATGGCCAGACTTCACCCATCTCCCGTCCCATCTCCTGTCTCGAGACATGGAGCGGTAAATACGTTTCTGCACAAAGATCTACGCTCATGTACACATTTGATGATTTGATGCTACGGACCAACGCTGTCCAGTCACCGCTGCAGCCTCCATATTCTGGACCTTACAAAGTGCTCTCACAGGATGAACATACCAAGCAAATAGATCTAAATGGAAAGAGTCAAGTGGTATCATTGGAACGGCTCAAACCTGCAGATGTGTTACTGACTGACGAGGACACAGAGGTCAGGCACCAAACGCCACCTTCCACACCACTGGACCAGGATGACGCCACCTCACCACCACAAGAGGAAGCGGTACCGTCACTACCAGCAACAGAAGCTGAAGAAGTTCAACCAATGCCTTCCTTACACACAAGAGCTAGGCGTCGGGTGAAATATAAATACTCCTACATTCCCGGAGCTCACGATCGGACGAAGCGGGACCCCTTTCTTATGAATCTTGGGTAGACCATATAATCTCAGTGGTACGGCAGCACCAGGACGAAGTTTTTTGAGAATGTCGTCAGGTAATGAACTCGTTCATAAGAAAGGGGTCCCGCTTCATCCGATCGTGAGTAATTTGGGTGCTCCTACCTACTATCTAGCCAAGTATTTAGCATCTGTTCTTGGCCCTCACGTCGGTAAGTGCGAACATCACATTCCCAATTCTATGATGTTTATTCAGAGATTGAAGTCCTTGTCTCTTAGTCCCTGGGACTTGCTTGTGACCTTTGATGTCGTGTCTCTTTTTACCCGGGTTCCTCTGGAAGGCTTTGTCGCCATGTGCTAACGTCGACGTACTTTTTGTTCAATGACAAATATTTTGAACAGACGGACGGAGTGGGTATTGGGAGCCCTATGTCCCCAATAGTCGCCAATCTTTTTATGGAAGATTTTGAGGATATGGTGCTGAAGACGGCGTCCTTAAAACAAACCTGTTTCTGGAAGTACTTGACGATACGTTTATGGTGTGGCCTCATGGGAGAGATGCTCTTGACCGCCTCCTAGATGATTTTAATTCCCTGCATCCTAGCATCAAGTTTACCATGGAGGTGGAAAGTAATGGAAAGCTTCCGTTTCTGGATGTTCTGGTGTACAGAAACGATGATGGGACACTGGGACACAGTGTGTATCGAAAGCCTACGCACACGGGCCGTCACCTGCATGCTTCTAGCTGTCATCCATCGTTCCAGCGGACGGGGGTCCTGCGGACGTTGGCGAGAAGAGCTTATGCCATTTCAGATGGAGAAAGCTTGACACAAGAATTGGACCATCTTAAGGTTGTGTTCAAGCAGAAGGGTTATGCAGATAAACAGATCCGTCGTGATTTCCAGTTTGGACCTTCGCCTGAACCACCAGAAGATACCTGCAAATCGATGGCTTTTCTGCCTTCTGCTGGGAGCATTTCCTCGAAGATAGGAAGAATTGTGACACAATATCATATCAAAAGTATTTTTCGTCCACCAGCCAAGGTTGGAGCGCTCCTTGGCTCTGTTAAGGATGACTTGGGTTTGAGGAAGCCCGGTGTGTACAAGATCCATTGCCACTGTGGGAAGGCTTATATTGGTCAGACAATGCGGACCATTCAGGGCCGATGTGTTGAGCATCAACGGCACACAAGGCTGCTTCAACCTGAGAAATCTGCAGTGGCAGAGCACTGTCTCACCGAGGGACACAGAATGCTATATGACGAGACACAAATGGTTGCTCCTGCATCTCGCTATTGGGACTGTGTTTTAAAAGAATCCATTGAGATTCGTTTATCTCATAATCTTATTAATAGAGACAAGGGTTATCTTTTAAGTAAGATTTGGGACCCGGTGTTGTCAGACATTAAAAAACAGCGGTCTGTGTTTCGATCGTCGGAATAAAATTTTAAATTTTTCAATTTTTGATAGCGATATCTCGATTTCGCCTGTTTCCACCACTGGCGGCGCGATTTGTTTATTTGCGCTAGAGGGCAGTTGCGGCACCTTCTCGCGCACTCGTTGTGGGCCTTCTGCGTCCTATATAGGGGCCGCCGCTTGCGCTGGGAAGTCAGTTCCGGCGAGATCGTGCACCAGCACTCTCTACTGCAGATGGCGGCCAGTTGTACCACGGAAATATTGTGTCATGAAGACGTTATGATCCGGCTGCACACCCGAGAAGAATGTTATCAATTATTACATTGGGAAAGGCTTCGTAGTCACAACAAATAAAGCGTAGCTGCGTAAAGGGGTATTTAAACTGTCTCGTTTAACTTGTGTTAACTTGTCTTAAAACTTCTGTTCTGTCAGGGCTACTTTATTTTAAGTTTGGTCTTTCTGGTTTCTCTCCCTGGAATCAATCTTAGACAGCTATTATTGCTCTGTATTTTATTGATGTTTTAAGCATATCTTGTTAAATGAAGCCTTACGAACTGTTGTAAAACAAACGGCTTTCTGTAAACTCAACCTCCACCTTCTTCCCGCCCGTTAAGTGTTTGTCGTATCCTGAGGCGTCCACTGAGATATCAGGATGGAGAGTGTATATCAAGACATGCTACGTAGGTAGAATGTCTGTAACAACGTTGGTGACCGCCACATCAAACAGCTGTTGTAAAGCATCAGTCCTGTTCTGTACTTACGCTACGCTGGATTCTTTCTGTTACGGAATAACATAATGACATAATGTTTAAGTGTTAATACAAAAATGTGCTTAAGTCATAAATGGATATTTTATGTTTCTTTTCGAATTGTTACCTAATAATTGTACTGCGTCACGCCTAATTCAGTTCCTCAAGCAGAAGTGAACGAATTAAACATCTGAACTGAAAGCGCCGTAGAACGGAAATGGTACGTTTTCGGACATGGGTTCTTATTCAAAATATTATGTAGTCACTCCCCTGTAGTGTCACTCCCCTATTAGTCTGTAAAGGATATTTCCGATCACCCTATAGTTGTTTAACCCTTAACCAAGAGCTTTGAAATATATGAAAGTCTTTTGCCAGTTATGTCAATGGTCGTCATGAGGAACACTGTATCTCCTATACCTCTATGTGTCCTCAGCATAAAATAACCACCTCCTGGGTTGGGGCAACAGACGCATATTGATTCTTCATGTTCCACTTTCCCGTTAAATAATACATATCTTACATGTAAATACATTGAATCTACAGGGTGTTACAAAAAGGTACGGCCAAACTTTCAGGAAACATTCTTCACAGACAAATAAAGAAAAGATGTTACGTGGACATGCGTCCGGAAACGCTTAATTTCCATGTTAGAACTCATTTTAGTTTCGTCAGTATGTACTGTACTTCCTCGATTCACCGCCAGTTGGCCCAATTGAAGAAGGTAATGTTGACTTCGGTGCTTGTGCTGACATGCGACTCATTGCTCTAAAGTACTAGCATCAAGCACATAGTACGTAGCTTCAACAGGTTAGTGTTCATCACGAACGTGGTTTGGGGCAGTCAGTGAAATGTTTACAAATGCGGAGTTGGCAGATGCCCATTTGATGTATGGATTAGCACGGGGCAATAGCCGTGGCGTGGTATGTTCGTATCGAGACAGTTTTCCAGAACGAAGGTGTCCCGACAGGAAGACGTTCGAAGCAACTGGTCGGCGTCTTAGGGAGCACGGAACATTCCAGCCTATGACTCGCGACCCATTTGATGTATGGATTAGCACGGGGCAATAGCCGTGGCGTGGTACGTTCGTATCGAGACAGTTTTCCAGAACGAAGGTGTCCCGACAGGAAGACGTTCGAAGCAACTGGTCGGCGTCTTAGGGAGCACGGAACATTCCAGCCTATGACTCGCGACTGGGGAAGACCTAGAACGACGAGGACACCCGCAATGGACGAGGCAATTCTTCGTGCAGTTGACGATAACCCTAATGTCAGCGTCAGAGAAGTTGCTGCTGTACATGGTAACGTTGACCACGTCACTGTATGGAGAGTGCTACGGGAGAACCAGTTGCTTCCGTACCATGTACAGCGTGTGCAGGCACTATCAGCAGCTGATTGGCCTCCACGGGTACACTTCTGCGAATGGTTCATCCAACAATGGGACAATCCTCATTTCAGTGCAAATGTTCTCTTTACGGTTGAGGCTTCATTCCAACGTGATCAGACTGTAAATTTTCACACTCAACATGTGTGGGCTCACGAGAATCCGCATGCAATTGTGCAATCACGTCATCAACACAGATTTTCTGTGCACTTTTGGGCAGGCATTGTTGGTGATGTCTTGATTGGGCCCCATGTTCTTCCACGTACGCTCAATGGAGCACGTTATCATGATTTCATACGGGATACTCTATGTGTGCTGCTAGAACATGGCCGCGAGTGATTAGCCGAGTGGTCTAAGGCGCTGCAGTCCTGGACTATGCGGGTGGTCCCGGCGGAGGTTCGTGTCCACCGTCGGGCATGGGTGTGAGTGTTTGTCCTTAGGCTAATTTAGGTTAAGTAGTGTGTAAGCTCAGGGACTGATGATCTTAGCAGTTAAGTCCCATAAGATTGAACTTTTGTTTTTGTTTTTTTGCTAGAACATGTGCCTTTACAAGTACGACTCAACATGTGGTTCATGCACTATTGAGCTCCTCCACATTTCATTCGAAGTGTTCGTACGCTTCTCAACAACAGATTTGGTGACCGATGGATTGGTCGAGGCGGACCAATTCCATGGCCTCCACGCTCTCCTGACCTCAGCCCTCTTGACTTTCATTTATGGGGGCATTTGAAAGCTTTTGTCTACGCAGCCCCGGTACCAAATGTAGAGACTCTTCGTGCTCGTATTGTGGACGGCTGTGATACAATACGCCATTCTCCAGGGCTGCATCAGCGCATCAGGAATTCCATGCGATGGAGGGTGGATGTATGTATCCTCGCTAGCGGAGGACATTTTGAACATTTCCTGTAACAAAGTGTTGGAAGTCACGCTGGTACGTTCTGTTGCTGTGTGTTTCCATTCCATGATTAATGTGATTTGAAGAGAAGTAATAAAATGAGCTCTTACATGGGAAGTAAGGGTTTCCGGGCGCATGTTCACATAACAAATTTTCTTTCTTTGTGTGTGAGGAAAGTTTCCTGAAAGTTTGGCCGTACCTTTTTGTAACACCCTGTATATAACGTAGAAAGCATGGCATTACACATAGTCCATGAGTTTCTTCCACAGAGGGTGACTAGCTTAATATCTTTGGCAAAACTTACTCATATGTTAATGCTCCTTTCAAATATTCGTTACTGTTCATATTCTCATTAGCATGAAATCTAAAACCATTACATACATTACCCTCTCCACTAGCAGTCAAACCTCTTTTTTTAATAGCTATCTTGAACTAATACAATATTTTAAAGTAGTTTCGGTATTTAGTATTTCACTCATCATGTTCTACTCTTAAAATATCAACAATAATTCTTAATTTTCTTCAATACAAACCGATCTTTGGGAACCACTACCTCAAATGGATTTAAAAATACAGGTGTGCGTATACAGTCCGCTGGAATAATTGTAAACAACTTATGTAATACTAATACATCAGTATTTACTATCCTTTCTTCACCACAGTTTCTCCAACCTCTACTTGACTTTTACTTCTGTTAACTACATGCTTAGTCAACTACTGTTTTACTTGTTGTGACCTTCCCTACCTTCTCCTGTCTAGCATCCTGAATACTGTTTAGCAAAAGACTAGTTGCTGTTTTACACGCTGTCTAACTTTCACTTCTGATCTGAATAGTCGCTTATCAGTTTTCAATTAAGATCATAATTCTTTATTACCAGAGTCTGTTTTAAAGAATATACCCTTCATCGAACTTTGTACTTTTTTCTTTCGCGGATCATTGTTATTTCTTCTAACTTTTTCCTCTTTTGTTTCCCTCCTATTTTGATTCATATCCTGAAAACTATCACTTCCTTTAGGTTCAATATTTTTTACACAGCTCTCTGCATCACCATCTAGTTTAGCTAAGTATTTTCATAATCCCCCCTATGGCCACTTCGTTCAAATATCAGAATACTGTCTTTAAATTTACCTATGTGCGCCCACCTAGCCGTGCAGTGGAGCCGGTGGGTGGAACAGCCGTCGATTGGGTTGTGCGCTGCAGATGGACCTGCACCGTCGAAGCTGAAGCCGCTGTCACTTTCTCTACCAGCCGCCAATGTTGTTGAAGAAGACGCCGCCCTGTGAGTTGGGATGGCAGAACAGAGCGAGCGAGTAAACATGCTCACAGATCTCCCTGCGAACTGACTAGCCCCGGTCCAGGTGCAAACACCAGCAACAGGGGCCTAAAAGAAGTCTCCAGCGAATACGCAGTGGTCGAACGATGACTGCCCTGACTAAAGTGTCCATCTGACTCCGTAAAAATAGATGTATTTGTCTACGCCCAGGATCAGTAAAAGTTGCAATTGCCTAAGACCTTCTACTCGTATTGTTACCAAGCAGTAAGGGTTATGCCCTATTCGTAACTCATTGTCCACACTTAACTGAATGAAACTGTTCAATACTAAACTTCAGTAAATGATCCCCACAAAGCAGTATCACTTCAGTAATACAAAACTACCTGTCACAGGAATATAACTGATTTAATTCAGTGTTTAGTAAAATGGCTCTGAGCACTATGGGACTTAACATATGAGGTCATCAGTCACCTAGAACTTAGAACTACTTAAACCTAACTAACCTAAGGACATCACACACATCCAGCAGCAGCACGGCACGGTTCCGGACTGAAGCGCCTCGAACAGCGCGGCCACAGCGGCCGGCTTACGGCGCGGATGCAAAAGTAATTGTAATACTATAATTTACATTCGATATTAAAAAATTTCTCGTTTTCGAAATACTTTTCTTGTTATTTCCTGTCCACATTTTATACCCTCTCTGCTCCGACCATCATCAGTTGTTTTACAGGCCAAATCACAAAACTCATGTAATACTCTTAATGCCTCATTTCTTAACCCAGTTCTCCCAAGTTTGCACATTTTGTTCATTTAGTAAATATTTTTCAAAATACCAACTGGTTCTTTCAACTTATCTTCCATCTCCTTTGGTTTTCTTACCAGAATTACAATATTAATGGCAAACTTAAAACAGTTCTTGTTACTCCGCTCTGAATAACTTCCCTTTAGAAGTTATTTTGTGGCTTCGTTTACTGTTTCCTCAATGCACGGGTTGATTGACAACAGGCATAGGCTTCAGTCCTTCTCAGACCCTTATCAAACACTATTTTATTTTCATGTCCTCCGACTCTTATAAACGTCCAGTATACTTTCTATATAGCAGACAACCTTCACCTCCTTGTGTTATATACTTGCTACCTTCAGAATTTCAAAGAATGTAATCCACTCATCACAGCTGAAAGCTATTTCTAAAGCTATCCACCGCTATATGAAATACCGCCTGGTAGTGATACGGGCACATGAGGTGGTAAGGAAATTATATACACAGAATGGAGATGAATGAGGAGCTACTCCATCTACAACAAGGCCCCACAAATCAGGAAATGCCGCGCGGGATTAGCCGAGCGGTCTCAGGCGCTGCAGTCATGGACTGTGCGGTTGGTCCCGGTAGAGGTTCGAGTCCTCCCTTGGGCATGGGTGTGTGTGTTTGTCCTTGTGATAATTTAGGTTAAGTAGTGTGTAAGCTTAGGGACTCATGACCTTAGCAGTTAAGTCCCGTGAAGGTCACGGTTAAAGCAGGCTCAGACATGGTAAATGGATGTCTCTATAGGCCCCCTGGCTCAGGAGCTGTTGTGGCTGAGCACCTGAAGGATAATTTGGAAAATATTTTGAGTAGATTTCCCCACCATGTTATAGTTCTGGGTGAAGATTTTAATTTGCCGGATATAGACTGGGAGACTCAACGTTCATAACGGGTGGAAGGGACAACGAATCCAGTGAAATTTTTTTAAGTGCTTTATCTGAAAACTGCCTTGAGCAGTTAAACAGAGAACCGACTCGTGGCGATAACGTATTAGACCTTCAGGTGACAAACAGACCCAAACTATTTGAAACAGTTAACGCAGAACAGGGAATCAGAGATCATAAAGCGGTTACTGCATCGATGATTTCAGCCGTAAATAGAAATATTAATAAAGGTAGGAAGATTTTTCTGTTTAGCAAAAGTGACAAAAAGCAGATTACAGAGTACCTGACGTCTCAACACAAAAGTTTTGTCCCAAGTACAGATAGTGTTGAGGATCAGTGGACAAAGTTCAAAACCATCGTAAAATATGCGTTAGATGAGTGTGTACCAAGCAAGATCGTAAGAGACGGAAAAGAGCCACCGTGGTACAACAACCGAGTTAGAAAACTGCTGCGGAAGGAAAGCGAACTTCTCAGCCAACATAGACACAGACAAAGCCTTGGAGACAAACAAAAATTACTCGAAGCGAAATGTAGTGTGAGGAGGGCTATGCGAGAGGCGTTCAATGAATTCGAAAATAAAGTTCTGTGTACTGACTTGGCAGAAAATCCTATGTGAATGCGGTAGGTGGATCAAAACAAAATGTCCAGACACTCTGTAACCAAAATGGTACTGCAACAGAGGATGACAGACTACAGGCCGAAATATTGAATGTCTTCTTCCAAAGCTGTTTCACAGAGCAAGACTGCACTAAGTTTCCTTCTCTAGATTGTCGCACAGTTGACAAAATAGTAGATATCGAAATAGACGACAGAGGGACAGAGAAACAATTAACATTGCTCAAAAGAGGAAAGGCCGCTGGACCTGATGGGATACCAGTTCGATTATACACAGAGTACGCGAAGGAACTTGCCCCCTTTCTTGCAGCGATGTACCGTAGGTCTCTAGAAGAGCGTAGCGTTCCAAACGATTGGAAAAGGGCACAGGTCATCCCCATTTTCGAGAAGGGACGTCGAACAGATGTGCAGAACTATAGACCTATATCTCTAACGTCGATCAGTTGTAGAATTTTGGAACACGTATTATGTTCGAGTATAATGACTCTTCTGGAGACTACACATCTACTCTGTAGGAATCAGCATGGGTTTCGAAAAAGACGGTCGTGTGAAACCCAGCTCGCGCTATTCGTCCACGAGACTCAGAGGGCCATAGACATGGGTTCGCATGTAGATGCCGTGTTTCTTGACTTCCGCAACGCGTTCGATACAGTTCCCCACAGTCGTTTAATGAACAAAGTAAGAGCATATGGACTATTAGACGAATTGTGTGATTGGATTGAAGAGTTCCTAGATAACAGAACGCAACATGTCATTCTCATTGGAGAGAAGTCTTCCGAAGTAAGAGTGATTTCAGGTGTGCCGTAGGGGAGTGTCATAGGACCGTTATTATTCACAATATACATAAATGACCTTCGTGGATGACATCGGAAGTTCACTGAGGCTTTTTGCAGATGATGCTGTGGTGTATCCAGAGGTTGTAGCAATGGAAAATTGTACTGAAGTGCAGGAGTATCTGCAGCGAACTGACGCATGGTGCAGGGAATGGCAATTGAATCTCAATGTAGACAAGTGTAATGTGCTGCGAATACATAGAAAGACAGATCCCTTATCATTTAGCTACAAAATAGCAGGTCAGCAACTGAGATTCAACGGTGGATCAACGGTCGGATGAATCACGTTTATTGCTACACCATGTTGACGGTCGTGAATGGATACGCAGTCTTCCAAGCGAACGGCTGCTCAAAACATACAAGACGCGGCGTTCGCAAGCCAGTGGGACAGTATTATGCTATGGTAAGGTTCACGTTGTCTTCAGTCAAACCTGTGGTTGTAATCGAAGGCACCATGGCAGCTGTGGACTACGTGAATGGTACTGACGACCAGCAGCATCCTTTCATGCCAATTTTCTTACCCGACGACGGTGGTACACACAGGGAGTAGACAAAAATATGGAAAACCAAAAACACTTTCCCTGCGCTACACAATGTAGGAAAACCGTAGGCATTCAAAGCACCTTCCATTCGTCTCGGAATGGATAAATACTAATCCTATATGGTTTTCAAGGGAATACTACACCATTATTACTGAAAAATAGTGGCAAGTTCAGGTAACGGTAATCACTCACCCTTCTCTCTAAAGCCGACCGCAAAGGATCAGAAGTATTAAAGTCCGGTGACCGTGGTGGCCAGGGAGGATGAGATAATTATCTATTTCACCCCCGTGCTCATACATCTACGTCTACATCTACATTTATACTCCGCAAGCCACCCAACGGTGTGTGGCGGAGGGCACTTTACGTGCCACTGTCATTACCTCCCTTTCCTGTTCGTGTCGCGTATGGTTCGCGGGAAGAACGACTGCCGGAAAGCCTCCGTGCGCGCTCGAATCTCTCTAAAGTAGCAGGAAGCAATATATTCGATACCTCATCCAGAAACGCACCCTCTCGAAACCTGGACAGCAAGCTACACCGCGATGCAGAGCGCCTCTCTTGCACAGTCTGCCACTTGAGTTTGCTAAACATCTCCGTAATGCTATCACGCTTACCAAATAACCCTGTGACTAAACTCACCGCTCTTCTTTGGATCTCCTCTATCTCCTCCGTCAACCCGCCCTGGTACGGATCCCACACTGATGAGCAATAGGCAAGTATAGGTCGAACGAGTGTTTTGTAAGCCACCTCCTTTTTGATGGACTACATTTTCTAAGGACTCTCGCAATGAATCTCAACCTGGCACCCGCCTTACCAACCATTTTATATGATCATTCCACTTCAAATCGTTCCGCACGCATACTCCCAAATATTTTACAGAAGTATCTGCTACCATTGTTTGTTCCGCTATCATATAATCATACAATAAAGGATCCTTCTTTCTATGTATTCGCAATACATTACATTTGTCTATGTTAAGGGCCAGTTGCCACTCCCTACACCAAGTGCCTATCCGTTGCAGATCTTCCTGCATTTCGCTGCAATTTTCTAATGCTGCAACTTCTCTGAATACTACAGCATCATACGCGAAAAGCCGCATGGAACTTCCGACACTATCTACTAGATCATTTATATATATTATGAAAAGCAATGGTCCCATAACACTCCCCATAACACACCAGAGGTTACTTTAACGTATGTAGACGTAACAACATGCTGTGTTCTGTTTGCTAAAAACTCTTCAATCCAGCCACACAGCTGGTCTGATATTCCGTAGGCTCTTACTTTGTTTATCAGGCGACAGTGTGGAACTGTATCGAACGCCTTCCGGAAGTCAAGGAAAATAGCATCTACCTGGGAGCCTGTGTCTAATATTTTCTTGGTCTCATGAACAAATAAAGCGAGTTGGGTCTCACACGATTGCTGTTTCCGGAATCCGTGTTGATTCCTACAGAGTAGATTCTGGGTCTCCAGAAATGACACGATACGCGAGCAAAAAACATGTTCTAAAATTCTACAACAGATCGATTTCAGAGATATAGACCTATAGTGTCAGGATATGCTGTTTCGACCCACTTGCTGATTTAGCGTAAGACCAGAACTTCCTAGGATTTTCTGTCAAGTCGGTGCACAGAATTTTACTTTCTAAATCACTGAACGCTTCATGCATAGCCCTCCTGACGCTAACTTTGACTTCGTTTAGTTTCTGTTTGTCTGAGAGGTTTTGGCTGCGTTTAAATTTGCAGTGAAGCTCTTTTTGCTTTCGCAGTAGTTTCATAACTTTGTTGTGGAACCACGGTGGGTTTTTTCCCCTCCTTCACAGTTTTACTTGGCACGTACCTGTCTAAAACGCATTTTACGATTGCCTTGAACTTTTTACATAAACACTCAACATTTTCAATGCACAAGGCGAGATGTGTCAATAGCGGCTCTGCCGCCGTAGAATGTACCTGATCAGCCAAAAGCGTCACATAATCCTTGACAGTAACGGGACCTTGAAGAGTACCCACGGTGCCCATGGAATACCACGATACAGCTGTTCAAATCGCCACGGAACCACCGCCTTGTTTCACTCTTGGACAGTAAACTCGGCCAGAAGTCGCAAACAGTGTGAAACAAGATTTATCCGTCCAAATGACATTGTTCCATTGCTGCTCAGTTCAGGTTTTATTTCTTCGGCACCACGTTTCCTGTTACTGCCATTTACATCACTGATGTGTGATTTTGGAATTCCAGCTCCTCCTGAAATTAGCTGCTTCTCGGGCTCCCTTTGTGTTGTTTTGGTGCTCAGGGTTAAAGAGTGCGTCGTTCATTTCTGTAGTGACTTTTGCAGCCACTGTACTCATGTTTCTCGTCACAATGCACTTCAGTGAACATATTTCACGGTCACTCAACACACTTTTTCGTCTGACATGTGACTCTGCGGATGATGTTTTTCAGCTTTCCCTGTATGCTGTGCTTCTTGAAACGCCAAACATTTCGGCTCCATGGAAACGGAACCAACCACCACACGAGAACCAACAACTCGAATTTATGCAGCTCCTACATAATTCACTCAAAACTACACAGAATACTTTTCAGGTAGTTACAACGTATTGAGGAAGTTGCACGGATGCCGTTCGTGGTCAAATACAACAGTGCAACCTGCAGGCATCTACATTCATGTTCAGGCACGCATTTCTCGCTATGTTTCCATATGTTAGTTCTCCTCTTGAACATTTCAGCGGGGGAACTGTATCATGAGGCTACAATCTTCCTTAAGTCGTTTAAGGAACATGAGAGTGAACTCACAATCATGTCTTTTCCTGATCGCAGTCCGGTGGAACACATATCGAACTGCTATCGATTTCCAGCGCCGAACGTACAAAACACCTTCGCCTTGTAATTTAGGCGAATTGATTGTGTAAGCTGGTGCCAGATACATCCTGAAACGTACCATCGAGTTGTCGAATCAGTGCCACGCAGAATCGCTGTCGTATTGCCACAAGCGCACTCCTCTCCTTTTTGAATGCTCCTTTTGAGTTTTTGTAGCGCCTCCCGATATCACTCGGCATTGATGGACTTCCGTGAAGCAGAAATTCGACTAAAATGATGTCTTTTCGCTCCCAAAACACGTAGTCCATGACCTATTTTCGGCTGATATTGCGGGTTTCAACTTTTTACCTTTCGGCAGGTGAGGAAATGGTGTGACACCAACGCGAAGAATTTATTTTTGTCTGAGGCGTGTAATGAGCCAAGCACGTTTCATCTCCAGCCACAACAGGGTTGAAAAAGCCTCACTTTCCAGTTCAAGTCACTCAAGAAACTCGCGGGCACTATTGACCCGATTTCTATTGTCATGCTCTGTCAGTTATTTTGGGACCCATCTTAGACACAGTTTCCGCAAAGCAACGCTTCTGTGAGTCTCTCGTATGAGAGAATTCTGGCAAGCCTTGTCGAAAGATCGCAAGTATTTCATCCACTGTCAAACGGTTCAAATGTCTCTGAGCACTATGGGACTTGACATCTGTGGTCAGCAGTCCCCTAGAATTTACAACTACTTTAACCTAACTAACCTAAGAACATCACACACATCCATGCCCGAGGCAGGATTCGATCCTGCGTTCGTAGCAGTCGTTCGGTTGCGCACTGAAGCTCCTAGAACCGCTCGGCCATCGCGGCCGGCTCATCCACTGTCAATCAGTGACATTCACGTACAGTTTCCTCGATCTTTAGACCAACTCACCAGTCAAAATGGAAGGTCTTCCAAGCCTGTGTTCGTCATGAACATTTGATCTGCCTTCATTAATCTGCCTAAACCACTTAAACACACTCGTGCTGTTTACAACACCTTTGCTTGACACAATTCTGATTCGCGAAAATTTTCGGTAGGTGATATTCCTTCTGCTAGAAGGCAGCGGATCACAGCACGGGGCTCGTGCTTGGCACGATTTCTTACCGACATATTTCACGCAGCTGGACTCTACAACGTGAGTTTACAGCCTTCCTACGATGCTCGATCTGGTCAGGGGATGTCCCCCTCCCCGCTTTTTTTTTCTCTACCACTCAGTGTTGCCAACCCTCAAAAAACAAAACATCACAGCCCATTATGGTCACAGCACACCTACTTTCTGAAGACCCCTCGTGGTCTAACAGAGGTTACTGTCCGATTAGGCCCTAGAGCAGAGCCGCGCCGGCTGCCGCTGCTTTCCTCTAGGAGAGTGCTGGCGCCTCGCTTGATTTCGGCGCGGCAGCGCGCCGACTCTCCAGACACCAGGGACCACAGCACTGCCTCAGCAGCGCTGCTAACGGTCCGGGAGCCGCCGCTATAATGGGTGGGACAGGACAGGGCAGGAGGGAGACGGGCCAGCCGGCCTATTAACATTGATTAGGCGTCGCCCACGCCACACGGCCTTCACTCACATTCCGGTCTCTCCTTTCCGGGCGGTCGCCGTAAGGTAGCGCGTGGCCGACCCGTGTTTGTCGCGTCTCACGTGGGCACACCAGACAACACCGCAGTAGTCGCGCCGCACAAATTTTGTAAAAACCTTCGAGGTCGGGATGTTTGCTAAGCCACATCTACATGTACGTCTGTGCTCCGCAACCCCAACTCCTAGCGACCGTAAAACCTAACGTCACTTCTCAGCCATTTTTGACCTCGGGTAACGCACGGTACTCACAGCTTTACTTCTGCCAGTACCTCGTCTCCTACCTTCCAAACTTTACAGAAGCTCTCCTGCGAACCATGCAGAACGAGCACTCCTGAAAGAAAGGATATTGCGCAGACATGGCTTAGCCACAGCCTGGGGGATGTTTCCAGAATGAGATTTTCACTCTACAGCGGAGTGTGCGCTGATATGAAACTTCCTGGCAGATTAAACCTGTGTGGCCGACCGAGACTCGAATTCAGGACCTTTGCCTTTCGCGGGCAAGTGCTCTACCATCTGAGCTACCGAAGCACGACTCACGCCCGGTACTCACAGCTTTACTTCTGCCAGTACCTCGTCTCCTACCTTCCAGCGCACACTCCGCTGCAAAGTGAAAATCTCATTCTGGAAACATCCCCGAGGCTGTGGCTAAGCCATGTCTCCGCAATATCCTTTCTTTCAGGAGTGCTAGTTCTGCATGGTTCGCAGGAGAGCTTCTGTAAAGTTTGGAAGGTAGGAGACGAGGTACTGGCAGAAGTAAAGCTGTGAGTACCGGGCGTGAGTCGTGCTTCGGTGGCTCAGATGGTAGAGCACTTGCCCGCGAAAGGCAAAGGTCCCGAGTTCGAGTCTCGCTCGGGCACACAGTTTTAATCTGTCAGGAAGTTTCACATCAGCGCACACTCCGCTGCAGAGTGAAGATCTCATTCTTCATTTTTCACCTCGATAGAGCTTGGTAGACGTCATGTGACCTCTTTAACCCGCATGAGGCTGTGACACGGGTACTAACCCGCCCAGCTGTATCGCTTGAAAATCATTCTTACTGATCACTGTGATCAGAAAAACAACGGCGGTAGCGGATCTGAACCGCATCTTATTGGTGTGTACCACGTGTTGTTGTTGTGTTTCAGTCCGAAGACTGGTTTTATGCAGCTCTCCATTCTACTCTATCCTGTGTAAGCCTCTTCATCTCCGAGTATTTACTGCATTCTACATCCTTCTCAATCTGCTTACCTTAGTCATCTCTTGCTCTCCCTCTATGATTTTTATCCTACCACACGCTTCCCTCTAGTACTAAGATGACAATCTTTTGGTTATGTGTCACAGCCGGCCGGTGTGGCCGGGCGGTTCTACGCGCTTCAGTCTGGAACCGCGCGACCGCTACGGTCGCAGGGTCGAATCCTGCCTCGGGCATGGATTGTGTGATATCCTTAGGTTAGTTAGGTTTAAGTAGTTCTAAGTTGTAGGTGACTGATGACCTCAGATGTTAAGTCCCATAGTGCTCTGAGCCATTTGAACCATTATGTGTCCTACCAAGCGGTTCTTTCCGTTAGTCAGGTTGTGCCACAAATTTCCTTTTCTCTTCAGTTCTATTCAGTACCTCCTCATTAATTACACGATATACCCATATAATCATCAACATTCTTCTGTAGAACCACATTTAAAAATCTTGTCTAAGCTGTTTATTGTCAACGTTCCACTTTCATGGATGGCTACACTCCATACAAATACTTTCAGAAAAGACTTCCTGACTCTTAAATCTATACTCAATGTTAACAAATTTCTCTTCTTCAGAAATCCTTTTCTTGTGATTGCCTGTGTACATTTCATATCCTCTTTACTTCGGCCATCGCCAGTTATTTTGATGTTCAACTAGCAAAACTCATTTACTACTTTAATTGTCTCGTTTCCTAATCTAATTCTCTAAGCATCACCTGATTTACTTGGACTATATTCCATTACCTGAGTTTTTCTATTGTTGGTGTTCAGCTTATGTTCTCCATTCAACACACCGTCATCCCGTTCAACTGCTCTTCCAAGTCCATTGCTGTCTCTGACAGAATTACAATGTAATCGCAAACTTAAAGCTTTTATTTCTTCTCCCTGGACTTTACTTCCTACTCCAAATTTTTCTTTTGTTTCCTTTACTGCTTACTCATTATACAGATTGAATAACATGGGAAGCAGGCTACAACCCTGTTTCACTCCATTCTTAACCACTGCTTTTGTACGAAATCTAAGTAGCATTCTGTTCCCTGTATTTTACACCTTTAGAATCGGAAAAACTGTATTGCAGTCAAGATTGTCAAAAGCTTTCTCTGTAGCTACAAATGCTATGAACGTAGGTTTGCCTTCTTTTAATCTTTTAATCGTACGGCCAGTATTGCTTTGTTAATTGCTAGATACATTTCTCCAGGATCTAAACTGATCCCTCCCGAGATCGGTTTCTCCTAGTTTTTCCATTCTCCTGAAAACAAGTCGTGTTAGTATATTTCGGCCATGACTTATTAAATTGACAGTTCGGTAATTTTCACTCCTGTCAGTAACTGCTTTCTTTGAAATTGCAATTATTATATACTTCTTAAAGTCGCCTGTCTCACATATCTTATTCATCAGATGGAAGAATTTTGCCATGGCTGACTCTCCCAGTGCTGTCAGTAGTTCAAACGAAATGTTGTCTACTGCCAGGGCCTCATTTAGATTTAAGTGTTTCAGTGCTCTGTCAAAATCGTCACGCAGGATAATATCCACAACTCATCTGATCCTGCATCCTCTTCTATTTCCATAACATTGTCCTCAAGTGCATCTCCCTTGTATAGACTGTATATGCTTCTCCAACGTTTCTACTTTCCCTTCTTTGCATAGAACTGGTTTTCCATCTCAGATCATGGCATTCATGCAGATGGTTCTCTTTTCTACAAAGATGCGTTTAATTTTCCTGTAGGCGGCATCCATTTTTCCCCTGGTGATATATGCTTCTAAACCCTTTCATTTGTCCTCTAGAAATTCCTCATTTTTAGACGTTTGTTTTCCCTTTCGCCTGGTACATTAACTGCGCCTTTATATTTTCTCCTTTCATCATTTAAATTCAAAACTCTTGTGTTACTCAATGTTTTCTACCACCCCACGCCATTTTGTCTACTTGATTCTCTGTTGCCTTCACTATTTTATCTCCCAAAGCAACGCAAGCTTTTTGTTTTGCATTCCTTTCCCCTGTTTTCGTCAGTCGCTCCCTAATGCTCCTTCTGAAACTATCTACAACCTCTGGTTCTTTCAGTTTATCGAGGCTCCATTTCCTTAAATTCCTACCTTTTTGCAGTTTCTTCAGTTTTTATCTACAGTTCATGACCAACAACTTACGATCAGAGATCACATCAGGCGCTGGAAATTTCTTAAAATTTAAAATCTGGTTCTAAAATCTCTGTCTTACCATTGTATAATCTATCTGAAACCTTCCGATGTCTCCTCGTCTCTTCCAAGCATACAGTTTTCTTTTATGATTCTTAAACCAAGTGTTGGTGATGATTAAATTATGCTCTGTGTGAAGTTCTTACAGGCGGCTTCCCCTTCATTCCTTTCCTACAGTCCACATTCGCCTATTATTTTTCTTTGTCTTCCTTTTCCTACTATCAAATACCAATCCCCCATGACTATTAAATTTTCGTCTCCCTTAACTAACTGAATAATTTCTTTCATCTTATCATACATTTCTTCGACCTCCATCTGCGGAATTAGCTGGCATATAAACTTGTACTACTGCGGTGGGTGTGGGCTTTGTGTCTGTATTAGCTGCAATAATGTGTGCTCTATGCTATTAAGAGTAGCTTATTTGCGCTCCTATTTTTCTGTTCATTAATAAGCTTACTCCTGGAATATCCCTAGTTGGGTTTGTATTTGTAGCCCTGTATTCACCTGACCAGAAGTCTTTTTGCTCTTGCAGCGAACTTCACTAACTCCCAGTATAACTTTAAGCTATCCATTTCCATTTTTAAATTTTCTAACCAGTCTGCCCGATTAAGGGATCCGACATTCCACGCACCGATTCGTAGAACGCTACTTTTTTTCCTCCTGATAACAACATCCTTCTTTGAATGGTACCCGTTCGCAAATCCAAATAGGAGAGTATTTTACCTCCAGAAGAGGATGCCACAATCATTTAACCGTACAAAAGAGCTGCATGGCCTTGGGAAAAATCACGCTTGTAGTTTCCTGTTGCTTTCAGCCGTTCGCAGCACCAGCACAGCAAGGCCGTTTTGGTTGATGTTACAAGGCCAGATCAGTCGATCATCCACACTGTTGCAACTATAACTACTGAACAGGTTCTTCAGGAACCACACGTTTGTTTGGCCTCTCAGCAGGTTGCGGTTGAACCTACGGTACGGTCATGTGTATCGCTGAGGCACGCAAGCCTTCCCACCTACGGCAAGGTCCATGGAGACTATGGCAGCGTGAGAGAAAGACAGGACACAGTAGCAGTCGAACATAATTGACAGTGACAGAACAACGCTAGGAAAAGATTGAAAGAGACAGTGCCAGTGGGAGAGGAATAAAAAGAAAGAGGATGAGAAAGTGGTTGACAGCCAATGATAATGAGATAGAGTGTATTAGAACACAAGGAGGGAGAGAGAGACAGTGACAGTGAGAAGAGACAAGAGCAGTTGTGAGACGCCCTGCTAAGCCCGCAGGACAGGGCAGGTAATTTAAGTTGTGGAAAAGGGCCAAAATAAGCGGCTGTCAGTTACACTCGAAAATACAACCTTTTATTTGATCAAACATTACAAGAGCCAAGAAAATTTTTCAAAAAAAAAAAAAAAAACAACAGAGCTTTAGTTTTGGAACTTAAATAGCAGCTCAATGTGCCGTACAGTCTCTTGCCTTAAGGGTAAGACCACCTTAATTTAAAAACTGCTGAAAGCCAATAACTTAAAGGTCTACCAAAATCAGAAGTTTAAAAGGTAAAGCCTTATCTTAAAACAGTTCCTTAATTAGGCTGAAGGCCCAAAGCATCTGACATTTTAAGAGCAAACAACTTAAATCCAAAATCGGTTTATGGTCCAACACTTAAGCCTCAATAATACAAATTTCAAAAATTCTAGGGACTTTACGTAAAACAGTTCTTAAATTAGGCTGAAGGCCCAAACCATCTGACGCCTTGAGGACAAAGCAACCTTAATCTAAAAATCGGCTAGAAGCCACACTAGTACAAACAACAAGAACAAACAAGAAAAGGCAGTACACCCAAGGGCGCTCAGAAGTTTCCGAGGGTCAGCCTGGAATTCAAACACTAACGCTCGCTTAGGTGAGACAGGCAGTCGGTCCAACCATTGTCGATCCAACGACAACCCAACCAACGTCAACGTTACCACCGACAAGATAGCCTCCGCGTCACCCAACCAGCACGCAACAGGGAGTTCAATGGAACAACGTAGAAGGTATTGGCGCCCACAACCAAATATACATTGAGCTGTGAAACAACACATTGTGCTGGACACCGACAACATGATGAGGAAAATAAACTGCCCAAATTTACGTCAATGGCTGGGGCAGGCAATCGGAACGTTAACGGCCACAAGGCAGAACAGTCCACTGGTGCCTTTCAATTCAAATAACCAAGTATTGTGAAACTCCACCGTCTGGTGATTAAACTTTGCCAACTTCAAAACACATGTTGTTGCACACGGGAATATCCAAACAGCCAACAACGAACTCCAAACGACACAATGAGAACGGTTTTGACTTGCTATTAGATTAACTCAAAACTTAACTTGTATATCCAGGATAGGTAAGCCACGAACCTCGTAGCAATGGGAACAGCACCACACACTCCGACACTACATAGAGGCCGCCAGCGGGCCCATCCAAACTACACGTCATGGAGATTTCCTTGCTGCTCTACGCCAACCAACCAACTGCTCAGGCCCGGAAACGGTGAAACGATCAAATACACGTTGGCCGATGAGATGACCAATCGAATGACCTACCAACGGTCATCCCGCTCCAATCCCCTCCCTCCGTCGCACAGTACATGTCTGTCGCCAGCGGTCGGCGAGCACTGGCTGTCCGCGCCTCACCGGCGCTCCGTCCCCTGGCTTCACTGCTGCTGCGTCCCGACTGTACTGCTCGTCCATCCCGAACTGACTCCCGAAGACCAGGAAATACGATCGGTGGCTTCAGAGATGGTACGACAGTGCACTTACCGATATGCGCTGCTGCTGCCTCTCACTGGCAAGTAAGGCAGGAAGTTAGTGACGCCAGTAAATGGAATAAGAGAAGGAGGCGAGAGTACCGTAATAGAAGATGACAAGCCGTGCACGGCTCAAGTAGGACGAAAGGATGAGATATTAGCAGTACGAGAGGGAGATAGTGACAGTAAGGAGCCTGTAGTAGTAGGACAGAACGAACGGCATTGTGGGTTGACACATTAGACAGATAGACAAAGAGATATTGACAATGAGTTAGGCTGAGTGAGAAAGGACAACTGAGAGTGGGTGGGTACGAGCGACTTACACTGATGAACTAGTGGGTGTGAGGGAGTTGCAGTTAGGGGTGCCTGTGGGAGCTTGAGGTGAATTGCATGTTAAAAAAAGCTTCAATACGTTGGCATGTCATAATTTTTGGGAAAAGTTTTAAAGGTAGCGAAGAAGGTAGAATGTGACATCTGGTACCCAACTTTTCTCGCAGTCTATTAAACAAACAAGAACATATTCGCATTTTTTCTACTCCAGCAGGAGCACTTTTCCACCTGTCAAGTAAGTATTGGACGAACGATTGTTTTATAAGCTACTTCCTTTGTTGATGGACTACACTTCCCGTGGATTCTTCCAATGAATCTCAGTCTGGCGTCTGCCTTATCTAGGATGAATTTTTTGTGATCGTTCCATTTCAGATCACTCAGTATGCATACTCCTACATAGTTTATGGAAGTACAGCTTTATGTTATTGTTCTACAATTGTGTGATCACACACTAAGTAGTGTCTCTGTTTGTGTATTCGTAACACATTTATTTTGATTTTGAGTGTTAATTTCCAGTCGCAGCAGCAAGCGTCGATCATCTGCCGATCCTCCTGTGTTTCGTTACATTTTCCGGTCCTGCGTCTTCTGTGTATACTAAAGCGTCATCCGCCATAAGCCTCACTTAACCGTTTAATACCTGAATAAACTTCTAGGTAAAAGATAAATATCAAAATCGTAGGGCCTTAGAGGTAGCTGAAGCAGTCAGGAGAAAGCAGCACTTGTCAGAAGCGTTGGTAACTGCATTCAGAATCAGCAGCACCAGAAATGGCACCCAGAAATTCCAATTATCAGCACGGTATTGATTTGATAAAAATTCGGGACGTTTGCCATTAGGGGGTTAATGTCAGGTCTCCTGCCCTTGCTGGCTGCCCAACAGCTATCAGTGAACATTTTCTCTCTTTCTTTTATTGTTACTAATGATGTAAATATTTCTGGGTGAATTTCAGAAAAGCTTTGCTGATTTCCTTGGCAACATCAAGAGTGAACCAAGGAAGTGTTCAAAATGGTTCAAATGGCTCCCTGCCCTATGGGACTTAACATCCGAGGTCTTCAGTCCCCTAGACTTAGAGCTTCTTAAACCTAACTAACCTAAGGAAGTCACACACATCCATGCCTGAGATAGGATTTGAAACTGCTGCCATAGCAGCAGCACGGTTCCGGACTGAAGCGCCTAGAACAGCTCGGCCACAGCGGCCGACCAGGGAGGTGTGATAGGACCACTCTTGTTCTCTATAACAGGACGTCCCAGGTCAGTATTCAGAGATAAGACACGAATGGCCATTCGAACCAAAAAAACCTAAAAGCCTAGTGAACATGGACTCCGAACACAGACCATTCCTCTTGAGAGCGGTCTGTGACTGTTTGTAAGTGATAGTGCAGTCTACAGGAAACTGTCGTCTTTGATTGACTGTGGGAAGATACAAGATGACTTTGACAGACTTTTATGAAGTGTGGCGAATGGCATGTCTCTCAAAATGTGGAACAATGCAACATAATGCGGATGAGCAGGAAAATAGTCGTGGATTAATTGTGTACTGATTGACACAGTCAAGTCAGTAGTAGGGCAAGAGAGGCATCACACCACACTGTGGACTGCCTACAACGTGGCAAGTATACATTCAAGGGCAAACCTATTGTCCTCTTTTGATTGACAGGCCGTTAACCTATTGTCACGATACTTCATAGGCGAAGTACAGATGCTAAACTGTGTTCAAATTGACCCTGTGTCTATAATTACTTTGTATAAATGGAGATGTTGTCTTAACTGCTGACGACGCCTTCGGCACAATTGTTTTATTAATCTCCATTGCAAGATGTAATTTTAGATATTTTACTTCTGATGAAGGTATATTTATATATACTAAAATATTAGTCAAGAATGATAATAATTATTTATCCTGCAACTGTTTTGGCTGTCATCATTTACTGTGAAGGATTTCAACAGTTGCTGTTTCAGCCATGTTTAAAATCTTGAAAGTTCATAACATATTTTGAAACCATCGGAACTTTCTGCAGATGGACAAATTACTAAAATATCAGCAGCAAACTATTTTGTACAGATCCAGGAACATATAGCAGTCATATTGCACTGACAGTTAAAGCCGATCATGAATGGAATGAAGTGCGGTACAGTAGCCACCACTTGTGGTCTCCCATATGTGTATGTATCATCATGTCGCCGCAACGAGAATGTAAACTGCCCAACATCATAATTACAGATCACATTACTAAATAACATCCATCACAAACACATCGACCACTACCACGTTTCAGCCTCCTTTAATCTCGTAGCAACCAAACAAAGCATCAAATGGAAATCTTTTGTTGATCAGGAAATTCCAGACTCGCCTCTTGTCTCTGCTTTCTCAAGAGGCCACTCCCTGTTTGTTGGTGTGAACCAACGTCTCGAAAAATGCAGAGGGAGTTTTTCATCTCTACTCTGAATGCACTCTTTCTATAGGCTAGTGCTGGAAACAAAGGCAGAGGTGACGCAATTTAGATATCAAAAACAGAGTGAAATAATCCATTTGCCCTACCCTATCAAATTAAATGTTTAAGAATTTAGAGGAGTGAAATAATCCATTTGCCCTACCCGATCAAATTAATTGTTTAACATTTTAGAGGAGCTTAAAACACTCAGCTCCACCTTACGATGATCCTTCTCCATAATGAAACGTAATTTCAACATTTGAGTACCACACGCAAACATTATGTGAATAAAGTAATGAAATTTCCACCAGAAATAAATGTAGCGCTAAATATATCTGACGTCTTGTACACACTATCATTTGAGAGCACAAACACCCTCCTCCACCACAACGTTTACACTAAAGATATTTGGTGGAACAAAAAAATCCAACCGATCACACAAACTAGCTTTCGCGAGGTGCGCGCCATCTGCTGACTACAGGATAGGCCCATCCACAGCAGCCAGGAGAGAGACCTGCACCCGTGCAGGCCATGCCTGCCCATGCTGAACCCATGCCTGCTCGCAATACAACTATCGGAAATAATAAATTAATCAGTCGGGAATTTCACATTGCGACTGGGTTTTTAAAGCACTACAGAGATCGTAAATTGGTCCTCTCTCCTATATTCAGAAGGAGGAGGGAGGTTCTACCACGTGATGGGATAGTAACAACAATAAATACCTTTGCAAGACAGAGTTCACTGTGAAACACTTTAACTGTGAGGCAATCCGTAGTAATAAGCTGTCATGGCTAGATGTCAGAGATCGCTATCAGTCGGGAATTAGACGTCACGGCTGTGTTTTTAAAGCCCTACAGACTTCCTGAATTGGTTCGCTCCACTAGACTCAGAAGGAGGAAGGGTCTGCTGCGTGACAGGATAGAGACAACAGGTAATACCTCCTGCAAGGCAGAGTCCACTGTGATTTACTGGGAAGCCCTAAAAATGACACATTTAAACCACAATCCAGTCCACAGCAGTAGTTGTCATGGCTAGATGTCAGTGAGCACTGAAACACTCGCGCAGCCTGTGCACTAATGTCGTGATGTCCACATAGAGCATGCCACTGGCGTCAATGCTGAGAGGTCGATGAAACCCACTACTGTGGCCACAGCCCCAGTTGTGTATGTTTGTTTATGTCAGAGTGCACCATCCCTAGGCACGAAGGGCATCCAGGGATGATTGGAGTATTGGGAATTCATATGTTAACAATACATCCAGCGCAAACACCAATCGTTTTGAATGTTTCCTCAGTTAATACACATGTCAACTTCTACCCCAGCTCACTCAGCACCCTGCTCTCTCTACTAATCTCCACTATCATGGGCAAGATCAGACATGTCGGCTCATTCTTGGTACCTAACTGCCTGTCACAGGCTCAGTTAATTCACAAATTCTGGTCGCCAAAGCCTACTGACCACTTCTGCCAACATTCGCAGTGATCAGTGCACAGGAAAACAGTGCCGTCAGGTGCCATGCATTGCGAAACTAACAGCTGCAGCTCAGATGTTTATAGTAGTTCTAAGCAATTCCAACCTGAAATAGAACTGCCCCCCCCCCCCCCCCCCCACGTCCCAGTTTACAAAATCTACATTACTCAACACGAGACAGCAATGTTGTTGGCCATACATCCAGAATTACTCACGTGAAATGCAGATTCTTCCCTTTTATAAAAGTAATTTTCGATGACAGAATAAATCAGGGCAAACACACTTTCTCACATCACTAACATGTCATTATTTGTTGTGAAAACAGTATGGCAAAGGCTGTGGTGTCACCGCCAGACACCACTCTTGCTAGGTGGTAGCCTTTAAATCGGCCGCGGTCCGGTAGTATACGTCGGACCCACGTGCCTATCAGTGATTGCAGACCGAGCGCCGCCACACGGCAGGTCTAGAGACACTTCCTAGCACTCGCCCAGTTGTACAGCTGACTTTGCTAGCGATGGTTCACTGACTTCTACGCTCTCATTTGCCGAGACGATAGTTAGCATAGCCTTCAGCGACGTTATTTGCTACGACCTAGCAAGGCGCCATTATCACTTACTATTGATACTGTGAATCATGTAATGTCAAGAGCGACGTTCGTCATTAATGGATTAAAGTTAAGTATTCCATCAGCTACGTCCGTTGTTTCTAAATTCTAATTTCCTTGCCCTGTTCCAGACCTCACGACTGCCTGCGTCAGCTAAATCGCATGCCTTTCGGCCTCCTCTAGTAACACTGTGTTGGCTCTCCTGCCAACCACAACAGAGGCTACATTTCCTCTAATTATTCTGTCATCAGATAGAGAAATATCTGTTCTGATCAGCTAGGCTCATTAATTAAATTGATCATGCGAGTTACATTGCATGGCGAGTAATTTTTTTCCAGCAGTCGGCGCACACTCACCAGGTAGCTAAAATAAGGATCCCTGGAGGGAAGACATTGTTGTTTTCAGGGAACACTATTGACAACCAACATTTTCATATGACTGCAAAAGGATTATGCTGTCAGCAAAATACTTTTGCGTATAAGAGTTGCTGATAGTGTTATGCTTTCTGTTAGAAATTCTATCTGCGATATGGAATCAAGTCTGTCCATTCAACCACATATTTGTGTTGTATACTATGGAGACGTCTTTTAATGTTTACAGCCACAGATGAAATGGTTCAAATGGTTCAAATGGCTCCGAGCACTATGGGACTTAACATCTGAGGTCATCAGTCCCCTACAACTTAGAACTACTTAAACCTAACTAACCTAAGGACATCACACATCTATGCCCGAGGCAGGATTCGAACCTGCGACCGTAGCGGTCGCACGGTTCCAGACTGAAGCGCCTAGAACCGCTCGGCCACACCGGCTAGCTAGTGCATTTCAGTATTTCAGTATGTCTCCAAACTATATACAGGTACTGCAGTCTGAGGGAGACCTGCATCTCTCAGGGTTACATTCATATCTGTCCTCCAAACATTGTCCCTATCCTTGTTATTTTGTATCATCCGTCAGAGAAAAACTATGAAGCACAAAACTCCAGTGATGTAACTTGGTTGAAAGCTCGATAAGGTATTACCGTGTCCCTCTTCCAATACATTGAAAACAAATACCGTCTGCGCTCTGGCATTGACCATACATGATGACCCTATTAAATATACGTGCATTGGTCCACTGGAGCAGACGATCAGTGATCAAAGCACTTCCACAGACCAGTATAAAGTTTTCTCGCCCATATTGTAGCAGGACCCTATCACACAGTCTACGCCGCAAGAGGGGGCCGTTGGGTTGTTCTTTCATAAGCATTTTGATCCATTGTTTTTTTTGCTGTAACACGTCAAAGCAGAGTATGACTGCAGCTGTGTACACAGCCATCCATACTGTGTTTCTACCACGATTTCAAGGTCTGTGTCAGCTGCTAAACTGACGTTACATTTAGATCCACTGGCTCTCACAGGAAACTAGACATTGCATGCTGTAAATTACTCTGATGCTGGTTCACAACACACATGATGATTAAAATAAAAGAGAGAGGCAGTGTTCCTTATTGACAATGCATAAGACATCACAACGTATGAAAAGTGGAAGAGTTTGTAGCATTGTGGAGCGATTCCAAACGGCTGCGCAAATGTGGTTGATGACTTTTACATTTAATCTCATTTTTCACAGTGTCAGTGTAGGAGATGTCTCAGTGTTCCATTCTTATTGAGTCCTCGTATTTCTGTCATGTACGCGATCACTGGTTTGGTACTGGCCGTCCCCTGGAAGACTCTCATTCGATCTCACACCAGTGATGAGAGTCAATCATTATGTGATAATCAACAACGAACCAGTGCATCGATGAGATGGAAAAGACACCATCGATATAGTGCAATGTAATGTAATAAGCAGCACAGTTGATAGTGTGGTCAATTTTAGCAATTTTACTAGTTTTCCCATAATTTCAATGCCGACCAGTGACACTGCAGTATGGTTCACAATTTCTGTAACATCACTATCCACTCCAGCACTGCTTTGCGAGTACCATATACTAGATTTGCGAACGTAGATAGATGACTCTGCAGTATGTCCAGTCATTGTTAATTCTCGAACATAGGAACATACATCAGGAACGTACATCCATATATAGTCCCTCAAGAAATACATCACTGGTGCCAAGGAGCTGAACTGTGTGTTGCACCTGAAAATACCACGTCCATGTTATTAAAATGAAACCTTTTAAGGGATTCGTTCATGAAATTAAGCAACAAGGCCATAAAGAGAAAGCCTGTCACCAGATACTTTGGTCTCTTTATGGACGAGCGACAAAATTACTGCACTTATATTGAAGAAATGAGCAAGAGAGACAAGAACATCATGAATAAATTTATTAATCGAGCCAGTCATGATTGTAAACTTCCAACACAAACAAGAAGAGCACATCATAACTCTATCCTAGCTGCAATCATGTGACACATTGCTTGGGCGTGTAGACGTCTGCTCATAACATCAGCATGGGTAGTTAACAGGACGCAGTGTGAGTTACTTTATGGGAGCTTTTCATCCTTATCAATTGAGTGGTTGCAGCTAACATTTGGGATATGCCCATCCGACCTCCAGATACGGAAAATACGGGAGATATTTGACTGAAGACAAAAGAATGTCATAAAGTGGGAAAATTGTTAGGAACAAGGATCACAGGCAGGAAGCAAATCCATAACCAAATTCTCCTCGTGTGGCAGAAACGTTGGGATAATGCCGAAACAAAGAGACGTGCTTGTGGTAGCCTCAAAAACTTAAAACAGAGACTGGGAATTAGTCACCTTAATCCCTCAAGAGGCTTGACAGGTCATGGGCCTTACGCCAACTACTGACGTCGATCTGCGCGGAAACTAACCGCCGAATTCGCCTGTAATGAAGACAGCATTTCAAAAGGTACGACACTCTACATCGATGACGCTGGTACTGATGGGCAGCAACTGAAGTGGCACAGAGCAATAGATATATATGAGATACTGCGTTGGGAGATACATGCGCGGTTTATTAGACTGCAGGATTTCTATGATGAAATCCTCTTGGGTGATCATCTGAGTGCTAGCGTCGTCTTGTCGCAACACTTCGATGGGTGTCGTACCCACCATCTTCAAACGAATGTAGGGAAGCTGTGTTCTACCTATGCATATAGTCGCTCCATCGCTGTCCTCTTCTACAGGCTGGCCAATAACGCGCCTCTGGAATGGTGTGCCATACGGTGGTGGGGTAACGCGACGCGACCGGTGATGGTGCATTTCGGGGCGGCCGTGGTGCGGGCGACGAGTCGCGGTTGCTATCCAAACTGTCTGCAGACGCCGCCGCCTTCAGAACAAAGCGTCCCTGATGCATTTTCTCAATCTTGGAATCCCAAGCTGCGCTAAGTTGAAATATGTTATCACGCTTAGCGCTGTGCAGGATTCCGAAATTGAGAAAATATGCCGGGAACGTTCATTTCTCAAGGCGACGGCTGCACCGCGATCAACCCCTCACCACCAGTCGCATCACGTTCCTCCGTCACCAACGTGGCAACGCCTTCTGGAGGCGCGATCGAGTGACTATATAAATAGGTGCAATATATCACAGGCCAACCACACGTTTGCCTGACTTGCTGTGAGAATAATTTTTTCGTAGAAGACACAGGAAATCATCACCCCATCACACAACGCCAATTCGTATAGGTAAAGTTTTTCTCTTGTTCCCTGAAGGAGCAGCATTTTCATGCTTACACTACTCAACGTGCCAAGCAAGGAAAGCTTGCCAAAGAAGAGTCAGAATCTCGACAGATTCTGCTGCTTGGCTCGCTGCGGGTTGATTCCTTGCTGCTGTCACTGGTCTCGATCCACTGCACTTTGCCATGTCTCGACATGGAAAGGAGGGTAAATTTGCTGCTGTGGTGGAGTTCCTACTCAAGCTAGCCGGTAACGACCACGGCAACGAGAAGACCAATAAAAGCAAGGTGAAAAAGGGTCAGTGCTAAGATTGGGCATGTAGCAGGGACACTGCTGCGTATTCGAAATACGCAAAAGTGCATAATACACGCGACTGTGACAAACCGGGAAAGGTCGCTGCCACATGCTTCAACTGCGGCGTTGCCCACGCTGCCACAGCTCGCAGCCGCATCTACATAAAGAGTTCGAGCCGCAGGAAGAAGCAGAAGAAGGAAGGCAAGGCCGCCACATACAACGAGGCGATCCCGCCAGTCACAGCGGCCACCCCCCCCCCTCCCCCCCCACCCCTTCTACCAGTCCAAGAGGGCGAAGTGGGCCGCTCCGCTACGAAAAAGACAGCGGTGACTTCCTCGCAACATTTTGGAAAGTTACCTCCGGCTTAAGTCCGACAAGACGGAGGAGAGGGAGACCGTGAGCGCGGAGTTGGACGAGGTGCGTTCCTCACAACACAAAAACTCACCCACTCTCTCTCCCGAAGCAGGAGCGACAAAGGTAAAATATGAGCCGTCGTTCGCTTGCCTGGCCGCTTCCGGACAGGAATGGTATCAGGATGGTACTTCAAAAGATCACCGTGTCTCTCTACGACAGCTCCTATCCCCACCATGACTATCTCTATCCTTTCTCCCATACCGATATTCGTGAACTCCCAATCAACCCTATCTTTTCCATTGAAGGAGGGAACCATTAAAATGGAAATTCAAGAAGCAGGAATCCATCCTGAGACAAGATCTCGAGGTCATTAACTCCTACCCAAACTTCACCCCCAACGACTGGGAATACGTTATGGAGGAGGCAGTCAAGTACATCCAGGACAAAACTCCACAGGATCCTAACGTCGACGAGCTTTCAGCATCAAAGCCACTATAGAAGATGAACAGTAGGTGGAGGGAAGAGATGCAGCGAAGACTCTCCAGTTATTCATGACTAACGCCAGGGTGACAAGCAATGCATGTTTTCATTCGTTTCTCCGACAGGAGTTACTTCCAATAAGCATGAATTGCTAAGGGAAGGTCTGTCATAAAGTGTAGCTAGTCCGCTGCACTGTGAATGGTTGCGACAGAAGATCGAGAAAAAAAAGTGAAGACAGGTTAATAGCTGCAGCAGATAAACAGGCACTGTGCCTGCATAGCGATCATAGTAACAGCACCAGAGTGTAACTGCAGTTGTGCGTCGTGTCACGCTACTTAAAAAATTAGAACTGTTCTGATTTGGACTGAGATTTGGCTGCACTCCTCATCAGCAGCAACGATATCCCTTCGGAACAGGGGAGCCCCCCCTCCCCAATGAGAGAGCTACCAGACAACCGAAGAGCAGTGTTCACAACGCACTTCGCAGCGCCCAAGGAACCGGCTGGGTGTCGCTACAGACTGGGAATCAATAAAGTATGTTGTGGATTTGGACAGATAAAAAAGTAGTGTCGTTACTATTCATAATCTATTTCAATTATTTATAGTGTATAATGGTGACAAGGAGGAAGGAAACAAGTTGTAGGACAACAGTAGTAGTAGATGTAGTTATGTATGTTAGTAAGTGTAGTTTTCATTTATGGGTAGAAGAATTTATAGTGTTGGGAAGTATATAGGCAGAACATTTGTACTGTTGATGATACTAATTCAAGTGTAAATGAATACAGCCATTGTTTCAACTACAGGTGACAGGCAACAATGTAATATATAAATAAATAAATATACACTCCTGGAAATGGAAAAAAGAACACATTGACATCGGTGTGTCAGACCCACCATACTTGCTCCGGACACTGCGAGAGGGCTGTACAAGCAATGATCACACGCACGGCACAGCGGACACACCAGGAACCGCGGTGTTGGCCGTCGAATGGCGCTAGCTGCGCAGCATTTCTGCACCGCCGCCGTCAGTGTCAGCCAGTTTGCCGTGGCATACGGAGCTCCATCGCAGTCTTTAACACTGGTAGCATGCCGCGACAGCGTGGACGTGAACCATATGTGCAGTTGACGGACTTTGAGCGAGGGCGTATAGTGGGCATGCGGGAGGCCGGGTGGACGTACCGCCGAATTGCTCAACACGTGGGGCGTGAGGTCTCCACAGTACATCGATGTTGTCGCCAGTGGTCGGCGGAAGGTGCACGTGCCCGTCGACCTGGGACCGGACCGCAGCGACGCACGGATGCACGCCAACACCGTAGGATCCTACGCAGTGCCGTAGGGGACCGCACCGCCACTTCCCAGCAAATTAGGGACACTGTTGCTCCTGGGGTATCGGCGAGGACCATTCGCAACCGTCTCCATGAAGCTGGGCTACGGTCCCGCACACCGTTAGGCCGTCTTCCGCTCACGCCCCAACATCGTGCAGCCCTCCTCCAGTGGTGTCGCGACAGGCGTGAATGGAGGGACGAATGGAGACGTGTCGTCTTCAGCTATGAGAGTCGCTTCTGCCTTGGTGCCAATGATGGTCGTATGCATGTTTGGCGCCGTGCAGGTGAGCGCCACAATCAGGACAGCATACGACTGAGGCACACAGGGCCAACACCCGGCATCATGGTGTGGGGAGCGATCTCCTACACTGGCCGTACACCTCTGGTGATCGTCGAGCGGATACTGAATAGTGGACGGTACATCCAAACCGTCATCGAACCCATCGTTCTACCATTCCTAGACCGGCAAGGGAACTTGTTGTTCCAACAGGACAATGCACGTCCGCATGTATCCCATGCCACCCAACGTGCTCTAGAAGGTGTAAGTCAACTACCCTGGCCAGCAAGATCTCCGGATCTGTCCCCCATTGAGCATGTTTGGGACTGGATGAAGCGTCGTCTCACGCGGTCTGCACGTCCAGCACGAACGCTGGTCCAACTGAGGCGCTAGGTGGAAATGGCATGGCAAGCCGTTCCACAGGACTACATCCAGCATCTCTACGATCGTCTCCATGGGAGAATAACAGCCTGCATTGCTGCGAAAGGTGGATATACACTGTACTAGTGCCGACATTGTGCATGCTCTGTTGCCTGTGTCTATGTGCCTGTGGTTCTGTCAGTGTGATCATGTGATGTATCTGACCCCAGGAATGTGTCAATAAAGTTTCCCCTTCCTGGGACAATGAATTCACGGTGTTCTTTTTTTAATTTCCAGGAGTGTATAAAAATTAATTAATAGGTAAAGATGTTTGCTTGTGATTTTATTCCGTCTCTGTGGCCTGAGTTAGGAACACCACAGTCGCGTTATTGCTCTCACTGTTTGCAGGTTGTTTTCATGGCTCAAGTCACTTTTCTCCCACTGGTAGTTGTTCTCTTGGTTCAACCGCGAAATAGTAGCCTGCAGAGGGATTGCATAGATCGAATTTGTGACTTTTGAAGATATCTTTTGCTGGTGTGTCAGCTTAATTTGTCCCCATATCCCTGGGCATTTATATGCTATCTCCTTCCTTTCTGCTGTAAGAGGAGAATAGTATCTCAAATAATCTTTACTGTTTTTCGTGCTGGATGCATTTGTCGGTGGCCAGTAGAGTTACAGGGTTATAGGAGCAAATAAGAAATTACTTCCCTCGATCATTCATACACTCCTGGAAATTGAAATAAGAACAACGTGAATTCATTGTCCCAGGAAGGGAAAACTTTATTGACTCATTCCTGGGGTCAGATACATCACATGATCACACTGACAGAACCACAGGCACATAGACACAGGCAACAGAGCATGCACAATGTCGGCACTAGTACAGTGTATATCCACCTTTCGCAGCAATGCAGGCTGCTATTCTCCCATGGAGACGATCGTAGAGATTCTGGATGAAGTCCTGTGGAACGGCTTGCCATGCCATTTCCACCTGGCGCCTCAGTTGGACCAGCGTTCGTGCTGGACGTGCAGACCGCGTGAGACGACGCTTCATCCAGTCCCAAACATGCTCAATGGGGTACACATCCGGAGATCTTGCTGGCCAGGGTAGTTGACTTACACCTTCTAGAGCACGTTGGGTGGCACGGGATACATGCGGACGTGCATTGTCCTGTTGGAACAGCAAGTTCCCTTGCCGGTCTAGGAATGGTAGAACGATAGGTTCGATGACGGTTTGGATGTACCGTGCACTATTCAGTATCCCCTCGACGATCACACGTCTCCATTCGTCCCTCCATTCACGCCTGTCGCGACACCACTGGAGGAGGGCTGCACGATGTTGGGGCGTGAGCGGAAGACGGTCTAACGGTGTGCGGGACCGTAGCCCAGCTTCATGGAGACGGTTGCGAATGGTCCTCGCCGATACCCCAGGAGCAACAGTGTCCCTAATTTGCTGGGAAGTGGCGGTGCGGTCCCCTACGGCACTGCGTAGGATCCTACAGTCTTGGCGTGCATCCATGCGTCGCTGCGGTCCGGTCCCAGGTCGATTGGCACGTGCACCTTCCGCCGACCACTGGCGACAACATCGATGTACTGTGGAGACCTCACGCCCCACGTGTTGAGCAATTCGGCGGTACGTCCACCCGGCCTCCCGCATGCCCACTATACGCCCTCGCTCAAAGTCCGTTAACTGCACATACGGTTCACGTGCACGCTGTCGCGGCATGCTACCAGTGTTAAAGACTGCGATGGAGCTCCGTATGCCACTGCAAACTGGCTGATACTGACGGCGGCGGTGCAGAAATGCTGCTCAGCTAGCGCCATTCGACGTCCAACACCGCGGTTCCTGGTGTGTCCGCTGTGCCGTGCGTGTGATCATTGCTTGTACAGCCCCCTCGCAGTGTCCGGAGCAACTATGGTGGGTCTGACACACCGGTGTCAGTGTGTTCTTTTTTTCATTTCCAGGAGTGTATTAGCATACAGCTCAGTGTTGTAAAAAGGAAAACAAAAAACACCAGAGTCAGACACTGAATACCAACCGCCATATCATCCACAGTTACTCTTCACTGGATGCAATACCCTCGGCCATGGGTCAGCAAACTGCACTCCCAGCCGTTGTCGACGTTTCGTCTTTGGAGCACTACCTCTCAAAGAGGTACCTCCTCAGATGGCATCACAAGGCTGAATGCACAGTGGTCCAATCTTGCCACCAAGTAAAAGTCCTGGCAGTATCGGGAATGTACCCTGGCTCCCCACATCATGGATTGTCGCACTGACCACTCTGCTAAACGCGCTCAGTATTATACACGATGGCAGTAGGCCTATATGTTAGGGGCATCCTGAAGAAATGATCAAGGACAACCTTTAAGAAAAGAGAGCTTTTCTATGTTGGCTCAGGAATCCCAGGGAGGCAGCTAAAATTATCAGGAGGCCGAGAGGCCGAGTCGTGAGACTGGATGGCAGGCCTGTGAGACCCAGGAACCTATACATTGGTTCTGTGGCATGATAAGGAGGCTATCATGCCCCTGCCCCAGAAGGAGGAGGCGGTACTTGGTTATCCAGTTGATAGCATCCGTCCAGTTCGCTGCAACATGTGCTGGCACCTGCTTTGCTGTCATCTGCGTTAGGCGCCGAGCCTACGGCAATGTTGCGTGAGAAACAGCACTGACACCAGTACGTATACTGGCATCTTATAGGGTTAGCTTCTCTTTCATGAAAGACCACACCCAGCCAGCCAAAGTGAGCAGTAAGAGGCGTGCCCCATTGTGCCGTTGGAGTGCTTGCTGCTTGGAATGCTTGCTGCTCCGTCAGGATTCCACCTGCTCCTGGAGTGGACTGATAAGCCTGATGCAGTGTGGCACAAGGTGGTTTGAGTTGGTGTTGGAAGCAGCTACCCCAGTGGGGACTCAAACCTACGGCTACTGCTGGCGGCTCTATGTCAGCTCCTCGTCTCGGACAGTCCCTGAATCTCGATGGTTCTGCTGGACTGCGAATGAATCTGCTACAAAATCAACGGTTATTTGCACCAGATAGCAGCGCACTTGTTTTGCCAAAGTGCCGCTCCTGGTCACGTACTTGGCAACACCACTGAAACCCGAATTATGAAGATATCACGTTGCATGCTCCACGTTTTACCATTGCGCTGGCGTGCTAGGCGAGTGACGCTAGCCCATCTCACAATAATGTCATACGCTTGTCCTCTTCATCCAGGTGTCGACACACCGCACTCACTGTTCACCGGCGACTAATGTAATGTTTCGCCGCACCTTCTCACAAAATTTATTCTTAACCTGAGTACAACACATGGACATAGAAATGGAAAATGACTAACAGAAGGCCGAAATACTAATTCCAGTTTTTAGAAATTGTTCCACAAAAGGAGATTGTACAGTGGGACCTCCCTTTATTAGTCCAAGCAAGAACAACAAAATGTCAGATACGAAGATGAGTGGCTACTGGGTGAAAAGATAAACAAAATCGGTCAGCAGCATAAATGCAGTAGTCGGACTGTACAAAAACAGTTCTATAAGAGAACGCAAAATAACTAGTTTCTGGTTCAGCAGAAATTTATCGTAAATCTATGCAGTACGGACTCGTTCCAAGTCACGGTCAAAATGCACAGGTTATTCACTTTTTTCGGGAAGAATCATCAGAAAGAAGCACATAACTGTAGGCAAGTTTCACTTACGACAGTCTTTTATAGAATTATGGAATATGTTTTACGTTGATTATTAAGCTTTGCAGGAACAACATGAATTCCGCAAATAAACATCGTATGCATGCAAGCTCAGTTAATTCAAACATGAAACCGAAAAGGCAGCGGATTCGGCGACCAAGCTAATGCCGTGTTTAGCTCCCGGAAGGCATTCGGTAGAGGTCTGTGCAGTCGCCTAACAAAATAACTACAATACCGCGTCATAGACCACCTTTGTGAATGAACTGAAGAGTTCCTTGCAAGGGAACACAGCATTTCATTCTTAACGGAGATGTAAAAGCAGCTTTTGAGCACATCATTATTGATTATGATATGTATAAAAGACGCAATGGAAGTTCCGTGAGGCAGTTCGTGTATGATGTTGTTGTATATGGAGACACTGTATCGCTGAAATGTAAAGACAAATTCAAAGAGGTCTGCAGAGAATCGACGCTTGGTGCAGGGTCTGACAGTTTACCATCTACATAAACAAATTTAAGGCTGTGGTCACAAAAAGGAGGAAGACCAATTAAGATATGATTAACATAATGCCGAGCCATCGCTAGAAACGTCACAACAATTAATTATGTAAGTGTATGAGTACGGAACGATCTAAAGTGGAACGACCACACAAAAGGTCGAAAACGTAGATACCATGCTGCTATTCAGTGGGAGATGTCTCAGTAGTAGTCCCCCACAAATGAGGTAGCGCACAAAACCCTCGTCCTGCTGACACTTGAGAGTTATTGGAGAGTTGTAGGTCTGTACCAGGTGGGCAGATAGATCGCACATAGAAGATTAAAAAGCAAACAGTGTATTTCCTCATGAGTATGTTCGGTAAGTGGGAATGTTTTGACAGAGATGTTCGTCCAACTCCCTTGACAGGCGTTACTAGAGAAGTGTTGTGCATCATGTTTGCGGTCTAGTGTTCAATATCCGAGAATGTGCGTTCCTAGTGGAGTCAACATATCGCTTCCTTCTACTGACACTCGCATACCTCTCCTCAGATACTGGAAACTGGGCTATTGCTAATACCCTGGGGCTAGACAAATTCACTCATGGTGGTCTGCATTCAGTACCTGAGATGACAAAAGTCATGTGAAACCTCCTCATGTGTCGGACCTTCTTTTGCCCAACACACAGCAGTAACTGGACGTGGCATGGACTCAATAAGTCGCTGGAAATTCCCTGCACAAATAGTAAGCCATGCTCTCCCTATAGCCATCCGTAATAGCGAGAGTGTTGCCGATGCATCAGTTTTTGCTCGAACTAATCTGACAATTATGTATCACAAACATTCGATGGGATTCATGTCGAGTGACCTGGGTGACCCAATAATTTTCTCGAATAGTCCATGTCCTTCAAACAAAACACGAACACTTTTGGCTCAGTGACATGGCTCATTGCCGTCCATAAAAATTTCTTTGTTGTTCGGGAACATGAAGTCCATGAATGGCTGCAAACGTTTTCCGAGCAACCTAACGTAACTGTTTCCAGTCACTGACGGGTTCACATTGACGAGAGGACCCACTTCATTCCATGTAAGCACAGCCCACGTCATTAGGGAGCCACCACCAGTTCGCACAGTGACTTGTTGACAACTTGGGTCCATGGCATCGTGGGGTCTGCGCCACACTTGAACCCTGTCATCAGTTCTTACCATCTGAAATCGGGACTCATCTGACCAGCCACTGTTTTGCTGTAGTCTAGCGTCAACCGATATGGTCACGAGCCCAGGAAAGGCGCTGCAGGCGATGTCGTGCCGTTAGCAAGGGCACTTCCCAAAGCCCATTGATGCCAAATATCGCCGTAATGTCGTAACGGGTACCTTCGTCGTACGTCCCTCATGGTTATTTCACACACTGTTGCTGTTCTGTTAGCACTGACAGCTCTAGGCAAACGCTGTGGCTCTCGGTCGTTAAGTGGAGGCCGTCGACCATTTCATTGTGCTTGGTGAGAGGCAAATACCGGAAAATTTGGTGTTCTGTGCACACTCTTGACACTTTAGATCTCGGAATATTTAATTCCCAAGCATCTAGCTCCAGGTACCTTTCCGCGTTCAAAGTCTGTTAATCACTGTCATGCGATCTGATGACGTCGGAAATCGTTTCACACGAATTACCTGCGTACAAATCACAGCTCCGCCAATGCACTCCCTTTTTATACCTTGTGTACGTGATACTACCACCTTCAGTAATGGAAGACGCACTGTGCTAGGATATGCTATACATCATACGTACAAATACATAGCGGTGACAAAAGCCATGGGATACCGATTCCCATTATACAGGGTGTTACAAAAAGGTACGGCAAAAATTTCAGGAAACATTCCTCACACACAAACAAAGAATAGATGTTATGTGGACATGTGTCCGGAAACGATTAATTTCCAAGTCAGAGCTCATTTTAGTTTCGTCAGTATCCACTGTACTTCCTCGATTCACCGCCATGATTTCATACGGGATACTCTACCAGTGCTGCTAGAGCATGTGCCTTTACAAGTACGACACAACATGTGGTTCATGCACGATGGAGCTCCTGCACATTTCAGTCGAAGTGTTCGTACGCTTCTCAATAACAGATTCGGTGACTGATGGATTGGTAGAGGCTGACCAATTCCATGGCCTCCACGCTCTCCTGACCTCAACTCTCTTGACTTCCGTTTATGGGGGCATTTGAAAGCTCTTGTCTACGCAACCCCGGTATCAAATGCAAAGACTCTTCGTGCTCGTATTGTGGACGGCTGTGATACAATACGCCATTCTCCAGGGCTGCATCAGCGCATCAGGGATTCCATGCGACGGAGGGTGGATGCATGCATCCTCGCTAACGGAGGACATTTTGAACATTTCCTGTATCAAAGTGTTTGAAGTCACGCTGGTACGTTCTGTTGGTGTGTGTTTCCATTCCATGATTAATGTGATTTGAAGAGAAGTAATAAAATGAGCTCTAACATGGAGAGTAAGGGTTTCCGGACACATGTCCACATAACATATTTTCTTTCTTTGTGTGTGAGGAATGTTTCCTGAAAGTTTGGTCGTACCTTTTTGTAATACCCTGTATAATGCGAATCGGTATCCCATGGCTTTTGTCACCGATATGTATTTGTACGTATGATGTATAGCATATCCTAGCACAGTGCGTCCTCCATTATCTAAAATGTTTTTTCATTTGCAACGTGTTTCCAAATATTTAGTTTCGTGACGGATCGGGTTCTTCGGTGTTGGCCTCGTAGCCTCGTGATCAAAAAATGAGAACAATAAACCTCATTGTCTCTTCCAAATACTAAATGATCAAAACGTTAAAATCAGTTTCTGGCGGTCATTGATCGAGTGTCCTAATTGACATTTGTAGCTCACTCGTACGTTCTACAAGGCTGTAAGACACTGTAAATATTAAGAAATTGTTCACCATTAATGACGACTGAATAAGAATTTTTACCATTGAAGTCATTTCTATAGCTATTAAAACAAAGGTGACAAAACACTCCCGCGATTGCTACTTTCTTATTGGATAAAACGATCAAATTATACATCAACTTTGTCGATATAAAACAGCATGTAAGAGAGAAATGTTCGAACAAACAGGACTATGTCCTTTGAATCTCATTGGATACGTAGGAGGATATCATGCGTATGTTGTATAGACGCCTCTTGGATTCTAAGACCCAAAAGTGGCAGCTGACCATTCGTTCCAAGTACTTTCCATAGCAACTGATGAAGACAACACTATAACAGCTGTCGTATCAGGTTCTGTCTGTTTTGCACTGATTGAGTTTCGGAATTAGCATTTTTAATAACTTCCAGCTCTCATGCATCGAAAATCTCTGAGCCAGTAAATAGCTCCACGAAATTTCAAAGCAGTATCAGTCACTCTCGTTATAAAGTGACTGAATAAACTGATAACTAGAGTTACAATCAAGATCTCGCTCCCTGGCTTCTGTATATGGCAGGATCCTAGGGCTTACATTAAGCTTGACGGTAATGACATTCTTCGTGAGTAGAAATTGTTACTTCAAAGGTCAGTATGAGTTCAGGATTCAGTACTTGACACCTCAGCTCGCGTTTTCCGCACATGATATTTTTGAAACAGTGGACACGGCTGCGCAGTTAGATTCCGCCTTAGCATATTTTCGAAAGACTTTACAAAATTGGCTCTGGAAAGCAATGGTATGATCATACTGAGTAACATCTCAAATATATGACTTTCTAAAAGAATGTTCAACTGATACACTGTGTGATCAAAAGTATCCGGACACCCCAAAAACATACGTTTTTCATATTAGGTGCATTGTGCTGCCACCTACTGCCAGGTACTGCTTATCAGCGACCGCAGTAGTCATTACAAATTGTGAGAGAGCAGAATGGAGCGCTCCGCGGAACTCACGGACTTCGACCGTGGTCAGGTCATTGGGTGTCACTTGTCTTATACGTTTGTAAGCGAGATTTCTACAATCCTAAACATCCCAAGTCCACTGTTTCCGATGTGATCGTGAAGTGGAAACGTGAAGGGACACGTACAGCACAAAAGCGTACAGGCCGACCTCCTCTGTTAACTGACAGAGACCGCCGACAGTTGAAGAGGGCCGGCCGCTGTGTTCGAGCGTTCTAGGCGCTTCAGTCCGGAACCACACGGCTGCTACGCTCGCAGGTTCGAATCTTGCCTCGGGAATGGATGTGTGTGATGTCCTTAGGTTAGTCAGGTTTAAGTAGTTCTAAGCTAAGGTGACTAATGAACTCAGATGTTAAATCCCAGCCGACCGCGGTGGTCTCGCGATTCTAGGCGCGCAGTCCATAACCGTGCGACTGCTACGGTCGCAGGTTCGAATCCTGCCTCAGACATGGATGTGTGTGATGTCCTTAGGTTAGTTAGGTTTAAGTAGTTCTAAGTTCTACGGGACTAATGACCACAGCAGTTGAGTCCCATAGTGCTCAGAGCCATTTGAACCATTTTGTTAAGTCCCTTAGTGCTTGGAGCCATTTGAACCATTTTTTAGTTGAAGAGGGTCGTAATGTGTAATAGGCAGACATCTATCCAGACCATCACACAGGAATTCCTAACTGCATAAGGATCCACTGCAATTACTATGACAGTTAGGTGGGAGGTGAGAAAACTGGGATTTCACTGTCGAGCGGCTGCTCGTAAACCACATATCACGCGGGTCCATGCCAAACGACGCCTCGCTTGATGTAAGGAGCGTAAACACTGGACGACAGAATAGTGGAAAAACGTTGTGTGGAGTCACGAATCACGGTACACAACGTGGCGATCAGAGGGCAGGGTTCGGATATGGCGAATGGCAGGTGAACCTGCCATCGTTTGTAGTGCCAACAGTAAAATTAGGAGGCGGTGGTGCTACGGTGTGGTCATATTTTTCATGGAGGGGGCTTGCACCCCTCGTCGTTTTGAATGCCACTATCACAGCACAGCCCTGCATTAATGTTTTAAACAAATTCTTGCTTCCCACCGTTGAAGAGCAATTGGGGAATGGCGATTGCATCCACCATGGGGGAGCGGTTGAACGACAGTAACATCCCTGTAATAGACTGGCCTGCACAGAGTCCTGACCTTAATCCTATAGAACGCCTTTGGGATGTTTTGGAACGTCGACTTCGTGCTAGGCCTCACCGACCGACATCGATACCTCTCCTCAGTGCAGCACTCTGTGAAGAAAGGGTTGCCATTGCCCAAGAAACCTTCCAGCACCTGATTGAACTTATGCCTGCGAGAGTGGAAGCTGTCATCAAGCTGTCTCCATTACCGATGGAGAGCGCCACGAACTTTTGATCACATAGTGCAGAAAGCACGTTGCACTGGACGGGAATGTTAACAGAAACGTGCAACTGTACTCTCAGATTGTTTTGGCGAGGTATTTGTCTACGGGAAAGTATCAACACTGGGTAATTTATGAATAGAAAAACTGTACGAAGTGACAGGAGATAAATGCTAAGTTATGGGCGTAAATAAGAGAAATAACCCAGTTACTTTAGAGCGCAGTTTGCTTCTACGTTATAAACTTTTTCGTATTTGTCATATCATAGGCAGTAGTGCAGTACGATGCGATTTTAAATGGAATGAATATGTAAACAGGATACTAGACGCTAGTGTGATAGTCTCTAGATTGATCCTCCACAGCTTTGGCTTGAATTGGGACGGAGACGCGCATATAGAACCGTAACAGATCGACAAAGCTCATGGGAAACTGTAACAGAGATGCTCAGAGAGTGGTTCCATGATTCGATCTATCATTTCCAAGTGAACGATGACAGTAATATTTAACAAGCGGCATCAGTCACATTTACACTCAAATCAAGCTGTCAGATGTCGCGTTTAGTATTCGCAAATAGACATTAACCAAGCGATGTACAACAAAAAAACATTTTTAAAGTTTTAGTCAGTTCTGACTGACACAGATAATAGTTTTAATGTACCTGTCATTGCCACCAACAGTCGCAATATCCTAGATACAGTCCAATATGGGCGAAATAAGTTTCATTTCTCCTCATGACTTTCATTTTCTCAGGATGGGCTCTTCAGGCGAAGTTGTTCCGGTATTTTCAGGTTTTTCTGCCAGTAAAACTGCCCGTTCGTACATTTTTTGCCTAAAATTCTTTTGTCTAGTACAGAAAGGTGTGTTATTTCTGGTTTCTTTAGGTCCTCTTTTACTTCCCCGATCCATTTTTATAGGTTCAAGTTAACAATGTGGGCCGTGCGGTTTGAGGTGCCATGTCACGGACTGCGCTGCATCTCCCGCTGGAGTTTCGAGTCGTCCCTCGGACATGGGTGTGTGTGTGTTCTTCTTAGTATAAGATAGTTTAAGTTAGTTTAAGTAGTTTATAAGTCTTGGGACCTATGACCACAGCAGTTTGGTCTCTTAGGGATTCACACAGGTTTGAATTTTGAACATTTAACATTGTGAGCGTAGTTATGCGGAATTCGTTCCAAGGTAATGCATTTGTGAAATGAATAAAAGATTCGACTGTGTGAACTTATTTATAACTGTGAATCATTTACAGATCCTTATCACTGAGGTACTCAAAAACAGTAACAGTAATCCAACCGTGATTAATTCGAAATATATGTGTAAGTTTCGTGATCTTATCTGGAAGACTTGAACTTCAGAATCGCTGCTCAGACTAGTTTTTATTTTGTTGATCGATTGCGGGTCAAGTTTAAACGCTGTTATTCAGTTTAAAGCCTACAATAGTCATAAATTTGATCCAATGCCAGTTGTCGCCAGACAAGACGGCTGAAACAAACCACAATTGTTGATACTCTCGTACCCACGCCAGTTTCCTGAATTCTTTCGTATAAATATTTCAGCTGACAAAGCATTCTCGTTTTTTCCGTATTTGGTTTTAGAATTTTGTTTGCCAGAATTCTGTTGTTAAGTATTCTTAAATTTTTGTCGTTAGTTTTTTTCCCAAATAACATTTCTATTCTTAGTTTTGAATTTTTTCTGCTTCAGTGTCCTGACATAGGATCTGCAGGTTGTTTGCAGAAGTTATGCAGTCTATGTTATCTATTTGATAGGTCGTAAGTCCAGTTTTCGCCGCTTTTGGATTACCATTCGTAAGAATTACACGAAACTGGTGGAGAGTCATTCACCTTTTCTCAGTCCAGGTTTACATCAAAATTTTCCAAAATTTCTTCCTTGAATTTTATTTTCAATTTGGTTACAATTAAAGTTTAGCTAATAATTATAGTGGATTTGAGGTCCAGAAGTTGGAAGAGAAATTTATGGTTCACTGAGTCATAAACATTTTTAAATCTACGAAGTACAGACTACATCCTCATTATAAATTTTTTCATGTCTCATCACTTTGAGGGCTAAAATTTGTCGTGGGCAAGACCTATTTCGTCTGAAACCTGCCTAATATTCGCCAATTTAGAGTTAAAGTTATTTTTACGCATCATCCAGTAGACGTTGAGAGAGTATTATAACATCAAAAATAACTATACGTTAAGTGGGACAGTGAGCATTTATTTTTGCAAATTCGTTGCAATGGTCTGCTACTGTCTATTTCGAACACCTGCATGGCTTGGAAATGGCGCTGTGGGCAAGTAGTCGTTTAAGAACGGCTATTCATATCAGGTGCGCCTGACGGAAGGCTTGTATCTCGATTCGTTGTATCATCGCTACACCACGTTAGACTGACTCCCTGGACGTGGGTGCTTACGATTAGAGCCTGCCGCCATTATTCTCCTTGCTGTGTTGTTAAGCGCCGTCCGAGGTAGTATAAAGGAGGGAACAGGTCATCGGCAGGGCCACCAAAAGCTCTGGAGCGGAGCGAATTCGTGTTGGATTGGCGACTGATGCTCAATTCGACGCGGTATAGTCGGTAGGATACAAAGTAGCAGCGAAACTTTCAGAAGCATCTGGCTTTATGCCTCGTGTGGTGGGAAGTTGGCTCTGAGCAGCAAATGCCAAGACGAAGTTTTCTGTTTTACTCTTCCGACAAAGATGTTCCTTAGTTCTCATAAACTTTGATGAAATAAAACTGTTGACTATTGCCGGCCGCAGTGGTCTCGCGGTTCTAGGCGCGCAGTCCGGAACCGTGCGACTGCTACGGTCGCAGGTTCGAATCCTGCGTCGGGCATGGATGTGTGTGGTGTCCTTAGGTTAGTTAGGTTTAAGTAGTTCTAAGTTCTAGGGGACTAATGACCACAGCAGTTGAGTCCCATAGTGCTCAGAACCATTTGAACCATTTTTTTTTTGTTGACTATTCATAAGTCGTTCGTTGGATTATGAAGCAAATTAACTTTAACCTAATAGGTTATAAAAGGATAATTTTCATATCACGGCACATTGACGGTGTCTATTGTCCGTCCTTTCGATGTTCTGTGTGAGAAACCTAGGAAACTCTTACACTTAAACGTCTTTTCACGAATTTAGTGATCGATTTACGGATGATGATCACTGTGATTCAGGTTACAACCTCTTCAAATCTAAGCCGTTATCCTCCCAAGTAATTTATTTCAATGCTGAAAGCAATTATGATGATGTCACGCTGCATAAAAAAAGTCAGTGGGAACAACTTCGGGATGGTAAGAACCTTTGAGTTCTTCGAAACCGTTTCAAGAACAATTCTAAGCTGGTCATTGTGCTGACACTGATGGAACTCTTTAGTAAGGTTCTGCGCCCTAGCTCTTTATGATTTTCCTAGTAAGTGAGATTGTAGTCACCTTGTTTGTTTCCTACATCTCCATCTATACTCTGCAGTTCAGTGTATATTTTATTCCATAGTGTTCTATTTTCTATGCAATATACAACCATGTCCGTAAATTAAAGCGTCTGGTACTACATTGCGGCATTTCAACACTGTGCAGACCAAACCACGACAGGACAACAAGGAAACACGTGAGAGATTTTCTGCGCCAATATGATGCTACTTAGGGCACCTGGGTGCAGTGAGCTCCGTTATAGTGCTTCTGGCTATATATTTGCGTGCAGTTGCCTCACCGTGCTCGAGCCATAGGTCAGCCCCAGCTGCGCAAGGAGATGAATGTCACCCTTAGTGTCCTTTCGCAGCTTCGTAAAATATTCCCTGTGGGCAGGCAAACCACGTACTACTTCCTTACTCAACCAAAAGTAAGTCGCAGTTGTAAGGAGTGTGTCAGAATTCTCCATTACATTGAGAACAATATAGCCAACTTAACGCCATTCTTTGCATTGTGTAAGATTGGAAATAAATAAGCACTTAGATATCGATAGTAACAATCTGAGGGTGAATCATGGGAGTGCGGTTCTAAGCGTTGTTGCGAGACTAGTAACAATCTGAGGACGAAACCTGGGAGCGCGATTCTAAGTAGCGTCGGTTGAGAGACAGAAGACATGTCATGCTGCCCTTACGTCGGTGATGGCAGAGCTTACTACACTCAAGGTCTGATTTCATTTATATGGCCAGGAGGGATTTAGATGGCTTAACTACGCTTGAAGATGGAATTAAAGATAAAATTCGCAAGCATAGCGTAAAGCCCAATTTCCGGCTTAGGCTCGAGGTTGTTTTTCCGAGTTTTCAGTAACCCCAAGTTTTTCTTGTCAGTTAAAGAAGCCTCCTTACCCTCCAAATAAATATGCTGTGGTTATTAAATGTTAATGTAACTCTGAAATTGAAATAATTTGTTAATCAGGCAATCAGCCATTATTGATACTTGTGTCATTGCCAGGAATTTAGCCATTATTAATACTTGTCAAACCGTTATTGGTCATGACGATTTCTGAAGTTATAGACTTAATTTATGAAATCCTTTCTCACAAGTTATTTAGTAGTTAACAGGACTCAAACAAACTCCTTTTTATTAAATTCATTCTTAGTAACAATAAGCTTTACCCGCTGCTGCAGCATGCTGCTGCGAAGTACCGTAAACCACATGGAAAATGGCAGTCATCTAAAGAGGTGAGTGAAAAACTTAGGGGCAAAACAGAGACACTGACACACCATAACATGTCATGTACTCTAATCCAGTGAATTCCGTAGCACAAGCCTGATTCTGTATGACTTGTAAATTCTTAATCAAGTAAACAGTGAGATAGCTTATCCAATTCTTAGTTTTAAGTTTTTCATGTAACGATCCATTGAGGGCTTAAATGGCAGTGAAACTGACACTCATGCAACGCGTATAAAGTGTTAGCAGGTTAGATTCCGGTTACTGATAGCTCATGTTGCTTATCGACTTCATTTTCGCAGACGAACATAGGCATTATTTGTTGTAGCTACGTTACATATTTGTTGTAGGTACATTACACAGCCTGGACGTTTTATGGTTGTGAAATTCCTATTAGCTGGTTTTTCGGGTCCGCGCTTGAACCTAGCCCACAATTTACGATTGGAACGCCCATTATTTTTGTGTTTTCACTCAATATAGATTTACTGGAAATCTTTGTTACTGATTTTACACACCCTTTGTATAATCTTTCGCACTCGTCTTCCTTTCCACAGTCCCGTTTCTTTGTAACAAAGTGAGTTGTGTGCATTGCACAATACAAGTAGTTGAACATGTTTTCTCGCTGCGTGTGAGGTACAGTTTTCGCTGCTCGAGTCTACGACATGCAATACACAGACAGAACTCATATTGTTTGCTGTGCATACTCACAGGTGCTAAAGGAAAGTTCTTCAGTTTCAACGCACAATTCTGTCAGTATTTTCTAGGAATCAACTAAGTGAACTAAGATAATGACTTGTTCGAGTCAGATACGATTTCAGTACAGTTCAGAGCAGTAACTTACAAGAATTGTCTTAGGTACAAGTTTCAGCTTATCACTTTCATTGGCCCAAACTTGGTACTGAACTGCTGAAGGAAGACTCACGAATTGAGATGAGGAGTGGTTCGCTCCGCTTCTTTATCCTCTCCTACCAAAGTTCTCTTTTACAAACCTGCCACTGTTATGAAATGGGCCCGATATGGCGACGTCAGTGCTAAGAGTGATCACAAGCGAGGAGCTAGTGAGCTTCTGGATGTGATTCCTAGGGATACTGTGGTGATTGCAGTCGAGAGAGAAAACAAGCTTCCTACTGGTGAATACGGACCTAAGTTGCATCGTATAAGTAGTAAGGTGCGACAGAACAGCAAGTCTCGCAGACTAGTATCTGCAACGTGAACGTATCACGCATCTAGAAACTCTCGCACTTAATTCTATCCAACGCTCTGAAGACTGTCTAATGCGGAGAACAGCAGCCGAAACTCTGCCACCACACACCCCCGTCGACCTTGCAAGAACCGCCCACTCGCACTCTACCTCCAGAAATGGCTTCCTATCTGTTTAGCCGGTGAGTCCCTAGATGTTTGTGCAAGGGGCGTACAGTATAACCGGCCACGCTCTCAGCTTGAGTTTTGCAGGAATTCTTCTTACCTGTTAAAATGTGGAGTTGTTCCCGTAGTTTTGTGTCCCCATAGCAGCGCTGTCGGTTTCTAAAAGTGCAATAATATTGTCTATGTTTTACGTAAACAAACGGGAAAACGTTTCTTTTGCACATAATTTTTACACAGCACACCATTATGGCGCATTTATTTAAGGAATGCAGTAAAATGAATTTAGTCACACTATTAATGCTTCGAGAGTCTGGGCCATCGCACAACCAGATCGAAAGGCATTCTATCAACGACTGCCGACTACGGCGCACAGTCTGTAACTTGAGCGTATAATCTATATAGTTCGTACAGAATCGTTCAGCTTTGGTTATGCCAAAGTTTTTCATTTATTTATTAATATCAACGTTTCCTGGCATTTCAAAATTAAAGAGAGTGTTTATGACCTGTAGACTCCTAATTTGTGAGTGGCAAAAGGCAACTTTTGTTAGCAAATGTTTATTAATAAGAATTACTTGTACTTGTACTTTATCTGCATGTCTCTTCGCTGACATCAGGAGCGATTTCTGCTCGACACCTCACTACTGGCTCTGAAAGCGTCAGATGGCCAACCGCCTCTGCTAGCCAGTGTGGGAACCTACCACTCGCTCCTTGCTCCGAAGGTTATGCAGCGCTGATACATTCACTTCACATACGTGAAATAGCAGAACTGGAAATAAAGTAAAATGCGTTCTTATCTGCAAATAAAGGGGCTCCTTGCAACCTCCAAACGCCGCTTTTGAGTAGAGGAAGGCGCTAATCGCTGTTCATCCACTATGGGCAAATCGAAACTATGAGGCTCTTTATGTACATTATATTGCCATACGGGAGTAAAGCGTAACGTATTGAATTTCTGTACGACAATAGCAGAAGGACGGGATATACTATCCGGATAATTTTACCCCAAATATTTGTGATACTGTATACTCTGGGTGCTCGAAAGTCGTGTCAAGGACACAGACGTTAATACAGAGTTCCACTTCTGCAAGTACTTAAAACAGTAACACGTCCTCACACGTGCTGGGTTCATTAAGTTTAGACGCATATCCATTACCATCCCGTAATTGTCCATGCGCGTTAAGAACAAGTAATTTGGGTGGCTGGGCAGAGGGGGAGATGGGGAGGAGGCGGTAAGTCTTGGTCATGAGTTCAACGGAGCACATCAAGCGAAACGCTTCCAACTAAAAGGCAGTGCCTATCGCATTGTCCTGCTGAAAAACAGTATCTCAATAATGGTACTCTAATGTCAGGCGAATCAGCAATAATAACGGTGTGATGATGCAAAAGCACTAGAAGTTACTGTATTAAAGACACATAATGGACATCCTCAGGACGTGTGGCCTGTAGCTTAAGAAGTGTCATGATGATCTTTCTATTGGCTGAAGAATTCGGGCTAGTCACCTCACCCATTCCGATCTCCGGAAGGGGACTGCCAAAGGGAGGTGACATGAGAAAAAGATTGAATAACTAATGAAAGGATAGCTTTATAAGGGTCGGAGAGTGGAATTTCCTAAGTCTGAACTTTTTAGGGAAGATATAAAAAATCAAAACTGAAATGCTAAGATTCAGTCTAGATACAGTCGGAGTCAATTAAGTGAATTGAAAAAGAATACAAATATTTATGGTCAAATGAGTGTAAGGTAATATCAAGGGCAGAAGAAAATCGTATAACAGTAGTAGGAAAGTAGGTAGAGAGTGCGTTACTGTGAACAATTCAGTGATAAGGCAGTTCTCATCAGATTCGACGTCAAATCAACACAGACAACAATAGCTCAGGAATACATCCCGACGTCGCAAGCAGAAGATGAACAGGCAGAGAAAGCATTTGAGGCTACTGAACGGGTGATTCAGAACATAAAGGAAGATGAAAACCTAACAGCAATGGGGGATTAGAATGCGGTTGAAGGAGAAGGAGTAGAACAAAGGGCTGCGAGAAAATATGGTATTGGTATTGTGAATGAGAGAGGTGAAAGACTAATTTCAGTTAGTAATAGCGAATACCCTGTTCATGAGCCACAAGAGGATGAGGCATACTTGGAAAAGGTCGGGAGATATAGGAAGATATCAGTTACATTAAATTATGCCTTGGCAGAGATTCCGAAGTCAGATACTGGTTTGTAAGGAGTACTCAGGAGAGGGAGCAGGCGTAGACTCAGATCACAATTTAGTAGTGATGAAGACTAGGCTGAAGTTTAAGAGCCTAATTAGGAAGAATCAGTGTGCGGAGGAGTAGGATACGAAGAAATGAGGAGATAAGCTTGAAGTACTCCGAGGCTGTAGATACTGCGATATCGTATGGCTTAGTAGGCGGTTCAGTTGAAGAGGAATGGGCATCTTTAAACAGGGCAACCACAGACTTGGAAAGAAAAACGTTTGTCCAAGGAAGGTAACTGCGAATAAACCATGGGTAACAGAATAAAAAATTCAGCTGATCGATGAAAGAAAAACGTTCGAGAGAGTCAGTAATACAGAAATACTTGTTACTTGGGACTGAGATAAACAGGAAGTGCAGGGAAGCTAAGACGAAACTGCTGCACTAAAAAAGTGAAGAAAGCGAAGAAGAAATGATTGTCGAAAGTACTGAGTCATCATATAGAAAAGTCAAAACAACCTTCGGTGAAATTAAAAGCAAGCGTGGTAACATTAGAGTGAATGGGAATTCCCGTGTTAAATTTAGAAGAGAGAACGGATACAGAAAAAAAGTACATTGAAGGTCTCTATGAAGGGGAAGACTTGTCTGATGAAGCGATAGAAGAAGAAACGGGAGTCGATAGGGAAGAAAGAGGAAATCCAGTATTAAAATCAGAATTTAAAAGAGCTTTTGAAGACTTAATATCAAATAAGGCAGAAGGGATAAGTAACACTGCATCTGAATTTCTAAAATCGTTAGGGAGAGTGGCACAAAACGATTATTCATTTTGGTGTGTACAATGTATGAGACTGGCGATATACCATCTCGTTTTCGGAGAAAACATCATTCATACAATTCCCATGACTGCCAGAGTCGATACAATTATCACAAGTTAACTTAACAGCTCCTGCACCCAAGTTGCTGACAACAATAATGTAAAGAAGAATGGAAATGAAAATTGAGAATGTGTTATATGACGATCAGTTTGATTTTAGAAAAGTTAAGGGCACCAAGGAGGCAATTCTGACACTACGGTTGATAATGGGAGCCAGACTGAAGAAAATCAAGACATGTTTATAGGATTTGTCGACCTAGAAAAAAGATTCAGCAACCTGAAATGGCGCAAAATGTTCGAAACCATGAGAAAAATAGGTGTAAGCTATAGAGAAAGAGTTAGTATACAATAGGTAGGGAACCAAGAGGGAAATTAAAAACCAAGAACGAAGTGCTCGGACTAAAAGGGATGTGAGACAGGGATGTAGTCTATCGCCCCTACTGTTAAATCTAAGAAGTAATGACGGAAATAAAAGAATGGTTCAAGACTGGGATAAGATTCGCTGATGACGTTGCTATTCTCAGTGAAATTGAAGAAGAATTACAAGATTTGTCGAATGCATTGAACAGTCTGATAAGTACGGATTATGGACTGAGAGTAAATCCAAGTAAGACGAAGTAATGAGAACTAGCAGAAATGAGAAAAGCGAGAAACCTAACATCAGAATTGAGGATTACGAAGTTGATGAAGTTAAGGAATTCTGCTACCTAGGCAGCAAAATAATCCGTGAGGGACGGAGCAAGGAGGACGTCCAAAGTTGACTGGCACTGGCGAAAAGGACATTCCTGGCCAAGAGAAGTCTCCTAGTGTCAGACATACACCTTAATTTGAGGAAGGAATTTTTGAAAATGTACGTTTGGAGCACAGCATTGTATTTTAATGAAACATGGACTGGGCGAAAACCGTAATAGAAGAGAATCGAAGCCTTTAGACGGTAGGCAATGAAGACTTCGTAATCCCATTTTGTTAAATTTTACGTGAGAAGCTAACAGTGACACTTATAAATATATATAAAGTAATAGAAATGATGTTTCTACATGTGCAACTATATAGTAGAAGCCTATTTATTGATAAACTATCGAGTTCCACACACTTTCAAATCTCTCTTCTGCAATGGAGTTACTGGTTACTGGAATAACGAGGTTTTCACAGACAGATGATGTTACGAGGTTTTCATTGCCAACCATCGATTTAAGATGTAGTGCTACAGAAGAATGTTAGGTGGACTGTTAAGGAATAGGAGGTACTCTGTAGAATCGGGGATGAAAGGAGCAAATTAAAAACGCCGACAAGAAGCAGTAACAGGGTTGTAGGACATCGGTTAAGACATCAGGGAGAAGCTTCCATGGTGGATCATGTCACACTCTTAGAAAAACTCAGGTTTTCTGGAATTGAAGGCTATACACACAGCTGGTTTGAATCATAGTTAATGAACAGAAAGCAAAAAGTTATGCTGAGTAGCACAGATAATGTTGGGAGGGCGGTACATTCTAGTGAATAGGGACTTATCACAAAGGGAATCCCACAGGGTTCAATTTTAGGTCCTCTGCCGTTCCTTATTCATGTGAATGACTTCCCAGTTAACATTCAGCAAGCGGAACTAGTACTTTTTGCAGATGACATGAATGTTATAATAAATCCTATTCGAGAAAAAGCAGCTGAAGATATTGTTAAGGATGTCTTTCAAAGAATTATTAAGTGGTTCTCAGAAAATGGATTCTCACTTAAATTGGAAAAAAACCTCACTATATCCAGTTCTGTAGACCGAATATAGCCAAACCGACAATTGATGTAGAATTTGAATGGGGCTCAGTTAACAGGGTAGATTGCTCTAAATTTTTGGGTGTTTACATTGATGACAACCTGAAATGGAAGAAGCATGTTACTGAGCTTCTCTTCGTATAATAGCTAGTCTTGGTAATGAACAGATCAGCCTCCTAACGAACTTCGCATATTTTCACTGAATAATGTATTATGGTTCAAATGGCTCTGAGCACTATGCGACTAAACGTCTGAGGTCATCAGTCGCCTAGAACTTAGAACTAATTAAACCTAACTAACCTAAGGACATCAAACACATCCATGCTCGGGGCAGGATTCGAACCTAGGACCGTAGCGGTTGCTCGGCTCCAGACTGTAGCGCCTAGAACGGCACAGCCACTCCGGCCGGCGTCGGAATGTCTTATGGAATAGTTTTCTGTGGTAACCCACCACTTAGACATAAAGTATTGATTGCACAAAAGAGAGCAGTGGTGTTCACCCAAGGACGAGTGTAAGCACCTTTTCAAGGGGTTAGGTATTTTAACTGCTCCATCAGAGTACATATATTCGCTAATGAAATTCGTTAAAAAAATCCATCTCAATTCGCGAAGAACAGCACTACAGGGAAAAATTATCTTTCTTATCAGTTAGTGATGCTGTCAGTTGCTCAAAAAGGAGTACACTATTTAGCAATAAAAATCTTTGACATTTGCCCAACAATACAAAATGTCTGGCAGGTAGCAGATCAGGTTTTAAATCTAGCTTAAAATCATTTCTTTTGGACAACTCCTACTCCATGGACGAGTTTCTGTTCAGAAATGGTAAAAAAAGTACCTCTAAATGTAGTTGCATGTGTAGAACAAACAATTTCAGTAATATTAATATTTCAACTATTCATGTATATATATAATACACCTTGTACTCTGACTTGTTCCACATCATGTCGATAAAATAATCGGGAAAATGGTCTACGGAACATGACATAACTAAAACTAAAGGTGGGTAGGCTGCTATAGCGAGCTGTAGATGATGAAAACTTTAGAGTAAGAGACATAGGAGGAATCCTTGGCGGGCCGCATTAGACCAGTCAGAAGATCGACGATATAAAAAGAAATCAGAAAGGGATGCAGGATAATTGTGAAAATGCCCACATAACGTGTCTGTAGTCGTCTGTTGAAACGTATGCTGTGCATTTGCCTGGTGGTACTGTTCTATAGAAATGGGTTGCCGATGCCAGACGTTTAAACTACTGGCAGTAGATCGTAGACCGTCGATACCGCCGTGTGGCTCCTGCGTCCCTTCGTCGAAGAGCTGTGGTCATCCTTTGTGGTGTTTACGCTTGCAGGAACACGGTCTCTACAGTGTTGAAATCTAACACAGACAATATTGACCTCGGAAACCCGAATTCGTATATAACCTCCGATATGCTGTGACCCATGCATCTTTCACTGATGATCATCCCACGTTCAAAGTCGGTTAACACACGACTTGCTGTCGTGAACGCTACGCAGCTGCCAGTAACTGCGTTTGCCTTATACGACACACTAGGGCGCAACATTCGGGCATGACATGCGGTACGCCTACATTTGCAAGCGGGACAACCGTTTAGCCTACACCTTATTCTCAGATTACATTTTATTTTCAGATTTACGTTTTGTATTGCGTCTGCAGATATCAGCAGCATTCAATAAGCTAAAGTAGCACTGCAGAGCTCAAAGCATTCATTGAGATTACAGTTCGCACTCTGGCTGATGTACCAACCGGACAATATGGCGTTGACGGCAGAGGCTGGGTGAAGTGCTCTGACTTCTTATGAAAAAGATAGTTACGCCAGGTCACGGTACGCAGAGACACAAGTCACTCTGGGGCGAAGCAAGTAACTTTATTTGATAAATATTTACTAATGAAAGCCACTTTTTCGAATACAAATGTTAGGAGGAACCAACTGGTCATAATCATTTTCTTACAACGATATTATGAAGCAACAAAGCAGGCATTTCAATAAAGAGAGAAATAATATTTAAGATAACGAAGTCATGCGAACAGATACGGTGTTTCACTATAGTCGACAAGATGCAGACTGCGCGCCATAGTTGCCATTCGCCTGTGCGAAGCGTTTCGATCTAGTTCTGTTATAAGGCCAAGCTCTCAAGAAATTGCTGGTTTCAATTAATAAGTGACATATTGCTTCATTTATTATCAAGTTACGAAATCTAGGAAATAAACACATCTTAAGTGAAACTTCCTGGCAGATTAAAACTGTGTGCTGGACCGAGACTCGAACTCGGGACCTTTGCCTTTCGCGGGCAAGTGCTCTACCAACTTTTTTTTTCTTTTTTTTTTCTTTTTTTTGCCTTTCGCGGGCAAGTGCTCTACCATTTTTTTTTTTAACTTAAGCCAGGATGGCTGGAGACGGGATTGAACCGTCGTCCTCTTTTTTTTTATGAATTAATTTATTTATTTTACATATATTTGTTCATATCACATAGGACGCTCTCCAGGCGAAAAAAAAATTATGTGGAATTACCATCAGTAACATATAAAATAGAAAGGGAATTATAGGAATTAAAGAAAACGCCCTCCTGGCAGAACAGACAAAGCAGCATCCGCGTCCCGCCAACTTGTGGGTAGACGCACATCGAATCCCAAGGCAGTCAGGCATGTTCCAGGCACGTCTTCACGAAGAATATTGCATTTTCCGGTACATGGGACTGAGTCCTGGTATTACACACTCTCATTGAAGTCATCTTCTCATACCTGGGACACCCCAGCTGCAGGGGGGATCGAAGAAGGCACTACCCAAAAAATTGGCATAGTACTGACGGTATCGCGGATGGTGCATGAGAAAAGTAAAGCGATCTTGCAGGAATGTCCAAAAATCCAGAACACTCTTATCACCTTCATGGAACAAATAAGAGATCGAGAGACCTTTTATCCAGATCACAGCGTTGGTCTTCGTACTTGGGAAGTATGTCTCATCTGGGAACAGAAGAGATTTCGGTGTAATGGCATGGGGAGCCGTACGTAGAAGAAAGGCAAGCATCTTCTGAATCAGCTGCCACACCTCTGCAGAAGATCCACACATCAGTCGATGTTCGTCCGTATCAAGCGTTTGACAGCGAGGACACAGCGGCGAATCTGTCATTTTTATGGCATGTAGACGAAGTTGTGTCATGTATTTTCCATTAACGACCAAATACCAGGTCGCACGTGCGCTCGTGTCTAGGTATATATGGTGTACAGAACGCCATACCACGGGCCATGCGATCGTAGGATATCGCCTTTCCACAACATTCCGAGTGTGATTTCTCATCACGATTCGGTAAACATCACGTGCCATAGGGGGTCTGGTACTAGGCAAGTCGGCATGGACATAACTGTATTCGATGAAAAAGGTCCGGATATGTGAGAGAGGGGAAGAAATATGGGCTACTGCAACGGGTGCCACTCGAGAGGGAGGGGCCACTCCATCAATCAGGCTTCCCGATAATCCGTTTCGGCGGCGGATCCACGATTTAACCATCGTACTTACATAAAGGGCAGCTGCTCTCGCTCGGACGTTGACAAGGCCGAGGCCGCCATCTCGAGGAGGAAGTGTCAGCGTGTCGTAGCGGACTTTGAAGATAAGACCCGCGCTAACAAAGTAGCCGAACGCCGCCTGAAGTCTGTGTGCCATTGCCTTTGGCATCGGTAAAATCTGTGCTAAATGGGGTAGTCGCGAGACTAGATGAGTGTTAACAAAATCCACCCTTTGTAACATGTCCAATGCTCTCAGGAGGTTGCCACGAACGTTCGTGCGGATAGCTTGAAGCAGGCGTTTGTAGTTAAATGAGATCGTGCGCTGTATATCTCGCGTGAAGGTGATCCCCAAACATTTGAGCTTGTCCACTAATGGCAATGGTGCCACACTCTCAGCTGGAAGGCCTCTACCGACGGACATAGCACTAGATTTCGTCAGGTTCACACGGCTGCCCGCAGCAGCCCCGTACTGGTTGATCCACGCCAGTGCCTCTCGCACTTCATCCTCCGATAGAACCAAGAACACCAAGTCATCTGCATAGGCGCGGCAGATGAAAGAAGTCCCCCTCATTGTTATGCCTGTCAACCGGCTCCTCAAACCGTGTAATAGTGGCTCAAGGGCAATGGCGAAAAGCAGCATCGACAGCGGACATCCTTGACGGACCGACCGCATGACGTTAATAGGGCCCGCCACACGGCCATTGACCAGCACCCGCGACGTGGCACCTCGGAGAAGCCGCAAGACGAGGTGTATAAACCTGTGGGGAAAGGCCATGCGTCGGAGTACGTTTTCGAGAAAGTCATGACTCACTCTATCAAAGGCGTGGGCGAAGTCCACTGTCACTAAGGCACCACGACTGCGACAGGTCATGGTCAGGGCTATAACGTCACGGTAATCGCTGAGTGCCGTCTGAATGTTATTATCACCTCCAAAGCACGTTTGATCCAGAGAGATAACTTGAGGGACGACGCGCCTAATGCGAGCGCCAAGAATCCGGGTAAAAATCTTGAAGTCACAATTTAACATGGTCAGCGGCCGATAATGTTCCACTCCTCGACCTCCCGATGGCTTGGGGACCGGGATAAGTAAGCCTTCTACGAATTCGGGTGGAAGAGGAAAGTCAGGGTTCATCAGTTCTTCATACATCGCAGTCCAGCGTGAGCCCATGATGTCATGAAATGTGTGGTAAAACTCCAGCGGGAACCCATCTGGACCTGGGGCTTTGTTTGCCGCACCCTTATGAAGAGCATCGGCAACGTCATCAGCCGTAATTGTCGCCGTGAGAATCTCCGCAGCAGACTCGTCCAGGGTATCTGTCAAGGAACGGAGGACATCAGACATTACCGCCACATTCCGGTCCTCTGCTGCATAGAACTCGTTGTAGTGATCCACAAAGGCTCTTACGATGTCATTCTGGGACGTCAATCGACGACCATCTGGCATGTCGAGGGCGTTGATCAACTTTCTACGACACCGCTGCTTCTCTCGGATAACATGATGCATGGACGGGAGCTCTCCTGGTACACATTCGTGACATCTTGCGCGTACTACTGTGCCTTCAAGGCGGTGACGCATAAGAGAAATTATCTTCGCCTTAATGCGTTGAATTTCAACCTGTCGTTGAACTGAGGGGGCAAGGTTTGAGAGTTCCCGGAGAATTGTGAAATAGTATTCCATGGTATGTCGGTGCCATAACATTTTATCGCGACCGTAATTCATCATAGAACGACGTAAAGCAGGCTTGGCGCAGTCGATCCACCACCGAAGTGTTGAAGGATACGCTGGAAGGCGTCTCACACAGTTGTTCCACGTCGTCTCTACGACCTGCCTACATTCTGGATCCTTGAGATGGGCCACATTCAGCTTCCACAGGTCTCGACCGCGCCACACCTTCTGCCTCTGGAGCGAAACAGTGCAAATGTAGGCGATATGGTCGGAAAAGGCGGTAGGCCATAACTCAGCGTCAAGCGTGGCAGTTACGAGTCCTGGGGACACGTAGACACGGTCAAGACGACTTGCTGAATGGCTGGTGACGTACGTATACCCAGGCCGATCGCCATGCACGCGGTCCCAAGTATCGGTGAGTTTCAGTTCATGCACAAGCAGCTTGAGTTCCTGGCATGTGGTGAAATGGGGATGTTGGTCCTTTTGGGATAACACACAATTGAAGTCGCCGCCAAGAACAATATGGTCGTAGCGTCCGACAAACAAAGGAGCGATCTGTTCTGAATAGAATCGCGACCGCTCCCGTCGCTTGGCCGTGCCCGAGGGAGCGTAAACATTGATGACTCGAACACCGTGGAAAGTCACAGCAAGACCCCTAGCCGATGGTAGGTAAATCACGTCATCTACATCAATGCCTTCCTTTAAAAGAATAGCTGTCCCACTGCCACCGTCGGCACACGGCGTGAGGTAGGAAACATAGCCATAGACATTAGGAAACGTCGCCAGGCGAAGTTCCTGCAAAAGGGCAACATCTAGGTCCGACGCCCTCAACATATCACGGAGCAATTGTAGTTTGACAGGGGTGCCAATGGTGTTGACATTGATGGAGCCAATCCTGTAAGCTTGTCGTAGAATTGGGACTACAGGGACGCTCATGGAGGCACGAAGAGCAGCAGCGAACAAGAATGTTGTCCCAGTAGGCTGCACATCCCCATCCTGTAACCCTGTCGATTAGGAGTCGTGGGCTGGAGCAGCGGCATTCGCGGCTGTCTCACTAGTTGGTGTTTCGTCGGCTACATCGTCAGACCACGCAAGGGTGCGTGGATGGTGTGCGTCCAGTGGAGTACCAGCAGAGTCCGAAGGCAGTGTCACGTCGGTGGTGGAAGAGTTGTCCTGGCTCAGCTGTTGTTCAACGTCCATAGGTACAGCGCCTGGTGCATGCAAGGATGGTTGTACGTCCGACGGAGTGCAAGTTGGTGCTTCCACCACGGATTCGTCCTTCGGGGGAACAACTTGATAATTTTGATCTTCATCGTCTTGAGACTGCGTCCTGCAGGTGTCAGACGGGGCGATCCGCCGTTTCCGACGTCTCTTCGGCGACCGTTGCTTGCGCACGTGATCTTCAGTGTCCGAAGACGCCTGGGGATCCGGAAGTTCAGGCACAAAAGCATCGGTAGGCACAATCATGGAGTCAAGGGCCATCCCCTGTCCTTGAGATTGCTCACCACTGCACACGTCGGGAGGAGGAGGCAAGGGCGTCGGTCCGTCCGCAACAGCCTGAGGCAGTACCGGAGACGACGATGTACCAGTATTAGGAGCCAGTGGTGTTCGCGGTCGGGGGTCGCTATGGAGAGCTTCGACAAACGTCAGCAGTAGCGACGTCGGAGCGGTCGTGGCCGGCAGGTCCCCAGGCGGTAACTGTGTGATTCTGCGCTGCAGACAGCTAGAACGGAGGTGTCCTTCTTTGCCACATCCCGAGCATGTCTTCGGCTGTCCATCATAAATAATAATTGCACGGCAGCCACCAATATATAAGTAGGACGGCACATGTTTGGTTAGTTCTATGCGGATCTGCCGTACTCCATTGAGAACCGGGTATGTAGTGAACTGAACCCACTTCTCAGCTGTGTGGCTAATCACTTTTCCATATGGATGGAATGCAGATACCACTACCTCTGAAGGCACCTCGAAAGGGAGTTCAAAAACACGTATCGTGCGCAGTCCAAGTCCCGCATGTTCCACAGTTACGTCACCGATGTGTCCATCAGAGTGACGGAACTTAAGACCACTTCGAGTTGCATCTAGAATTTTTTCACATATGTCTTCGTTGACCAATTTCACGTATACCACACTGCTCACTATAGAAAGGTGGATGCCAACAAGATCGTTGCAGTCAATCTTGACTTCATCTCTGATAAACTGTTCGATTTCCAGTGCTTTTGGTCGGGCATATTCAGGTGCAAAGCTAATCTTCAGTGTCGATTTTCGGTGGGCATAAGCCATTCTCTGTCGAATGAAATATAGCGCGCTAAGACGGCAGAATCACGTAAACAACTCCGCGAACGAGCTGCGCGGCGAGGACGTAAACAAGACGTCCGTGCCGCTAGCGTGCCGAAAGGCGACTGCGTCCAACTGAGCTACCCAAGCACGACTCACGCCACGTCCTCACAGCTTTACTTCTGCCAGTACCTCGCCTCCTACCTTCCAGACTTTACAGAGGCTCTCCTGCGAAGAGCACTTGCCCGCGAAAGGCAAAAGTCCCGAGTTCGAGTCTCGGTCCGGCACACAGTTTTAATGTGCCAGGAAGTTTCATAGCAGCGCATACTCCGCTGCAGAGTGAAAATCTCATTCTGGAAACATCCCCAAGGCTGTGGCTAAGCCATGTCTCTGCAATATCCTTTCTTTCAGGCGTGCTAGTTCTGCAAGGTTCGCAGGAGAGCTTCTGTAAAATTTGGAAGGTAGGAGATGAGGTACTGGCAGAAGTAAAGCTGTGAGGACGGGGCGTGAGTCGTGCTTGGGCAGCTCAGTTGGTAGGGCACTTGCCCGCGAAAGGCAAAGGCCCCGAGTTCGAATCTCGGTCCGGCACACAGTTTTAATCTGCCAGGAAGTTTCATATCAGCGCACACTTCGCTGCAGAGTGAAAATCTCATTCTCACTTCTTAAGTGTATCCATGAACATTATGCCAAGTAGCATAGCTTCCTGCTTCATCACTTAGAAATTATGGTATGTAGAGTTACACTGCAGGAAATCCGATGGTGCTGATACTGATTCTGCAAGGGACATCAAATACGATATCTCTGCCACGAAACTGGTAGGACGAAATCCAGCGCGACGACTTACCTTTTACGAAGACAATCCAAGGACGGGTTGTCTTAATTTGTATTAAGTCTCGGATGGAGAAGCACGGTCAGTCATACTCTACGCCTCTTATGCCATCTTCTACTGGCTCCCTAAGTAAACTGAAACACTTCTGGAGGTTTAATGAAAAGGGAGGGAATATTATAATCATTCAAATGACTTGGACACTCAGTTTGTTCAAATATGGCTCTGATCACTATGGAACTTAACTTCTGAGGTCATCACTCCCCTAGAACTTAGAACTACTTAAACCTAACTAACCTAAGGACATTACACACCTTCTATCCCGAGGCAGGATTCGAACCTGCGACCGTAGCGGTCGCGCGGTTCCAGACTGAAGCGCCTAGAACCGCTTGGCCACTCCAACCGGCACTCAGTTTGTTCTGCAGTTCCCGTAACGCAAGTGAAGTTCTTATTTGGTGTGATAATAATTTTCATAGTAACCAAAACATCAGTTGATAGGGCAGCTACTGACGATGTAAAACAAACACTGTGCAATAACTCTGTTGGAAAATTACTGTAAGAGCTCTCTTCTTATTATGTTTGATGAGTTCTGCAGAGAACTTCCAGTTCCCTTACGGACCGCAAGGTCTCTTAAAACTGAAAATAAATATCACTCGACGAGGGCTGAGAAAGCTGCTCCCCTACCTCCCCTGGCCCCCTAAATACTGCCGGAACGCGCACGAGGGACGCCAGGTCTGGGCCGTCATCTGTTTCGCATTGAGCGCCGCCTCCATCACTCGTCAGGCGTAACGGCGACAGGGGCCCTTCGGGAGCGCTCCTGCCGCTCCGACACACCGCCAGCTCTGTGGCCCCTCCTCGAGTTGCGTGAGGGGAGGCAGGGCGCGTCTTTGGTGCAGTTCTCTTAATGAATCCGCAAGGGGAATAGAGAAATACTGATGTGAGCAGCAGCCGCGACACAAAGGTAGATTTTATGAACCAGCGATAATACAACTCCTGTTAGTTCGACGACTTCACACACAGAATTACACCCATGTTCATAAAAAAACAAAACACCTAGAACGATTATAGATACGACGTTCATATTCACAGGACATGTACATTAGCTTGTTCTGCAGAAATTATCAGTATTTTAGTTACCTCGGTCAGATGTGTCCTGTTGCCTAGTAGGCACAAGGTCTGCCATGGGCCCCGATAACTTGTTCCGTGCGTGATAGCATCGACGTATATAAGGCGCTAATGGCGTCCTGTGGTGTAGCCACCCATGCTGCATTCACGATGTACCATAGTTCATCTGTGGTGGTTGGCATTAGATCACAGCACTGCAGCTGTTGTTTCACCACATGCCACACATTTTCGATTGGTGACAAGACTGGTGATGTGGCGGGCCAGGGCAAAATGCTGACATCCGGTAACATCAAGAAGGCACGTGTTCTTGAAGCAAAACGCGCTCGTACATTGTTTGCTGAAAAATGGCGTGTGAGGTGTTGCGCTATTGGTCCAGAGACCACACTGCTCTCAGTGCCCTGGATACTCACAAATTGTGATGTTTGGTTGCACTCAGTATTACCCCTCAAGTCGGCACTGTACGTCTCGTGCGAATGCCGTCACTGTGATGCCGCTCCACCTGTCTGTGGCGAACCACAACGCAGCCATCATTTTCAAACAAACAGAACATAGAGTCGTCCTGAAACACAATCTGACGCCATTGTTATCCCCAGTGATGTCGTTCCATACACCATTGCCGTCTAGCATGTTTCTGTACATTCGTGAAAGCTAGACTGAGAAGTGGAAGACGCGGACGTAACCCGTGCCATAATAATAGGCGGCGGACTGTCACCCCAAACAGTATATGATTTACACTGTTCCATTGTTGCGCTGGAGTCGAGGAGGACGCAGATCTGTCCTGCAATCCCATTCGGATGTGGTGTCGATTTTCTCGAGGAGTGGTCTGGGTGGTACGATCTGATCCATATCGTCGTGTTCTACGGCCTTCTGTGAACCATTTTGCACACATCTGTTGCATTGCAGCAATTTCCCGGGTGCATGCATCACATTCTCTCATGCCAATAATGAGACCTATTTCAAACCCACTTATTTGACGGTACGGATCACGCATATGTCTGCGAGGCATCCTGCACGTCTGCTAAAGTCACACTGATCCACTACCTTCGGTTTATAGCGACAACGAGAGCATCTGACACATTTTACCAGTAGGTGGCGTTGCCCGCGATATCGATGTGGACCTTGAACCTGAGAGCCGACGTGGTTCAGACACTAATAACTTCTGCAGAACATACTAATGTATGCTAGATATTCTATGAATATGAAAGTCCTGTCTCTAGTAGTTCAAGATGTGGTTTTTCTTTTTCTTCTTTTTTTTTTTAACATGAGTGTATATGGGAGAAAGTTAGTACTGACATCTAGTATCACAGGTCCTTCATGCACACCCTCTGACGTAGTTTTCTAGAAACGCACAACTGCTGAGGCTTTCGAGAGTAATTGTTGACGTATCTCCAATTTTTTATCGATATTTTCGGTCCACGTGTGTTTCGAAGACCCGATTGGTTGCCATTATCCAAAATTTATCTTCAGTCCACCACCATCTTTGGAGCTGGAATCCTGTCATGCTTCCCAAAACGTCAGATAAATCACTAAACATGTGTCAGTTGAAGATCCTGAGACAAAATCTAACAGGAAAAATGTTTCTAGGAAAGATTGTTGAGCTGAGGGGATATGTTCGGGATGATGTCTGGGAAGACGGGCGGGATTGGAGCTGAATTTAAGAATATCCCAGAAATCTGACTCGAAATACGTGGACGGATATTTGAACGAATTCCATTTTCGCCGACTGTAATACGCGAAGTAAGCCTCGTTTACCGCTAGGTGGCTCAGTACCTAAGTGTCAGTCTACAGACTGTGGGGTGTGGGATCAAATCCTCAGTCAGTGCTAATTGTTTTATGTGTCGCTTACCACTTCGTTCAAACCTGACGATATTGTTCGATGTGAAAAGTGTCTTGATGCAGAGTTGTCTGGCGTCCACGTTAAACTGTAGATTCTCCTGTATCTTGCTTGGTGAGTCAGGGAAAGGTAGGCCATCTCCAACAGGACTATTCTTAGTAAAGCACTGTGTTTTATTAAATTGGCGACAAGATTCGAACTACCAAGTTCCTTTTCAAGCCGCGTCTACACTAATAGGTGACAATCAATTGACATGTAGGTAATACACACACGACACTCAGTCACACAGTCAGACCACTTTCGCTTTGTAGACGTACTCATGAAGTGCAGTTGTACTAGACTAGACTTATTGTAGTTCAACTGCACTTCATGAATATTTCTACATTACTGATGTGCTATGGCTTCCACGTGACTGTGTATCGTCTGTGTATTACCTATATGTGAACTGACTGTCGTCTAACCAAGCACTATTACTGCAGCTTTAATAGGCCTTACTTGAAACTGAACTCGGTAGTTCGAAAGTAGTAATCAGTTTAATAAACCGCAACTGTAACGGTATTACAGTAAAGAAATACGTTAGTAAAAAACAACGCTTTCTAGACACTTTATACACTGCCGTTTGTGCAAAGTGAAACACCGGAAGGAATTACCCGAATAGCGCCACACTTGGTGGTATGTTTTTCAAAGACTTGGTGTACACGTAAGCCGAACAGAGCCCTCTCGTGTCCCATAGGGTCGGTGTTGCGCCTAGTGTAGTCGGTGCAGAGCTGTCACACAAGGTGGAAACAATACTGTGAGTTCCAGTATGCCTCGTCAGCTTCAAAGGGAACCATATCGGTATGTCAGCGAGATCGAATGGGGCAGATGATCGTCTTCCGGGAAACGGGGTTGTCATATCGTGACATTTCGGCTCGCACAGGGTATGCTGCTACGACAGTGATGCGTGTGTGGAAGCAGTGGATAGAGGAAGGTCGTATGCAGCGACGAGCGGGAAGTGGTTCAAAAATGGTTCAAATGGCTCTGAGCACTATGGGACGCAACTTCTGAGGTCATTAGTCCCCTAGAACGTAGAACTAGTTAAACCCAACTAACCTAAGGACAGCACACACATCCATGCCCGAGGCAGAATTCGAACCTGCGACCGTAGCGGTCACGCGGTTCCAGACTGCAGCGCCTAGAACCGCACGGCCACTTCGGCCGGCGCGGGAAGTGGACTACGGAATATGATCACAGCACGGGATGACCGTCATCTTGTCCGCATGACCATTACGGACCGTTCAGCTTCGTCCACAGTGTTGGCTCTTCGCTAGAGCATTGCAACAGATGTGAACTTGTCTGCAGGTTCGTCGCCGTCTGCTGAGGGGTGGACTGATTACACGCATGCCATTACGTCAGCTTCCATTGTCCAGAAACCACAAGCTCCTCCGACTACAATGGGCACGTGAACACTGTCACTGGGGTGCTGAGTGACAACATATGATGAGTTCCGCTTCAGCGTGTCGTGCAGTGATGGACGCATACGTGACCGGCGGTACAGTGGCCAGCGCAACCTGGAGGGCTGCATTGTGGAGCCGCATAGAGGTCAGACACCAGGTGTGATGGTTTCGGGCGCCGTTGGTTACAACAACCGATCTCGCCTCGTACGTTTTGCGGGCACTTTGAACAGCAACCGGTACCTAACGGGTGCTGTGGAGCCTGAGGTACTCCCCCTGCTTCAGGCATCTCCACAAGCCACATTTCAACAGGACAATGCCCAGACACATATTGCGAGGAATGTATAGGCCTCCTTCGAAGAGCGACGGGTACCATTGCTTCCCTGGCCTCCACGGTCGTCAGGTATGTCGTCCATGGAACATGTCTGGGATATGGCTGGACGGTACCAGGTGCGTCTCGGACCTGCAGTATTGGTGTTACGGATTTGTGGGGTCGGATACGAACTGCAAGGAGGAAAATCCCTCGGGAAAATATTCAGAACCTTATTGATTCAGTCTCATGGCGTATAGCTGTTGAAATTGCGGCACATGGTGGCCACACGACATACTGAATAGTAGGGCGCAAAGGATATGTACAGATTCGATAAGGAAATAATGTGTTAGTTGCCTTGTACCTGACCTATGGTATTCATGCGTTTCCTTCTTGGTTTTGCAAGTTCACAAACAATAGTGTAATTCATCTTTACAAAACAATAAATACTCAACAGAAACACAACCTTTATAAACTATGCAAGTAGAGCAATACATCATGAAGAGAAGGACTAAATAATGTGAGGAAGACAAAAGAAAAACAGTTGAAAAATTTGACTTAAGAAATTACGTATGTGTAGACAAATATATAGGAAACATTGTAGATTAATTGAAACAAAAGGTTAATGTTCTTCAAATACATTCAAAAAAGAGCCCTAGCAAATTGACAAGAAAAACTACGACACAATGAAAAAAAGAAGGTAGAACGAAGCGATTTAGGTAAGTTCTAGAGCATATGCCAAAATAAGCAAGAATTTGAAAGAATTAAATATTGAGCCAAAATTAAGGATTTTTATTGACCGTAATTAGGGATTGTTATCCATAAACATTGGTTGTTTTGTTTTCTCTGTAAACTATGAATCTAGATATGAATCTGTCTGAAAACACTTGTTATATATATAACAGAGCTTTTGTATAAATGTGGGTCCATTTGACCCGATATTTTGTTTAATAGACTGATGAATCCATTGTTATAGAGATCATCAATACTTTTCGAAGGAATAGACACCCAGAACTCATTTGTTAGGGTCCCCTTTTCATCTCTTTATTTCGTTGCGCGACAGGTTTCATTTCCGCACCTGGATTTCTGAGAAGATATCTGCCTCTCGTGAAGTCCTACCGATGCAGATATTTGCGACTCCAAGAGGGTAAATCTGTCTCGATTGATGTCTTTCACACTTTTTTGTAAGGCAATGAACGTAAGAAGGAAATTATTATTATTACACCAAAAGTAACTGAATATTGCGAGGGATGGGGAACAGAATTTGCAGGTTATAGCAAAAACTGCAGTATTAGGTTGCGCTTGAATAGGACTTCTCCATAAATATTATAGGCCTATAAACAGTGTTAAAATACTCGTTGAAAGTCTGTTTATTAGTTGAACACATATTTTGTCAGTGGTCTAAGAATGTGAAAGTAGAGCATTAGTAGATGGATGTCGTTAAAGTGACCTACTTATTTGGTCGTGTGAAGGTAAATCCTGTGAAAGCTCTGACTTTGTCGGGTGAGGGAGACCTGGCGACCATTATTGTTTACTATAAATGTTAATACTATCGATAGCAATAAAAAATATAATTACAATCTGATGATTGCCGGTTTCGGTTGACTAGCAAACATTCTTAGCTCATGCTTATACTAGAACTGTGAAGTAAGCATGATCTCAGAGTGGTTGGTAATCAACCGAAACTGGTAACGATTAAGTTGCAATTACATCTCTTTGTGATCAAGAAAATTAAAATTATAAAAAAATCGGTGAAGTAAACTGTACATTATAAATTACTCATGACGGCAGTCAGATTTCCGAGACACTTATTATATTTTCAGCAAAAGTTTGTTATTCGTGGTACATCATGACGTACAGACACGAACACTTTTTACTAGTAGTTCTCTAACACACCAGCTAAAGATTTAATTTAAATGTATTTTCTTGGTAATGTTAAATTTGATATGGATTCTAAATTTCTTATATATGACATGTGTGATATTTCTCATACTTCTATTTTCTTCAATAACCCAGTCTTTGGATTGTAATTAGATAGTTTGTAGCAGAAAATACTGTAGTAGTACTTTTCTGACAAATATGGTTAATGTAAACTTTTAAAAGAAACATAACCATGTGTACAACTTTCTAAAACTGTAGAAGTGTACTGTTGTGAATATGAAAAATATATTATTAATGCATTGAACATGTGTGTGGTTGGATAGGGAACATTGATTAGTACAGAACGCATATAATGAAAAATGAATCACGAATATTGGTCTGAGGAAGATGTTCAGCTGACTGTGTGCGTTTAATTTACATTGTTTAGCGTACCACATAGTCTCTCTGTTCTGAACAATAGCTACATTCAGCGACTGCTACGAAAATACTGTAAATTCAAAATTTATGTATGATATAATTTCACTCTCACGAAACCTTTGTTTGTAATGTACACTGCATTATAGTGAGCAGCTTATTCGAGTATGACATAAAACAACAGCATTCCAGAGCATTGTTGTTTTAAAAATACAAACTACGTTTTAGAATTTGTACATGTGCATACGAGTAATGAACAACTGAGGTGAAACGACAGTGTGAGTAAAATTATATTTTTCGTCTACATCCCTGTTCATTCAAGATTTTGGTGTATCCTAAGCATTTCTGTGTTGAAATGCCTGGGATAGCAGGCCAGAGCGGGTTACGTTGTGGAAAGGGGCCAAAATGAGTTCCTGTCAGTTGCACTCAACATACAAACTTTATTATCGACACACAGTATTACAACAGGAATGCAAAACACTCAAAACTTTACTCGACCTCCTTGATTAACCCTAGATGGGCTGAAGGCCACATTCAAAATGGACGACACAAGGCCTAAGCAAAAATTTAAATACAAGGTTCTTCTGGACGTTTCACACAAGAATATTTTCTAGATCTTCAATCTAATCGGTTGAAGACCTTAGCAATTTAATTTTTATGTTACTAGGTTGGAGGTCGCATATTAAGCAATAAGAGGAGCCTCAATCAAAAGGCAGAAGGCCTTATCTTAAAATATTTCATATAAAATAAAGAATAATCTCATGCCTCAAGAAAAAATCATTAATTTAAGAGATACTGATACTCGGCTGAAAGCCACACATCAACCAAATAACTAAAATCCAAACAGAGAAATTACTACACACAAGGAACAGCGCTCAGACGTCTCGAAGGGACGACCTGGGATTGTAACACTGACGCCCGTTAGGTGAGACAGGTAGCCTGTCCAACGACTTCTTAATCTGGAGGCAACCCATCCGACAGACAGCCGACAGATCAATCAAATCAAACGACCATAAGATTTCAATACACGACATACAAAGACCAACAATACCTCAGCTGTCTAACTACACGCCGACCTGGACAGCCACAACACGACTAGGAATATACACTGCATAAAATTACGTCAACGACCAGGGCAGGTAACCGCTGGTGTACTTCAATAACAGGGAATAAATTAACTTAAATTTCACAGGATGGTGGCTGGAACCTTAGTCAACTTAAATATACACACGTTGTTGTTTGCGGGAATGTCCCAAAAGCGACAACCAGGATAAAAAAAAAAAAAGAAACGTAAACCGTTGAGGCTCGATAGTAAGTTAAGTGAGGACTTAACATTCATGTCCAAGATCGGTGGGCGACCAACTTGGTAGCAATCGCAAGCACCACCTCACACTCCAAACGCGCATTCACGCCGCCAGCAGATGCAGCCCGACTTTGCGCGACGGGGGCTTGTTTGCTGCTCCACGCCAACCGTCCGACTAAACTGTTGGTCCGTCCTCGACAGCTGCGCCGTGTCCGACTGCACTGCTGGTGCGTCTGCAACTCACGGACTTCCTTCAGATGGAGACACTGGCTCCAACTCAACTATGCAGAGGTAACACAACCGACGTCTCTGCACAGGAAGGAACCGACCCAAATACACGTCGTCGATGAGACGACTGACCGAACGACCAACCAACAGTCGTCCCCACTGGTACTGACTGTGCTGACTTCACTGGTGCTCCGTCTGCTGGTCTGTCTTGAACTGACTGTCAGGCACACGACGGCCAGTCCAGAGATGGTACGACAGCGCACTTATCGATACGCGCCTCTGCTGCCGCTCACGGGCAAGTAAGGCAGTAAGTTAGTGACGCCAGTAAATGGAATAAGAAAACGAGGCGGCAGTACCGTATTAGAAAATGACAAACAATAAATGGCATGAACACAAGCCCTGCACAGCTCATGTACGTTGCTATAAGGTAAGTTTAAAAATATTATGTTTCTGTTAAGATATGTTAGCTGTTATTGTCAGTTTGTTACTGCTTGACTGTTGAGTTATGTTGCCTGATTAGTCCTAGCAGCTGCCTAGCAGCTGCCAGATGGACAGTCACCCATATTAAATCGTACATCCATTAAGCGGTAGGATTAACGATAAAATATGTCATTGCTATGCACAAAGACTTCATCATGATGTACAAGTTGTAGCGACGACTCCCCACAAGCCCGTTCTCATTCTGTTCTTAGTTTTTCTAGTTTAATAATTAATTTATGGAAATCGTTCTACAATATTCGGAATTAGGCAACACTTCAAACAAAAAGAGCCCTTCCTTCACACTCCACTTAACCAGACGATGTGCTGTAAGAAAGAAAGGGCAGTTAGCTAGCGATGTGTTATTGCTTCGCAAGACAACTACTCTATCATAGAGTTAATCAGACACGTTTACCTCTACATAAAAAAATTCTAGAGCACACCTCAGAGTAGAAACGATGAATTGACAAAAAGACACAAAAAATGGAAATAAAAAGATAGCAGTTGCACATAATATAAGAATACAAAAGAAATAAACCACTCCTGTGGGACAGCTAAGAAAACGAAACATTTTTTGGAAAGCAAAATCATTCGTACACTACCACAACATATAAAAGACAAAATTAGTAAACGTGGAATTCCATTTATGTTTCAGCAGATCTAGTGGTCTAGAGTTTACGACTTCCAAATGAATTTAAGTGACAATAACGTGTTTTTGTTTCTGTGAAGTGTACCACCCGTGCTCTATTAGCCTAGGGCTTGGCGATACCAAACCTTTGAGCAGCAACAAAGGTCTTTTTAAGAGTATCAACAACATTCCAATGTCTGGCAATACGTGTAATATCAATGTCATAATAAATTGCAGTCTATATCATCAAGTATTTGAGCACTAGTTAAAAATCTTTGGTCCGAATATCGACCTATGCTTTGTCATTAAGTTAACTGTTAAATATGGTGGTACATTTTTATGGACCAATTGAAATATGAATTTCCTCCACATGCATTGCCTTTCATGGCTGACTGCAATAAATTTGTTTTCATTCCAAAATAGCCTGTGGCTTCACCACTCCGTGCTTTGTATGCAGATTTGTGAACGTGAGCCTTTTGATATTGATCACCTTGCTTACTAATGCATGCCGGAAACTGTGCGGCCATGAAATTTAGTCCTTCATAAGATTCTGCGAACGCTGCTACAATAACCATATTGAACAGAGTATATTTTCCTTTCCACGACCTTTGGGAACCTAGGGTCATTTTCGTTTGTCCACCTATCACGGTATGCACTGGAGCGTGGAGACCATATGCTGGGGTGAGACCGACAGTTTATCAGATATTGGTTTCTTCTTGATGATAATTTCACTCTCAATAAGGGACGGTCAGTCAGTAGTGAGTTTGCTCTACCTCAATAACTACTTCTTTATTACATACGCACTTCTGCGGAATCATTTTCGAATTTTTTGATGTTGGACTATGAAGTTACTGTAAGTGCAGTTACTCAGGTTGCACTGGTATTGTTGATGCGACGACGGTGCTAATGATGATTTGATGGTGTCTTAGAAGTTCTGAAAGCTGCTGAGCGCATAACGTAATATAACCGTCGTCGTTGCTAAGAAGGTCTGCTGCTACACTTGACGAAGCCTTGACTGTGTGATAGAGGTGGAAGCGGGTGATGGTAGGAGAGGTATGTGGGTGTTGGAGATATTTATGAACTTGATGTACTAAGCATGATGGGAGAATTTGTCACCGCTATAACGCATTTCAAGTCTACACTACTCATGATGTAATTGCGATCCCACACGTCTTAGCGGATGATGTCACGCTGCCACGAGACAGCCAACCGGAAGTTAGCGTCATGGACAGATCTACCAGCTGCGCTAGAAATGATGAAAACAGACCTGTTAGTGGGTTAGCGAAACAAAACTGACAGGTTATTTCTAGTGAACGAGCATAATTTCAGTAAACTGGAAGACAAAAATCAAGCACAAACCTCTACCAATCTCGCAATTTATTTCCAAGCTACATCAAACATTGTAATATATATTGAACTGAAGCTGACAACAAAATTTCACACGAAAGAATGCTTTGTTTTCGATCAAATAACTTTCAACATCATTTCACCTCCCAAGCGAGTTCTGTGACTTACGTATTTATTTGTAGAGAAGAATAGGCAATTCCCAGTGGAGCTTACCATTTACCAGAATCGCAGATCAATGTGAGAAGCGAATAGGCGATAACTCCAGTAAATAATGAATACTATTTCACTTCCCAAGTAACTACTGTGGGTTATACATTTACTTGTAGAGAAGAATGTGCGGCTCGTAGTGGAAATTACCTTTCACGAGAACCGTAGGACAGTAAGAGAAGTGAACAGGTGATAAACTCAGAGCATCCCACCATTTACGCAATGTTTTCAGTAAATGGGGTACGGAAAGAGACTAGTACCAATCAGTATGATTAATGTTTGTGACTTCTTTAGCTGCTATGATATTACAGCAACAACATTTTAAAATGAAATGCTTTTCATTTTATCGTATTTTATTGTTCGGAAGATAACTTTTCGCGAAACTGTGATGAATATAAGGTTCCAGTCTACTGAAACAGTGTATGGGGACGCATCAGGAAGAACTGGACTGTTAAACTGGAACATGCCAAATGGCTTAAACTGCGAATGTAATGGGGAAATTCATTCTTGAAAAGTAATTATGTCGTTGAAGTTGGACGTTTCAGGCACTGTTTGGAGGGAAGTGCAAAATCAGTTAAACGCTTAATTTAACAAGAACATGAAATATAACATTCAAATCGAACTAATCGGGAATAGCACGCAGCTCGAAGACTCGGCAGCACTCGCCTATGTTACGAGCTGTAAAGGCGTGCGAAAAACTCAAAATATTTCTGCTGATGGATATTGGCTTCACTTTGACTAATAAATCCGCTGAAGGCAGAATATATGAAATAATTTGTTCGTAAGTGAACTACTGGCTCAAGCATGAATATAAGTGACTGGCAGAGGAAAATAAATCATAGGTGTTTTAGTGAAACTCATGATTATTAATGCTCAGTTCAGTAAGCGGTTGCAAATAATATATTTACACTTGACCTAGGATGGACGCCGTTGTTTAATAATCCACGATACATGAGATTTTCACCAAAAGGAAACTCTAGACAATCTCGTAGGCTCTGAGCACTTTTAAATCAAAATGAACGCTAACTAAACAGATGGACAAAATAACGATACCGTACCTCAAGCATGAAGTTAAGTCTAGACACGATTCGAAGTCCATATATATTTCTGAAAGCACTGCAAACAAAATATTACGCGAAGCTGTACCGCCGCGTGGGTTTAGCCGAGCGGTCTAAGGCGCTGCAGTCATGGACTGTGCGGCTGGTCCTGGCGGAGGTTCGAGTCCTCCCTCGGGCATGAGTGTGTGTGTTTATCCTTAGGAAAATGGCTCTGAGCACTATGGGACTTAACATCTGTGGTCATTAGTCCCCTAGAACTTAGAACTACTTAAACCTAACTAACCTAAGGACATCACACACATCCATGCCTGAGGCAGGATTCGAATCTGCGACCGTAGCAGTCACGCGGTTCCGGACTGAGCGCCTTAACCGCGAGACCACTGCGGCCGGCTTTGTCCTTAGGATCATTAAGATTAAGTAGTGTGTAAGCTTAGGGACTGATGACCTTAGTAGTTAAGTCCCACAAGGTTCCACACACATTCGATCATTGTTCTAAGCTGTACCCTCCATCGCATCATAGTCCTCGTTGTATGCAGAGTACGAAGGACAATCACGTAACCTCAACACTGTACAGATCATCCACAAGCCACCTCCAACACGCATCGACAAACAGGGAAAAAATGTCGTCCGCAGGAACCCGGAATCAAGAGAAGATTAGAATGCTTTCGTGTCATTTCAACAGGCTATGCCTCCAGTCCGTTGCCACATAGGGCCCTGATTGGTAACTTCACTATACGTCCTAAAATATCCGCTACATACAAATCTTGGCCTAAGACTGTAGCAAACTTAGCAGTCGATAACTCCGGAACAGAGTGTCTTCGTGACATTTTTATAACTCAAACCTCTCGTAAGACTGCATAACTCTGAAGGTGACATTCTGACGATCTAGTTTCAACAGATGTTGTTGCTTGCAAGACTTGTAAACCAACGTTTTTGGATTAGTTAACTTTCAAACAACGATCGTATACAAATACAGAACCTTACTGCTCAATGACGGAAAAAATCGTAACACCAAACTGTAATTTATATAGAGTAATGAAATTTTGTGATTACATTTGTGTAGGTAACTTATTTAAGTGACTAACATTGCAAAATCACAGGTTTATGTAAGCGCGAGATAAACTATTGAAACTATTGTATGATACCTCATTAACTGGTGTAACCGCCAGAGTGTTGAATGCAGGCATGCAATCATACGTACATTGTAGTGTACAGATGCCGGATGTCAGTTTGTGGGATGGAATTTCATGCCTGTTGCACTTGGTCGGTCAATACAGCAATGATTAATGCTGTTTGTGGATGACGGTGGTGTTGCCGGTCGGGGTCCCCGAGCGGTTCTAGGCGCTACAGTCTGGAACCGCGCGACCGCTACGGTCGCAGGTTCAAATCCTGTCTCGGGCATGGATATGTGTGATGTCCTTAGGATAGTTAGGTTTAAGTAGTTCTAAGTTCTAGGGGACAGATAGCCTTAGGAGTTAAGGCGCATAGTACTCAGAGTCATTTGAACGCTGGTGTTACCGTCCGATGATGTCTCATATGTGCTCGATTGGAGACAGATCTGGTAGCTGAGCAAGCCAAGGCAACATGTCGACACTCTGAGAACGTGTTGGGTTGCTACAGCGGAATGTGGGCGAGTGTTATCCTTTGGAAATCACCCCCTGGACTGCTCTTCATGACTAATAGCACAAAGGGTCGGATCATCAGACTAACATACAGTTTTGCCGTCAGGTTGCACGGGATAATCACGAGATCGCTCATGGTGTCGTAAGAAATCGCACCCCAGACCATAACTCCAGATTGTCTGCCACGTTGAAAGGTTGGTTAGCGGCCCAGAAACGGGCTCTTTGTAACCGACACAAGACCTTCTCTGACACCGAGGCAGAACCAGCTTTCATCAGAGAACACAATAGGCTTCTACCCTGCCCTCCCATAGCATCTCGCTAACACCGTTGAAGTAGCAAATGACAGTGGTTCAGGGTCAGTGGAATGGACGGTACAGGGCGTCTGGCTCGATGGGCTCCTTGAAGTAATTGGTTTGTTACAGTTCACTGTGTCATTGTGGTGTCAACTGCTGCTCAGTTTGCTGCTGGAGATGAAGTACGATGTGCCAGAGCCATATAGCCAACACGACGGTATACCCGCTCGGTAGTACCACGTGGCCGTCTGGAGAAGAGTCTTCTTGCGAACGTACATTCTTGTGACTACCGCTGATATCAAGCACGTTCAGTGGCTACATTTCTGCCAAGTCTTTCTGCAGCACCGCAGAAGTAACATCAAGCTTCTCGTAATCCTACTACACGACCTAATTTACATTCAATGACAACTTAAACGCGTTCTCGACCAATGTCAACCCACCATGTCCAGTCTCCAACGTAACTAGCTCTCAGGACAATTAAAGCATTTAAAGCAAACTTTATTTGTATAACCTCTTAGCGGAGCTACTAGTACCACTATCATGCGACTGGCGCGAATTTTGAATAGATATCACTTTCCATTTGTAGATACACCCCTACTAACTTTCGTTTATGTGGCACAAACTCCTTCTTGGTGTTGCAATTTTTTTCCGTCAGTGTATTTGAGCTTCGTGATTGATATAGCACACGTTTTCAAGTTTCAAAATAATTCTTATTCGTTTATAGCAGTTGTAAGCAGGCTGTTTAGGTTTTTTTTATTGGTAATGCCGCCGCCACGTAGCGCTCTGTATGAAAATCACTGGCTGTGCTGTGTGCAGTCTGTGGCTGGTTTGCATTGTTGTCTGCCATTGTAGTGTTGGGCAGCGGTAGCTGGATGTGAACAGTGCGTAGCGTTGCGCAGTTGGAGGTGAGCTGCCAGCAGTGGTGGATGTGGGGAGAGAGAAGGCGGAGTTTTGAAATTTGTAAGACTGGATGTCATGAACTGCTATATATATTATGACTATTAAGGTAAATACATTGTTTGTTCTCCATTAAAATCTTTCATTTGCTAACTATACCTATCAGTAGTTAGTGCCTTCTGTAGTTTGAATCTTTTATTTAGCTGGCAGTAGTGGCGCTCGCTGTATTGCAGTAGTTCGAGTAACGAAGATTTTTGGTGAGGTAAGTGATTTGTGAAAGGTATAGGTTAATGTTAGTCAGGGCCATTATTTTGTAGGGATTATTGAAAGTCAGATTGCGTTGCGCTAAAAATATTGTGGGTCAGTTTAATCACAATCTTTTATAATTGTTCAAAGAGGACGTTTCACAGTTTGATCATGATCTTGTTAAATTAGACAAAGTATTCGTCAAAAACTTTAAATGCGATTTACAGTATAATTATTAAAGTATGTTTAAGATCCTAGAAAAATAAGTCACGCTATAAGCTGATTTTCCATTGTGTCGTTTCATTTCGTTACAGGTTCTATATCCACTCTTAGAAATGAATTTCATTAGTATAATTTCAACAGACTTCGTCTGCAGATAGTTACGGGGAGCTTAAACAAGCAGCCTCATCATTAAAGGCAACAAATCTCCACGGAGCAGTCGTTTTATTACTCCTGCAATAGCACGTTCTAATACATCAATAGAAAGAACTATCAAAACAGCATTTTCAGAACACAGTCAACGATGACTGGCCATTTCTGTGTACTACTACAGAGAGTAGCAGCCCTGCATCGCTGGTGTGACAGCTGTTGGCTGTGGACCGCAGCAGGCGGGCTATTTACTTGCGAGGTCGCAGGGTTTGACACTGCGCAGATGTCAACACCGCACCGCCGCGCGGACAACTTTATAGACGGTGGGGGACTCATAAAACAGAACCTCTGCCAGGACGGCTGGAGCTGGTTCGTGTGGCTGCTGCGTTTTCGCCGGAAGGAAAGTGTTTAGCTGTCCCAGGAAAGCGATGCGCTCTGACCGTTGTAGACCTATAACTTCAGCTCAATGAGAGTCGTAGAGTCGTACGTATTGAGTATATGTCAGCATATTGATTTTCACTTTCATACAAAGTTCAGTGGAGAATTTATTCTCTGAAAAGGGGTCTTCCAAATAAGTTTTGCTTGTTCTTTTCATTAAAATTCTTCATTTGAATCCGCTCCTGAATCTCGATTATCTGGGGTCAATATCCTAACCTCTTGTGTTCCTAGGACTGTATTTGTTACTTCCTCCACCATATTCACAGCCGAGCGTGACCACCAAAATTAATATGGGTTCGTGCAATTTTACCAGCTCATTACTCACGTAATTTTAGTTTTATTAACAGCAACGGATAATTAGGACGAAAAAGGTGTATCTGAAGACAAGCATCTGCATCTGAGAGAAGCAAAGGCTTTCGTACAGATTGCACGTATTTAGTGAATACATACTTACTAAATAGCTTCATAATCATTATCCTCTCTCAGTTTCAGGACTCTGCTAGGGGTTGTGCATATCAACACGACTGAGCATCCTATGAAAAGGATTAAGGGCTAAATAGGCGCAATTTTGGAAACTTTTGAATGGCGAGTGATTAAGAAATGAAACTGTGTATTTATAAATTTAGCTATGAAACCCACCTCCCTCTATGGTTATACATTAATGGGATTAATGGAGACATCATCCGATAAATAGCAGGACTCTACAGTTAAATTTTTCATAAGTGGTTCCAGAAAGAAAGACTTGAATTAAATAAATTCGAAAAGCAATTGAGAGGACATACCGCACTTTTTCACTGCCCGTATTTTGCAAAAGTTGAGCTATGTTAGCGAAAAGGCACGAAGAACTCAATTTTATTGCATATATCAACATACAGAAAACTAAAAACAGTTTTTTTTGCACTCTATTCTTATTACAGTGACCAGAGAACAATCGATAGTGTTAGTGATGTGAATCTGACCAGGAGGGTTATTTCTACAATAAACACTCAAATAGGAAAAAATCGATAAATGAGCAAGTGAAATTATTTTGCTTAATGCAATGAATCCGAGTAAACGATCGGATGTTCAGATCTAGAAGGATAAAACTCAGAACACGTACTGGAATATTTGGCGAATTATGATGCTACCTCAAGTAAATTCAGAAAATGGAAACAAGGAATAATTACACCCACATCTAGGTATTTATTTTATTGAGCACTTCATGATCTACAGTTCGAGCAGTATGGTTTGTCTATAATAGCCAAACGACAGGCATGGTTCACTGAACACCAAATTCACTCTGTCCCTAGCAAAATTCAGAAGTGAAAAACTAGTAAAAATTCTTTTTATGTATAGGTATTCGTTTAAATCTACACATTATGATCTTCTGTTTGAACGACACGGATTTACTATAGTAACCCATATACAAGCATGTGGAGAACTGAAAACTGAAGTGATGCACTGGCGAACACAGAGAAAAGCCCATCATGATATCCGAAAGTTACGCTTCACGTGTATTAACACGTGGATTATCAGAACGAGGGATCAGATGACAGGTTATATACACGCCTGGAAATTGAAATAAGAACACCGTGAATTCATTGTCCCAGGAAGAGGAAACTTTATTGACACATTCCTGGGGTCAGATACATCTCATGATCACACTGACAGAACCACAGGCACATAGACACAGGCAACAGAGCATGCACAATGTCGGCACTAGTACAGTGTATATCCACCTTTCGCAGCAATGCAGGCTGCTATTCTCCCATGGAGACGATCGTAGAGATGCTGGATGTAGTCCTGTGGAACGGCTTGCCATGCCATTTCCTCCTGGCGCCTCAGTTGGACCAGCGTTCGTGCTGGACGTGCAGACCGCGTGAGACGACGCTTCATCCAGTCCCAAACATGCTCAATGGGGGACAGATCTGGAGATCTTGCTGGCCAGGGTAGTTGACTTACACCTTCTAGGGCACGTTGGTGGCACGGGATACATGCGGACGTTCATTGTCCTGTTGGAACAGCAAGTTCCCTTGCCGGTCTAGGAGTGGTAGAACGATGGGTTCGATGACGGTTTGGATGTACCGTGCACTATTCAGTGTCCCCTCGGCGATCACCAGAGGTGTACGGCCAGTGTAGGAGATCGCTCCCCACACCATGATGCCGGGTGTTGGCCCTGTGTGCCTCGGTCGTATGCAGTCCTGATTGTGGCGCTCACCTGCACGGCGCCAAACACGCATACGACCATCATTGGCACCAAGGCAGAAGCGACTCTCATCGCTGAAGACGACACGTCTCCATTCGTCCCTCCATTCACGCCTGTCGCGACACCACTGGAGGCGGGCTGCACGATGTTGGGGCGTGAGCGAAAGACGGCCTAACGGTGTGCAGGACCGTAACCCAGCTTCATGGAGACGGTTGCGAATGGTCCTCGCCGATACCCCAGGAGCAACAGTGTCCCTAATTTGCTGGGAAGTGGCGGTGCGGTCCTCTACGGCACTGCGTAGGATCCTACGGTCTTGGCGTGCATCCGTGCGTCGCTGCGGTCTGGTCCCACGTCGACGGGCACGTGCACCTTCCGCCGACCACTGGCGACAACATCGATGTACTGTGGAGACCTCACGCCCCACGTGTTGAGCAATTCGGCGGTACGTCCACGCGGCCTCCCGCATGCCCACTATACGCCCTCGCTCAAACGGTTCACATACGGTTCACGTCCACGCTGTCGCGTCATGCTACCAGTGTTAAAGACTGCGATGGAGCTCCGTGTGCCACGGCAAACTGGCTGACACTGACGGCGGCGGTGCACAAATGCTGCGCAGCTAGCGCCATTCGAGGGCCAACACCGCGGTTCCTGGTGTGTCCGCTGTGCCGTGCGTGTGATCATTGCTTGTACAGCCCTCTCGCACTGTCCGGAACAAGTATGGTGGGTCTGACACACCGGTGTCAGTGTGTTCTTTTTTCCATTTCCAGGAGTGTATTATAGGTAGTTCAACAGTCAGTGGCAAAACGAACACATCAAGTGGAGCTACTATCAGAACAAAGGATTATCATTCCAGGATCAGACAACCACCGGAAAACAAGCAAAGATAATTACATGAAACGAGAATTTGAAAATGAAATACCTGCCTAAATACCATATCTGAAAGAAAAGAAACTCATGATCCCATAAACTCAAAGTAACACCAGCACCTTTCTCCATCTACTAATGGATTGAAGCTTCCTGGCAGAATTATACTGTATCCTGGACTGAGACTCGAACTCAGGAACTATGCCTTTCACAGGCAAGGTTCTGAGTTCGAGTCTCGGTCCGGCACACAGTTTTAATCTGCCAAGAAGTTTCATATTAGCCCACACTCCGCTGCAGAATGAAAATCTCATTCTGGATACTAATGTATTGCTGATCCAGTACTTACAGTCCAACGGCAACTAAAGAGTGCTTACAGGTGCACTGGTTACGGCCATCAACTCTGTGAGCAGTACTGGGAGAAATTCCCTTTAGTCCAGAGGCAGGGTACCAGCCACCTGCCTGAATATGCTGATCCGACTCTTGCCCTGTTACCTCTCGACAAATTCTCTGGTTTCTACGTTTTCCTCCTATCAATTTAGGTTGGTTGCAAATCCTCGACTCTACGAACTCTGGCCATAATGGAGGCATCCCACATACTCTGGTGCATGCATGAACTCTCTCTCTCTCTCACACGCACGCACACACACACACACACACACACACACACACACACACACACACACACACACACACACAGACAGACATACACACGCGCACACTCAAAGGGAAAAATAGGAAAATTTAACAGATTGTATGTGGTTGAATAAACAAAATAAAGTTTGCTCATCCCTATTGCAGGAGCTATGTGTGATTGTCGCAGAGTGAAATGAGGAACGAACCTAACATTGTCTTCATGTCAAGAGGCCAAATTGTCAGAGCAGTCGTGGAACTGGTTCAACTGATACCTTTCAGTAGCGCTGATTTATATCGCCATATGGACCTTCACGTTCATGCAAGGGCAACAAGGAAGATTTATTATTTGATGCTGTATGTACAGATGCATTACATACGTGTATGTTCAGCTGCTGAAATTGTGTCAGCGAAATTTGTCCAGAAATGACTAGTAGTAGTGCAATGTGTCCTCCGAAATGCACTTTACGGTAGTTTGCAGAGTATGTGTGTAGATGCAGATGCAGAATTACGCATCCTACCAAAACTCAATTATCTACAATATGAGACTGATCACTTTTTAGTATAAATTGCTGCTGCCGGAGAAGGGGGGGGGGGAGTGCAACTTATTTTTTTAAGAGGCAATATTTATTTTATAGTGGCATATTAATTTTCTACTAGGAAGAATGAATAATTTTCCATTGAAACACTTTTCAAATAAGGCATGAAATGCGAGTCATAAATGCGAATGCATACACAGTATTTAAGTGGGACATTCTGCCTGATAGAACCAGTCTTAGTCAGTGTGGAGGGGACAGCATTTGTGTAATAATAATTATTCTGAACATATGTAACAAATGGGTATGATCGCTCAAATTTTAGCTGTGGAATTGACCGTATATGCAACTGGTGACCTCAGCTCGTCTTGTTTAAAATATTGCTATTTCAGTATGATTTACTATCATACCCATGAAGTGGTCCTGTAGTCTTGCTTTTATATCCATAACCTTCCGTCACAATTTTCTGGCAGTGTACTGTGGAGGACGAAACCATATGAAACGTCAAGTACTGTGGATAAATCGACAAATAAGAGAATTGAAATATTTGATGTGTGGTACTATAGAAGGCTATTGAACATTAGGTGGATTCATAAGACGAGAAATGACACTCTCTGCAGAGCTAGCGAGAAAAGAAGAATGTGGTTAATACGGAGATGAAAAAAATACGGGATGAAATGGAAATGAGCGTTTGGCGTCATTGGCCGGGAGGTCCCTTATTGGGCAGGTCCGGTCGCCTTGGTGCAGGTCTTGTTACATCTGACGCCACATTGGGGATGAAATGATGATGGAGACAACAGAACACCCACTCCTTGTGCGGAGAAAATCCCCGACCCAGCCGGGGATCGAAACTGGGCCTGTAGGTTGGAAATCCGTCACGCCGACAACTCAGCTATAGGGGTGCACGGTACAGGATGATTTGACATATGCAAGGAATAACATGCATGGGCTTAGAGGATGGGCCCTGAATATACTTGTATCTGTATGGTTGTGCGGAGATTTATTCACATCAAGTCCTCCTGCTGTTCACATATTACGGTTCCCAATATTGTTTCAACTATGAGTATCTGACCATTCTACAAACCACTCGTGAAGTTTGTTTGAAACATAGCAACTCACTGTCCTTTCGAGATTTGTAATAAATAAGTCGTCGTCTTTCTTTCCAAATTTTTGCTGTACCGCAACTCAGGAAACCACCAGCAGTGATCAAATCTAAAATTCGCACCAGATGTCTACTATCATTCCTCATTCGCAACTCATGTACAACCAACCATTACAAAGATCTGTTACTCGTACTTTGAAAGTATATTATCCAACCATAAAGGAGGAACATCTATGGAGTGAGCATTCAGAGGCGAAGAACGGATATATACACTCCTGGAAACTGAAATAAGAACGCCGTGAATTCATTGTCCCAGGAAGGGGAAACTTTATTGACACATTCCTGGGGACAGATACATCACATGATCACACTGACAGAACCACAGGCACATAGACACAGGCAACAGAGCATGCACAATGTCGGCACTAGTACAGTGTATATCCACCTTTCGCAGCAATGCAGGCTGCTATTCTCCCATGGAGACGATCGTAGAGATGCTGGATGTAGTCCTGTGGAACGGCTTGCCATGCCATTTCCACCTGGCGCCTCAGTTGGACCAGCGTTCGTGCTGGACGTGCAGACCGCGTGAGACGACGCTTCATCCAGTCCCAAACATGCTCAATGGGGGACAGATCCGGAGATCTTGCTGGCCAGGGTAGTTGACTTACACCTTCTAGATCACGTTGGGTGGCACGGGATACATGCGGACGTGCATTGTCCTGCTGGAACAGCAAGTTCCCTTGCCGGTCTAGGAATGATAGAACGATGGGTTCGATGACGGTTTGGATGTACCGTGCACTATTCAGTGTCCCCTCGACGATCACCAGAGCTGTAACGGCCAGTGTAGGAGATCGCTCCCCACACCATGATGCCGGGTGTTGGCCCTGTGTGCCTCAGTCGTATGCAGTCCTGATTGTGGCGCTCACCTGCACGGCGCCAAACACGCATACGACCATCATTGGCACCAAGGCAGAAGCGACTCTCATCGCTGAAGACGACACGTCTCCATTCGTCCCTCCATTCACGCCTGTCGCGACACCACTGGAGGCGGGCTGCGCGATGTTGGGGCGTGAGCGGAAGACGGCCTAACGGTGTGCGGGACCGTAGCCCAGCTTCACGGAGACGGTTGCGAATGGTCCTCGCCGATACCCCAGGAGCAACAGTGTCCCTAATTTACTGGGAAGTGGCGGTGCGGTCCCCTACGGCACTGCGTAGGATCCTACGGTCTTGGCGTGCATCCGTGCGTCGCTGCGGTCCGGTCTCAGGTCGACGGGCACGTGCACCTTCCGCCGACCACAGGCGACAACATCGACGTACTGTGGAGACCTCACTCCCCACGTGTTGAGCAATTCGGCGGTACGTCCACGCGGCCTCCCGCATGCCCACTATACGCCCTCGCTCAAACGGTTCACATACGGTTCACGTCCACGCTGTCGCGTCATGCTACCAGTGTTAAAGACTGCGATGGAGCTCCGTGTGCCACGGCAAACTGGCTGACACTGACGGCGGCGGTGCACAAATGCTGCGCAGCTAGCGCTATTCGACGGCCAACACCGCGGTTCCTGGTGTGTCCGCTGTGCCGTGCGTGTGATCATTGCTTGTACAGCCCTATCGCAGTGTCCGGAGCAAGTATGGTGGGTCTGACACACCGGTGTCAATGTGTTCTTTTTTTCATTTCTAGGAGTGTAGATAAATAGGGTGGTCCATTGATAGTGACTGGGCCAAGTATCTCACGAAATAAACACCAAACGAACAGCCTACAAAGAACGAAACTCGTCTAGTTTGAAGGGGGAAACCAGATGGCGCTATGGTTGGCCCGCTAGATGGCGCTGCCATAGGTCAAACGGATATCAACCCCAATTTTTATTACATATTCGTGTAGTACGTAAAGAAATATGAATCTTTTAGATGGTCCACTTTTTTCGCTTTGTGATAAATGGCGCTGTAATAGTCACAGACCTATAAGTACGTGGTATCACGTAACATTCCGCCAGTGCGGACGGTATTTGCTTCGTGATACAATACCCGTGTTAAAATGGACCGTTTACCAGTTATGACAAAGGTCGATATCGTATTGATGTATGACTATCGAGATCAAAATGCCCAACGGGCGCGTGCTATGTATACTGCTCGGTATCCTGGACGACATCATCCAAGTGTCGGGACCGTTCGCTGGATGGTTAGGTTATTTAAGGAAACAGAAAGTGTTCAGCCACATGTGAAACGTCAATTACGACCTGCAACAAATGATGATGCCCAAGTAGGTGTTTTAGCCGCTGTCGTGGCAACCATAGCGCCAACTGGTGTCCCCCATAAAGCAAGACAAGTTACGTTATTTGTTGTTTTTTCGTTTCACGTTCATTTTGTGAGATATTTTGCCTGGTCACAATCAATGGACCACCCTGTATGTACCACTTAAATGTGGTGTTGAAGTATGTAACACCACTAACGGAACAATCCAACTTGGCGGCCACTTGACACTTAAAAGAGCAAGTGACTTGCCTACATTGGCGGGCAATCTTGTCAGTGACATCATCATATTTATCAATGATGTCATCAAGTAATGGGCCCTCACCGACCTTTCTCTCGCGAAAATCACAGCATAGTATTTAAATAAGGCACCCAATCAGACTATATTTTCAATAAATTAATTAATTAATTACATACATTTAAAAATCCGAGATGGTTGACTAGACCAGTTGCGTTTTTCAATACGTGTCACGCCTCCATACCTCCCCAGCCTTCCACTCAAATCCTGATACTTTACAGACCTTAAGAGGAAACACTGAATCACAATCCAGTAAGCATGGCTGTGCTCGAAAGCATACAAAAACTATGAAACGGTTTTCGGTGAAATATTCAAAGGTATTTATCCAAAAAAAAAAAACACGTCAGAGTGTAACGTCCAGTATTTATGGCTGTACTCTAAGGCAGGGGTGCAATTACTTGCTAGTACCAAGGCCCGTAAGCCCCTGAATGTTACTGCGAAAGGGCCACAAGAAATAATACGTAATTAATTCTCATCATTTGTGTCATAAATATTCACTACATGTAACAAACACAGTGGCAACAACGTATTGTCAAAAGAACTGAGTTCTACAAGGGCTCGCTCTTCCTTTCCACGAAAGATCAGAGCTTTTGTGTGTGTGTGGGCGGGGGGTGGGGGGGGGGGGTGGGGGGGGGGTGGAGATGAGGGGGGCGTATGCGGTCGCAGCATACCTCTGAATTGCTTCAATGTCCGCCTTTAAATCGCCCTGGTTGGCATTCCAAATACCCGTTTGGTACACAAGAATGTGCCACACTGTAAAACCTATGGTGTTTCTAAGATATAGCTTGTGTATATGGGGTAGCCTAATGTTGTCTCCACAACGGAATTCTCACACCTACAAATGATTAAAACGACTCTCCCATTGATAACCTACACCATGGAATTTCCATAAGACGAAGTACTGCGTTGTGTTGGCTAGCACTACGCGTTTTACTTTGCGTCAACATCAACACTGCTTAAAAGTAGCCTCATATACAGACAAATAATGAAAATCATTACAAAACTCACTATTTGGACTTTAAAAGTGACTGAAAATACCTATTTGTTACCGACGCTTTCGTCATCTTGAACTACACGAAATTCAGTGGTAATGAAAAATAATCCAAGAATCAACACAAACGCGACATAAACATAGTCGCAAAAAAATAGTGTTCGGGGTCAGAACCAACTAAAAAAAGCAGTTCTGAAAAGACGAGATAACGATTACCACGCCACAGAAAATGTATAATAAACCCTAAAATGTGAATTTACAACACACAAATTGCACCTGTAACAAAGCTAGTTATAAAACAATTTGAAGCCATTTTGACTGTTTTTCGACAGTGAGTGTCTCAAGATTATGTAAAGGTTTGCCGGCCGGCCGGAGTGGCCGTGCGGTTCTAGGCGCTATAGTCTGGAAACGAGCGACCGAATCCTGCCTCGGGCATGGATGTGTGAGATGTCCTTAGGTTAGTTAGGTTTAATTAGTTCTGAGTTCTAGGCGACTGATGACCTCACAAGTTAAGTCGCATAGTGCTCAGGGCCATTTGAACCATTTTTGTAAAGGTTTTTTTTTTTTAAATTACCGCTACAAGTCACAAAATTGTTGACAAAGTTTGTGTCTGGTAGCGGTAATTTAAAAAACAAAAAACTTTGCTTAAAGCTAGTTATAGTTCCATATAACCGAAATCTCGTGTTATTACTGATCTAGTTGTCAGTCTTCCTACAACATTAGTCAACAAACAAATTACGTGCTGAAAGGAAAAGTCCCCAACTATTTACAAAATCTCCGATTTTGTGAACCATCCTGGACCACGATCTTCATTATTTTATGTGAACATTGTGGTGTTCATAACATATAGCGTGTCGTTGACTAAAGTTGATTCGACAGTGGAATTCTCAACCTACAAATGATTAAAATGCCCCTAATACTGATAACCTACACCTAGAGGAATTCGTAAAACGAAGTATTATGCTGTGGATTCAATTCACTTTAGTTTAGCAAATCAAATCAATTATTCATATCACGATGGTACTAGAATGACTCACAACTTGGATACTTTAAATTATTTAATCTCAAAAATATATAGAGTGCAAAAAAGCTTGTAAATATGAAGCAACTTCGAGACTGGTAGAACGTATGTTTGACTTACTTTGGCGGTGCCTCTGTTTATCAGACGGACACAAAGTTAGCTGACAGTGATTAGCAGGGAGAAACAGAAGTCCAACACCCTGACTGGCACTTACAGCCAAAGCTCAGTGGACAAGCAAATGGAACTCATCTACATCTACATCTACATGACTACTCTGCAATTCACATTTAAGTGCTTGGCAGAGGGTTCATCGAACCACAATCATACTATCTCTCTACTATTCCACTCCCGAACAGCAAGCGAGAAAAACGAACACCTAAACCTTTCTGTTCGAGCTCTGATTTCTCTTATTTTATTTTGATGATCATTCCTACCTATGTAGGTTGGGCTCAACAAAATATTTTCACATTCGGAAGACACACCTTCTGTGAGCGTTTCCCTATCTGTCGAACCAAAGTGCGCGTGTCAGCTATTGAAGTAAGGGCAGCAGTCACTCTGCACCGATTATTTGCTCGTTGGGCCGTTGGCCACTGTGCAGAAGATGTACTAGGTGTATCTGTAATTCTCTGGCTACACAATGGACGCAATATGCAGTCTGCAAACTCCTAGGGCTGAGATTACCTCATATCGAGATTTCTGTTTGCTCACTAGCGAGGAAGAGAAATTCGATTTAAATGTTTTTCCGTAAAGAAGCATTTCAGTGTGTCTCAGAATTCACAGAGAGATGAAGATTCATCTCTCGAATAAACAGAATAACAACTCTGTCCACAGAGAAACAATTCACATGCTACTTGCGGCTAAGTCAACACTTCTCAAACTCTATTGCCAGGTTCTTCACTGTGGGTCTCACGAGCGGAGTCCATAGTTCGATCCGCAGAGCGAAGTATCTTCGATCGATCTCCATAGGGAGGTGTATGATCGAAACGTATTCACGCTCCCTCCTCGAATGCAGCGTCCGTGTTTGGGATCAGATGACGAATCCCAACGGCCGTTACAAAAACGTTACCTCCCACTGCCTGGGTCATGAATCTGTCAGCCAGTCATCTGAACTTCATACTCCCTTCAGAAGATTTTCTGGAAATTTTCATTTCCCCGCCTACATCCTTAACCCTCCGCCAATCAAATACGTGTTTCTGCTTTCCGGTGGGAAACGTGTCCTCCGAGATCAGTAAAGACCATCACTTGTGACCCCTCGCACTCCTCCATACTAAAAAGGACGTCTTTTCGCCTTGTTCTGACCTCGACACTCTTCTGCCAGGTAGGCTATCCTAAATTTTTTTCACCTACCAGATTGCAACCTCCTGCCTGCACCGTCTGCACTCTGGGAGTTCTGTGGCCTCCTGTGTTGTAAACCGCCGCCTCCTCACTCTTTTCTCTCTAAGGGCAGTAAATGTCCGCCCCTGCAGAACACAACAACTATTTTCCCAGATCCTATTTAGCCGATAGCATCTTCTGAGTAACGCATTGCCCACGCCCCTCTTTCTGTGAGTGTTCAGCTTTAATTAGATCCCAGACATCCAGTGCTGCAGAAATTGTTAGTACGTAGTGCTAGCCTGTGTGAGCCAATGAATTGGATAACAGTCTGGGTGTGCATCATAAGTAGTGATCTTATGTAAATACAAATGAAAAAGAAGTTACAGAAAATTAAATGCATGATGACAAAATATTTCCTCCTTACACCACTGATGCTCTATGGCCTACCTTATAGGAGAGCTACACAGCAAGCACAAAGAGTCTAACAAATGAAAGGTAATTAGTGGATGGTAAATGTTAAAGAAGGTATATGAAGAATGTATTTGGTGAATGGTAAACTGTAAACAGGCAACAATCAATGGCACATTCTCGTTCACTGACCTCATACACTACAGCGTCACAGATACTGGTATAGGCATGCGTATTCAAATACAGAGATATGTAAACAGGCAGAATGCGGCACTGCGGTCGGCAACGCCCATATAAGACACAAGTGTCCGGCGCAGTTGATAGATCAAACAAATGGCTCTGAGCGCTATGGGACTGAACTGCTGTGGTCATTAGTCCCCTAGAACTTAGAACTACTTAAACCTAACTAACCTAAGGACATCACACACATCCATGCCAGAGGCAGGATTCGAACCTGCGAGCGTAGCAGTCGCACGGTTCCGGACTGCGCGTCTAGAACCGCGAGACCAACGCGGCCGGCTTGATAGATCAGTTACTGCAGTACAGTGGCAGGTTATCAAGATTTAAGTGAGCTTGAACGTGGTGTTATAGTCGGTGCACGAGTGATGGGACACAGGATCTCCGAGGTAGCGAAAGTGGGGATTTTCCCATTCGACCATTTCACGAGTGTTGCGTGATTGTCAGGAATCCGACGAAACATCAAATCTCCGACATCGGGAAAACATCCTGCAAGAACGAGACCAACGACGACTGACGAGAATCGTTCGACATGACAGAACTGCAACCCTTCCGACAGCTACTGCAGATTTAAATGCTGCGCCATCGACAACCGTCAGCGTGCGAACCATTCAACGAAATATTATCGATATGGGCCTTCGGAGCCGAAGTCCCACTTACGTATTCATTTTGACTGCACGACACAAAGCTTTACGCCTCGCCTGTGCCCGTCAACACCGACGTTGGACTGTTGATTACTGGAAACATGCTGCCTGGTCGAAGGAGCCTCGCTTCAAATTGTATCGAGCGGATGGACGTGTACAGCTAGGCTATGGAGATAACCTCATGAATCCATGGACCCTGCAAGTCAGCAGGGGCTGTTCAAGCTGGTGCAATCTCCGTAATGGTATGAGGCGGGTGTAGTTGGAGTGATATAGGACCCCAAATACGTCTAAATAAGACTCTGGTAGGTGACACATACGTAAGCATCTTATATTATCAGCTGCCTCCATTCTTGTCCATTGTACAATCTGACGAACGTGGGCAATGCCACCAGGATAATGCGACACCGCACACGTCCAGCATTGCTACAGAGTGGCTCCAGGATGAGTTTAAACACTTCCACTGCCCACCAAACTCGCCAGACATGAACATTATTCAGCATATTTGGGATGTCTTGCAACGTGCTGTTCAGAAGGGATCTCCACCCCCTAGGTTTATGGACAGCCCTGCAGGATTCATATTGTCAGTTCCCTCCAGCACTACTCCATGCCACGTCGTGCTCCGGCACTTCTGCGTGCTCGTGGGTGTCCTGCACGATATTAGTCATGTGTACCGTTTCCTTTGGCTATTCAGTGTTTGATGTTGCCAGGTTTCTCAGCGTCATAACGGAAATGACCTCAACAGATCATGATGCTGGAAGCTCTATGTCTGTACCCAAGATGAATAGGTAAATGGGTAAGTGGATAATGTACAACTGATAATGGATGACAGGTACTGTTTACCATTTACCCCTTCACTTAGATTCAGATCTACTATGTGTCCTGGCTCTGCGATGTGGTGAGACACTTTTTCAGTGATGTCATCTGGTGGTACTACGTGAGGACAATGGCCTTGAATGCACTGCTTGCCAATAGTCACTTGCCACTTGCTGCTTGCTGCTAGCCACTTTCACTTGCCCATTGAACTTACTGCTTGCCACTTCCCATTTAACCATTGCACTTGCTGCTTGCCACTTGATGCTTGCCCATTGCAATTGCTGGTTGCCGTTTGTCAGTTGGTACTTGCTGCTTGCTGTTTGCCACTTTCCCCTTTCCATTACATGATCACTCGTTAACTCGTTCATGCTTGGTATGTATGTCATCCATAAAAGAGACCACACATTGAACACTAGTGTGATACATTCTTGAGGTTAGCCTGGGGTGTTTTGATTCCCATCAAGTCAGATTAAAGGAGGACATGAAATTAGTCCAGAAGTGTATTGGAAGAGTTGGCATTGTTGGTTTGATCTTCATGCAGTTGTTATGGAGATGCTTCATGAACTCAAATCGAAAACTGTTTAGTGCCACAACCCACAAATCACAATCATCATCATCATCATCGTCGTCGTCGTCAAATGAGAATCCCTGCAGAGAAGACGACGTTAGTTTCAAGAAACACTCTTGAGACAAATTGGAGAACCAGCATGTTTCTATTCCGTTAATAATGTTGCATAAATGAACATTGGTTTTTCATTATGTTGTACTTGTTCTCATAGAGTAGAAGTACATGTATCACAAATTATTTCATATACTTGTGGTGACTTTATCAAAGATCCTGACTTGATGGATAGCTCTGAAATAATAAATTGTGCTTCGTCAAGGGAGCGCTCAGTTAATTCCTAAAAATCTGTATAGATCTCTCTGGGTCATTATCAACAAGTATATGGAACAAAATCGAGGCATCAAGATTCTGCAGCTTGATATGTGTGTTCCTTGACTTTTCCTTAGTGACTTATGGTTAAAAATTATTAATATCCATTCCACCTCAAAAATTGTGAAATTTTTTTTAAAGTTTGGTATAGGCGGACCTGTGTTTCTACAGCTCATATATTCTTAAGAAACGGTTCTCAGTTTGATTTCTTATCTCTAACGTCTGCAAGGTAAGTACAAGAGGTCTTTTTCCTAAACGTTTACAGTCAAAACCCACACATTGTTCAAATGGTTCAAATGGCTCTGAGCAGTATAGGACTTAACATCTATGGTCATCAGTCGTCTAGAACTTAGAACTACTTAAACCTAACTAACCTAAGGACATCACACAACACCCAGTCATCACGAGGCAGAGAATTTCGATGTCAAATGGGCGCTATTTTGGACTGTGCAATCAAGGATATTGCATACTTCATTGATGCATCTAAGTGTAAAGTGCGCTGGGATCTGCATAGATATAGTACTTGCATCGACTCAAGAAGCACCATGGCGCAAGCTTTCCTCTAAGCTCTCTGCAGTTCGGGAATGTCATTACATCGAAAGTACAGGCAGAACTTGACCAAAATAACATCGATTTTTTAAATGCATTTCATAGTCTTCTTAATTATTTGCAATCGCTATCTGGATTGAACTTGTCTTCAAGTTTTTAAGAGTTAAATGGAAGGGCATTTCAAGTGTTTGCAACAAGTTCAACATATCAGATGTTGCTAGTTGTCTGTTATGGGAGAAGAAGGGATAGCCACGTTACTTTTTTAGGTTTTGTGTTATACGAGTATTTGATCCTGTTGCCAATCGGATTTGTACCCACAGACTTACGAATATTTTTTTCTCCATAGTCGACTCTATATTTACTATTTACATTTATGAAATTCAGTATATTTTGTTTCATACACCTTTATCTAAATTAAATAATATTTTGATGGAATTATTTATAAATCTACGTTTGCTTTTCATTGACATGATGAACAATGAAGACAATAATGTTTTCAAAATTTTTGTTGGTGTAGTATACAGACATTTCTCACACTCATACCATGTATCACTTTCGTTCTTCCTTGCTTCGCACACACCACAATTTCTGGTGGGGTAGGGGTGTTTTCTTCATGGAATTGGGGGGGGGGGGGGGGGTGATAAACTTACCAAATGCTGAAAACGATTGCCTTTAGCTCACGAAGTATAGGAAAAAATGGAATATGTTATACACCACTATGGTGTATAACAATTCATACCATTTATTAATAGAGAAGAAGAAACACTTAAAATAAGCTATAGGTTCTATACCCATCTAACTGCCAGCAGTGTAATAACAGACTTCAAACCTGTGGAGGCTGTGAGTCGGCTATATAAGCCAATGGGTTAATAAATTTAGTTGCGTCGGCATTGTGAAATATTGTCTTAGTGCTCCAAGGGGACATCACCCCAAAAAAACATCGAATTTAGCGCTAAGACACGCTATAAAGTTATTATTTATCACACACTGACTTAATTTTACTGAAGAAATTGTTCCGTTTGTGCTGCCTGGTTCTATATGTTTAATCTTCATTCACTTTTATGGAACTAAGTTATTAATAGTACTTTTTCATACTCTACGTTGTTTACTGGTACATATCGAACTATAGGGGGGAGGGGTGCTGACGTTTGGGTTAACTACTTTTTGGTTCATCCATGAAGACCTACTACGTATTATATGTATTAGAGTATTCCGTATTGTAATTACAGCACATATTTTTAAAGGGTTTGAATGTCAAACGAATTCTGAAATCTCTTCCTTGACTACTCTTACGTTCTTTATTGAATTCAACAGTAGACTTTTGGTTTACATACGGCAATATATAATATACTGTACTTCATAGTTTGTAGCATATGAATTACTCGTTCAAAAAAATTTAGCACATTTTGTTTGTTTCTTGCAACTTTGGAAACATTTTCAAGGAGCGATGTCCCGCCATCTTTTCATTAGAAGGACGTTAGCGTTCAACAAATATTAGAGAAATATAAAATAACAGCATACGTGCTATAATTTCTTCGTTGTACTACAACCATTAGGTTTTTGAAAATTACAAATTCTTAATTCAGGTCTACCTCCAGTGCCTTAAATACGTTATCAACACTAACTCAGTCATCCACGTCACCTATTTCAGGTCCTTCGATAGGGTCACCATTTCATTAAATCACTGTTTTTTTTCAGTTTTTTGATCGGTGATTTTTGGAATTGTCCACGACAACCTATTCATTAACCTCACATCCGGAAATTTCTATCAAGTTATCAGTATTTGAAAAGTCGTCTAGACGAAGCCATTCATACAGTTTTCAGAGTTTGTGTTGACACAGTAACAGAAAGTTGTGCTCCCCAGTGCCATCAACTCTGTAGATGCCTTTCAGTGAACACCACACATCAATCCCCCTGGCCGCATTTAATAAATTAAATCATTCTTTCCAAGCGATGACTGGCCATTAGGTGAACATGAGAAAATGAGTTAAGATGTTAATTCTGTTTATTTGCCAAAACTAGAAATTATGCGAAGAGGAAAAGTCTCTTAATTGCCCCGTTTGAGATGCTCCGGAAAATAATTGTAATTGGTTTTTTAATATTATCTGCTTACGAAATAATGTAATATTTCTTAATCGCACTGTATAAGGAAATTAAGATCTTTTTTCACCTGACGTACATGTACACTGTGATTGACCTTTGAAATCAGTGTAATAGATTTTACACAGAAGTTTTTAGCAGATGGTTCACTAATTTCCCCATGGTCTGTGGATACGTTTAGAGTAAAATGCTGATTATGCCAAATATATATTTACACATTAATTAAATGAAAAGAACTGAAAAAATTGTAACTCAATTTTTTGTCCTTTGTGTCCATATATTTCACACGCTGTACAAATGACATTCAAATATTTGCTAATGTTGTTGTTGTGGTCTTCAGTCCTCAGACTGGTTTGATGCAGCTCTCCATGCTACTCTATCCTGTGCAAGCTTCTTCATCTCCCAGTACTTACTGCAATCTGAATCTGCTTAGTGTATTCATCTCTTCGTCTCCCTCTACGATTTGTACTCTCCACGCTGCCCTCCAATGCTAAATTTGTGATCCCTTGATGCCTCAAAACATGTCCTGCCAACCGGTCCCTTCTTTTTTTCAAGTTGTGCCACAAACTCCTCTTCTCCCCAATTCTATTCAATACCATCTCATTAGTTATGTGATCTACCCATCTAATCTTCAGCAATCTTCTGTAGCACCACATTTCGAAAGCTTCTATTCTCTTCTTGTCCAAACTAGTTATCGTCCATGTTTCACTTCCATATATGGCTACACTCCATACAAATACTTTCAGAAACGACTTCCTGACATATAAATCTATACTCGATGTTAACAAATTTCTCTTCTTCAGAAACGCTTTCCTTGCCATTGCCAGTCTACATTTTATATCCTCTCTACTTCGACCATCATCAGTTATTTTACTCCCGAAATAGCAAAACTCCTTTACTACTTTAAGTGTCTCATTTCCTGATCTAATTCCCTCAGCATCACCCGATTTAATTTGACTACATTCGATTATCCTCGTTTTGCTTTTGTTGATGTTCATCTTATATCCTCCTTTCAAGACACTGTCCATTCCGTTCAACTGTTCTTCCAAGTCCTTTGCTGTGTCTAACAGAATTACAATGTCATCGGCGAACCTCAAAATTTTTTATTTCTTCTCCATGAATTTTAATACCTACTCCAAATTTTTATTTTGTTTCCATTACTACTTGCTCAATATACAGATTGAATAACATCGGGGAGAGGCTACAACCTTGTCTCACTCCCTTCCCAACCACTGTTTCCCTTTCATGCCCCTCGTCTCTTATAACTGCCATCTGGTTTCTGTACAAATTGTAAATAGCGTTACGCTCCCTGTATTTTACCCCTGCCACCTTCAGAATTTGAAAGGGAGTATTCCAGTCAACATTGTCAAAAGCTTTTTCTTAGTCTGCAAATGCTAGAAACATAGGTTTGCCTTTTCTTAATCTTTCTTCTAAGATAAGTCGTGGGGTCAGTATTGCCTCACGTGTTCCAACATTTCTGCGGAATCCAAATTGATCTTCCCCAAGGTCCGCTTCTATCAGTTTTTCCATTCGTCTGTAAAGAATTCGCGTTAGTATTTTGCAGCTGTGACTTATTAAACTAATAGTTCGGTAACTTTCACATCTGACAACACATGCTTTCTTTGGGATTGGAATTATTATATTCTTCTTGAAGTCTGAGGGTATTTCGCCTGTCTCATACATCTTGCTCACCAGATGGTAGAGTTTTGTCATGACTGGCTCTCCCAAGGCCGTCAGTAGTTCTAATGGAATGTTGTCTACTCCCGGGGCCTTGTTTCGACTCAGGCCTATCAGTGTTCTGTCAAACTCTTCCCGCAGTATCGTATCTCCCATTTCATATTCATCTGCATCCTCTTCCATTTCCAGTACATCGCCCTTGTAAAAACCTTCTATATACTCCTTCCACCTTTCCGCCTTCCCTTCTTTGCTTAGAACTGGGTTTCCATCTGAGCTCTTGATATTCATACAAGTGGCTCTCTTTTCTCCAAAGGTCTCTTTAATTTTCCTGTAGGCAGTATTTATCTTACCGCTAGTGAGATAAGCCTCTACATCCTTACATTTGTCCTCTAGCCATCCCTGCTTAGCCACTTTGCACTTCCTGTCGATCTCATATTTGAGACGTTTCTATTCCTTTTTGCCTGCTTCATTTACTGTATTTTTATATTTTCTCCTTTCATCAATTAAATTCAATATTTCTTCTGTTACACACGGATTTCTATTAGCCCTCGTCTTTTTACCTACTTTATCCTCTGCTGCCTTCACTACTTCATCCCTCACAGCTACCCATTCTTCTTCTACTGTATTTCTTTCCTCCATTCCTGTCAATTGTTCCCTTATGCTCTCCCTGAAACTCTCTACAACCTCTGGTTCTTTCAGTTTATCCAGGTCCCATCTCCTTAAATTAGCACCTTTTTGTAGTTTCTTCAGTTTTAATCTACAGTTCATAACCAATAGATTGTGGTCAGTGTCCACATCTGCCCCTGGAAATGTCTTACAAATTAAAACCCGATTCCTAAATCTCTGTCTTACCATTATATAATCTATCTGAAACCTGTCAGTATCCCCAGGCTTCTTCCATGTGTACAGCCTTCTTTTATGGTTCTTGAACCAAGTGTTAGCTATCATTAAGTTGTGCTCTGTGCAAAATTCTGCCAGGCGGCTTCCTCTTTCATTTCTTTGCCCCAGTCCATATTCACCTACTACGTTTCCTTCTCTCCCTTTTCCTACTACCGAATTCCAGTCACCCATGACTATTAAATTTTGGTCTCCCTTCACTACCTGAATAATTTCTTTTATCTCATCATACCTTTCCTCAATTTCTTCATCATCTGCAGAGCTAGTTGGCATATAAACTTGTACTACTGTAGTAGGCGTGGGCTTTGTGTCTATCTTGGCCACAATAATGCGTTCACTATGCTGTTTGTAGTAGCTTACCCGCACTCCTATTTTTTTTATTCATTATTAAACCTACTCCTGCATTACCCCTATTTGATTTTGTATTTATAACCCTGTATTCACCTGACCAAAAGTCTTGTTCCTCCTGCCACCGAACTTCACTAATTCCCACAGTATCTAACTTTAACCTATCCATTTCCCTTTTTAAATTTTCTAACCTACCTGCCCGATTAAGGGATGTGACATTCCACTCTCCGATCCGTAGAACGCCAGTTTTCTTTCTCCTGATAACGACATCCTCTTGAGTAGTCCCCGCCCGGAGATCCGAATGGGGGACTATTTTACCTCCGAAATATTTTACCCAAGAAGACGACATCATCATTTAATCATACAGTAAAGCTGCATGCCCTCGGGAAAAATTACGGCTGTAGTTCCCCCTTGCTTTCGGCCGTTCGCAGTACCAGCACAGCAAGGCCGTTTTGGTTAATGTTACAAGGCCAGATCAGTCAATCATCCAGACTGTTGCCCCTGCAACTACTGAAAGGGCTGCTGCCCCTCTTCAGGAACCACACGTTTGTCTGGCCTCTCAACAGATACCCCTCCGTTGTGGTTGCACCTACGGTACGGCCATCTGTATCGCTGAGGCACGCAAGCCTCCCCACCAACGGCAAGGTCCATGGTTCATGGGGGGGGGATGTAAATTAAAAATATGAAGTACGGGTGTGTTACAAACAGAAATATCTTCAAACAAAGTCATTTATATTGTACGTTACCAATTGAATATTCGTTATTAGGATGTACAGTACATTAACTTCGCCTCTGAGCTAGGTTTTCTTTCTTCTGTTTCTTTATTTACGAACCAACTATGAGCTGGGAAAAGAGTCGTGAGGTACACCGTAATTACGGGAATTTTCTGCATCAACTACTTTGATAGAAGAGAGTGCAGGTGATGCGATGCTTTTCGTGTCTAGAACTTCCACTAAATATGACGTTCAGCAATTTCCTCTGAACTTTCCAACTGCTATAACCTTCAATAACGTTTCATAAACCACCGCTAAATTATTCTGGTGACACAGTATTTCAGTCTCTGCCAAAGTGGCCATTTTGCTGCGGTGCTCGGAGTATCTGACAACCTGTCGGACCAGTCTGGAAATGTCACCCAGTATGCACTCTCAAGTACTCCAGCTGATTTAATAGATATACTCATCGCCTATTCGACGGCTTAGTTTCATCCTCACGGCACAAGATTCTTTGCCTCATAATTTGCACTATACTATGGATTGAGAACCGCATTACAGCTTCAGACGGTCTACACCGCATTTGATTCTACGAGCGTCCAACAAAATTGTAGGATGTAGTGCGAATTACTATTCCATATAGAGTTAGTTAGTTAGTTGCGTGTTCCATTGATCAATCGCACGGTACGGTAGCCGTTATGATGTGGAACGTGTCAAGTGGACAGGAAATGCACATATGAAACAAGATTTTTTGATTTCTGTTACTTAGCCCATTCCCTTAAATGGCACAACATGCATATAACTATATTTATAGATTTGTTTATTCTTATTAAGAATTCATCTATGGTATAGAAGGAGCTGTCAAGGAGATATGATTTCAATTTATTATTGAAGCTATTAATGCTTTCTGTCAGACATTTTATTTCATCTGGTAGTTGGTCAAAATTTTTTATAGCAGCATATTTTACCCCTTTCTGTGCCAAACATAGGTTAAGGACAGTGTAAGTCTTTCTTTTTTCTGGTATTATAATCATGAATGTCACTGTCATTTTTAAACTGGTCTATGTTATTGAGAACAAATTTCATTAGTGACTAAATGTGCTGTGAGGCTGTTGTAAGAGTTCCTAATATTTTAAAAACATGCCTACAAGATGTGTGACTATGAACCCCACACATTATTCTAACCACTTTCTTTTGTGCAGTGAATACGTTTTGTCTAGGTGTTGAGTTACCCCAAAATATTATTCCGTATGACAACAAAGAGTGAAAGTATGCAAAGTATGTTATCTTACTAATTTATATAATCTCAAAATTGGAAATTATTCTGACTGCAAAAGTTGCTGAACCTAGTCGCTTTAGAAGACCCAAAATATGAATTGTCCCGATTTATGGGCGAACAAATGCAACTTGTATCTCTCTGGTTCTTGCTCTCCTTTTTCTTGTTCTTTTTTCTCGTCATCTTCATTTTCTCCTTCTTCCCCTGTCCTGAAATTGTTGTTATTTCGCCCAATACTAGACTGCAGAGTCAATAGTATTTTGGCATCTCTTAGTCAAATACTCAATATAACAAATGCCTGCGTTATTAGACCCATAACTCTGGAGTAAGATATTGTGAATATAATAATGGGTATACAGGATACGTTACCACACAAAAGAATAGCCGTAACGAAGTATGTCATCCCTGGAGAACAGGGAAAAACCTTAAAAAATCTCCACAGTTTAAAACGCTGCAGTATTATGAATCTAATAGGAGAATTGCAGATTTAATATCAAAAGGACACAATCAACAAATATTCAGCGCAACGTTCGTGAAATTCATAATTCTATTTATTTTTTTACATATGTCTCAAAACTTAATTTAGCGCTAATATCAGAAAACGAACATAATGTTAGGAAGTAATTCTATTCGGAACTTCAGATTCGCTCAGTTTGGTCACAATTATTTTCTTATTTCTAATGAACTGTTTGTACACAATTAATGCTTTTGTAAGTTTGGTCCCAGATGAAGAGAAACGTAACTCGCATACCTACACAACAGAATAATAAAAATATTCAGCGCTTTACAATTTCAGTACAATAAGATGACACATCGCTGGTAATTGTCTCCCTATTTAACTCCCTGACGTTGTGTTTTCGGAAAAATTTCCATTCATTCTAGGGTCTCATCAAGGCAAGGAGTGGCAGGAAGGAGGGCGTAGGTTGTGAACAGTCGTGACAATTGTGATTTAGATCTTAATTTGTTGTCTTACTCTCTGACAAACCCATGTGCATTCTGTCAATTTCCTGTTATAACCGAAAACAAACAATGAACTGCGTCAGTAGTGGAATATCGAAAAAGTGTGTTCGTAAAAACAAGTTTTAAGTTCTGAAACAGTTGAAAAATTACGTATAAATGTATAAGTGCCGTATCCAAATTAAAAAATGTGATCAAGAAACAGTTTTTGTACTTTGGGCGCAGCTGCTTCGTGTGTCTACAACGCGATTTTATGAACGTCTCTATGGCAACGCCCTTCTCATAGCCCTATAGACGACATTCGTTTCCGCCTGCAGCTGTTTGCACTTCGCAAGGTGCTACCAAGTGCCACGGATTTCCTTGACTCGATTGTAGGAGTGTCTTAATAGTCAAGAAAAATGTATTAAAACATCAAGCATGATTTTTTCACTCATCGCAATGTTCATTACAACTTATCTCTTGATCCACGCGTCATACAATGGCAGAATTGTGTTAAGTGTATTCAGCAGCACATATGGGTACTGTCTGCAAAACGTGTTGTGAAAAGAGGTAGTAGAAAAAAGTAATAAACATAAACGTTATTGACAATGCTGTAACGTTTCACATATTTCAATGTTTATAGCGCCATATCTCCAGACCTATACGTCGTAGCATGACATACTTTTGTAGGTGGATTTAACGGCACATGCGGAGATTGTCTGCGAAATTTATTGCGAATCCTGTTAGTAGTACAGAAGTAATACATTTAAACGTCATGCATGACGCGGTTGTTTCTGATGCATCTCATTGTTTACTACTTCATGTCTCCTGAACTGCCCGCAGCTCCTGGTCTTGCGGTAGCGTTCTCGTTTACCGCGCGAGGGGTCCCGGGTTCGGTTCCCGGCGGGAACAGCAACTTCCCCTGCCTCGAGATATCGAGATAACTGGGTGTCGATCTGTCGTCTTCATCATCATCATTCATCCGCATTACGGTCGGATGCAATGGTAAACCACCTCCCCTAGAACCTTGCCTAGTCGGCGGTTCGGGTCTCCGCATCGCTCCCTACGCTCCTCGGAGTATGGAACCTCTCATCATCGTCATCTCCTGAACTACGAGTAGGCTAGACAGGTGTTTCTTAACCCCAGGCGAGTGTTACCTAACAATAAGGGAAATTTATACTAAGTTTGGTTGAAATCGGTCCGGTGGACATATACAAATACGTAAATCCACTTTTGTAATATGTATATATAGGTCAACGGATGACCAATTTACGAGAAAGTATCAAAAGAAACAGCATGTTGATATCTCGATTTATGCATAGGCACCCAAAGGCATACATTACTTTTTTGCTTTTTTTGTTCTTTGTCTTTTTTTGCTGAAATTTGCTGGATGGTGAACATAGTATACGATAGATTTAGTGATCATCACATTGTTACTGACATTGTAAATACTCGTAAGTACGCGACACACATGAAAGTTGTAACAGTACTTTTCCGAGCCATGGGTGGGAAATATTATGTAGTACTCACCTCTTTGGATAGGGGATCACATACCCTACTGGCCATTAAAATTCCTACACCACGAAGGTGACGTGCCACAGACGCGAAATTTAACCGACAGGAAGAAGATGCTGTGATATGCGAATGATTAGCTTTTCAGAGCATTCACAAAAGGTTGGCGCCGGTGGCGACACCTACAACGTGTTGACATGAGGAAAGTTTCCAAGCAATTTCACATACACAAACAGCAGTTGACCGGCGTTGCTTGGTGAAACGTTGTTGTGATGCCTCGTGTAAGGAGGAGAAATGCGTACAATCACGTTTCCGACTTTGGTAAAGGTCGGCTTGTAGCCTATCGCGATTGCGGTTTGTCGTATCGCGACATTGCTGCTCGCGTTGGTCGA